>NW_028076767.1:33416179-34072266 GCF_014824575.4 Sturnira hondurensis
AAAGAGAAGCATCTGTTTGGGAAAATATATTTGCCAATGATACCTCAGACAAAGGTTTAATCTCCAAAATATACAAAGAACTCACTCGACTCCACTCAAAGAAGACAAGCAACCCAATTAAAAAATGGGCAAAGGACGTGAACAGACATTTCTCCAAGGAGGACATACAGAGGATCTAGAGACACATGAAAAGATGCTCGATATCACTAGCTATCAGAGAGATGCAAATTAAAACCACAATGAGATACCACTTTACACCAGTCAGAATGGCTATCATAAACAAAGAGACAAACAACAAGTGCTGGAGAGGTTGTGGGGAAAAGGGGACCCTAGTTCACTGTTGGTGGGATTGCAGACTGGTACAACCACTATGGAAAACAGTATGGAACTTTCTAAGAAAACTAAAAATGAACGTGCCTTTTGACCCAGCAATTCCACTATTAGGAGTGTATCCTAAAACCCCTGAAACACCAATCCAAAAGAACCTATGCACCCCTATGTTCATAGCAGCACAATTCACGATAGCCAAGAGTTGGAGGAAACCTAGATGCCCATCAGTGAATGACTGGATCAAAAAGCTATGGTACATTTACACAATGGAGTTCTATGCTGCAGAAGGGAAGAAGGAGCTCCTACCTTTTGCAACATCATGGATGGAACTGGAGAACATTATGTTGAGCGAAATAAGGCAGGCAGTGAAAGACAAATACCATATGATCTCACCTTTAACAGGAATCTAAACAACAAAACAAACAAGCAAGCAAAATATGTCCAATGACACTCAAATACGGAGCAGGCTGACAGGGTCCAGAGAGGAGAGGGGAGAGAATCATAGGGGAAAAGGGGAGGAGCTCACATGAACAAGTATAAAGGACACATGGACAATAATTAAGTTGGGGGGCGGAAATGGGAGGGAGGTGGAGAGCACTGGGGGGGTAGGGCAGGGAACATAAGACAAAAAACTGTACTTGAATAAGATTTTTTTTAAAAGGAAAATTAATATTGGCATGGGAAATATATAATTAAGTAATTACAATTAATTACATGCATTTGGCTTCATTTCATTGACAATGTAATTAAACATTGTATAAAACGTTAAAAAAAAAGTACAACTGCTAGTTACAGAATAGCCATGGGGATGTAAAGTACAGTTTAGAAAATGGAGTAGCTAAAGAACTTATATGCATGGCCCATGGACATGAGTGATGGTGGGGAGACTGCCTGAGGGAGTGAGGGTGCTTGGTGTATGGGGGCAAAGGGTGAAAATCAGGATAACTGGAATAGCATAATCAATAAAACATATTTTTAAAAAAACCTGTGAATGAAAACATGCCTGTCCTTGTAAATCACTAAGACTGCTGGACTGTTTGTTAGGCAGATTTATCATGCAAAATGGACTAACACACAACTTGTCCGCACTGAGATTTATGACCAAAGATAAATATAATAATAATATTATTTTAAAACATTTTTAAAAACCCAAAATTTTTAACATTAAAACCATAAGTCATATAGTCCTTTCAGAGTAGTGTTATGGCACTGAAGAAAACAATATTTTAGATCTAAGAGGCAAAGAAGAATCCAATTAACTCAAAATCTTAATTTGCATATCTCCAGCAGTTTGAGGTTGATATATTAATCAATGCAAGATTTTTCTTAATGCCCTCTTTCTCTGTTTTGTCTTCCTGCTTCACACCACACAGCTGTTCTCACAATTATCGCACCAACTATTCTTCCCAGCAAACCCACACAACTCACTCTAACCTCATGCCTTTAATTCTTATTCTACACTCCTTTCCCATTTTAATGTAATTGATGGAGCAGCAAAGAACTGTTTTGGCAAACAGGGCTTTCCTTCCCTGGAGAACTAGGTGGAAGAGATTAGACAAAATCAGAATTCTCTTTCGCTGTCAGGGAGCGATAACAGCCACACTTTCCCACTTGCTTCCCTTGGGAACTACATGCGAGGAAATGATAGGTGACAGCCAATGCCCCCTCCCCGCCGCATCCTGTCCTGTCTGTCACCAAATGTCATTTAGGAGGATAATTTTCAACTCTTTTTTTTGTTTCTGTATCTTATTGAATTTTAATTATAAAAATATAATCATTTTAAGAAATTAAACAATAGAACATTGTAAAAAGAAAATAGTAAGAATTTTAGCTTCCCTCTTTCAATCTCATTGTCTCTGAGCTAATCAGTATCCAATGTTAAGTGTATATTTCTTAAAAATTTTACCTCTACAATCACCTCAAGATTTTCTACTTTTTCTGTAAAATAAACTCTACTATACACTTTCATCTAAGATCTGTTTTACTTTTACTGCATAAAACATGCATAACATTTCTTCAGGGGAAAAAGTTTAAATTCAATTTCTTTTTACTTAAAAATAATGGCATAATACTCCATGTTATACATTTATCAAAAATTATTCAACCAATCTTTCTTAATTAATATTTAGGTTATTTCTAGTTGTGTCTGTTTGTTTTACTATGGCAAATTAAAGTCAATTAGTGAGGATCTGTAATTTTATAGAAAGAAAGAAGAAATTATTTGAGTCAATTATACAATTTGCTACATATGGTCCTTTACAATGTGTGTGTGTGTATATTCTATTTTGGTCTTTGACCTTTTGATTCTTCCTTTGATTCTTGCTTCTGAACTTCTCTATTTCTTCAACAAACCACAGGGATGAAGGGAATGTATGCTGTACACAGGGCAGCAATATTGAGCAAAACAGGCAACCACTTTGTGGTATGAATTCAGGAAATTTAGAAAGACTCCTTAATTACCTCAAATCCCTCATAAATTACTTCCTGATGCCTGAATTTTCTTTGTCTTAAAATAATTGCAAATATCACCGAGAAAGGTAACACACTAAGTCTCATTAGATTTTTATATATTTTAATACTTTTTTCAAATCCTACATGATACTTTTTATGTAGAAAGAGAAAATGAATAAATAGCAATCTTAAAAAAATTATTTAACTAACTAGAATAAAAATTTCATAAAGGAAGATTGAGTAAACCAAATACAAACATCATCTAAATTATAACTTTCAGAAAGGAAAGCCCTAACAGATGACTTTGTGTTGAAGTTATTTTGGAAATTAAATACACTTCAACATGTGGTGTCAGTCAAGGGCCTAAAGTAATTGAAATATTAAATCGTATTTTATCCTCCATTCTGGAAGATAAAATAGATGGTGGAATTTCTAAAGCAAAATAAAATAAACTTTAATCTTTTAAGATGCACTCAAATTTCATGGTTGAGAGAGCCAAATTTTGTGAGGTTTTTTTCTTCCCCAAGATGCAGGACATGTGGTCACCACTTCACTTTCCAAGAGTAAGAAAGTACTAGTGTGTAGCAAAAAAGCAGGTCTGAGTTCCTATTAGATCCTAAGTAAATTTCAAAACAACTACCCTCTATCTGATTGTTATGAAACACTTTCCAGTAATGAATGCAAAATTGTTTTTCCATCATAAAAGTACTTGACAAATATAAGGTTATCATAACTCATACTAAGAAAATTCCTATTTTCTTATTAGAGTTAAAAGTGTTTAAATGTGACAAGTGCCTGATTCCACACAAAAGAACAGTTTAAGAAGCTAACTCCTTAGCTTCTTCTGAATAAAAATATTAGCTTTCTGAATTTTTATATTCTCTACAACCTGTTTCCCTTGGGTTTGAAAGTATGACTGCAGGAAGACCTAAGTGAATGAGCTCAATAACACTTTCATTTCATATCCAGTCAAAAACTTTTATAATTATTTTTATAATTGCATGCTCATCTTTCTGAATTAAACTTTGTTTTTTCAAAGATTTTTTTTAATCTTCAAAAATGATCTATTAAATGCAGAGGACACTACGGTGGCAACTGATACTGAAAAACTCCTGCTTGAGAGAAAGCTTGTCATTTGACACACCCCAGAAATTTAAATAGGCTGATTAAAAGATTACTCACTGAAAGTAACAAGAAAATTAATAGAAGAAAACATAATGTGAAAGAAAATTAATAACATACTTCCTAACGCTTTTGGTAGGATTATCAAACATCAAGCAAGAAAATAAAGTCATAAATTTATACAATGTATTCATTAAAGCAGAATATATTTAGTATTAAAACAGATCCTATAACAGAAAGGTTCAGTGACTGATTAATTTGCAAAGACCCATTAGGAAGTCATCGTCAAACAGAATAGAGCATAGTTAATATATATATTTAAAAACAGTATCATAACCATATTATTGAAAGAATAAGTTGAAATCAATAGGGTTCAAGGACAACAATTTTATCCTTTTTCATCATTGCCCTTTAGCACCACTAAATTATTTTTGTGTGGTGGTAAAAATCTAGTGTGATCTAATACTAAGGCTTTAGTTTTTCATATACTCATAACTGTCCTTGCTCTCTCTGCTTGGGTCTTTCTCTGGCTAGGAAATCTTCAGTCTGAAAGGGGCCATGACCAGATTTTCACTGTTTCCCCACTTTGCTCTTCTACTCATTCTTTGCCTCATTTGCTGACCTTTGGGTCAGATCAAGGGAATTGAGGACACTAAAAAATTTACTTAATATATCTGGTCCCTTCATTTTGTCATATATAAAATAAAAGAAATTAAATAGGTCACCTAGACAGGCATACCTCAGAAATACTGTGAGTTTGGTTCCAGACCACCTTATTAAAGTGAATATCACACTAGAGCAAGTCACACATTTTTTTGTTTCCCACTGTATATAAAAGCTATATTCACACTATACTTTAGCCTATTAGGTGTGCAATAGCATTATGTTTAAAAAATATGTATATACCTTAAGTAAAAATAAATACTTTATTATTAAAACACACATACACAATGCTACCCATCATCTGAACCTTCGATGAGTCTTAATCTTTCCTGCTGGCAGGGGGTCAGGCCTTGATGTTGACAGCTGCTGACTGATCAGGGTGGTGGTTACTTAAGGTTGAAGTGGCTGTGACAATTTCTTAAGATAACAATGAAGTTTGTGCATTGACTGACCCTTTCATTCACGAATAAATTCTCTCTAGCAAGTGATGCTGTTTGATAGCTTTTTGCCCACAACAGAACTTTTTTTTTTTCAAAGTTGGAGTCAGTCTTCTCAAGGCCTGCCACTGCTTCATACACTCAGTTTGCGTAATATCCTAAACCCTTTGTTGTCACTTCAGCAATCTTCACATCCTCCTCACCAGGAGTAGGTGCCATCTCAGGAAACCACTTTGTTTATTCATCTATAAGAGGCAACTTCCCACTTGTTACAATTTTATCATGAGATTGTACCAATTCAATCATGTTACCAAGCTCCACTTCTAGTTCTAGTTGTCCTGCTATTTCCATCATACCTGTAGTTACTTCCTCCACTGACATCTTGAATCTCTCTAAGTCATCCATGAGGATTGGGATCAACTTCTTTCAAACTTCAGTTAATGTTGACACTTTGACTTCTTCCTAAATCACAAATGTTCTTAATGGCATCTGGAATACTGAATACTTTCCTGAAGGTTTTTAATTTATATACTTTTCCAAGATCCATCAGAAGAATCACTATCTATGTCAGGTATAGTACTAGGAAATAGATTTCTTAAATAATAAGACTTCAAAGTTGAAATCAATCCTTGATCCATGGGCTGCAAGGGGATATTGCATTAGCAGGCAGAAAAACTAGATTAATCTCAATGCACATCTCCACCAGAGTTCTTCAGTGAATAGGTGCATTGTCAATGAGCAGTAGTAATATTATGAAAGAAACCTTTTCTGAGCAGTAGTTCTCAACAGTGTGCTTAAAATATTTAGTAAACCATATTATAAACAGATGTGCTGTCACCCAGGCTTTGTTCAATTTCTAGTGTACAGGCAGAGTAAATTCAGTATAAATCTCAAGGGCCCTAGAATTTTGAGAATGGAAAATGAGCACTGGCTCCCACTTAAAGTCACAAGTTGCATTAGTTCCTAGTAAGAGAGTCAGCCTGTCCTTTGAAGCTTTGAAGACAGGAATTAACATGTCTTTTTTAGGTTATGAAAGTCATAGATGGCACCTTCTTCCAACATAAGGCTGTTTGAGAACCTCTTGTTTAGTATAGTCATCTTTATTGATTATCTTAGCTAGAGCTTCTGGATAACTTGCTACAATTTCTGCATTAGTATTTGCTGTTTCACCTTGTACTTTTACGTTATAGAGATGACTTCTTTCCTTAAAACTCCTGAACCAACCTCTACTACCTTTAAACTTTTCTTCTCCAGCTTCCTTATCTCTCTCAGCCTTCTCGGAATTGAAGAGACTTAGAACCTTGCTCTGGATTAGAGTCTGATGTAGGGAATGTTGTGGCTGGTTTGAACTTCTACTCAGATCTCTAAAACTTTCTCCATATCAGCAACAATACTGTTTCATCTTCTTATCACCTATGTGTTCACTGGGATAGCGCTTTTAATTTCTTTCACGAACTCTTCTTTTGCATTCATAACTTGGCTAACGTTTGCACTTTTCTTTTCATGTGAACATTTTAGGTTATTAACTTTAAGGCCATTTTAAGGTTATTATTGACCTAATTTCAAAACTGTCATTGTGTTTCAGAGACTACAGAGGCCAAGGAGATGGAGAGTGAAGAGAAACAGCAGGTCAGTGAAGCAGTCAGAACACCCACAACATTTATTGATTGATTCTGCTGTGTTATATAGGCATGACTTTGTGGTGCCTCAAAACAATTACAACAGTAACATCAAATATCACTGATCACAAATCACTGTAACAGCCCAAATTTTCGATAATGAAAAAGTTGGAAATATCATGAGAATTACCAAAATGTAACACAGAGAAAGAAAAGAAAGCAAGTGCTGTAGAAAAAAATGTCACCAATAGACTTACTCAATGCAGGGTTGCCACAAACCTTCAGTGTGTAATAAATGCAGTATCTGCAAAGTGCAAGAAAATGATGTGTGCCTATATTTGGTCACCTGAATGACTCTCTTTTTCTCCTTTTTTTAAAAATTGTATTTATTTATTTTAAGAGAGAAGCAAAGGGAGGGAGAAAGAGAGGGAGAGACACATCGATGTGTGATTGCCTCTCATGTGGCCCCCACTGGGAACCTGGCCCACAACCCAGGCATGTGCCCTGACTGGGAATCAAATTGGCAACCCTTTGGTTCACAGCCCATGCTTAATCCACTAAGCTACACCAGGCAGGGTGGTTTTCTCTCTCTTTTTTAATTCAAATGAAAATAGAGTCCAGAAAAATAGATAAAAGGCCAAATGCACATTTCATTTCTCTGGCATTTTTTGTCTAAGGCTCTTGTCAAGAAAGCAGCCTTCAGAACACTGAATAATAAGTTGTGGCCTTACCCAGGAAACCGGTATTCATAAAGATGCCCGGATTAGGACTTCACAGGTCAGCTGAGATAAATTGTGAATAGCTAGAACTTTTTTTCTGGTTCAGTGTTTGTCCTCATAATGTTTACCACATATCAGGCACTATTCTAGTTCACTATAATGTGAACAAAATGGAACAAGATGTCCAACCTCACAAAACTTATGTTCTGTTGAGTGTGGAAACAGACAATAAATACTAATGTAAATGCATACATATTACAGAATATTTTCAAATCTGTGAGATATAACAGAGGAAAGAACATAAATCAGACCGAAGGGGAACTGAAACGTGCAGGTGGTAGAGAAAGGATTGGTTAACAGGATGGAATTTTAAATGGGCTGATCAAAGTAGGCTTGATTGAGAAAGGAGTATTCCGATCACAATTCATTCACCACAGTAAGTCATAGGGTCAAGCAAGTCTAACATGAGAAAGACCAGAAATCTATAATTCTTCCACAGGATAGGGCAAGCCTCAAGAAAAGTATGCAAATGCATTGAAAATAATACAATTCTCCAAAGTAGGACGGTGAAAAGAAGGGACACCGTTTAGAAGTTTATTGCAGTGCTCTGTTGTGAGAGATGGTAATGGCCTCTTCACTATCACTTGCACCTCAAAGGGTGGAATCCTGAGATATCCAAGATATTAAACCAGGGAGTTGAGGACGTGGCAACGCATAGAGGCTCATGTAGGAATGTAAGTAACCCAGGGCACTTTGGGGAAGAAGCTTGAAGAGCCAGGTTCAAGCTGTCTCTCTTCCTTTGCCATGAGTATACCATTGCCCAGATAGCAACCATTCTGTCAGCCTGGCTACCAGAGAGAAGGCAACATGGAGCAGAGGCACAGCTTAGGCACAATGGCGATGTAACATGAGTGAGAAAAACACCTCTTTTATTTTTCTTTGCTTTCCAAGCCTCTGAAAGTTCAGTGTTGTATGTTACCACAGTATGATTTAGTCTGCATCCATATGCATTCTCTCCCTGTCCCCAGTCATTTTTCAACACAACAGCCAGCGTGATCTTTTTCCAACTGTAAATCATCAGATCATGCAACTTTTCTCGCTTAAACTCTGCTCTTCTTTGAATGAGCTCCTACTTTAGGAATTTTTTATTGAGTGTTTCCTCCTCCTTCTGGCTAACTCCTTCACCTGCTGCCAATTTTTGCTCAGATGCATGGCATGGAAACTTATAACAAAAGATAAGATAAAAAAAGAAATAGAAAGAGCTCCCGTGAAAGAAAAATGGGTAAAAACAAAACACAAAAAAATACAGGAATGTCATCTATATTTATTTATTACATATAAACATTTAAAAATATTAAATTCAGTTTCATGAATACTTAGCACTGAAATTCCCCAGGAGGAAAAAAAACAGATTCTACATACTTAAATTCTACAACAGGGAAATTTGCACTAATAAGTAATAAAAGACAGTGAAAGAAATTCCAAGCAGAAGGAAAAGTATACTAAAAGACTTGTGATAAAACGGACAATATTTGAGTAACAGAAATAAATAGATGGAAATGATACGTAAAGCGACAGTGGGAAAAGACGTGTCAGAGTAAGTATAAGAAGACAAGATTACTAAGGGGCCTGTGCCGAGCCAAGGAGCTCCAATGTTAACTAGCACCAGGGAATCCCTGAAGTGATTCAACTGGCAAAGTGACATGATGTCTTTTTGACAGGTCTGGTTATTTAAATAAACAATCACTACTTTTCACTTACCACTCTGTGAAACACAGTACAGTGTCTCTGCGGTGAACAGTTATAGAAATCTGTAATGTCATTCAAACATCAAATCAGCTCCAGAGGCCCAACACCATGCTGGCACTTTGTCAATCAATTAGTTTATGATTTAATTGAAATTATAATCATTAATACCTCTGTAAGATCTCTCCTGTAAGACCAAACCTATAAAGAGAGTCACTGGGATTAGTAACCCAGACTTGGCAACACATTTTAAGGATATTACAGGTATTCTGGGTATAGCAGAAAGATCATACTGGAATATATCTCCATATCCCAAAAACAAAATTTAAAAAATAGCTATGTATGTAACCTGAAAGAAATGTCTTATTAAACTGTAAAATTTTAGGGCCAAATAAATCCTTGCCTGGAATCTCCATCTTCATCCCTTAACCCAACTCTCTCTCACACTACAAATAAATCACCACCACCAACATCGCAAGACCTTCTTTTAGCTAGAATGAATCAGTGGGAATCAAGAAAATAACAAACACAGCCATGTACACACAGTCTTATACAGTAATAAGTCTTTGGATGTAATACCTCAAATTTGAGTCAATGAACATAAAATTTAAATTATAATAAACACCATGAGGTTGTCTTCCACAAAGTTATAGTAATTTACATTCTGGCCAGCAATAAACTACTTTTTCTTATGTCCCTGAGCATTATTCAAAGATTTTAATAGTTTCCTAATCTTAGAGATAAAATAACGTTATCTCATATTTGTTTTAATTTGCTTTTGCCTAAGTTCTACTGTGGTTTATCATTGTTTTTAAATATTTATTGCTCACATGACTTTTCTCCTTTGTGAATTATTTATTTTCATCACTTTCCTATGTTTATTTTAAAATATATGCCTTTTAACAATAACCTTTTGCCACGTGGTTTTTCTTTGTCTGTTGACTTTGTTAAGCCTTTGTTATCAGTCAAGTAAGTATTTTTAATATCTTCTGAGTGTACAGATATTCACAAGAAGATACTTCCACCCCTAAAGTACCAATTCCTCATCTAATTTTCTTTATTTTTTACATTAAAATTCTTAATACATCAGTATTCCCTTTTTCCCCATGATGTGGGTAGGGGATGTATTATAGTCACTTTATGATTGAGAAGTCTAGGACTTAGAGGTTATGTAAAGAGGACATATTCTCTAAAGAGAAAAGAGATTGATAGTGAAGAGAAAAAAACTTTGAAGCATTACCATATCTGTTCATTGTGCTAGGCGGTTTAGGGTTTTTTTTTTCTTAAATTTAGTCAGAATTTTTTCCCATTTCTGAAACTTCTGTGTGAGAGTTCGTAGGGTTTAAGTATAGCAAATACGTGTAGGCCCTATGCACCTTTTTAAAAAATATCCACTATTCTATTCCCCTGGGTAAATTTTGGAAAAGTGTTTGAGAACATGGAAAGGTTGCAGAAAGCAGGAGCATCATGGGTTGTAGCCTGTTCTCCCTTGGTCATTTGAAAATTATAACCAAGAACCTGAGTGTCATAAAAATGAGAGTTCTCCTGAGCCTTAGTCTACTGAATATCAGGAAATGCTTGTCAACTTAAATAACAGGAGAAAACTAATATGAATACCTTTACTAGATGCTGAAGAACCATTTTTTAAAAAATCACTGCAGGGAAACATAAAGTAAATACAAAGCTAGTGTTAACTTGACTCACTGAGGCATAGTTCTGCTCAAAAATAAATGAGGAGTTTAAAAGGGCTAAAAGGAGTAAAAATACATATAAATTAATGGCTTACTATACCCAGTGTCAGCCAAGTAAAACAGAAATATTCATTTAGATAATGATTTTAGGGCACAGGGGAACATTCTTTTCTCAGTACCTATGCTTACAACAGAACACCTTAGTATTTCATTAGATAACTAACCATTAGTTTCTAAGGGTAAAAAGCAGCCAATACTGTATTAGTTTTCCACAAGGGATGTCCAGAAGGTATCCAGCCATGTAATATGAAAATTGGAGACATTTACTAAAGAAGATACAAGATACAACAAACACTGTACACAGGACAATGACTCTTCAGTCCCCTTCAAAGTAGGCACCTTGGGACCTCACACAGTTCCCACAATCACTATCAGTTGCCCCAGCATATTTTCCTGAATCTCATTGACAGTCTGAAATCTCTTCCCTTTCAAAGGTGATTTTAGTTTTGGGAAAAGCCAGAAGTCACAGGGTGCCAAATCTGGGCTGTAGGGAGGCTCAGTCACCTAGGTAACTTGATGTTTGCCAAAAACTCTACATGAGACGTGATGTATGAGTGGGCATGTTCTGTGATGAAGCTGCTGATCTCCAGCTGCCCATAGCTGTGGCCTTCTGAATCATCCCAATATTTCCACAGCGGAAAGTTCAAGCTTAATACAAATTTGATGCAGATTTACTGTTCTACTTGCTCATTTTGAATGTGATGGCCACATAGGACACTGGCTCACTCAATGGTATCTACCACCTCCACTGACTAGTACAGTGAAGTCATCATTATTCACATATGCACATTCCAGTCCACCCTCCTTGGCTGCCAGGTTAAATCAATGGCATACAAACCATTCTCATTATATAAAAATGGCTGAACTTTTCTCCACAGACCTCACATTCCTACATAACAAATTATCACAGACTTAATAGATTAAAATAGTACACATTTATTATCCCATAGTTTCTGTGGTTTAAGATACCAGGAATGACTTAAATGGGTCTTCTGCTTAAGGTTCTGCCTAAGGTTTACAAGGCTGCAATTTAGGTACTTACAAGGGCTGGGGTCCCATCAAAGGCTCAACTGAGGAGCAATCTGCTTCCAAACTTCTTCAGATTATGTGCAGCATCTAATGCCTTGAAGCTGTACAGAATGTTTTTTTTTTCAAAGCCAGCAACAGAGAGCAACTCCAGCAATAATGGCACCACAATCTCATGTAATAACACACACACACAGACACACATATATATAAAACTGGATATATATATCCAGTTATATATCTGGATATATATCCAGATATATATATAATATTATATACATATAATATATAATATAGATTATAATATATAATATAATATAATATAATATAATATAATATAATATATAGATTATATACATATATATATATATATAATCTCCAGTGCATGCTATTGGTTAGAATCACAAGTTCCACTCACTCTCAAGAGGAAGTGATGAACAAAAGCATAAAAGCATAAATACCAGAAAGCAGGCATTATAGGGTCCATCTTAAGTGGTGATAACCACAAAATAAATCTCGTAGTATTTGAGATTCTCTTGGGTATGATATGCAATGTATATTCTTTTTGTCTATATCTTTGTAAACTCAAGAATAAATTGATTTAATGATTTTAAAATACTTAACCTTATCATTACCTCAACATATTAAGGTACACATAGTTCATGTAATATAGAAGTGAATTAAATACAACTAAGTATATGGCATTATGGAGAACAGCATGGAATTAGAAACCAAATTTGAATTTTGGCTCAATCACATACTACATGTTTACTTGACATTTGTTCATGAACTTCTAGGGGCTCCAATTTCTTTATCTAAAAAATGGAACACAATTTTACGAGGTTCTATGTCAATCATAGAAAATATTTGGTAAGTGCATTGAACAGGTCTGGCACATGAGTTGTTCAGCAAAACACAAAAGTCTCTGATAAAATCATAGCATTTAAATCCCACAGTGTGTATACATAAGACATTGAGTAATTTTAAGAGTTTAAGTAATAGCTTCTATTTCTAAGGAAAATATACTTTATAAGGAGGTGAGAAAACTAACTCAGCATGCACGAAAATGAACACTCATATGTATACATACATATATTCAAATATAGTAAATATATTACTAAACATATAATATTTGTATATGAGTATACAAATAATATACTCATGTTTACTTGAACACTTTATGTACATTAAACGCAAAGTTGTTTCTTTTGTTTTTGAGTTTCATTTCCTCAATACATGCCAGATGTCCTTGAGTGTGTCTCCCTGGGTACCCTTAACATAGAGTACTCACAGTGACATTAAATACTCACCCTCTCAGACAGTAATATCTGGAGATAACACAGAGTTTACACTTTATACAAAGCCTTCTCATTCAGAGAGTTACATTTTTACGTAGAGTAAAAGTTTGAGAATCACTGGCTTACTGTTAAACAATAGAAATAAATGTAGATACTTGTCTTTCTCCAAGATCTAGAGGGTTAGGATATAAATATTATGAATTCTGACTAATTTCACTTCTGATCACCAACTCCAGTGTGTCAGGATGGGGGTCATGGTGGGGGTTCCCCAAACTACCAAGCCATTGTCCCACATCAGCTCAGCGACTTACAATTCAATTCAGTTCTGTCACTATCTACCTGAAGACAACATCAGCTTCCATAGGTTAAGGGTTCAGTCCCACAAGGCTACCCCACACCCCCTTTTCAGTTGCCAATTGCAAATCCAGACTATCAACTGTGTCTCTATAGACCAGAGGTTCCAAAGGTCGGCCCCTGACTCGGATTCGGTTAATTTGCTGGAGGGGTTCACAGAACCCAGAGGCACATTTTACTTGGTAGGTTACTGTTCTATTGTAAAAGAATGTAGCTCAAGAACAGCCCAATGGAGGAGATGGACAGGGCGAGGTCGGGGGAGAGGACCTGGAGCTTTCCTGCTTTCTCCAAGGCATCCCTCTCCCAGAACCCGCACATATTCACCAATCCAGAAGCACTCTGTAAACTGTCCTTTGGGGGTTTTATGGAGGCCTCAGGACTGCTTAAATCATGGCCATTGGTAGCTGACCTCAATCTCCAGGCCCTCCCCCCTCTCTGGAGGTCTGGAGGTGGGAAGGACAGTTCCAACCCTCTAATCCTATGGTTGATTCTACTGGCAACCAGTCCCTGTGCTTAAATGGGATCTCAAAGGCACCTTATTAGCATAACAAAACACACCTTTATTAATATCACTGGAAATTCCAGTGGTTTTAGGAGATCTCTGCCAGAAACTAGGATGAAGATCAAATATATATTACTTATTATAAATCACAATATCAAAAATACAGGGTGGGGCCAAAGTAAGTTTACAGCGGTTTGTATGGAAAATCATACAATAATAAATAATAATACAAGAATAAACTCTGTGTTTTGCATACTCGCAACTGTAAGCCTGCTTTGGCCCCACCCTCTATGTAAGTCATTTTTCATTAATTCAGTTCCCTCCTTTATGTTTCAGGGACATTAAAATAAAATTTTAATTAATATACACACCTGTGGGAATGAATACCAGGAAATACAACAGGTGGCATCAAGAGAATTTGAGTCAGAAGAGAACCTAAGATCATTTCGAGAAAATGGTTCATATCATTAGGCTTCAAAAGGGGAAAGAGTTCAGATGCTACTCAAAAAAAAATAAAGGACTATGAGTAAAATTTCAGGTGAGAGAAAAGATGGGGCTGTAAAGTTAGGTTGGGCCGACTGCAAAGGATTCATAGAAAAATAATGACTAATAACCTCAGGTGGTAGAATAAGTCCAATAGATAAATAATGTGTTTGACAAGGAAAGAGGTCTATTTTGCAAATAGCTTTGTTGCTAATGACTTACAATATCATTTGGGCCTAGTGAAGTATTCATATGTAATTTGATCCTAATGAAATTAATTGTTTAAAGAAACTAAACAATTAATTTCATTAGGATCAAATTGCAATGACAGGGACGAGAGGGGAGAGAATTTCAGGGGAAAAGAGGAAGGCTTCACAGGAACAAGTATAAAGGACACATGGACAATAGCTAAGGTAGGGGGTGGAAATGGGAGGGAGTGGGGAGCACTGGGGGTGGTGGGCTGGGATGGGAGAAAAAGACAGAAAACTGTACTTGAAGAATAATTAAATAAATTTTTAAAAAAAGAAACTATACATATCAACATGCCTTGAGATGAAAAGCAAGCTAGAAAGACATTAGAGTTTTTATTATACACAGCCATTTCAAGAACGAGCTCCTGGTTCTGAAGAGAGGAAAGAAAGTTTTATAGATATCTAGAACAGCAACATGTAATAAAGATAATAAAGTGACCAAAAAACAAAGATCTGTAATATCGCTGGTATATCTGTGGTAACAGATGGCAAAAACTATGATAGAACTTGTGGTTGCTGAGATGAAGCAAATAGCTAGATCGAGGTGATACAGTGAAGGCAATAGTTGCAGCAATTTGGTTATTTGTAAAAGTCAGAAAATTCTGCACTTTAGATTGTGAGTGTGGAAGTGAAAATATCAAAATAAGGTATTTGGAAATGTTAAAATTCACAGAAGAATTAGCACAGAGTTAACATGTAAGGGGGAAAAGGAGCTTTGATGATTTATTCAACTTTTCTATCCTTTTTTATTTATGCAATAAATAAAAGGTAGGAGGGAAAACTGGAGATTATTATCTAGCACAGCCCTGATCTCCCAGCCAAAATGAAGTAGAAATTTGAAAAGCTATTCTAACATTAATCCATTTGTATTTTCAAATCTTCCTATAATATATTTTCTACTCCTACTTTTAAATTAAAATGTAATTGGGCAAAATAGAGCTTGGAATTGATTTCTAGAGATTATTCTAGTTTTCTACTATTAATTATCTGCATAACCCATCTTTTTCTTTGTAGCTCAAGAAGGAAGTGGGTATTTTTGCTCTGCTGGGTATCAGAGGACCCTCCAGGTAACAACAGTATAACCTAGTGCTTAGCCATGATTGTTTGTACTACACAAAATCCACCACTTACAGTCCTGAGGAAATGAAATAACAATAACATACCAATATCCACTGCTAAGATTACTGTGACCTGGAACTAGCTGACCCACCAGCATTACACAGAAATTATCAAGGTGGCAATTACTGAAAGCAGTTTGATTCTTGATTAGTTATTTGATAATATTGGTTTGATTATGAAACAAAGAATAATTAATTTGAATAAAATTTGCATCACCTTTTGGTAACTGCTAATGAATTTATTGTGTTCTCTATATGTATTTGGATCCTGGTTTTTAACCACTCTTTATAAACTTTAGGGATAATATATTCTTATTTTTTGCTCAAACTTCTTCATGACAAAAAAATGATCCTGTGTGGTGATTATTTCTTGGTTTTAAGAATATGTAATTACAAGATGCATGTTTATTCCCATAAACTCTTAGGTGCTAAAGTGTCTGAATAACCATATCATTTCAAATGTTTCCTTCCTAAAAATCATTTTAGTCTTTGTCTTCTTTATTAATTTTATTATGATGATGAATATATTATAACAACTTATAAATATCTAGAAAGTTTCATAAACAGGAAGTACTGTATAGTCTTATAATATCCACAGGCACATTTAATCAAGTGTTGAGTAATGCTCAAATTAAAACTACTGTCATTCAGCAAATATATGGCTATCTAAGTTGTTTTAGTTCTAAGCATGTATATTATTCATAAAATTTTTAAATTTTAGTATATAAAAATATACTTCATTACTATATTGACCCTAATAGTGTTTAAAACATCAAAAATGGATGTCCATTCATGAGAAGAGTATCACAAATACAGATTTTATACAAAAATGGTTATCATCAAGTGGTTTCTTATTTTTCCAAGTCCCTCCCCAAACTTATGTGAGATCTTGAGAGAAGACAGTATGGCTAGCATCTTCTAGGTCTAGGCAGGCTGCAGCTGAGCAAAGGTAAAGGTATTGAAAACATACATTGATTTTTATTTTAATGAAGCAAGAAAAGCTAATATAAAATAAACTTTCTAGAGAAAGTCACAGTAGGTTCAATTTTTGTACACACTCCTGACAACAGCCTGCTGAGAACAGAATCAGCCTCCAAAGAGTACCAACCTGCATAAGATCATCCTGGGGAAATCACTGGGTTTTCAGAGATGGAGAAGAGTCAAATAAACACCGCAGTAGGAATCTGTGCAAGCATCAGAGATTTTTAAAGGGAGACATTGCTGAGAAAGACACTCTAATACTGTCTATTTGATTAAGCCATTCAGCACTTTCATGGTGCCTCAAGGCTTAAACTAATTGCATGCCATCATTGAAGCATCACAGTGGTATTTGATATTCAGAATGTTGTTCCAAAAGAATGAAACTGATAAGAATCATTGTAAGACTTTTTCATTCTCTTCTGATATGGTTCCTAATTTAAGTCATTATATAGCTAGATTCCATAGATGTAAATGAAAGCACTCTCCTAATGGTGTACTATATAAAATTATAAAATTATAAATGCATATATATATACAGCTACGTGTAACAGCTGTTCAGTTGGCTTTGCTTTTGATATTGTTTTATTTTATTCTACACTGTTGCCATAAACTCTTTGTCCTTTCCAAGTTCCCACCGTTCCTTTCAACTTCACTGACAGTTACTGTTTCCCCTGAGAGCAATCAGTGTTTTCCATACCTGCCTGCCCCTTGGGTCTCCCCTGATAAACAACGACTTAAACATCAATGCCAAGCAATGTCGTTTGACACATCTGTTTCATTAATGCAAATTGTGATGACAATCTGAACCCTCCCCTCTGATTTTTGGATGCATAACTACAGCAGATGTGAAGCCAGAGAAACATATCATGGGCATATAAATGATGTACCCCCAACACAACACGAAGGGACACAGAACGTCTTTTAAAGGTGTTCCCACAATTTAACCATTCAACTATAATGGTGACTTCAATTAATAAAATTGTATTGCATATTTGAAAGTTGCTAAAAAAGTTTCCCCAGGGAAAATCAACATAGAGTTTTTGTTTAAAAATAATGTAATATTCCATTTTTATAATCTATAACTACTAAGATTAATGAAAGAATATAATTTTACATGTAAAATTTTGAATTTTAAATATTTTTTTTGATGTTGATAAAGTCTGATGCCCTGATATGCTTTGGGTTGTTAAAATTTGGAAAAGCAATCCAAAAAATTCACTGGGCATCACTAAACGTGAACCTGAGGTTTCTTTCTTTTTTTTTTTTCCACAGATAAATCACTTTAAAGTCCAAGAGTGGAGAACAAGATGAAATTGAAAACATAGACCAATTTTTCATAGCTTTCTCCAGGTTTCACCATTATTCTTCACCTCTTTCAAATGTAACTCCCTGTATGAGGAAATACAGTCGATAGAGTTTTGTGGCACCATGGATCTGAAATCATTGATTCCTCGGCACCCAAGGGATTTCTCTGTGTTACAGGGTGTTTTGCTCAGTTGTTTACCATCAGTACTCAGGTGAGGATAATTTGGGTACATTCATACCAAAAAGAATCATTTTAAAATCTGGAGCTCCAATTGAAGATAAGAATACTTTCCCAATTGAAAAATATGTTCTCTTCTTTTATTGTCACTGTTTCTACAACATCTGTTACCATACTATCATTTACTGATTTTTCTGATCTTCACACATTTTATTTGACTATTAGCCACCAATAATGTCACTTACTAAGTAATAAATCTACTCATAATATAGGCTTTACAGCTAATGAGAGCATGATATCAATATTTTGAGCATGGATTTTTTTTGTGGTACAGGGCATTCTTTATCATAGGAAAAACAATTTGGGATAGTTCTATTTTCCCAATTATTTTTCAGCATAGTGGATGCTGTTCTTATTGAACAGAATGATATACTCATGGTAAAGGGCATAGACCCCACAGTCACCATTCATTCGATGAAAGCTGGGCTGCTGGGCATTTTAGTGCATGCAAGAGGAATACACCTTGTCCTCAAACACCAACCACCTCAGTGAGACTTCCGGCAAGGAGGTGATTATGAGAACAGAGACTTTCCAACGCTTTTCTTTATAGCTCTCCAGGGAGAGGAATTCTTATCTTGAAAACCATTCTTATTATATCTCTTCATGTATGTTAAAAAGGAAAGGGAATATATTTTAGCAAAGATCAACTGAGATGTGACCTTGACTATTTTTTTCACATTTCAGATTTTCACAGCAAGCCCAAACTGATAGCAGAATCATCCTAAAAGTTGGCAGTTGCCAGAAAATGCCATGCATTTCACAGATAGGTATATTACAGATGTACATATTACAAGAAATCACATCTGGGGACCTCAAGCTCAAATGCACTGGCTTTGATGCAATCTTATATTACTTTTACACAGGAGTATCACTATTCATGTATTCACTTTTGAAACAGCAAAAACAAATCAAGTGAAACCAAAGCTTTGTTCTATTATATTTTTAAGAATTTGTGACTAAAAAAGAACCATCACCCAACACTCCACGATTCCTCTGAGTTTAACTCAAGGGGAAGGGATGCATCTATTTTTTGAAGAGCAGATAAAAATGGAAATAAGTGGCAGTTTCCTTCGTGAACTTAAAATAGTTTTTCTTGTATGCTACTTTATCAATTCATATGGTGAATAGATCTAACACAAAAAGAAGGTTTTGTTCTGGTGTCAGTTTTAAAGTATGTAAGACAACCACATTTAAAAGATACCTGAGGGGCAGTTCTATCTAAAACAGGGAGAAGGTGCTCCTTCCTGTTCCCACTGTCTCCTAGTTACAACCCCACCCCCAGTCTCTGTGTGTGTGTGTGTGCCTGTGTGTGCGTGCATCTGTCTGTCTCTGTCAATCTTCCTTAAGGCAGCTTTTCAGAGAGAAATAATAAATATATTTTTAAAAGTCTCTTTCTTCTTTCTCAACCCACAAAGCCATTGGGAGTACTAATCAGCTCGAGAAACATCTGTGCCTTCTACGCCATGTACTGGGAAAAGATAAAACTGAATCTTTTCTTTGGAGTCAAAAATAGTCATCCTAAGAAATGCTCATAGTAAGTATGAGAGAGATGCTAATTTTAACACAATCTAACAACTAGCCTGATGTGTTTTAATTAAATAGGTAGATAATTAGATGTGATATATAAATAGCTGATAGACCAATATATTTTTATATTATAATAAAGAGTTATTTAGTCAATATTAGAATCATCAGTAAATCTATGTATAAATTAATTAAGGATTTGACTTAGAACACTTACTCGGTTTCAACACTAAAGAACCTTAGATATTACGTCTACAAAAAGGTATGTGAGATTACCTTTATGTGAAGTCGTTTAAGAATTATAGAAACTTTGGGGGCTAAGTTTCAAATGGGAAGAGAACATTTTTAGTTAAAATCCAGTGACTAAATACAATAAATTTTACTGTATACAAATTTATAAATAATCAATGTGATAAAATCTTAAAGATTGCTGATGGCAAACCCCTTGGACATGTGGGGATGTGACATAATTAAGTCTATAGTGATATCTACTGTTAGGAACAAGACTGATATTTTCCCTGGTGAGTTCTGTGTAATGATTCTGTTCCCTCTTCCCAGGTTATGCAAAACATGTTAATAGCCAAATTATTAAATTTTTTCTTAATTAGCTTGCAAAATGGTCAAAGGACATTTTTGTATGTGATGCTTTTTGGAAAATATCTTGTAGAATGCCTATAAAATGCATGACCACCTAAGCAGTTACCTTTAGTTTTCTAAGTAATTGGCTTACTAAAATTCAGGAGAGGAGATAAGAAATAAGCCATTTCTACCACATAACTGCCTGTTCTGTAAAAGTTTGGTAAAATTGATGTCACCGCTATCCTTGAAGTGTGTATGACAGGGTGGCAGGGGAGAGGAGAGACCTGCCTTGGTGTTGTCACTTTGGGGCCATGGTTTCCTCAAGTAGAGCTGGAGTAACTGGTATGACAAGCCAAAGGTTGTGTATCATGGACTTAGGACCAGGGGGACACCCAACACGGGCAAGCATATTGCTTTGCTTTTTATCTCCCATTTACACTTCCCTTAGGACCAAAGGTATGTGTTTGGGGGTGGGCAAATACAGAGTGTGATAGTAAACTAACCTAGCCATCATTCTGACTACTCTGAATCTAATCAAAGAAGATCTGGAATTGATGTGAAAGTACATGGCTTTTCCCACGATGCCCAGTGAACTCTATTCTCAATTCAAGGTAATAAAATATTCAAGTCTCCTTTCATTGAACATATAAATAAGAAGGGAATTGAAATTCCATTCTTAGACCATATCCTAAAAATTTTGAAGACATATCTCAAGGAAGATCATTATATAATATAGTCTATTTTATGGCTCTTAGTGATCCAAAAATTTACAATGCTCAATGTCTTCTATAAAACTGAACACTGGGAAACTGAGATGTTCATTTTTAAACTGCTAATGTTTTAATTGCTTGCTATCTGAGCAACCTCACATAATTTAGTTTCCAACACTTACACAATAATAAGTCAAACATCCAAGCTACCATAATTCAGAAGATGTTAATTGAATTGCATGACCATATCTTATAAAGGTTCTCTAACTTTCTTTAAATAATCTTTGCAGGGGTCCTCCATTTTAAGAATATAGATTAAGAAAGACATACAGATACTGGCTTAAAGCAATATTCGCTCTCCATACACTTGTGATTAACTCACAAGTACAGGGTCATTTTCAAAGATATTGAAAAAGAAAAAGGACTCATGGACATGGACAACAGTATGGTGATTGCTTGGGGGGGCAGGTATAAGAGGACTAAATGGTAATGGAAAAATATGATGAAGATTGCCTTTAAAAAATTTTAGACTCCTCAACAAAAATGACAGAATTTTTCTATCCCCACGTAAGAAGTATGTTGAAAGATAGGCTGCAGTGCCCATCTGGATGTATTTGCCAGTTGTCTGTAATTGCCCTGAATACGAGATACATGTGTCTTCCTTGGAACATAGGTTCTTAAAACATAAAAGACTTTTACACAGTCCTTGCACTGTAGAGCAACTGAATAAATGTAAATTGCTGGCGATTGTAAAGGTGGTGAAGTGTGTTGACATTTTGAAAAGGTTAGCTTCCAGTGAGGAATGGTACATAAGTAACTGCCTTGGTGCAGAAGCCAAAATGTAGTTTCTGCTTGGAGATCTGGCATCAGAACAAGGTGAATTCACGCGGACATTCGCTGAAACGAGATGTTGTGTGGTATCTGAATGACAACTTTTTGGGATGGCCTAACCTTAAAAAATGTGCCAGCAATGAGGGCTGTTTGTCCTTGCAGGTAGGAAGTAGCACAGCAGTACACCGGTTCCAATGTAGAAACATTTTTCATTTAGGAATATTTCTCTTTAATAAGAAGCTGCCATTAAACAGTCAACCAGGTTCCTTTAAACGAGTAGTTCCATCTATTTATTTTTCACTTGTTTAAAAAACATTTACCAAGTAACCACCATGTTCAGTCACTGGTCTGGGCACTTGATATATAGCAGCTCGATTCCAAATACCTCGATTCCAAATACCGTGAGCATACTGGCCCAGGAGCTATGGCCATTCCCAACAGAGGGGCATGTTCAAGGTGCTTTACTGGATGAATATAAATTCAAATTAAAATTCATCAAAATTTAATAACAATATACTCTTGAAGAGAAAGCAAACTAATGCTTTTTAATTTCTGACTTCTGTTCAACATAAAAAACCCTTTTATGAGCAGAAAATAATTTTAATGTTTTTATCGAAATATTATCAGTTCTATTTTATTTTTCTCAAAATTTCTTTTTGGAAATCCATGTACATATTTCCCAGATTTTACTATACCATCTCTTACAGAAAACTACATTAATGAAACGGCCTAAAGCAGTCATCTTTTCCAGTCTCTGAAACCCTTCTGATTGAACACATTTTTAATCAGTGAACTTTCAAGGACCCTTAGGATATATCATCATCACCATTTCACCTCTGACTCACGTCTGCCCGCACCCCAAAGCCTAATTTTCTTTACTTTTTTAATAACCCTCTGTGGCTATCAATGAAGGATAAGTAGGAAAAACTCCTATTTGGAGAATTTTAAACTTTGGTTTTGTTACAACAAAACAGAAATGAGATGCTCAACAGCTATTAGTGCCCTTCAGCTGCAACAGTAACTGTTTTATTGTCTTGATAATGTACGAAGTTCTAAACCAGTGGCTCTCAACATGGAGTTTCCCAAGTACACACGTCAACTGGCAACTTGTAAGAAATCAATCTGGGGATCCAGCAATAGATATGTTAACAAATTCTCCTCATGCTTATGATTCACTAAAATGTTGACAAGCACTGTTCTACATTATCCCCCACCTTACGGCCCTACTGCATTGTTTATTGTTCTGGTTTAAGCAATTTTAAAGTACACTTTTTAAAGAACCATTACCCTCTATTAGAAATCTATATTTAAAGGCATTGTTCAATCACTCTGCATAAGCCTGGACACCAGCTCACTGAGTAGGTAAAGTTTGTTCTGCATAGAATGAGTCCTGAGAAGGAGGTCACTGGAGACTGGAGGGCACTGTGCAGTTTCTGAAGGAAAAAGGACCATTCATGGATATCACTGAATCCAAACTTCAAGCACACAGTGAATGATTGTGTGAGGCACAGCTTCAGATTCACAGAGCTTCGATTTTTTTCCCCCACAATAATCCAAGGCACTAATGTGAATTCAGAATGATCCAGAATAACACAGGGAAAACAACCATTTCATTTCAGAAAGTCTAAGATATGCATTAAGGAAATTGGTGGAAGTAGCCTGCTGGTTAATTAAGGAATACAGAAATGACAAGTGCAGTCTCTCTTTTTCTGTGGAACAATATAAACCTCCAATGTTTGACAATAGTTTTCAGAGAATTAAACCCTGCTTTTCCTATCAATTCAGAGAGTTGACAACCAGTATCTCAAAAAAGAAATACCTGAATGCAGAACTGATATATCACCTTTCTCGTCTGTTTTCCAAAAACGTGTATTGGTCTAGTGTGATGTTGTAGCAATATTGTAGTGCTTAATAACAAAGAGTCTGTAGCTAAACTGACAGGGTTGGATTCCTGGGTCTACTAATTACCAGGTGTATGACCTTAGGCAGTTATTTCTACTCTTGCCTGCCTTAGTTTTCTCATATGTAAAATAAGACCTACTGCCTCTTTAGCATTGCAATTTTGATTAAAAGAGTTAATATTTGTATTTTAACAAATATTTTAAAGACTTGCAAAGACTAGTAGCTGGAACACAACAGGAACTATGAGAATGTTTACTAACAAATAACTATTCATTATATGTCCTACTGATATTCTGGTTACAGTTTTAAGGCAATATGTGTATGAGCATATTCTTATAGTTAAAAATAAAATTATATATATAAATTAAGACATGTTAGATATAAAATCTTATCTATACTGTGATATGTTTTTATTAATCTTTCTGACAATTTTTTCTGCATAGCTTTTATTGAGACCATGTAATTTGCTCAAACATTATCTCCTTTCCAGAACATCATACACTGCCTATGAAAATGCAAAGAAAACAATGTACCCATATTCATTAACAATTAATAGTGGACAGGTCCACAAGATAACTGTTTCATAGACACTAAAATTAGTCTATTACTACAGGCCTTGCATTGTTAGTTTATAGCACTACAAGGTCAATGGATTAAAACTATTAAATAAATAAGTAGTAAGCAAAGTATATTGCTTGTATAAATTGAAGTATATTCTTTCTGATTACAAGAACCCATTTTCACGATAGTTGAGTGTCCTGAATGAAAACTCTGATAGAAGAAAGTATACTTTTAGAAGAAGCACCTACAAAAGGTTACGTCTGACTAAAATTTCTTTTTGGTACCCATATTATGTTCTGTCCAAGGAAAATATGGGAAAATGTGATGATGTCATTAAAGCGGTAGGATAAGTACAAACTAGTAACAAGCAAAATCCAACTTATGTCCACTAAAGGAAATTCAATTATTTTGTTAATATGAAACAAACTGAGCCCTGGCTGCTGTGGCTCAGTGGAGTGAGCACCAGCCTAAATAAAGGGTTGCAGTTCGATCCCCAGTCAGAGCACATGCCTGGGTTACGGGGCCAGGTCCCCAGTTGGGGGCATGTGAGAGGCAACCACACATTGATGAGTCTCTCCCTCACTTTCTCCCTCCCTCCCCCTATCTCTAAAAATAAGTTAATAAAATATTTTTTAAATATTAAACAAATTGACATTCAGTCATCAATTTAACCTCCATTCCCCAATTTTTTAAAAAACTCTAGCTTTACAAATTTTCTCATGTCCATTTTACTTACCTTGTATGAAAGTAGACAACACTCTTAACCTTTTTTCTTCTTTAAAATTAACAGCTTATAATGACAGATGCTGTCAAATAATTTGCTTACCCAGCTATAGCAGCCAGAGAAAAGTCACACCATTTGTCTTTCTCACTGATAATTCGGGTTCCTCCTCGGAAGACCATCATCAATCATGTCTGGAGCAAGACTCGAGTTATTCTTTTGCTATACAGTAAAAGCATCATCCTTACAAAATAGCCCTCTCACCCTAGAGAGTCTAAACTGTATCGTTTCTGGAAAGAATCCAGAATAAAAAAAAACACACTGTCTCACTAAAGCAATATTGCCACTTATTGATGACAAAGAAAATATTGCTTTGTACTCACTGTGAGCTCCTCTCTTTCTCTCTGTGTCCTCTTTCTCCTACTTTCTTCCTGAAAAATAAAAAGTATTAAAATAGTTAAATGAAGAAAAACAATGTTAAAATCTTTTACATGATCTGCATATGCAGACTTTTGTTAGAAATATGAAATGATCAAACAGTTAAACTTTTTGCTGCTGAAACATGGGGGTACAAAAACATCCAGGGTCCTCCAACGTGACAACACTCACATTAAAAACAGGTACAAGCTAAAAGTTTCCCTTCCCATCCAAAATAAAGCTCATTGGGAACCAGTGCCAAGAGGACATGCCAGTGATGAAAGTGGAAAAGTAGAAACATTAAAAGAATGATTAAAAGAAAGAGACAAAAAGTTAAAGGGCAGGGCCTTAACTTGGAAAGTATTTATTATAAATAATAAGTAATTGGCATTAGGCATTTGAGGAAGCATTATTAGAGGAAGTAACTTGAATCATGAATAGAATTAAGCCTTTATTACACAAAATTGTGAACTATGAGCATGCAGTGATTAAGAGAGTAAAAACAGTGTGCATAAAAAATCCTCAAGATGAGTAATAGGACTAAAGAAAATGCTTTCGAGATGGCACACACTGCAGTAGGCAGTTGCAGGCGTTGTTAGTTCATTCCGCCCTCAAACAAACATGGAATCCCATTCTGTTACCCTTCTCCTAGAAAATCTCTATTCAGTTTCCTTTGGTCCCTTTCTTTACCTAGGAACTTATTCATTACAAGCGGCCATAATCACACACGGTCAGTCAATATTCTTATTTCTTTCATGACCATTATACATGTTATCTTTATGTCATTCTCAAAATGAATTTTAATAGTGTTTTTGTTTCTACAGATTGATATAAAGTTCCTTCGGGTCATGGATTGAGATTCATCTTCATTTATTCAGTGCCTGTAAATGCCATAGTAAGCACACAATAAATATTTATTCAATATATTAAAAATGGATATCTAAATGGATGAGAAGTGTCAGATGCTCTGGACCTCAATATATGAAGGAGGCCAGCCCCCAAAAACCGGCCCTGTGGAGAGCAGGCCCTTTGTAAGACAGCCTTCCCCCACTAGGTGAGTGTTCTAGGGCCCACCTGTATCTATGTACCAGCTGGTGTTGTTGTGAGAGGCTGTGGCTTCAGTAAATTTTGTTAAAGACTCTTTCAACACATTTGCCCATTTCATAATGGGTGATTTACTAGTTTGCCTGCCTCTGCCACATGAATGTTCATTCAGCAGTTTTTTTGCCAAAAAATGGCATGACCCCCATACCATACCCTCCCTATTTATCCTATCTCACCCTGAGCAAAATTTTTTGTGTGTTTCCCTAGATGAAAAAAGTCCTGAAAGGGAAATGTTTTGCTGATATGGAAGAGGTGAAACAAAAAAAAACAAAAGCATTAAAAAATTAAAAATCAATGAGTTCAAAAACTGCTTTGAGCAATGGAAAAAAATGCCTTAATAGGTATATTGCACCAAATGAAGAAGCACTTTGAAGGTGACTGAAGTTCCAACATGTAAGTGCACACACAAATTTTTATAAATAAATTCTGAGTTTTGGGGGTCCCCCCTTGTACAAGCAGGAAAAGACTGAATCTATGTCAGTTCAGTTGTTGTAAATAACTAGAAATATATTGTTCCCTACTCTTTAAAGTTAAATAATATTACTTGTCTTAATAACAAGAGTTTTATTATCTAATTTGACTGCATATTTCTTAAATTCATTGAGTTAAAAAAACACTGGCTATTTATTTCTATTTATATGCCATAATTAACATATTTAAATTATAATTAAATTTCACAATGCATGTAATGCCTAACACAAATTATAGCACACAATAAGCTCTTAAATGTAGTTGGGTGATAACAATTACCTAAAAGGATACATTGAAAATCTTTAATTCATTAAGCTACTAATTGAATTTAGGCATATTTTTTTCAAGTAAAGTATGATCATAGGACCATCTTTAAAAATTCTGTAACAAACTTAA
This sequence comes from Sturnira hondurensis, assembly GCF_014824575.4. Taxonomy (NCBI): domain Eukaryota; kingdom Metazoa; phylum Chordata; class Mammalia; order Chiroptera; family Phyllostomidae; genus Sturnira; species Sturnira hondurensis. The sequence goes on from NW_028076767.1 coordinate 33,443,790, forward strand.
AGATATAAAAGATAGCATTTGTCATTAAAAGCCACTCCCTATTTATAATGTTTAACATAGCACATGAAATAATTCTAATAACCCAATGACTAGACCTCTAACTACTGAATCAAACTGAGTATGGAGAGCCTAGGTCATTAAATAGACACATACTCCCCCATCAAATGTTACTTTCAAATCTAACTTGATGAACTACACCAAGAGTAACATAAACCATATTAACATAAAATGTTCCATGAAGGCAGTCTTCTTCAACTGCTGTTAAAATAACAAAATAATAGGCCCAAGTTTTTAGCCTAATGGATATTGAATAAAATACTGTCATGCTCTTCTAGAATGAAGCAAGGTCTGTATTGATGGAACACAAAACTATATAAATGAATATTCACTTGATCTACAAAAAAATTATTGGAATTTCAATTGCATTTAAAATGACTATTCACATTCAAATCAATAGGCTACTATTTCAGAGGACATAGTCCATTTCATAAATATGGAGCATAAAAATTAAAAGTGCTATACTGTCGATAGGATAAAGGTTAATTGCAAAAGCAGCTAGAAGGCCAGTGTGGTCTGAGTAATATTCAGCATTAACAGTCAAATGTAGTGAACATTTGTGCATCTAAAAGAAATCTTTCCAAATTAATCTTGCATTGAATTGAAAGCTTTTGTAAATGTTTCCCACAAATACTATGGACAATATTAAAGTGACATCTGGGAAACTACCAGCAACTAATCATTCAAAAGCTCAAAATTGGTAAATAATATCAGTTACTTTAAATATGACTATGTGAGTTTTCAGTCTTTTCCAGAGCACTCTATTGGTAGGCAACACAGTCTTCTCCAGACCCCTTATTATATATCATACATATAAGCCATTACATCAATTGGTTAATTTGGTATTTATGTAATATTAATTTAGATATACATATTTATAAAAGCTAGAAAAAGGGAACTAAGAAAACAAAAGAAATATAATCAAATTTTAAGACTGCTATTAATTATTAAATTTTTATGTTTATAAAGATGTTCTTAGGTTTATACTTACTCTATTAACATTTAGACTACCAAAATAATGTACTTAGATCAAGTAATGTGATGACATATAAATAAAAGTAAATAAATAATTTCAACAATTCCACATCCTTTCAAATGTAACCATCATCACAATTTGGTATATATTATTCTATATATTTTTCTCTGCACATGTAAGCATTTGAAAGTGTATACATACACTATTTTTCAGCAAATGGTAAAAATATACACACAGCTCTACCACTTACTGCTATATCACATAAAATGCCTATCACTCTGTGTGAATGCACATATATTTAATCAGTTTTATGACTGTATAATATTTCCATTATGATTATATCACAATCTATTCAACTGTTTCCCTGTTTATGGACAAACAGATTACCCTCCAGTGGGTTCTTTTGGCATTAAAAACTATGCAGAAATGAACACACCTAAACATATGTCTGTAAGTGCTAGTATACTTATTTATATCTCTAAGAGGAATTTCAAAGTTTATATCACTGTGTCAAAGGTTATGCATGTTTAAAATGTAATGGCATAATCAATAAAATACATTTAAAAAACATTATCAATTATTTTCCAAATGCTTGTAAAAATTCATATTTTACCAGTAATATGTGTTTTGTGCCTAATAACAAATAATGTGTAGGTGCCTAATAATAAATCTTCAAAATTCAAAATAATGCCAGAATAAATGAGAAAAACAGATAATTCTATCACAGTAAATTTTAACATCCCTCTTAGCCAAGGACAGAATTACTAGACAAATATTTAAAATCAGTAAAGATAGATGAAATCAAAAATACTGTCAACCACATTTAATTAATTCATATTTCCAGTATATGTATCACCTGCAGGATGCACATTTTTATAGTTATACAATATAATGCATATATAACACACTAATAAAGCATAAGCTGAGCCATAAAACCAACTTCAATATATTTAAAAGAATTCAAATCATACAGAATGATTTCTCTGACCAAATAAACCTAAAAGCATTTGGAAATTAAAACACACTTCTAAATAACTCTTGAGTCAAATTAGAAATCATGATGGAAATTTTTTAATCTTTTAAACCAAATTATTAAAAACAAAGCACCAAAATTTGTGAGATCAGATAAAGCAGTATTTTTAGAAATTTATACTTGCATATTCCCCTATTAATTATAAAAAAAGATTATTTTCTTTACTGCACTACACCCAACACACTCACCATTTGTTCGTGTAAGAATAGATGAATGATTGAAACAGACTAGCAACCAGAAATGGAGTTATGGATGCGAGAATATATCTTTGAATATAGAGAAATTAGGAATATGATTTCTAAATAAAATTAGATTTTATTGAAAAAGTATGGTTGACATATACAGCCCAAATTAGCTGTAGATTAGAAAAATGTCATATTGCTATCACATAAAATTAAATATTTAAAAAATTAATTTTAAATAATATTTATATTACATTGTTACTTTCCCTTCTATAAATAGAAAAATCAGAATCTATAAAGGAAAATATTGATAAACTAGACTCCATACAAATTTAAAATTACTGTAGGGCAAAGTATAAACAGTGTCAAAAGACAAGTGATAGACTATTAAAAAGATTTGCAGCACACTTCAATCAAAATACAGACATTTTCAGATCAGTGTGATAAAGGAGTCATGTGCGATAAAAAATACAGACATCTTTAATATGCACAGTTTACAAAATAATTTTAGAATTTTAATAAAATAATGCAATTCAAAAGAGAGGTAATATTGGCAAGTATATAGGAAAGTTGTTTAGTGTTACTAGTAATCAAGTAAATGTGATTTAAAACAGTGAATACCATTTTTTTTACCCAAAATATTAGCAAAAAAATTTTAGAAATGACAAAATTTTGTTAGCATAGTAAATTAGATTTTCCCCTTTCACCAACCATATTTATCTGTAATATTCAAGTTTCTAACGTGGTATTTGAAGCAAAATAAACTTGGTAGCAATGTCAGGAAGAGAGTAGGCTGTGAGTATTTAGAAAAGAAAAACCAGACATTCACATGACTGAACAGAAGAAAATAAAGTCAGTCACAGGAAAGATGGAGACACAGAGAAGCAATCATATCAGGAGTAGGTCAAACTTGATCTCAACAGCAGCTGTTTAAAAATAATAATAAAATGTAGGGACCAATCATGCTGAAGAAAATTGCTTCAACTTCCCCAGCAGGACGCTATAACTATTAGTTGCAGGGTGAAACAATCTCATAGTATTCCCAGCCCTGCAATTCACTCCCCAACAGGGAAATCTCCATGAAACATTTTCTTCTCTTTTGAAAAAATAAAGTGTAGTTAATCTGTCTGACTCTGTGGCCAGACAGACTACATTAGAATCCCTGCTTGCTACCAAATCTTACTTCCTTCATCTTAAAAAATGTAGACATTATCTACAGTGCAAGAATTAAATAAAAGCACAGTGAAAGTCAGTGATGGCACAGTGCCTGGAACAGTGAGGGTGTATAACAAAGGTTAATTCCCATTCCTTTCCTATTGGCTGTGCAGATCAAATTAAGCATCAGAGATACACTGTACATATTGTTTTGTAGTTGAATAAGCTGACTGGCAAATCCTTTGACTTCATGTCAATTGACAGAAAAATTTGATAAAATATCAGAAACAAAAGTTTCTTGAATTGAGTTGAATTTGTCTACTGAGTAAAAAAGTAATAAAAATACTGCTCAATACTTACATTTCAATCTTACCTTTAACTGACTCTTTTTTGGTTTATTCTCCTTATTTAATTCTCGAGCACAGTGGCAAAAACATTGGAATTAGAGTTTGAAAAACTTTATTCAAGTTCAGACTATTTTTCAGACTAATTAGCTCATATTTCACATCCATAATCTTTATAATGAGAAAGAAATAATAAATAAAGCTACCTCACCACCATATTTCAAGAATAAAAAGAGAATACTGTCTATTTGCAAAGATATATGCACCTTTATGTTCATTGCATCATTATGCATGGGGCAAACAACCAAAGGGTTCTTTGACAGATGAATGAATCAACAAAATGTGGTATGTATATATAATGGAATACTACTCAACCATAAGAAAAGATGGGTCTTAATTATCATACTAAGCAAAATAAGACAAACAGAAACAGTTAATATGTAGAATATAAAACTGAAAGCAACAAATGAACAAACAAAAACTCATAGATACAGACAACAGAATGGTGATCACCAGAAGGAATGGAGATAGGATGGTAGTGAAGGGTAAAGGGATCAAATGCGGTGATGGAAGAAGATTTGACTTTGCATGATAGGCAATATACAAATGCAATATAGAGATACAATGCAATATACAGATGATGTACTGTATATTGATCTAAGTACATTTGGCCCTTCCTTTGGTCAAATACAAATTCTTTCCCTTAGATTGGATTCCCCCAGAAACAAATGCTGAGATAAAGATTCTAGAGAGGGTGATTTTTGGATGATACAACTAGAACAAAAACAAACACTAGGAAGAGAAGAAGGGGAGAAGAAGGCCACAATTTTTAAACCCCTATTACGGAAAGTAGGATCTATATTCCTGCTCCTTTAATCTGGTGGGGAGAGAAAGACTGATGATTTCTTTGACCAGCTGAGCAAGGCAGAGGGATATTTGTGCCAATATCCAAGCTGAAGACTCAAGATTGGCAGGTTCTGCTTCCTCTCTCTTGAAATTCTTGATCTTAAGGTGTTAAACTGCCATGTATGACGTCCAACTACCTGCTAGAAAGACCAGATGGAGAGGCTGATATCCAGGAGAGGTGAGAGACCCAGCTAGACTCAGCCTTCCAGCTGTCACTATGAAAGCACTAGGCACATGAGCAAAATCAGTCGGTGCCCTCTATACCATTAGAGCCACTAACTGAACGCCCTGGAGTGCCCCGACTTGATTCCATTTAATCACAAGAAGTGTATAGCTGGGCTCTGCCCAAATTCATGAATTGCAAAATTGTGGAATGAAGTAAAGTGGTTGTTGTTTTAAACCACTAACATTTGGAGTAGTTTGTTATACAGTAATAAATACTCCCCAAAAGAGCCAAAAGCAACGTATCATCATCAAACTTGAGTGATTCACCTGTGATTGAATGAAGCTTAATTTCATGGGAAAATTTCTAGGAAACAGTGTCAAGCTCATTGTAGCATTATCCCAGCTGAAGGATGAGAAAGCTGTAGCAGGTATATATCCACTGTTGGCAGAATGTCAATGATCTGGCCACCACTAAAATCTACAGAAGCGCAGCTTGAAGAAGCTCATTGCATTGGCCACTGCCCTTTACAAGTGTAAAGCATTTTAGCAGGTCTTTCTTTGCCTTCCTTCTCACAGCAAAATTCTACTTGGCCTGATTCTGATTCTAGTGGTTGCTTTTTTCACATGACAGCTTTCTTGGTATTCACGATTTTTATTTTTTAAGACATCAAAGTAAGACCTTTCTGAATTTTTATTTATTTAAGAGCATGGTTTCTGTTTTGCCTTCTCTAGTATTGTTCTTATAATTAAAAAAAAATAGGTTTCACAAATCCTAGAGCAAAATAATATTATCCTCACTAAAACAGAAAAGGCTAGGTATCTTCGCATTTGCAAATTTAGTTCCCAGTTTTAATACCCTCAGCTTTAGAACATTTAAAAACCAATGATCATATTTATAAATAACTACCAATTGAAAACATTTTAGACTTTGATTGTCTCTCCCTTTTGGGGTTGATTCTTTGTTTTTGTTTGTTTAAGTGAGTGGTTACAGGCCTGGAGCCAGGCCTGGAGCACAGGGCCTGGAGCCAGACTTCCTGAATGTGAATCTCTGCTTAGCCATTTATGAAGCCTGTGTTTTGGGGTTACTAATATTTCTGTTCTTCGGAAAAATTCCATTATTGGTCCAAAGAAGGCAAATTATAGTACTGTACTTATAAGGTTGATGTGAGTAATGAATAAATGATTAAATATAAAGCACTTAAAATAGTGTTTGGCATATTATATAATACTTTAATACATGGAAAAACATTGCTATTTTTAAAATTTCAATACAAAATGTAGAGACAGCACAGATCCAAATTTGTCAAAGGTTTATCAAGAGGCCTACATAATTATAATTCCTTGTCATGTCTTTAAACTAGCATAACTGAAGCCATTTATAAAATCACAGCTTTTTCATAGTAGAACATTCTCTGAGGTTATTATGCTACACCTTGAAGAGAGGTTTAGCAAGAAGCACTGAACAGAATGAATTGACCACCAAGAAACGTAGATGATAAAAAGCTGACGTGCAGATACTTAGTGTTCATTCTGATGCCCGTCTTCAGATTCCTTCTAGGCCCTGGAGCCATATGCCCAAAGTTTAATCAATGATCTATTCATTTCATTCAGCACAACACCTGCCTTCTAGACCTTCCCATTGAAAATTAGAGAAGATACCTGCATAGAAGCACTTTTACAGCTAAATGAGCTTAAGTGAAAATCATTTTATAATGCAGATTCTCTAATACAATTCAAAATTGCAATTCGAGCTTGGAAAACTAAATAAATAAAGCTCACTTCTGGGATAAGCTAGGGAAAAAAAAGTATGAAATCGACATTCTAAATTTTACTGTTTTTCTATGATTTCCTTAATTAAGGACTGTTTTTCTCTGAGTTTCCACTGAAATTTCTGCTTTACTCTCTTCCCTGTTAATAACTTTCACAATGATTTGTATTTACAGTCAGAGGCAAAAAGAATACTAGGAATTAGTCCACTTAGTCCTAAAAGACTCATTGACTTTTCCCCACAATACAGAGTATGATGCATAATAACCTAGTCAGTCTCCAGTCTTATCTTGACCTTAACTCTTTACCTGTGCTCATGAACAGTCCTGAATGTGGATCAAATTGTCTCCAGTGACTCTGACTCTCATTAGGCCTAATCGAACCGATCATGAGGCCAGACCTTGCTGTTGCTCTTCCTATGAAAAAGCGTCAGCTGGCAAATGCCCCACTTCTCTCTCTGTCCCCTCCTCCTGGCAAAATGCTTGTAACTGTTGAAACTGGGTCATGTCTTCACGAGGTTCATCTCACAACTTCTCTAGTGAATGTTTGAAAACTTCCATATGTTAAAAAAATACCAAAAAAATAATCATTCATCTTTATGTTTTACCAGGAGCTTTATATGAACCTGTTTCTGCTAAAAAAAAAAAAAACATCTAAAGATTTCTTTTTAGATGACTTACAGATTCTGGAAAGTTTTAAACAATACTACATTTAACTAATGTATTTATCCCCTTCTCTTCTCCTGGCTGGTAAACAGAAATGTGGGTGGAAAAAGTATAAGGCAAAAAGCCATGATTTCTTTTTCAATGTGAATTCTTATTAAGCAATAGTGGACTTTTGAATCAGATGGTCATAACTTCAGTGTTCCTCAGTAAATTCACTGTAGACATCTCACTGCCACTGCGGAACATGGTACCAGAGAGCTCACGCCAAGCCTCTCTGCAGTGAATTGGCATCATTTTATTAAAATGCCTAAATTCTGTAAAGCAAAATCCAGTGTTTCTTTCCTATGCATATACATCCACTCCTTTCTTTTCCCATGCTTTGTTTTTTTTCTGAAATTTAATGTTTTCTATGACCATTTACTCCCCTTTTACCTCCCTCCACCCCACAGTCACCACACTGTGGTCCATGCCCATGTGTCCTTTTTCTTTTTTGCTCAACCCCTCTGCTCCCTAAACTTCCCCCCTTAACTGTCATCCTGCTGGAATTGGAAAATGTAAATAACTTTAAAAATAGTGAAATTGTTTTCCATATAAAACAGGTTCTACAATTAATTTACAAGAGAGTCAAAATTACCTTTGATAATTTCTTAATAATCCCCTTCAGTTTAACCAAGAACGCAATCCTGCCACTAGTGTTTTTAAGTATAAAAAAATAAATATTCAGCCCTGGCTGGTGTAGCTCAGTGGATTGAGCATGCGCCTATAAATCAAAGGATGGTGGTTCGATTCCCAGTCAGGGCGCATGCCTGGGTTGCAGGCCAGTTCCCAGCAGGGGACACACGTGGGGCAACCATACATTGCTATTTCTCTCCTTCTCTTCTTCCCTTCCCCTCCAAAGATAAATAAATAAATAATTTATTTAAAAAATTTTAAAAACATTCAATTATATTTTATACCATAAAAGAGAAAGAGAGGGAACGGAGAAGATAGAAGAGTGGTAGGGCGTAAAGGTCCTGTACAATTGCCTGGACTAACGATACCCTTGTCTAACTCTGGGTTCCGCATTTCTGGCACACACACAGCAAAGCTCCTCTCTTCCTCTCCCCCTCCCTGTCTCCTTTCTTCCCCCCTTAATTATTGGTGTGCACGAAAAAGGAGGGTTGGAGAGTGAGGCATATTTATATCGGTATAAGATAATCTATGACATAGCCTTATTTACGACACTATATTTATTCTTTATAGCTGAATGATAAAATTTTTAGAGATGTTCAGAAACTATGCATGGGACTTCTCTCCACTTCACTTACAATTCAAAACACGACAGGGTACAAAACATCAGCTCAGCCAAGGTGCTACGAGACACTCATTCTCAATTTACCAAGATCAGGAAAGACTCTTAGTATTCCGGAATTTTTAAAAATTTTTAATGTATCAAATTAAGTCCTCTTAATATTTACTTAAAACTGTACATTTTAGTTACAAATGACACACAATTAGTTTAAACAATAAAGAAAAATGTATTTGTCCTCTTCCCTGGGGAAGATCTCATGGCAACTCACAAAATTGTAAAAGGTGTTGCAAGTTCCAGGGCCTTAAAGATTTGAATGGGGATCTATCTAGTCAGCTACCAAAGGTTTCAGACTCACATCTCTCAGCACAGCAATCCTAGGAGAAACAGCCTCCTTCTCCAGTGCCTGATAGCATTCCCGCAAGTGTGAGCCTGAGGCTTGCCCTGAAGAATACAGTATTTATCATTCTCCAGAAGATGAGTTACTACAACTGGCCAAAGCTAGAACACACATCTACACCTATAGTTAGAGGGCTCGGTGTCTTCTTAGAAAAAAGGAAAAGAGAGAAAATATATACCCTTGACAGTCAAACATAATATCTACACTGAGATCCTTGGAATGTTCATTAGAGTATAAAATCAGCCTTTTTAGGCCAAAAGCTTTCCTATAACTCTCCATAATGTGTATTGTAAATATGTCCTCCAGTCAGTCTCTAAGTAGCCCAGAGATTTCCATTCCTAGAGAAAAAAAAAATACACTTTCATTTGAAATTCTACATTTCACTTCGATACTAATATGATGAGCCAGATATGCTCACATGGATAACTGGGCCTGTACCCATCTGGAATTTTAAACCATCACATTGATAAAGGAAAGGGAAAACTTTAGGGGATCTAATAAATTGCAAAAAATAGACAAATAAAAGAATTCTGTACAATGGAGTATAAAAGTGTAGATGACAAAAATAATTTGACCAAATATTTAATTCAATCTCATTATAGTTTTTAAAATGTCAGTTAAGTTTTTTTTAAATTATATAAAAGGCAAAATGGACTAATCAATAAAAAATATAAAAGAATACAAATCAATATTCTAGTTCTTATCCAAACCAGAAGCCACAAAACTGAATCTCATCTCATTTTTGTCAATAGCTGTTTAAGAGCACTTTGAAAAACTGTGGAGGATTATTATCATAAAGGTGACTAAATGGGCTAAAATCCTGCATAATCAATAGCATCTTTTTTTTCTTAGGTTTATAAATACATTTTGGATACCTTTTGCAAAACCAGAGAATGACTGGAAATAGCATATATTTAATTATTCACAATCTAAAACAAAGTAATAAATCTTTAAATTCCTGAGATAAAGTCATTTCATGAAAATTCATAAGCTATATATAATTGTGTTAGACCAAGTATGAATACATAAAATATTCAGCTTTCTGAATTTAACACGACTTGTTTATACTGCTATTTAGTTAATTTAGCTTCCAAACTCACATAGAAATACTAAAACTTCACACCATCCTGTCTAAAGAAAATGTACAATGAAAATCCAAATAATTTTTAGTGTCTATATCTATCAAAATCTTAGCAGGTTGGTTGAGATTCCCCTTGGAAAATAAGATTGATGACTTTCATAGGGCCCAAGAAAAACAAACTGTTGGGCAGTTACTAGGTGCCAACAACTTTTAAGGCAATCTAAAACACAGATGTTTAAAAATAGATCACGAATCAAAAAAATAACATATTTTATAAATACAAAATCTAAGGCTTAGAGACAACATTGAATCCACAGAGCCAGAGTTGAACCAGGTTCAATTCCAAAGCAAATTTCATTATTTACTATAGTAAATTTAACTCTTAATTGTAGCCTTATACAGGTGGGGAAAATTATTGTTCTCAACTATTTTTTTTCATTCCCTCTGAGAGGATTAAATAGTTCCATCCATTGCCATGTGAATTATAGCAGTTTCCTGCAGACAAAATGTATTTCCTTCTAAATTTCAGACTTGTCCATATAACTCACCTTGATCCATGGACTCTGAATATGTGTGATGTGTGTTATATATGACCAAAAGCTTTAAGAGACAGTGAACAGTTCTACTCCTAATTTTCTTCCCTGCCATGAGAGTCACATGTGGCAAATATGGTTTCTCCCTTTACCTAATTTCCAGACTAAAAAGACTTATGCAACAAACAGCCACCAAATTTTCAATATTAGTGAGAAATAAATATTTACAAGATGTGGCAATAACAATTACATGTTATTGCAAATGGCTGATGAGTCCAGGAAGTACTATGAATATTAATGAACAGAATATTTACCATTCTAACAGTTTTGAAACAAACATGGCTTATTAGATTTGTCTGCTTTTTATTATACAGACAAAACTTCAAGTGGGGAAAGCTTTTTTCATTTACTAGTCACTATTGTTAAGTTGGTCTGATGTCTAGCAGTGTATCTTGGGAGCATGAAAACAAAAGCAATGCATTAAGGATAGAGCAAAAAAATAGGAGGAGTCTGAATATCCGTTGGCACAGCTGGCTGACCACTCCAGGCTGGACTGCAAACCTCCAGACTTCTTCCAGTGGTGTGAAAAGTTAACACAGTCTAATTCACTATGGTAAGGTTTCTATTATGTACAGCCAAATGTAATCTCAACAGCAGGGGGATGTTTTTGCAACTAAGAGCCCTTCAGGTACTGCCTTTGGAGTAAAATGAGGAAATAAAGAATAAAGATAGAAATAGAGAAGGGAAGAAGAGGCAGAATTAGGAAGTTAACTGATAAAATATATGGGATCAATTATGACAGGCCAGTTTATTCTCAATGCTTACATTCAAGAATTGCCCCAATGGGAGTAATAGACAGAAAACTGTACTTGAAAAATAATTAAATAAAAAAATTGGGAAAAAAAAAAGAATTGCCCCAGCATAAAAATGATGGGCCACAAAATTTTATCCTCGGCAAAAAAAATTAATTGTATTTGCTAAATACTTCTTGGAAATATTTATGTTGTTGGTTGTGGAAAAAACTGACCACATATTGACAGAATCTCTATAATAAAGGATTATTTTATTTGGGTTATAGATCTTGATTGGGCTTAGTATACTACTCCTTAAATAATTTTCTATGTTTTATTTGCTAGTGGTTAATTTGATAAGCTTGATCTATATTCATAAGTGAGATTAATTTATAGTTCCCTTTTTGTACTTTCAATATTGTTTTTATAGAATTACAAATTCTTTATCTAACAGGATTTCCTTATTTTTCTATGCCTTTATATAATTTAAATAGCATTGACATTACCAATTCAAATCATTAGATAGAACTGATATATGAAGTTATCTATAGTAATTGGTATATTGGAATGTTTCACTTATTCTGTTGTCAATTTTGAATATTTGTATTAACTTTTTTGTTCACTCAGGCTATTCTCTCTAGGCTTGTAATTTTTTTTAAATTAAAGTCTTGCTTAGAACTGTTTTATGTTTGCAGAAAATTTGAGCAAAAAGTACAGATGATTTCCACATATCCTCTCTCCTTTCCCACTACTACCTACTCTCCCAGAGTTTAGCTTATTATTTACATCTTGCTTTAATGTAGTACATTTGTAACATTGATAATTATTTACTAAAATTCATAGATATATTAGAATTTATTCTTTGTATTGTAAATGGATGGGTTTTGACAAATGTATAATAACATGTATTCCTCACTACGATGTCACATAGAATGTGTCCCTAAATGTGCCCTGGTCCTCCACCTGTTTATACTTCGCTCATTCCCCAACTCCAACCGCTGGCAACCACTGGTCTTTTTAATGTTCCCTTAGTTTTGCCTTTCCCAGAATGCCACATAGTTAGAATCAAACAGTACATAGCCTGTTCCAATTGGTTTTTTTTACTTAGTAATATGCGTTTAATGTCCCTTGATTTCCCTTTTTGACGCAAGGCCTCAAACAGTCCAACGTAATGGAGAGAAATGGAGGCCTCCGGACAGAAGTCTGTAATACCTTGTGATCCTCTGACTCTATTTAAGCCTTCGGATGACTTCATCCTGCCTGACATGAAACAGCAACCTCAAACTGTGTAGCCAAGACCCCCTTAAATTTCTTACAGAGACTATGAGAGAAAAAAATAATTTTAAGAAATTTTGGGAGAGAAATTTTTTAAATAAATTTTGGGATAATTCTCTATATAGCAATAGATAATTAACCCAGGGCTATAATAGTTCCTCTAAGAATTTGTTTTGCTGTTTCTTACATGTTTTTGTAGGAACTAATGTCTTTGCAGTATTTTCTGAAGAATTTGTGTTCTTTCTCCTCATCTTCATTTTTTGTTATATAGATTACCTGAAAGTACTTTTGTTCTTAACTTCCAAGAGGCATTTGGGTTGTATCTTTGATTTCTGATATAGCTCTATGTTCCTTTAACTGGGGAATAAACTGTTCCCAGTCAGATAATTCCCAGTTGCAGTCATTTACTATCACCAGTTTAGAAACACTAACAGTCTCCTGCTCTGTATTGCTGTGGGTGCAAAATTCAACAACAGTCTGATTTTCCCGCTCCAGTTAGAGATAGACTTTTCCTTTTTCAATTTCCTGGAAGTTGGTAAGATTTCTTTTCTCACTCATTAGAGTTTATGATTTTTACCAGGATCTGCCTCAGAGTGTTATCTGTTTTTCCTTCCATGCAACCTATAACTTAGATGAAATTTTGACATCTGCAAATGCAGGCCTTTCCCCAAATTAAGGAAAATTTCTGGTACTGATTGCTTCATCTTTCCCTCCTGTTTCTTTTTTCTCCATCAGAAGAAACAGTTTTTCATATGTGGTGTCTCAGATCTCTCCTGTGTCTCTCAGCTTTTATTTATTTTACTTGTCTGTGCTTTGAAATATTTCTCGCATCTCATCTACAAGGGTATAAATTCAGCTTTCAATTCTGATCATGCTTTCCTTTAATTGATAAACTGAAGTTCCTAAATTTGACTATTGTCAAATATTATCAAGTCAGGAAGACTTGATAATATTGCCATTAAAACTTCTAAGTATCTTTTTGTTGTCTTTCCTTTGGTAATCAAGATCTCATCATTGTTTCTAGTATCTCTGCATTACTGGGTACACGTTTGGATTATTCAACCTGATTCTTTTCTGTGCTTAGAGACTATCAGAAGAGCAGTTATTGACTTGTGCAGGTCTCCACTGGCTTTTTTGGCCCCTGGGACATGATTAAATTGTAAATACCAAAGGAATTAGCCACACTGTGAGTCGGTGGATTAAGTGCAAAGTGTTAGCTCTGCTTGAGGCCCTTGTCAGTAAATCTTATCCCTTATGGGTCTTTCCAGTCTTTCCAAATATCTGTATAGGGAAGACACAACTTTCCCCCTTATCCCTCCACTCGCCTTCTCCCCTCGGTATTCTGGGAAGGCCCGGCTTGCTCTTTTAGTTCTGTCCTGTAATTTTGACACTCTTGCCAAGGGCCATGGTATTCCCCCCAGCTCTCACTAATTCCCGACAAAATCCTCCTCGCAGGAACCTCTTTCTTCCACTGCCTGTGGACTTTTGGGCCATAATTTAGGCAATTTCTTGTTTCTCGCATCACTCTTTATGTCTATATCGTAAAGCCAAAGGTAGGGAGGATTGGGGGGAGGGGGTTGGATTGAATATGGGAGGAGGGAGTGGGTGGGGCAGGGGAGAGTGGTGGGGCAACATGGGGACAACTGTAGTTGAACAATAAAAATTATATTACTCTAAAAAATAATAAAACTGTGTCTATATATCCTGAGACCTCAGCAACTTCCAAGGAAGCCTGCAAATGTCAGCAGCCAGTAGCCTCAAGAGAGACATTAACCTATATGTACATAGCAGGAACAGGAGGAGAGCCATGTTTAGGCTCCACATTCCCAGAATTCCCCTTATTTGTATTAAGATGGGAAAAGATTTTGCATATGTATTATGGCAAATTACAAGAAAAGCAGCTCAAAAAGTTTCTTTTTGTATTTTATTTTATTTTTTTACTTTTTCTTTTTTTTCTTTTCGTATCTCATAGCATCTGTAGGTCAAGTCTGAATGGCAGAAATCAAGGTTTCATCAGGGCTGAGGTTTCCTGCTGGAGGCTCTAGGGAAATACCTGCTTCCTAGCTCATTGAGGGTGTTGGCTGAAATTGGTTCCCTGCAGTTGTAGAATTAAGGTTCTCATTTCCTTTATTACTGTCAGGTGGGAGCCAGTCTTTGCTCCTGGAGGCTGCCCACATTCTCTGTTATGCTTCCCCCTTTGCCCCTCCAGCTTTGATAGGTCAATTCCTTCATGTTTCTAAATTCACCATCTTTCTCTTCCACCATGTCTCCTTGAAAGTTCTCTACTTCTTTTTTTTTCAAAGAGATATTTTCATTGTATTTTTTTCCATTACAATTTAGTCCCCTTATACACCCTTCTCCCTGCAATCAACACACTGTTGTCCATGCTTATGAGTCCTTTTTCCTTTTTGCTCAGCCCTCTACCCACTACCCTCCCTCCTCTTAGCTGTTATTCTGCTCTCTATCTATGAGTCAGTCTCTATTTTTGCTCATTATTTCAGTTTGTTCATTAGATTCCGACTATGAGTGAAGCCATATAGTATTTGTCTTTCTCTGACTGGCTTATTTCACTTAGCATAATGTCCTCCAGGTCCATCTATACTGCCCGAAAGGGTAAAATTTCCTTCTTTTTCACAGCCTGGTACTATTCTACTGTGTAAATGTCCTATATCTGTTTTATCCCCTCATCTACTGATGGACACTTGGGCTGTTTTTATATCTTGGAGATTGTAAATAACACTACAATGAACATAAAAGAGCTTACATTCTTTCAAATTAGCATTTTGGGTTCCTTCAGATATATTCCCAGAAGTAGGATTGCTGGGTCAAAAGGCAGATCCGTTTTTTCTTTTTGGGGGTATCTCCATATGGTTTCCACAGTGGCTGCACCAATCTGCATTCCCAACAAGACCAACAAGAAAAAAGGTTCCCCCTTTTTCACATCCTCGCCAGCACTTGTTGTATGTGGATTTATTGATGATAGCCATTCTGACAGGTATGAGGTGATACACCATTGTGGTTTTATTTTTCTTTCCTCTGGTGGTTAGTGACCTTGAGTATCTTTCCTATGTTTATTGGCCATCTGTATGACCTCTTTAGAGAAGTGTCTATTTAGGTCCTTTGACCATTTTTCAATTAGGTTGTTTGGTTTTTGGCGTTGAGTATAGTAAGTCCTTTATAAACTTTGGATATTAACCTCTTACCAGAAGTATGGGTGAATGTTCTCCAATTCTGTGGGTTGTCTTTTTATTTTGTTGATTTTTTTCTTTTGCTATGTAAAACCATTTTAGTTTGATGTAATCCCATTTGTTTATTTTTTCTTTTGTTTCCCTTGCCTGGGGAAACATATCCAATAACATTTTGCTATAAGCAATGTATGAGATTTTGCTGCCTATGTTTTCTTCTATGATTTTTATTGGTTCTGGTCTAAAATTTAAGTCTTGGACCCACTTTTAATTTATTCTTGTTGTGGTATAATAAGGTGGTATAGTTTCATTTTTCTGCACTTGCCTGCCCAATTTTCCCAACACCATTTTTTAAATAAACTATGTTTAGCCCATTGTATGTGTTTGCTTCCTCTGTCAAATATTAATTGGCTATAAAGGTGTTGGCTTATTTCTGGGCTTAAGGATGCATATAATCACATTAGGCCCACTAGATGGTCCATTATGATCTTCCTATTTTAAGATCCATAACCTTACTTACATCTGAAAATTTATTATATCATGTCATGTTACAAATTCTGTGAAATAGGTCAGGGGCATCTTGGAAGGCCATTCTGCTTAACACAACATATTTAAGTATTGTTGGGAGTAACCCATTTTATAGAAAGTGGCTAAGTATAAAGAAGAAAGATTATATATGGTTTCAAAGGCAATAAGAATAGATAGTATCCCAAATAATGGTGATTTGATCGACATTAGATAGAATAATCAATAGTTTCTTAAAAAGCTATAGGAGAGAAGGAGTGGCTTGTAAAAATGTATTCAAAGAAATTAAGGGATAAAAAAAGTTCAAGATGTAGAAGGTGGGTCCCAGAGTGTAAAGCTTTGGTGAGAATGAATATAACAAAAGCTAGAATGTTGTAATTGATTCAGTAAGTAAATCTCCTTCAATACTTTTTCAGGAGGAATCTCTCTCAAGTGTCTCGGGTGGGGTGAGCTATAGAAAATAGATGGCTATGTGCAAGAAACTAGAGAAAAATTACCCTTAGGTATATTTTACATAATTTTTTATGTTATGGATTGAAAATGTAAGGGAAAAATATGTAGCTGGAGCTAAAATGTCAGGAAGTTATAAAGGACCTATAGTGGAAGGAAGTTAAGAATCTTCAAAATGTTTGCATGTTTGGCTATGAGGTGAGAGAAGAAATTAGGGGTCGAAAATGACTGCCAGAATTCTGTTGTTCATTGGGTGGGTGGTGCTACCAACTGTTCACCATGAGACAGGGAAGAGAACACCACTGAAGGACCATTTACTGTCATTTTCATTTCATAGATTACTACTTACAATACCCATGTGTGCCTTCCCTGTTATTTAAAGCACCGTAATTTTGTGCAGAAGAGCAATGGGCTTGGCTAGAAAACTGTGTTTTCCAGCCTACTTGGCAGCGACAAATGGCTACAATATGTCAGTGGCCAACATTCTGTTGGGCTTCCTAGATAGTCCCTTAAACAGGACTAATGCCCCTAGGAAGGAAACCTTCCCGGTGCCTTTCCCAACCTTCATCCTTCCCATGTGAAATGTGTGGATAGCTGTAGCTCCTGTAGCTTTCATGGATCATGAGGTTATCTTGAACAGAGAGTGACCTCACTTTGGTAATGGAAAAAAATAAACAGCATTGAGTCACCTAAACTTCAAAACCAAGAATGGTTAAGAGCAACAAGAAAGGAAATCCTTCTAAAGCAAAATAAAGATTTGCTAGATGGACTAATTAAGAGATCTATTCCACTTTCTGAACAGATGATCTTTATTATTCCTGGTAATGGGATATGATAATTACTATGCACCAGTAAATCCATGTGTTTCTTAATGTTCTCTTCCAAATGGTAAGAATTTTTTTCTTACCATGGTGTAAGACGTGTAACATTCAAAAGTCTGTTTTTTTAAAAATTAAGAATTAGAATTTTGTTATAATTATTATGTTAAGTTCTAAACAACTGAACATTTTAACTTTTCCTTAGTGGTTTTGTTATTTATTTATATTATATAGACAATTCATCAAGTGACTTTCTCTAATTTTTATAACAAATTAAAACCCTTAAAATTGAGCATATTATTTTTATATTTGACATTACTACTTAAAATTTTATGTCATCAAACCTATAAGGACAAATTATGAAAGAGTACAAGATATTTCTTTTAAAACACTTTAATATATAAATTTAGTAATTTAATATTATCTTAAGTATAATGTAAAATACAAATTTTAGCAATTGACCACTAGTCAAGTTTAAGTTCTCAAGTCTTTGAAATTATTTATTTTCTAGAATCCTGGCCAGCAGTTTTTACCATGATATTAGGCAAAGTATTTTGGTTTCCTCACATTCTAATACCATACTTCCCTTGCATTCCTTGATGAAATGTATTATATTTTTCCAGATTCCTACAAAATCTTGGACATAACTTTTTACATCTATACCGCAAGATGGATTTTCCCTTGATCTGTTAATTGAAGCTTATGGAAGAACAAGGGGTGGAGAAGGTGATGTAAATGAGATGGGGGCAAGGATTCAACTACTTCCAAAAGACTCGAGGTCTGTCCAGAAAGGATCCAGCCAAACACTATGAAAAATAGACATCCATTGAAGAAGATACAAGAAATATTGTACATAGGACAGTGAAGCCTCAGTCCCCTTCAGAGTAGGCACCATTGGACCTCACACAGTTTTCCCAATCCCAGTCTCCCAAAGGCAACTTTCCATGAGTCTCTTGCATTTCTACATGTCTTGTGAAACACAGCTTGCCCTTTTCTATGTGTACTTCCTGCACTGGAAAATATAAATAATGTCTAGTATACGATATAGGGCTCCAGGTGCCCTATAATGGAAACTATTGTATGTATAGACATCCAACTGGGTCCATTCACATCACCTCTATGGAACTGGAGGTAAGGGGAATGGAAACAGTATACTTATGCTTATGCTCCTTACTAGGAATAATAAAATCTTTTATCTCTAGGGGGAGGCAAGATGGCAAGGGAAAAGGTGGATGTTACACTCACCTCCTCCCCGTATCAAACTGGAATTACAACTAAAATGTAGAACAATCAACCAACTGAAGACTAACTGAAAAGAAGTGTTATAACCAAGGGTTTACAGAAGAAGCCACACCAAGACTGATGGGATGGGCGGGGCCATTAAAGGGCTGGCCCTGCTCCCACTGGCAGTGGCTGAAAACAGAATGATCTCTCAGCTACAGAGGTTCCTCCTGAGGAGTGAAAGATCTCAACCCCATGTCTGGGTTCTCTAGCCTAGAGCACCAGAACCAGGAAGAAGCAACTGTATAATATCTGGCTGTGAAAATCGGTGGGGATTCTGACTACCAAGAAGAGAGAGAAGACCGTTAGAAATCCAGGTGCTGTCTTAAAAGGTCAGTGTACAAAATCTTGTTTATAGCTACTCACCCCAGGCTCCAGCAGAGAAAGGGTGGAGTAGACTAGAGTCAAGTGAGGAGAGATTGGTGTACATGGCTCTGGGGAGAGAGCTAAAGGGACAACTGCCATGGTCCCTGTGTTGAATCCTTCTCCCACAACACAGATGCCATTTTTCTTGGGTGGAGCAATCCCCTCCATATGGGAGAATGCAATAGCCCCACCCTCTTGATTCCCTCTTGCCCCACTTTGGGGAGCTTATGCCCTGTGGCGGAGTTATCTGTCCTCCTTGGTGTAAAGAATTGGATGAACTCAGGAGGTTTCAGTGACAGAGCTGTGTCACTCTTGGGTGGAGACCATTCTCCAAACCTTCCCATGTGCCTGACTAATGTCACCTTGTGGGAGATCCACTAGCCCCACCCTCCCAGCTCCCAGCACTCCCTGTACTCTGCCACCAAGCTTGGTCTCTTTAGGAGGTCTGAGCAAAATCTGAGACAGCTCCTGCTGTGAGACTGGATCCATTTTTCCCTCTCATACCTGACTGGTGCCAACCCACCCCTTCACATAGCTAAATCTTGGCCTATCTAACATGTTGTCTTTCACGTCTATAAAATTCTCAAACCCTTTACAGTTTTGGCATGCCCTTGTAAACCACGTTATAATTACTTAGCATGCTATGTTTTTCTGTAATCTCTTATCAACTGAATACTGAGTAAATGCATATATGTTTGATCTAATCAGATGTTAATTTAGAATATAATGCCAGGCAAATTGTATAGGCATGAACCCGGTCAGGATGCTGGCCATATCTGTGATCAAAGTTTATGTGCCATATCACTTAGCATCATGGGATAATATTACCCAATAAAACCAGAATGAAAAGAAACAGGCTGGTGGATTTAAGTCGCTATTTTCCAGTGTACAAAAGAATATTGAATATCCAATATTGTGCACAATAAAAATAGGCAAATGATTAGTATCTCTTAAAATACCACTAATTTTTTTTCTAAACTGCAGGTAAAAATGGAAGGCTTGCAGCAAACACTAAGTGGTATATATTAACTCTTATATGTTTCATACAACAAGTGCTTTCTATTTTATAGACAGTTTCATTGATTTTAGCAATTCTTAATTTTTTAATTATCTATTATTATTTTAATATAGCTAATTTGAATACTGGTATGCCATTCTGAGAATATAAAGATTTGATTAAAGGTATCAGATACAGACATCTGTATCTTTACGACAATGACATCTTTAAGACATCCTTATTTTTATATTCATATACAGCTTGTAGATGGTCATTAAATTAGCAAGAATTACCTACATTATAGCTGCTCTTTGGAAAGAATCCCCTTGAGGACTGTGAGATTATTTCTTAGAGAAAGTACCAGGATGGCTTCCCAGCTATTAAATGGTGATGTATGTTAGCTGCTACCTTTGATAGGCCTGGCCTCTGAAATTTAACTACCTGCTAGTTTCTAAACTAAATATGAAGAGGATGTCCTAAGTCTTCTATCGGAAGTACCTATCTAGTACAAAGTTCCTAAAATCTCAGCAACCATTTCCTCTTTATTGTTATATTAGTAAAATTTTATAATTAACTTATAACACTTTAAAAAATTGTCCTGCTATTTCTATAAATATACTGTGCCTTTGTGGTCAACATAATAACTATTCCTTATTTTTTAAGATTCTTTAGGTAATTAGCTTTTATACTCCATTAGCATAATTTCAGAAAATTTTACTCATTTTCATCCTATGTAGTATTGCATTTCTTTATTTCAGCGATCATAATTACCTCCAAACATCTGAAATAGTTAAGACAATGGAGGAATTTACTTTATTCTTTTAAATTTGCCTAAGAAAATTTTTGTTTTAAATTATGGTAAGTTTTATAGGTAGCAGTTAAATGCTTTTAAAAGCCTAGCTCTATAGTTTAGGTATATTAATAGAAGTAAATATGCCATAAGAATAAAATATATGTCATATTAAACCAAAAAAACATATTTGTAATGCTAAATGAACCGCATTGCTAAGGAAGATAAGCAAAGCATTTAACAATGTGTAAAATAAAACTAATTCTTTCTAAGAATAAAAAAGAAACATTTTCACTAAATTTTTCAAGACTACCAAGAAAAGATGTTTTATGTCACAGTTATCACAGTATTTTCCCCTTTGCCCAGCCCAACCCCACTTCCACAGTCCATCCCCACACCGTTGTCCATGTCCACCGTCATTCACGCATCTTCTTTGACTAGTCCCTTCCCCTTCTCTCCACCATTATCCCTCTCCTTCCATCGCTCTGGTCACTGCCAGTCTGTTCCATGTTTCCATGACTCTAGTTCTATTTTGCTCATTAGATTGTTTTGCTCATTAGGATTGCTTTTATTGGTGAGATCGTATGGTGTTTGTCTTTCACCAACTGGTTTATTTCACTTAGCATAATATTCTCCCAGTTCCATCCATGCTGTTGCAAAAGGTAAAAGTTCCTTCTTTCTTTCTGCTGGGTAGTATATTCCATTATGTAAATATACCAGTTTTTTGACCTACTCATTACTGAAGGGCACTTAGGCTGTTTCCAGCACTTGGCTATTATAAATAGCACTGCTAGGAACATTGGGGTGCTTAACTTCTTTTGAATTGGTGATTCAGGTAGACTCACTGGGTCAAAAGGCAGTTCCATTTTTAATTTTTTGATGAAATTTCATACTGTTTTCAACATTGGTTACAAAAAAATTTTTTTAATTAAATTCTTCATTTTCCAGGTACTATCTTAGTGATCTTTGAAATTTAGATATTTAAATTTGTGTTAATTCAGTTCCTATTTTGTTCAAACATTATGCAGTTTGGTAGAGATATAAGGTTAAATAAATCTTAGAGTACAAAAAGAAAAGAAAATATGTTTAACAGCAGACTACTATTTACAAACAGGCTGTACTACAATAATATAATACAAGCAAGAGTTTTGTTAATTAAATAAATATGTACTTATTCACTTTCAAAATTTAATTTGAAAGTGAAGCTTTCAAATTAAAACTGGTAAGTTTGAATTCATACAACAGATTTTTTGCTTTAAAAGGATAATTCAGTGTATGTATAAGAAATTGTAGGAAAATTAAAATTGTAGAAAGGTACTCAGGGATTATAAATGTGAAAAACAATCAATATGCTTTATGACCTCCTCTTGTATTTTTAATTCTTAGTGGAAAGAACATTCTGAAAAACTAAATAATAAAAAGTTTATTATTGTACTTTAAGGGGGAGTTGTTAGTAATGAATATGCCTTTATCATTAAACTGACAGATTTATATGTAACTTAAACTAATAGAATATAAAATAACAAGTATATTGACCTAAACATGTTATATCTTTCCTGTTTTTAGAATTTTAGTGTAGTTACTCTAGATCCCTAATTCTCATCTAGCATTTTACATATTTTGCTGATATATGCAGGTAGGTAGTAGAAATATATTTCTGAAGCCCAGGAAAACCAAGTCTAAGTGAGAATTCAGAGTCTCAAATATACTCTTTAAAACTGAAAGCATTCTCAGCTGAAGAAAATAAACTTGTGTTAATAACAGCTAAAATCATAAAAGAAAAAAAACCAAGAAGAGAATCCTGGAGACCAGCTGCATTTAGAGGATGTCTGAGCCAGAATAACAGGGAGGAAGGGAACGGTGCAGATCACACTGGCTGGAGGACAGAACCAGAATGAACATTACACATTCGTAAGTACCTTTTAGTGTGCAAGTATCTTTAAATAATAACCAGCAACACTTGCATTAAAAGAAAAGAACCTAATAGTGGCATTTTAGGCCCTATTGTAAGTCAAATAGAAAAGTCAAATATATGAAAGCAGGAGTAACTTTCAACATTATTCATTGTCAAGTGGGCAACGATAGATCCCACTTTCTCATCAATTCCTTCAAATAGTAAAAAGAAACAATGTATGTGAACTTTCTTTGTGCTAAAAGTTTGTCATCCCTGCATCTAGAAAGGTATACATAGCAAAACAAACTTGAAGTCCTTTTGGCTGTCTACAAAGGGTTAGAAAATGACTTATTTTTTTTAATATTCAACCTAAGCTTATTTTCTGTCTGTAAATCAGTAGAAGTGTCTCAGAGAGTTTCATTCCCTTGTATTGTGTTTTTAAAATTATATCAAGGTAAGTGTATAGTGTGTTCATTAAAAATAAATATAATCTTTTCCCTAATCCTTAATGGATTAAGTTGAGTTTGAAGTATTGATCAGCAAGAGAATCTATTGAATAGTTTAAGGGAAGGTCATTACAATTAACTAGACAGAAATAAAAAAGCATCAAAGTTTATGCAGCTGGGCTGAAGTTTGGGCAGGAGAAGAGAGAGGGGGAAAAGAGAGCCAATATATAGCACTGTAAAATAGTAGAGGTTGACCAAGGAACAAACAGTTCTCCTAGCAAATAAAGTTAAATGTCTGCTTTGTCCCTGCAAAAGACCTCTCTATCCTACAGTATTAAAGTTATAATGACAATATACTTCAAATGAGTCTGGTTAGCTCCAATTTGTGAGACATTTTGGGGAGGCAATAAGGGAAACGATGGCGCCTAAGGTAACGGTAACTTTGACGCCATAGTGCTCCAGTCCAGTCTGCTCCATAGACTGTACGTCAATGTGACGGGCACTCGGGAGATGATTAGAACTGCAGAATTTCAGCCCCACTTCCTGCCCCCAACCCACTGGATCGGAATGTACAATTTAACAAGATTTCAAGCAGATCTGTGAGCTGAAAAGCATTGCTCTACAGAACATCTGCAGACTGCTGATTAATGGGTACTGACACCGGTCAATTCAACGTGGGCAGTAAATTCTGTAGTTAGTTATCTCTGTTGTCTCACCTGTTCTCCTCCTTGGCACTGACACCTGTGAGTCAAGCAAGACCAGAATGAGGCAGGAGCTCCCATGGTGCCCTGAGGACTGGCTGGTTCCCAGCAATCGACATGCCTGCTGCATACCAGTAATCTGCCTGTTCTTTCATCACCCTGAAGAGGTAATGAAATGGGGCCTCAATATACCACAAGCTTACACAAATCAAAATGCTTCATATTTTATAGAAAATAATGGCTAATAGACCATTTACTTTGGAGATATAGAAAAACGGTATTAATACATTTATATGAATCGCATGAGTAAATATGTTGGTATATTAATTAGATACTGTTTCTTGGTTCTAAATAGAAATATTGTTCTGTTAATGTTTAATGCTCTATGAAAGAAAATAATTCACAACTAAGCTGCTTAATTTCCCTTTTTCTACTTGCAAGTCTTAAGTAGATTTTACACGTTATAATAAAAGATTTTGTCAGAACTTCTTATTTCCTAGGGATTTAGCAAAATATAATCAATGTACTTTCCAAAAGTTTCAAGTTCTAGTAATCATCTTTAGTAAACTGTGTTTCAGATTCTTCTTAGTCCATCCACCATATTCATTAAAGAGAAGCTTCCATATTGAGAGCCTAGAAATCAATCCAAGAACATTCTTCTAAATCAATTGCACCCAATGGGCTGATCTGCAGATAGCAAATACTTACACAGATTGTATGATAATGGCATTGGAGCCCATTATTAAACAACCTTTCCTCTTTCGGAAAGATATTGACCTGGAAAATTTCCAGCAGAGAAAGACTTCCAGAATAATGCATTTTTATTGTGAGTAATTCTGTGCTTTACGTAAAGCTAGAAATGAAAAAACATAAATCACTTTCTACTTACTGGTAAGAAGAGAGGTTATATTAAACTTAGAAAGTTACTGTAGAGATGAAAGTGCTTGATGCTAACTATAGAATGAGAAGAATTCTAAGAAAACAAATAGCTTTTACTCACCCTAGCAGACACCACTTTTAAGTCTAAAGGTAGTTATTAGCTGATTCAGAAATTATAGTAATCAACTATATATTCAAACTTTATATTTAAAATATGATTATTTTAATTACTAAAAACAAGTTTTAATGTTAATTTTGTCTGTGTTTACATAAACAAATTAATAAGTATTTGAGAGGAGACTTTCAGGGTTAATGTAGTTCCTTGTAAATAATTCAATCAATTCCACAGAAATAATTAACATGATATTGTGTCTGTAGACACTATCTGAACTTTTAAAAAATTGCTTATAAATAGTAAAATGGTTTATAGTTTATAAAATACATTTCTTATTATTGCAATAACAAATTAGCATTTTTGAAGAATTTATGTGATGAGAATATATAAGAAATTGCATGTGCTAAACAGAAGTTCTTATATTTTTAATGTTATTGCTGAATTCTTGGTTGAAGCTCCCACAAACATAAATAACTAATAAAATAACATTTTGAAATTATGCTACATAAACTGAATATTTCTATAAATCTCTATGAGTAAATAGTACAGCCATTGAACTTAGGGGAAAACTGAAAATGTCTTGATTGAAGATTTCAAAGATTAACCCAGACAAGAATCTCATGAAATACTGCTGAAATATAAAATCTAAATAGCTCTCTGTAGCACTCAGCAGAAGAGACTACCTACCATTACAACAGAGCTGAATAAAAAAAAAGTGATACAAGGACATTAACATTACTGGAAATAATCCAACAATTCAATGAAGTCATAAGCAGACTAGAAGCATGTGCATCTTTATCTTAAATCTAAGTTTTTGTAACAACAATGTTATAGATTTTAACATAGAAGCATGGAGAACAATGATAAGGTTGCAATAGACTGAACTAGAAGGAGGCACTAGTTTGCCTCATCCCTAAACTTCAGTCTAAATCCAATATAGTGCATCTGTGGCCAGGCCTCTAAGACTACTAATAACTCAGAGAAGGAAGACTTCGAGAAATTCTAGCCCAACAGGATGGCAAAAAATATCCCTTACTCTCGCTACTTGTTCTTACTAACTAGTCTTTTTGGATAATCAGGCTGCTGATTTGTTACAGATTTTTTTAATCCTGTACCCAAATTCTTATTTTTGAACTCTAACTTTGTTTCCTATGCTGGAAAGTCTGAAACGCAACACTGAAAACTGTCGATTTTCCTGATTCTAGGATTGAGATCCTGCCTTACTCTTACCCAACGAGTCAACTTGCCAAGGACTGGACACCATCCTGGAATCACTGTCCAGGGGAACAGGGTTTGCTCTTTGTTGTTCCCCTTAAGCTCTACATGCTCCCCACTCCTGAATTTCCCATTTCTGTGGTCTGACTCTTGGTCTTGATGGCATGGTCTGTTTTTGAAGATCACCACTCCTTACGGTAATTTTATGCCTTTTGATACGATACCAAACTGGATTGTCTTCTGTAAAGTTGACTATTTTTTCAAGTAAATATAGAACTTTGACATGGGTATTTATAACTATCTCCTGAAAGTTATGTCCTCAGATGCAAGAAGTCTTGCTATCCATTTCTTAGGAGTGAAAATACACTATAGACGCTTGAACATTTCTAGAAATGTCCTAACAAATTAAGAAGATTCTCTCTGAAAAACTGAAATGGCATATGCCAGCCATGAAGATGCGCTGCAGAGAGCTCTTACTTCAGGGAGCATGACTGACTGCTACCCACTGAGTGCCCACCTCTCTACCGAAGACATGCTGAGGTGGGATCCTCCCAGCCAATGACTTAGAGCAGCAGAGGTACCAAGGCCGGCTCATTTTTGTGAGCAACTCTGAGTTAAGTCCTCCCCGCTAATCTGGCAAAAAGCTTCTTAGAATAGCACTCCAATCAATGACCCTTCTTTTGCCCCTGTCTCATTCACAGGTATCAGTCTACAGTGCAGTCTGATGTGTTCCCCAACTAACTACCCTCGTTTTTCCTCCCAGAAATGTTCCCCAACAAATCTCTTGCCCACTGAATCCTATTGGCATATTTTACCACCCTCTTTGGCATAAGAGTCACTGTGAGCGGAAGGCACTTTAAAAACAGCACATGTGGGAAGATTGTTCTGACTCCTCTTATTTGTCTAAAGACAGGTCTTCCAAGGGGAACTCAGTTGTCATAAATACTTTCATGGAGGAAAAATGACTCATCCCAGACAACTTTGGTCACAAACTATTACATCTCCCACCTCTTCTTCTAAAGGCCCATCATCTTTCCTAAAAATCATTTACTTCCCCTTAAGTCCCCTTCCCCTATTAACATCTCACCACTATTTTGGGTACTCACTTTCTTTTCCTGCAATGCCCCTGTGATATAATACTAAAAATTATTAAATGTATATACTTTTTCTCTGTTAGCCTACCAATTGTCAGTTTACTTAACAAACCCAGCTATTAAGCCCAGGATGACGGAAGGAAAGTCTCTCCGACTCTACCATGTCTTGGTGTGTGCTGCTCAGAGAACCAAATAGAAAAGACATAACAATGATGAAAATAATGGCACTTAGACAACACAGTTTATGGGCTTTGTATAGGTTTTTACTAAATTAAAATTTTGTTATCTGGAATCATGTGACTATCTCTATAAAAACTTAGAGATTTGATACTTAGTTCTCTGTTTTTAATCTTTTTAAATTTATTTTTAATTGTTGTTCAAGTACAGTGTTCTGTCTTTTATTCCCATCCTAGCCCACCCACCAAGCCCTCCTCACTCCCTCCCATTTCTGCCCCCCGCCTCCCGCCATAGTTGTTGTCCATGTGTCCTTTATACTTGTTCCTGTAAATCCTTCCTCTTTTCCTCTGAAATTCTCTCCCCTCTCCCCTCTGGACACTGTCAGCCTGTTCTCCACTTCAGTGTCTTTGGTTATATTTTGCTTGTTTGATTGTTTTGTTCTTTAGGTTCCTGTTAAAGGTGAGATCATGTGGTATTTGTCTTTCACCACTTGGCTTATTTCACATAGCATAATGCTTTTGAGTTCCTTGAACAATTTTTGTTTTGGCAATAATGAATTAGTCCTTAGTTTCTACTAAAGCACTTATCTGGTTGGAGTCTAGTGGAAATTCAGCTTAAACATTAATCAATATTTCAAAGAAATCAATTAATTTTCATAAAACTACACTGCGTTAAAAGCTTTCTTCTTAGATCAATGAAATGAAGATGACATTTAAAATCTGGTTATTTCAAAAAACAAAGTTCTACTAATATCATAAGTATAAAAAATAAGTATCCTAAAATTAAAGGAGAGATAGCCTGTAAACAATATTAAATATATAAACTCACCTTTAAAGATATTTTAGAATATTTAGGAGAAATATTTTCTTAAAAGGTGTGGTTAACAATAGTTAGTGGTTAGTAACATTTTATCATGACTCAGAAGTAAATATCTTAACTACAGAAAAACATCAGAAAATACTCGAATAGTTTTAAATTCGAATAGAATATGAGGTCTGTCTGGAAAAAGTCCAGCCATTGTTAATATAATGAGAATGGTTTGCACAGCATGGATGTAGCCTGGCAACCATCCCACATTTAAAATGACTGAGCAAGTAGGGTAATGAATCTGCATCAAATTTTGCATTAAGTTTGAACATTCCTCCACAGAAACTATTCAGATGATTCAGAAGGCCACAGCTATGGGCAAACTGGTGACTGGCAGCTTCATCACGACAACATGCATCATGTCTCATGCTAGCTTTTTGGCAAAACGCCACACACTCAGGTAACTCAGTCTCCCAAGTCACATCCAAGATTTGGTGCCCTGAAACTTCTGGCTTTTCCCAAAACTAAAATCACCTTTGGAAGGCAAAAGATTTCAGGCTATTGATGAGATTTGGGAAAATATGACAGGAGAGCCCGATGGTGGTTGGGAGAACTGTGTGAGGTACCCAGGTTCCTACTTTGAAGGGAACTGAGGTGTTAGTTTCTTGTGTGTGATGTTTCTTATATCTTGTATCTCCTTCAATAAGTGTCTCTATTTTTCATTCTACAGGGCTGGATACCCTCAGCATAGACCTTGTATGTAACTGAATTTATTAGCACAAAAATAAAAACAAAGAAAATTGTACAATTTCTGAATTACAATTTAAGTGTTTAAAATTTGTAGTGTTTGAAAATTATCTCCAGTGGTATATTAAGTACACTCCAAGTTAAGTTAGAAGTAAGATTTCAATGGAAAGTATTCAATGAAAATGTTGCAAAATCATCTGTAAATTTTCTAAATATTTGAAAATAACATAAAGTAAAAAATACCTTACTATTAGACATTATACTTAAATATCCATGTTCTAAATTAAGCAGTAGCAAACACTATATTATAATGTGCAGTGTTAATGTTGGTGGCATTACTTTTATTTTTACAGCTGAGAAAACCAGACAGCTGTATGCTTGTACATTTCTGTCACTAATTTAACCTTCAAATTCTTAATCAGATGAGACTTGCTATGCACTTAGCCAGGCATGTGCAGAGCAAGGACAATAGGCCCAGTACAGAAGATCTCCCGGACAGAAAGCCCCAGGTGCCTAACAACGACCAAACTGGTAAACAAGGACCTCGCCTCTAAGATAAACTTTTCTCTACGAGCATATTGCTGGTCATGTGATTTAGATCCCCTGACCTGTCGCATTGCTGGTCATTGTATTTGGACCCTGCCCTGACCTTTCCACCCCAAGCGTGTCATTAGTCATGTGGTTTTAGACCCCCTTAGACTAGGGACAAGGGGGCAGAGAATAGCCTCGTTTAACTTCCACATGAGCCCTTGCATGACCACTCCATTAAGCCTTAAGCCCTCTGGACAGTGAAGTTCTAGCCTGCATCACATAATCTTAGGAATAAAGTCTTGGGTCTCTTGATCATAGAGACAGAGTTTTGGTCAAACTAGCAATCACATCTAGGCCTCAGTTTTGTTTCAGTTCCAGGTTCAGTAAAGCAGCAACACCACAGATGATATCAGGACCAGAACAAGCTATACCTTCTCCTAGTGCCAACCAATCAATGAAAACTACCATCCTGAGGGGACACACCTGGAAAACTGGTGAATACTCCATTGAGATCTTCCCCTGGGACCTCCCCTGAGACCTCCCACCTTTGGATAGGAGTAAAAGGCCTTCTAGATAAAGAACCCAATGCACCTGTCTCTATGGAGCACACCTGTGCCTTTCTCCAATCCCAGCCCCAGGTGCATTTTCCTTGCCTATCTCTTTCTCCTAAGCTGCAAGGCCCCCTTCTTTTGCCTCTGTAACTTGTTTCCAGAGCCAGTTTCTTCTAAGACTCATTTATTTTACCTATGTGACTTTCTAAATAAACTTCCTCTTATAGTTTGAGTCTTGGCTCTGAATTCTTTCTTAGCCAGAACTCAAGTACTGAAAGTGCTGACAAAGGTCCAGTCTGACTCCAACAGTCTAATACCTGGTACTGTTTTGTTGCCAACAGAGAGACAAAATTTAAGTTGGATCCAGAACAATTTTTATAAAAATCAGACTTTTATAAAGCCACTCAAAAATCCATAGGACTTATTTGCCAGTATTAAAGAGCCACAGTTGAAGATTATACTTTTAGGGACTATTTCTATAGTTTGTTGAAGAGCCACAGTTGTTTTCTATGCCTTGCAGAATAAACTGTAAAGAACATTTTTGGCTTTTCTTCCCTTTTCCTTATATATGACTCATACAGAAGATCATGTGCATAGCATGAATGTTTTCCTGAGTAATACTACCTGTTGTCAACTATTTGCCCAAAACTAGAAACACTTTGTTTTTATTACACTCTTACACACGTGTTTGTATGTTACTGTATAGGCTGCTTTCATACATGGTTTGTTTGGGAGAGTAACTTTGTTTTTATACTCTCTACTTTTGAAAACTGTATATACTATCTTTCATGCAGCAAACATTCATAATATATTTTTCATCAACAGTGTGAAAAATAGTAAGACTGCTGGAAGATGAATTTTTATTAATATCTGTCAGTGTAATAAATTGCCAGACAGAATCTCCATCTCATATGGGACCTTCATATAAGTCATAGCATCCAAGAAAACATAGAAACTCCCAGCTTTTCAAAACATTGTAACCATGTTAATAAACAGGGTAAAATAGCCTTTAGTGGAAAACAGGGCGAAGTTAAAAGGAAGAAAACGAATAGCACTGACATTGTGTAAAAAGAGCAATGTAAAGAGATCAATCTTTCACAAAGTTCTGCTTCCTAAATTACTATGCTCCAGCATGTTCAAATTAATTTTAAAGGTTTATGCTCTAATGAAATGACAACTTGTTTCTAAGTCATTACTCACAGGTTTACAAATTAAAAAATGCTCTTAATTGTCATCTTTATGAGATGTAAAAGTTTTCTGTCCTTTGAAGTAATGAACTTAAAAGGGCAGTTCACTTTCTCCCCCACATCCGTCACTAGATACTCTGGGCAGACTTTGCTGAGCGAGTGGCCCCAAGCTGGTGAGCTCCAGCAAAGGGAAGCAAGAGGAGCAGATCGAGCATCCCCTGACGTGTGCCACGAGGACTTGCAGGGTACACTATCTAATGCCCAATATTTCCCCCCAAATATATAAAACTAGGAACCTTACTGGGTCCACAAAACCAAGGGAGATGTCTACTTTGAAAGCAGCCCTGGCTCCAATGACTTAGTCAAGCAAGTTCTGGGAGTACAGAGGCGCCAAGGAAAGCAGCTGAGTTGGAAACATCTTTAAAAGATCGGGCCCACAGCACCTACATGTGAAGTCCAAGTGAACCCAACAGCAAGAGGCTATAAGGCGTAGGTCATAAGAGAAGAGGAATCTGTTGAATTATCACTTGTGAATGGGGACAAAGAGAACTAAAACTTCTACACATATATAAATGAAGTTCTAATTCCATTATAGAAATGTGCTTTATGATTAGAGGCCATTAATACTATATTTCTCTTTCTTCTTAACAGTTTATAATATGCTATTGCCGAAAAATATTGCATTGGAGGGCAAGCGTGTATGTGAATGTGTTTGTGTATAGTGTGTGTGTACATGCACGTGTGAGTGGTGTGTTCATATGTTATAACATCAGGTGCTGGGTACTGGGAAAAATAGAATTATATCCATCATTCACATAAGTTGGATAATGTTGAAGGATGAATAAAACTAGAACTCATGACAACCTCTGGGTAGTTCCACCAGACTTGGACTGTCAAAGAATACCATAGAATACTGTTATCTGGGGTTTATTATTCTAAAGTGGCTAACTCGTTTTGAGGAAAATATGCTTCGGGTTGGGAGTAAATAGCAGTTTATCCATTCGATTAACAAATGTATACTGAAGACCTATTATGTCCAGAACAAAACTAAAATAGAGATCAGTACACTCTTTAATAGAGATCAGTTACATTCTACTCTACGTACATCCAATGATATGCTATGAAGAAAAATGATAGGAAAAACAGGATTTGGAGGATATTTTCATAGGGAGGGCAAATGTTATTTTACAAATGATGGATAGAGAAGGTCTTTGTAGGAAAGATAAAAGTTTTCATTGGTCCTCTCAGAGTCCCTGGATGGGTCTGAAAAGTAAACTAACAGAGATCAATTGACTAACTGAAGAAAAGGGTACAGATTTATTTAATATAAGTTTTATATGACATGGAAGCCTTCATAAGGAAATGATGAGCCAAAGAAATGGTTAGGCATGAGAATTTTTATGCTAGGTTTGATGAAAAGTAGACAGTCATGAATAAACTTTCTAAGCTAGAGTAATGCAATAAAACAGAGAAATATGGTTAAGTATGAGTTAAGTGAAATAAACTGGGGAAAACTTAGCAAGACCTGTCTGTTGGAATTCTTGGTGTTCCTCTGTTTTTGGAGCTAAGGATGCCACTTCTCATCCAGGTATACAGAGAGTTACCTCTCACATGAGACTTTCATGACCTGTTTCATGGGAGAAGCATAGGGGGAAGGTCAGGTCATACTGTTTACGCTGTTTTTTTTTTTTCCAAATTCTTTCAGCTTAAAATATTTAATATGCTAAAGTGCCATATTTTGGGGTCCTAAATCCTGAACCCTATCACTCCCCAGGTAAGGGGACAAGTAAGCACTAACAATATTCAAATATTTAAAAATTTCTAAGACAGCATTATTTCCTACCTACATAGGAAAATGCCTGAGCAACCATGAAGACAAGACAGCTACATGAATCTCAGCTCTGCATAAGAAAAGCCTAGGTAATGTGAGAGTGAGAGTTTACTACAGAATGTAGTAAACAAATAAAATAATCTACATTTTTAAAGAATCACTCTGGAGTAGTGTGGGGAAAAAAAGCAAGGAGACAACTTAGAAAGTTATCGTGAATTATTGAGTTGAGACGAGGACAGTAGTTACTGAGAAGCGATCAGCAACTTTAAGGAACATTTTGAAGGTAGAATACATCCTGGCAAAACATTTAATAAGCTGTAGCCTTTGATAACTTAGAAGGCAGGCCATGTGCCGTGGAGGCCCATATTTCTGAGGAAGTAGAAGGGGTCAGATTGTTAGGACGTTGATAAATTTGCAAGAAAGGGAAAGTAAAAACTTCTATTTGGGGCCTCCAACTGTTATCTATTGCCAAAATAATATTGCTGCCACACAAATCCTGAGAAAAATTGTAAGGATTTCAATCGAGTATCTGTAGGTCAGTTGCAGGGGTGGGGGGCAGGGTTTCTTTCAGGTAGTCCTAGTAGGCTAGTGTGCCAGCAGGGAGCTCCTTGGCCTAAGACGGGCTCTCCTGGGCCATTCAGCTCAGCCCCAGATAGACTCTCCTTTTCTCACAGGCTGTGCTAGGTTCAGTCTCATGACTCTTGTACAGTCACACATGAGAAAGCAGAAATGTACAAGGGTTTTGTAAGTCTCTGTTCATATCATGTCTGCTAACCTGTCATTGGCCAAAACAAGATACATGAACAACTCTGTAGTCAAAATGAGAGAAGACTGAAAGAGAATCGTAAGGATACAGGGAGGCCGCTAGTAGGAGCCATTAGGAAACCAGTTTTTCAGGGCTTTGGCGATTGCAAGTACTGAGGAACAATAGATGTGACTGTTGCTCACACCCTTTTTGAAAGGCCGATTAAGACTTCAGAGCCAACAATAAAAGGTTTATAGCAAGGACCTTGTCTTCCTATTGTACCTGTTTTTGAAATGATCTCAAGGTAGCTGTTAATGGTCCCAAAGACCACTCTCAGGCCAGATGATTTGCTAAAGGACTCAGAAAAGCTGTTACAATTATGGTTACTGCTTGTTATAGGAAAAGGATACAAATCAGAAAAGGAAAAAAGTGCAAGGGACAAATTCTATGAGAAATCAGGTTTAAGCTTCCAGGGGACCTTTCGCAGCAGAGGTGCATGGATGCACTTAATATCACAAATAATGATGTATGACAGAACATGCAAAGTAGGGTCAACCGGG
This sequence comes from Sturnira hondurensis, assembly GCF_014824575.4. Classification (NCBI taxonomy): domain Eukaryota; kingdom Metazoa; phylum Chordata; class Mammalia; order Chiroptera; family Phyllostomidae; genus Sturnira; species Sturnira hondurensis. Next base: position 33,478,300 of record NW_028076767.1, read on the forward strand.
GATCTCCCACGCCTTCTTATCCAGCGTGTTTTTGGGAGGTGAGTCATGTAGGCATGTGACACCTGCTGTGAATGGCTTCAGATACTCAAATGTCAGTGCTCAAAAGGAAAAACAGGAGTTCACTATTAATCCCACTGTTAGTATAAACTATCTAATCAGACTGGCACTGCATGACAGAAAGCCTCTGACACACAAAAACTGGTTTTTACTACAGGTAACTTTGTTACCACAAACTATCTGATCCAACTGGCACTGCATGGCCTCCAGTCTCAGGTGTACAAAACACTAATGTAATGAATGCATGTATGTATATACATGTACACACACATAGACATGCTACACATCTATGTATATATACACAGTATCTACAGATACATACAAGATGTATAACATATACAATAAATTATTTAAATAACTATAATAGGCAGGCAATAAGAAGATGATTACAGGTTGCCAAACACATATCTTTCTCACAATAGAAATGAGTGACTGTATCGCTGAATTAATGCTATCTTGTAAGATTTCAAGAATTAACAGTGAAAAAGTTACTGAGAATAATTTTTTAGTTATTGTTGCTTTCATGATGCATGTGAAAAATAAAGTAATCCAGTACAAAAGGAGTGGAATGTTTTCTGAGTTAATAATACCAGTGTGTAAGGCTAGTCTTTGTGATTCATCTGACATTGAGCTTGGTGAATAGCATGTTTTACAATCCACAACTGTAAACAAACAAAGAATACCCAAAGTAAAAGGTATTACATGCTATGCAATTTTTACATCATAATATTGTTAAAATTAATTTTCAAAATTTTGTTATGAAGAAGTATTATGAAGACAAAGAAAAACTTTTTAGTAAGTTAGGAATGGCCCAAAATGAAAATGAAATCCTCAGTGGTATTTCTGTATTCCTCTGCTATTTTGGTATGACTATTCAGACAAGGCCAATGCCAGTAATAACAACAGTGATGGTAATCAGGATCTCATCTAAGCTGATAAAACCATGAAGTAAAAGAGCCAGACATTTAAATTAGATCATACAATGATCCAGTTGAGGGAGATTTTATTTTATTTTATTTTTCAGTTGAGGAAGATTTTAAATTTCCCTCTGTAATAAGTATTTGTGTTGCCTTAGCTAAATTTGAAGTCAATAAACTGCTCCTGAAAACTATCTCCTCTTCAGAATTTTAAAACTTAAGGCTTTATGTCTCTCACATATCCCCCCAATGTGAAGCTTTTTCTTTGAGATTCACCTATAGTTAAGACGGTACTCACAGTGAGCCACAGTGAGAACTCACAGTTCTACGGTGTGTCTAAGACAAACTGTATGAAGAGATTGTCCCATTTATTTATTTTCCAATTTTATAAACAAGAAAATTGAAACAAGGACAGTTTAGCAACTTTCCCAAAGTAACAAAGGCAGTAAGAGGTAGAACCCAGATTGAAGTCTAACTCTAAAGCACTTGAACTTAGCTTAAAAGATTTTCTGATGCTCTAGTGCTAACTTCTCAGTACCTTTAATATTTGCCTTTAAATTATTTTTTGCTTCTATTTTTGTCCACCATAATTATAGACATAGTTAGTCAAAAGATAAATAATAAGTTAAGGAGCTACTATTTTTTAAATATAAAGATATTTTTTAAAAATATATACTATTTTTTAAATATACTACAAATCAATAAGTAAAACACCAAATATTAATAGAAATAGAAAAATTACTAGGATTTGTTTAAGCAATTCATGCTTTAGAAAGATCCCTGTGTTCCACTAAAAATAATTAATTGGTACGTTCCATAAAAGAAATTAAATTTAAGAAGTCTTTAAGATATTAAGTCTTAATATCTGTTGACACTCTAAAAAAGAAAGGGCAATGTAAGATTAATTGTCCCATTTTAGCTTTAAAAATCTGTAAATTTTATCTTACTAAAAGCCAAAATTCAAGAAAAACAATAAAATATTTAAACCATAATTTCATTAATGGCTCTGTTTACTAAACTTCAAGAAGAGATGAAAAACAGGACTCTCAGAACTTTTGAAATGATTTTAAAGTTCTTAAATTTTGGTGTGTAAATAGAGATATTGATAAATTAATTTAGAGAGATATATTCTTTATAAATATTCTTGATAAATAAGGTAATCATAGAGAAAGGCATTCAACAATATAAGCCAATAAGGCAATGCAGATTAACTCTAGCTGGATATCACACAGACCTATCAGTATGACTACATAAAAAAGAAATGGTGATAGCAACCAATGTAGGTATGGATTTAGAGAAACTGGATCAGTTAACTGGATCAGTTATAACTGATCAGTTATATCAGTTATTGCTGAAGATAAACTCATACGAAACTCATATGAAAACAATATAGTAGCTTCTTATAAAACATGAGCTTACAATGTGACTGAACAATTATCATTTTGGACATTGACATCAGAAAAATTTTTAAATATTGTTTATACAAACACACGAATGATCATTGAAGCTTTATGTGTAATAGCCAAAACCTGGGGAAAATCTGAACTTCCTTCAAGGGGTAAATGGTTAAACAAATTATGGTATCTCCGTACAATGGAACACCACTCAGCAGTAAAAAGGAGCAAACCAGTGCCACCTGCCATGACTGGTCTGCATCTCAAGAGAATCATGCTGAGTAAAGAGAAAGCCCTGTTATAGGCTGAAGACACAGTTGCCAGGGGAGAGGGAGGAAGGTGGGAAAGAAGGTGAGCATGACTATAAAATGGCAGCACAAGGGATTTTTTTAATGGCACCATTCTGTATTTCGATTGTGGTGGTAGTCATATAAATCTACACATTAGATCAAATTACATAGAACACACCCACAAACAGTCACGCACATGCGTGCACAAATGAGTTAATGTAAAACTGGTAAGATCTAAATACAGCCAGTGGATTGTATCAATGTCAGTTTCTTGGTGACTTGTATCATAGTTATACATCAGTTACCTCTCGGTAAACTAAATGAAGAATACACAGGGTCTCTCTACAATATCTCTTACAATGGCATGTGAGTCTATAATTACCTCCAAATAAAAAGTTATAAAAAAAGAAATAAAAATATCCAAATATCCCGAAGGAAATTTAGTCTTCTTAATTATGTGTAACTGAAATATACTAATATAAATGTGTTCAAGGAGTGTATATTTTCATATTAAAGTAAATATATCTAAGCACAAAATCTGACTTTGTTTCTAGGGTTTTAGGTTTCACTGTTTTTCTATTGGGTTCAATATCAATATGCTTTGGAGTAACTTGAACCTCACAGAGTTCTGTCATACCCTCGTTGTTTTCTCCCCTTCAAATATCACTACCCATTGCGGCCACATCTTGAACCGGCAACCCCCCTCACCTTCTCCACAAAGAAAAATTGCACAATTGTTTAACTTCTTTCAGGACTAACACATGCCTCACACTAAGCTCTCAAAGACTGCCTTGGATAACTCTGATTTGATAAGTCTGTTAACAGTTCACACTGAAAAACAGAAACTTAACACTCTAAGCTTACTGTGCTGTCACATATTTAAATCCAGAATCTCGTCCCAAGTAGCTGAACTAATTGTCCTCAGTCAAACATACTAGTTAAAAAAATTTAAAGGTGGATTGACAATTTTCCTTGTTGGAGATAATTTCTTTAGAATTGTTACAAAACTTTGCAAAGCATTTCCTTTTCTTCACCTGATACGTCACTGACTGTCAACTTCCCTCAATCTTTCTGAGTGGTGAGGAATTGCATTCCTGTTCCTGGGCTCTTCTCAATTGCAGGTTGAAATGGAAACGGACGCATACAATGTAGAATTCAATGTCCGGGAAATGCAAGCTTAGTCTTAGTATTTTCTTTGCCTGGGTTGGGTCATCTGTGTCCCTGTTCTCATGATCTATTTTAAGGACCAATAATAATTTAATTTCCAATACCCACTTGTATTTCCATTTACTAATGCATCCTTATCCAGAGTCTTAAATGATTCTTTATAGTTGGTGTCTTGTCAGATGATTCCACAATTCACCCTGAAACAAAATGGGCAGGAGGGGGTAACTCTAGTCCAACGACAAACAATATTTTCTAATCAGCCTTCCAGTCAGTAGAATTTTGGTGCTGGTGCAGTTATGAACACAAGGAATTAGAGCATGGAGCCTGACTTTATCTACCTTTGGCCAACATTGTGAACTGAGAAATAATAAAGCAGCCCTGATAACTGACAACTGGTAGATGGCCCCGCAAAGAATAGCACTCCATGATGCTCCCTGCCATATTAAAATGATTTAACAGAATATCAGCCTCTGATGGCATTACTCCATGGCTGTAATTGAATTATACAGAACACGAAGACATCAGGCAATCACAAATACTACCAACTATGCCTCTTCCCTGGCCAATGAACAGACCAACTGCTTCTCTAACTATGACAAGTCTAGCTTTACTCTCCCATCTTATCTCCTAGACTAAAGTCATTAAAGTCTGCAATTACGAATTTTCTATCTTGTCGTGACAAATCCTAATCCAGAACAGATCCCTCTTTCCTTAGTGCTTCTCACAAACCACTGAGGATGCACCCCAGCACCGCGACAGGCCCATGCTGCCTTCACTGACACAACCTTCACCGCCGTTGGAGCAGGCACGCCTGCTTGGTCAGTCTACTCGGTCTTCAGGTGTGTCCCGGATGGTTTTACACATTAGGGTGTTTCCAGTTCACGCACAAAGGGAGGGCCTCGTTAGAACAACTGGCTACTCCAAATACCGGTTTGCCTTAGAGTAAGTGGCACTTACTCAAATCCCTAAGAGAGAGTAAAAAGAGCGCAAAGTGGGGTTGGGGAGATCTCATAACCCTCTGCGTCCTGACTCCAAGTATGTCACCTTTGCAGAAATTCGTAATGTTGCACATACAGGATATGTGCACTTGACTGAGTGTTAAAAATTTTGAATGTACATTTTTTAACAAAAATGCAGACAACATGGCAAAATGGAGCTCATCGCTGCATTGTAAAGATTCTATTTTTAAAAAAATACGTTAAGTATAGTTGGTGTATCATTCAGAGTCCCAAAATGAAACATAGAGTGCACTAAAAAGGTGAATTGAAAGAAGTTTAAGAAACAAGTAATTTATATAGCTTAAGACAGAGTTGAGTAAACCAATATGTGATGTCGATACACCCAGGAGCTAGTAAAACTTACAAAATCCTGAAATTTGTTTTAGATGATGATCTGAATAATTAAAACTTTTATGTCTACAACATTAGATTTTGTCACCTCTGTGGGATATTTTAAAATGTTTTAAGTCACCATTTCAATTTCCTTAAAATCTCTTATCATTAGCATATGCATAAAATCAAGTTTTAGTAAATCTAAATAATTATCACTAGTTAAATAAGGTTTTTAAAACTTGCAAAATAAGAACAGATTAAAAATGTGATCACCCTAATCTAAATTCTAATCAAATATCTGTAAAGGGAATTCAATACTTTAAATTAAAACTATCTTCTTGCATGTGTAAATCAAAGTTACCCTTATTAGTGCTAATTAGATTAACACTTTAATTAAATCTCAGTTATTCATAATAGAAATTTTAAATATCATGAAAATTATATGCCAGAAGTAATTAGTAAAAAAATCTAGTTTTGACAATCTTGCAAAACTCCCATGCAAACACAGCTTTTATTTTAGACTCCATAATTTTACTTCATAGTGTTTTTTTTAATGACTGATTTTTTTTAGAAAGAGAGCAAGGGAGAGAGGGTTGGAGGGAGGGGAAAGAAAAAGAGAGAGAACTATGATTTGTTGTTACACTTATTTATACATTCATTTGTTGATTCTTGCATGTGCCCTAACTGGAGATTGAACCCACAGTCTTCACGAATGGGATAGCACTCTAACCAACTGAGCCACCCAGCCAGGGATTCACATAGTGTTTTTGACATGAGTAAATTTGAAAATTATTTACTATCTTACCAGATAAATTCACTTCTCTCTCAATAGAAAAAATATACCCTTTATTCAGTTCACCTACAGAGTAGGTTTAACACAAAGCCTTAAATACAGAAAAGTATAATAAGGCATTTATAATGTTGTCCTCACACCCACATTCCAAACCTCATCTAGAAGCAAGAATGAAAACACAAAATCCCATAGTATGGACAAGAGTTATAAAACATAGAGAAAGCTATAAGTACACATACATACATGCATACCCTCCACAGGGCTGTTCTTATCACATTGGTTTGGGTTCTATTTGTAAGAGAAAAAAATACACGAACCTAAAATAATAAAAGGACTGGATAAGAAATGGGGCAAACTCTTTTCTATTAAAATAAATGTGCATTTTTCAACAACACTGTTTGTACATTAGCATGAAAAGGACTATCTTTTGCTCTCTAAAGTTTACAGTTTCTCTCAGAAGGATAAACAGGCATTTCCATTCCCATTTCTGATGATAATTTATTTTTATCTCACCATGTCAGTAATGAAGAACCAACCTCATATTGAGATTGTGGTACCACTACAGAATAAACAACCATGATGGCTGAGCTAATACAGAGGGTCATAATATCAAATCAAACTCACACGAATCAGAGCCCTCACCCACTATCAACCTGTATTAGTAATTTCAGAAACACAAGCAAAGAAAAGGAAAACAAAGTACAGAGAAAATGGGGCATCTCGTGTGATTCCCTGGTCTTTCCTGCCCACAAGGAGAACTCACTGTCTAATCCGGATTAACAAGTGATGCTGAGGTGGAGTTTGATGGAGGGTTCATTTAATTGATAACTCTCATGGAAAAGGAAAGAGCAACATGCATTCTTCATGTGTGAAAATCATCGAAATTATGCACTTAGAAAAAAGTGACATAACCATTGGATAACCTCTATCTGTCTGCTCAAACTTCTGCCTTGAATGCCTTCATCACAGTGTTTCCCACTCTCCCAGTTTCACATTCAGGTCTTACAGAGCACCCTTCTGAACCCCCACCGGGATTACTAAACATCGACCTTTCTCAGCCTCGGCACTATTAGCCACTGGCGCTGATACCTCTTTGCTGCGGGGGCTTGTCCTGTGTATTGAACGATGTGTAGCAGCATCCCTCACCTCTACTCAACAGTTGTCAGGAGCAACCACTGACAACCATGGCTTCAGACAATGTCTAATGAATGGTGCTGAGCTGCCAAATTGCTCCCAGTTAAGAAGCACTAAGATTTTGTGAGCATCCTTATCTGGCAATCCTAAGAAGTTTCAAATGCCAGACCTCAGACCATTACGCCCAAACTTGACAAAAGGCCAAGATCTCTGACTGTGGGTTGTACCAGCCAATCCCAGCCTCTTGGACAATGTTTTCAGAATCTATGGCTTTATCTGAGTGAAAATTAAGCCTCCTCCTCCAATTACTTTTTGTTCTAAATTACAAATTTTATCATTGGACTGTAATTTCTCTAGAGTAGGATGGACTAAAATTGCCACAGCACTTTAAATCACAAGAGCGGGTACACTGTTCTCCAAAAGTCATCTAACAGATTCCGTTGAGTCTGTTCTTTCTTTCTCCATGTAGGCATTTCTCCTCTCTTGCCCTATGGCTTTTACGGTCTGTATCTTTTATCCCTAATGTACCTAGTACACTGCAACTGAGCCTGCATCATATGCTTCCTCGTGAATATTCTCCTGGCCTCCTAAGGACTAGATTACATAAAGCACCCAAGAGTAGGAAGAACTCCAGGCCCAGCATCTAACAGCATTTCTGTCAGTGGCATTTAATTAGGGATGTGTCTCTGGTCATGATAAACCCAGTTAACATCATGTGTACCTGTAGCAGGCCAATCTCTTTAGAAGGATTGTTACATTTAAGGGGTCTGGGCAAGCAGGATAGACACTCCTTTCAGGGTACTTCTACCCTCACCCCACTCCCATGCCATAAGCCACTGCAGCAAATTAATTGTAATAACATCCAAAAACATCTGGTTATAGAAGTTTTACAACAACTTGGGAATCATTGGTCGAACCAAAATATCCCTTCCTTTTAGTAGAATCGAATACTAGCAACACAGGTCCAGTATTAATTTCCTGAGGCTGCATAACAAATTTCCCAAATTATGTGACTTAAAACAATAAAAATGTATTTCCTCACCATTCTGGAGTCTAGAAATCTGAAATCAAGCAGTTGGTAAGGCCTTCTCTCTGAAGGCCTAAGGGGAAGAATCCTCCCCTGCCTTTTCCTAGTTCATGTTTTGTCAGCAGTTCTTAGCATTCTCTGGCTTATCAGCTTATTGGCACATCATTTCAATTTGTGTCACCATCTTCACAGGGCTCACCCTTCTGTGCCAGTGCCTGAACCTCTGTCTCCTTAGGATAAAGGCACTAGTCATTGTGTTAGAGCTTGCCCTCATCCCTTTTGATTTCATTTTAACTTGGTTACATCCACACACTCTGTTTTTGAATATGGTCACCTTCACAAGTTCTGGTAGACAGGAACTTAGAGGAGTCAGTTTAACTCCTAGTTTTATGGAAAAGGTTATCTGTCATATTTGGGCTTCTATAAAAAGACACCTGAAGTAGTTTAAAAATGAGGGTATTGCTAAGCTGGGAATATCTATAATGACAAGGTTTTAGATGGTCACTTACAGCCCTGATGGCACCTTAAGTTTCCATAGCATCTTGTATTGGATGTTAAAGAATTATAGGATCAAAATTTCAAAAATAACTTTAGTCTTTTGGAAGGCTTAGATATGATATAGTATGCTCATGGAATATTAAAGAAGTTACCAAAAAAATTTAAAATAGATAGGAGGCAAAATAACTCAAATATAATAATTAAGAGATTAAAATATAAAATCAGCCAACTAAGAGGATAATGGTGCAGGAAGTAATTAGCAAAAATGAGTTAAAGGCATAAACTTGCAACCAAATAAAACATGAGGTCATTAATAAAAATAAACAGTTTAATAGCCAAAATACTGTCTACATTATACCTCTCACTACAAGTGAATTTTATTACTAGATATCTGCTTGATGTTCTTAATACCAGGGAATTCCTCCACTTCACTGGCAGACTCCTCAGTTTCCAAGATATTTAAGAAATATTGTTGTGTGTCGTATACTCTGGAGTATTTTATATTGAAATATATGTGAGGGAGGACCCCAAAATACCAAAATTATCTTTTGGAAGGTGGGACTCTTATAACACAGGCCTCTCCCACTAAGTGAATGTTCTAGGAACCCATCTGTATCAATGTCCCGGCCTCTTTCAGCTTCTGTGACATTTTTTTGAAGACTCAAAATGTTTGCCCATTTCATGATGGGTGATTTACGAACACACCTGCCCATGCTGCGCTGAGTGTTCAGCAATTGTTTCCCCAAAACAGCATAACTGCTATGCCTCAGACCCCCAATTCACCTGATGTAGGCCTGCACAACTTTTTTTATTTGTTTGCCCTAGTGAAAAAAGTCTCAAAGGGACACATTTTGTTGATGTAGAAGAGGTGGAATCAAAAATGGCAGAAGCACTAAAAGGCATCAAAGTCAATGTGTTCAAAAACTATTCTAAGCAGTGGGAAAAAAGTCTAGATAGGTGTATTGCATGAAATGGAGAGTACTTTGAAGTTTAAATATGTAAGAATAGATGCCCAATTATTTTATAAATAAATTCAGGGTGTTTGGGTCCCCCCTGTATATATATTAAGGGGTGTCCAACCTTTTGGCATCTCTGGGCCACACTGGAAGAAGAAGAGTTGTCTTGGGACACACATTAACTACATTGCAACACATCATCGCAAAAAAATCTGATAATGTTTTAAGTAAATTTACAATTTTGTGCTGGGCCTCATTCTCAGCCATCCTGGGCTGCAAGTAGCCCACGGGCCACAGATTGGATACCTCTGTATGGTGAATGCTGCTGACTTTTTAGTGATCACATAAAGTATAAATCATCATCGAAATAAACTTCTTTCTTTTTAGAGACTGATAATCCTGACAGTTTTATATTATGGAAAAAGATCTTCAAATGTAACCCAATTTGAAATTCAAACCCTTAAAAAAATAAAGTAAAAAAGTAACTTTTTTAGAAAGCCTACATGATGATTTTGCTTTATTTTATTTTTTAAGTAGCAGTAGTCCAGCAACACAGTGCTGTTTTATCCTTAGAACTTTATCCGTAACTCACACATAATGGATTCCACATGTAAGTGAAATCATGTTATTTGCCTTTCTCTGACTGGTTTATTCCACTTAGCACATGTTCTCTAGGTCCATCTATATTGTCACGAAAGGTAAGATTTCCTTCTTTTTTTAATTTAATTCTTATTCAAGTACAGTTTTCTGGGGGTTTTTATGGCTGAATAGTATTCCATTGGGTAAATGTGCCACAGCCTTTTTACCCACTCATCTGATAGGCACTTGGGTTGCTTCCAAATTCTGAAGATTGTGAGTAAGATACCAATGAACATAGGGCTGCATATATTCTTTCAGATTAATGTTTCAGGTTTCTTCAGATACATTCCCAGATGCAGAGTCACTGGTCATAAGACAGTTTCATTTTAGTTGTGTTTTTTTTTTAGGTAACTCCATACTGTTTTCCAGAGGGGGAACACCAACCTCATTCCCACCAACACTGCAGGGAGATCCCTTTTCTCCACATCCCTATTTCTTTTTGCTGATTTCTTTATGAAAGCCATTCTGTAAGTCAAATCAAATCAAAACCTGCTGCTTGGAGCCCTTATTATTCTTGATGTAGCATTTATACTGAACTCTACCTTCCCTTCTGTGTACTTCATACTTGTTGGTCACTCCCATATATCCTACTTGCTGCTCTCTGGGCCTCTCATGATACCTTGGTTTCAGATGTTCTAAGGACAACAGTCCATATAACTAAGGTGCCCCAAGTCACCATATTAATCACATGTGATATATTATATTATATTATATTATATTATATTTTTAAAATTTATAGTAAAACCAAGTAATTATACAGAAAATTTTGTATAATAAAGTTGATGTTTGCACTTTTTAGAAAAGAAAAAAAACTACAGAAAGCTTATAACATTTTTTTTGTCTCAATCATTTATGATGCCTTCATAAATTTTGAGTTCCAAGAATTGCTAGGTTTAAATACATCAGTTTCTAGCAACACAGATAAGTCAATGAAACCTCATATCCCCAGGCTCTTTTCCATAACATTTTATGAGGTAGAATTATGTGAACGCTGCTGTCCATGTCTGGAGGTGACTTTTTGTGATATATTCCTTGGTTTCCGACTATGAAGCATAACCGGAGCCAAGCACACGGATGCAACGTAAACCAAAGAAGAGAATCGTATTCTCATGAAGCTCCCAGTTTAGTGGAGGAGATATACTAAAGCCAAGGAAACAAACGATGGTAGACGATATAAAGAACAAACTGGACGCCGATTTAGAGAAAATAAAAAGGATGTATATCAAAGGGGAAACATCTCTTGATAGAATAGTTTGAAAGGGTGTTACTCAAGCAGTAATTTTCTGGCTGATGCACCAAGGACACCACAACTGCCTAGGCGCTTCCATGTGAAGGGTGGCAGGGAAAACAAAAATATTTGCTGCTGAATTTGAAATGGACATGAAATAACAGAAAGAATGAAAGATGACTCGACAACCCAGCTCAAGCAGCTGGCTGACTGTCTCTACAAAATGCTGAAAAGGGTCCTGACAGGTGTGGCTCAATGTGTTGGGCATCATCCTGGAAAGCAAAGGGTTGCCAGTTCAATTCCCAGTCAGGGCACACATCTAGGTTGCCGGTTCAGTCTCCCATCAGGGCACGTGAGAGAAGCAACCTATTAATGTTTCTCTGTCACATCGATGTTTCTTTCTCTCTCTCTTTATCCATCCTTGTCCCTCTTTTTAAAAATAAATAAATGAAATGTTTAAAAAAATACTGACAGGAGAAAGTCAGGGCAAGAACAAAGGAAGAGGTTAGAGAAAGGATAATAAGAGTTCAGTGGGAAAGTTTGAAGTATTTCTAAGGCATTGAAGTCCCTAAGATATTACACAGTTTGTTATTTCATTTTGGGGCACTTGACATAATTCTGGGTTTACTAATGTTGTAGAATTAAAAAATAAAATATATGCTATTCTTTATTCAGTTCCCAGAGCCACCCCCACACAAAAGCAATGGGAGTCAAACATAAAACAACAGATCCAAAAGACAGACAATGGCATCCAATAGGCACCATTGGCTACCTCTCCTGGTAGGACTTCTAGATTGAGCGAACGATCCAGTAAAAGCCCTCCAATTGCAGCCATCTGTTCATTAGTATTTTGTGGCAATGATCTTGCAAACGTGTATCCTCCAAGAACTCAGTATCAGTGTCATCTGTGCAACCCAAGAAAATCCCGTGAGAGAATTCGAACACAGTTATACCTTGTTTCATTCTGCTTCACTTTATTGCACTCCCCAGGTACTCTAGTCTTCAGAAATGAAAAGTAAGACCCTCCACCAGCAAAAAAAAAAAACACTGTGACTTGCTTCTTTACTGCAGTAGTCTGGAACATAAGCCACGCCACCTCCTAGGTATGCTTGCACCGAGAAATAAAACTCTGGAGGACAGGATTGAGCTTTAGGGGAACACAGGCTGTTGTAATAAAAACATATTTTACCCCTCTTCCCTACCAAGAACAAATTGTTATTTCTTTGGGAATACTATTGTTCTCATCGAGAATCTGTACCTTACGTCATTCCAGGTCCAACAGACAGTAGTGTTTTCCCCATTACCAGCTAAATTGCTGTAGACGAAACCAATATATATTTCCATAAGACGACATCCCTACAGCTGGCTTCTAAAGATTTAATTTTCCATTTACAATTAGGTAACATAAATAATAAGCAAATCTAAAAATAAATCATTAAGTCTTAAACTTCAAATTAATTGCAGTTCATTCCTTCAAATTAACTCCAGAAACTATAGTATGTGATTAGAAAAAAATAATATAATAATAAACCACTGATACACTTTGGTTTAATATTACCTTGGCTTTCACATAAACAGAGGTGTCAATGGAAGTGGGCTCAAAAATATAAATGGGTGTTCGAAAAAAATATTTCATGACCGGTAAAGTTTTAAAATGTATCCTCATATTTCTTTCTATTTTGGCACACTTTGACCTCATTTTCCAGTCTGTAAATCTTTTCACAAAGCTAGACTAAATTCAAGGTAAAATCATGCTGAGGAATGAACAGCCAAATAAAATGATTATTCTGATAGAGAAAGACCTTCTGTGAACAATGTTACAAAACAACAACAAAAAAGACAAATGGTTGATGATCGCTACTGCCTTTTCTATTCCGTCTTGGGAATTCAATTGCCCAAAATGCATTTGTAAATGAAGCAAAAATACAAGAGAATTATCTCTGAATAATTTTTCTTAATTATGCAAGTATAAAAATTTCCGTAGTTAAAAATAGCAAGGTTTTTTTTCAGGAAATAATATTTTTAAGTAATTGGCAAAAATCCCAGCTGGAAGTAAAATAGTCTTATTATCAAGTTTAGTAAAGTACAGAGTAAGGCATGAGTGGTAATTGCTGATCCCATGGAAAGGGAATGATCTGGCCAGCGTGAAAGAAGGAAACACGGTCCTGGGGCTGGGTGGACCTTCAGCGTTACACGTATACTCTGAGCGGCCATGACAGGCATATCCTACCTATTAATTATATCTCTAGAAATCTTTCTAGTCTTCAGAATAGCTAATGAATAGTTGTCCAGATCTACCACTGATTGAAATAGTCTAGGACATAGTTACAGAAGGAAAAAAAAAATATCTCATGCAAGTTTAGTTTGGCTTACATTCAGGAAAACAAGCTTTCTAAATATTTTCCCCCACTTTGAAGCATGAGACCTGTAGCCTAATGTTCTGAAAAACTTGTATTTTGCTAAAAGCAGGGGATTTTTTGTATAATTGAACAGTTTGCCACACTCTTAAATTTCTAATTCTTACTTTCTGTCTAGCTCATTGTTCCATCTTCTGTTTCAAACTTCTCAAATACAAGATCCATTACGTTTTAACTTGCTCTGAATAGCACCAAGCGTAATGCTATTCGCAAATACCTCCTTCAAAGGTTCTCAATGATGATATTGACATATGGTCTCAGCAAAGAACTGAAATTGTCAGCAGAGAGTAGGAGCTTGGCATAAACAGATTTTTATCTCTAAATGGTGATTGACTTGCCTAAAAGACAAGTAACTAGTAGAGTTGAAAATAGACCAAAATAATCAGCATGGCGCCTCCTAACACTAACATTAAATAAAAAGACAAAGCCAGCAGGAATTCCCCAGTGGTTGGGATCGGTTGGAGATACAATTAATGCAGCTATGAGAACACAATTTTGACATTCATGTTTTTATGGGGTTTTTTTTGTTTTCTTTTGTTTCATTTTTCTAAGAGCACACTTTCTGTCCTGGCTGGCATGGCTCAGTGGCTTGAATGCCAGCATGTGAATCAAAAGGTCACTGGTTGGATTCCCAGTCAGGGCAAATGTCTGGGTTGAGGACCTTGTCCTCAGGGGGGAGAGGCATCTCTCACACATTTCCCTCCCTTTCTTTCTCACCCTCTTCTCCTTTCTCTAAAAGTAAATGATTATTTTTTTAGAAAGAGTACACTTTGTTATTGTGATAATACCTAAACCCTTAAAGAATTAAATCAGTTGGTATTTGTAGCTGCTTCTGAAATGACTGGCAATTATAGTTTGTTTAACAATTTTCCTGTATTAGAAACTCAGAAAGCTGTGAAATTGTCACCACTTGGTCACCATGTGACTTTGGAAGTTCACTTAGTTCTCAAATTTAAAAGTATCTCTGTCATTTATTATAAAAATATTTTCCTTATTTCCTCCAACAAATAAGAAATGAACTTTAAAAAGTGTTTTGCATCATCAAAAACTAGCTCTATAAATATTAACAGATTATCATTATCATGCTAATGGTGATAATGATAACAATAAGAATAAGACTACTTTTCCTATGTATTTTATAAAAGTATCACTAGAGTTTTCACTGAAGTGATGTTCAAAAGAGACAAAAGACAAAGTCTTACATTTGTAAAAGTGTCTCTCTAGCTTACTATAATCCTAGTTTAATGGGATCATATAATAAACATTGTTTTAAAATTATTTTTTCTTAGTATTATCTTTGCTACATTCCATGTCAGAGCATATAGATCTATTGTTTTCTCTTAAATCGCTGTATAGTATCCAGGATATAGTAATATTTAGGTTTATTACTTAGTTATCAATAAAACTACATAAAGTTTGCAGTTGCATTGCACCTTTGTGGAGTCACGTGACCAAGTCTGGAAAAGGAAATATAGGCAGAAATAGTATATCCCATCCATGTCCAACCCTAAATCTCCCATGAGATCCTTCACTTGTTTTCTATTCTTTCGTTTCTTGGCCAGATCAGGATGCTAGATAATTTTATGTTGCTCAGTCATTTGTATTTCTTTTCCATGACTTACTCATGTTGCTTTTCGGTTGTTTTGCTCATCTCTTTCACTTTCACTTGTAAGATTTCTCCACCTTCTAGTGAAAATATTCTTGAGTTCTATGTGAAGTAGATAGAATTTCCATGCATCTACTAAATTATTTTACAGAATTTTCGATCCTTTGGAACATTTTCATAGATTCTGTCACCCAATTAATCTACTTTTCTATTTTTAGCTTCTATTTATCATACCATATTTTATTTTTTAATTATTTTATTGTTATTCAATTGCAGTTGTCTGCATTTTTCTCCCATCACTCCCTCCCACCCCAGCCAAACCCACCTCCCTTCCTTGCTTCCACACTTCCCCTTGGTTTTGTCCATGTGTCTTTCATAGTTTTTCCTGAAAACCCTTCCCCTCACTATCCCCTCTCTGCTCCCCTCTAGCTATTGCTAGATTGTTGTTAATTTCAATGTCTCTGTGTATATTCTGTTTGCTTTATTCTTTTGCTGATTATGTTCCAATTAAAGGTGAGATCATATGGTATTTGTGCCTCACTGCCTGGCTTATTTCACTTAGCACAATGCTTTCCAGTTCCACCCATGATGTTGCAAAGCGTAGGAGCTCCTTCTTTCTCTCTGCTGTGTAGTGTTCCATTGTGTAAATGTACCATGGTTTTTCGATCCATTCATTTACTGATAAGCACTTAGGTTGCTTGAGTATCATAAATTGTGCTGCTATGAACATTGGGGTACATAGGTTCTTTTGTACTGTTGTTTCAGAGCGCTTAGGATACAATCCCAGCAGTGAAATTGCCAGGTCAAAAGACAATTTAGTTGCCATTTTTAGTTTTCTGATGAAATTCCATACTATTTTCCACAGCGGCTGCACCAGTCTGCATTCCCACCAACAGTGTACTAGGGTTCCCTTTTCTCCACATCCTCTCCAACACCTGTTTGTTGCTTTGTTTATGATGGCCATTCCAACCAGTGTGAAGTGGTATCTCATTGTGGTTTTAATTTGCATCTCTCTGATGGCTAGTGATGCTGAGCATCTTTTCATATGTCTCTGGATCCTCTGTATGTCCTCCTTGGAGAAATGTCTGTTCAAGACTTTTGCCCATTTTTCAATTGGGATGCTCATCTTCTTTGAGTGGAGTCAAGTGAGTTCTTTGTATATTTTAGAGATTAAACCTTTGTCTGAGGAATCATTGGCAAATATGTTTTCCCATATAGTTGGTTCTTTTTTCATTTTAATCCTGTTTTCTTTAGCCATGCAGAAGCTTTTCAGTTTGATGAGGTTCCATTTGTTTATTCTTTTCTTTATGTCCCTTGCTTTAGGGAAATATCACACCTTATTGTAAAGAACTCCACAACAACCCCCCACAAAACATTCATGCAAAATTGTTCAACTTTTTAGATTCTAGGTCTTTTAAAACTTTATTTTTAAAAGTAATTTTAATCTATTTGTAATGCATTTTTATTAATGAAAGTAAACTAGGAATTCAACATTTTTTAATATTTAAGATTTAGCAAAGCATTATTCTATAATTCATTTTTACCTAATAATTAAAGTGTGAATTCTTACCTATTCAGTTTTCCCATATATTTTTTTTTCCAACATGATGTTTTTCTTCCATTGTAGGTGATATGATAATTCTGCCTGGAGGCATTTAGGATTCTTTTCTATTACAGTTGTCCCAATTTCCCCCCATTGCTCTCCCCTGTTCCTCACCCCCAACTCCCATAGTCAATCCCCTCCTTGTTCATGTCCATCGGGCCTTGTACTCATTCTTTAACTAGGCCCTTCTCTTTCACTTTTAGGATTTTTTATCCTTAAAGTTTAGTTCATTTTCTAAAATATCATAATTTTATAGGACATAATTTAAACTTCATTCCATAATCTAAAGTTACAGGACAGGAGATCATTGGATTTTGATGACTTTTAACTATTTTAGTTGCTCAATGGCAATAAAATGTTTGTGTGCTAAGTAAACTGATTGGCTCCAGTTTTAATAGATTATTTTCTCATCCCTCATCACTACCTTTTACTTGTTCCTTGGCCCTCAGAAGAATGTAGTCCCAAGAGGCTTTCACCCAAAAGTTAGCTCTTATATACTTTAGGCCAGTGTAAATATCAATGGCTATACATACTTTGGGTTTGTTTGTTTTTAATAACTTTCAAAGTTCTCTGCTTAGATAGTTGTGGGCAGCAGCTACATGGCCGTGTTTTGCATTCCTATGTCCCTTCTGTTGCAAGGTTGTATCACTCCAAGATATTGCTTCTGGTGGTTTGTCTCCACAGTCTTACATTCATTCCTTCTTTTCTTGCTTTGTAAACACTGTGTGTGCATTATGTTATAGTTGGATCTAGAGAGCAATTTGCCAAATCTCAGTGATTTAGTCCAAATTTTAGTCTGCTAGATATTCTTCATAGATTATGGGATAGTGGTGCTACTGTTTCTTATTTTTCGCTCTTTCTCTTCCTATTTAAAATTACTTAGGGAAGTTAAATTAAGAAAGTACCTGTACTCTGCCATACTTACTAGAAGCTCTGAATCCTGACTCAAAGAATTATTTTCAAAATAAGTAATAAAAAGAATAAGCCTGGTTTTAATCTATTTGAAGATACGACTATTATAATCTATCTAGTCATACTTGACTGTTAGGAAGGTGAGAGTTCTAATTTCTAAGGGCCATAATTTTTGAAGAAAAATAAATTCTAAATAACTAAGAATCAAATATAATAGACCAGACAAAAGAATTTAAAAAGCAGATTAAATGCAAATGGTAGATCCACCTGAGAGAATTTAAAGAACAGAGCTATGAATGTTAAGGATAAACTTAGTGTTTTTTAATATGCTTTTGAACAATTCTTGTTAATACGGATGAAGAGAGGGAAAGGCCAAACTGTGATAGACTGAGCAAAGGGAAGAGTTGCTTGGGAAAGAACTGAGAAATTGATGAAATCAGGTGCCCAGTCTGGAAAAGACGGACAGTGAAATGCCCTGCTTCAGTAAGGTAAAGTAAAAAAGTCCCCACCATTCAGCTTTCACTAGATTATTTCATCTCAGTTAACACATTGATTTGTACATTTATAGTAGTACAAATACAAGTTCTACTGAAAATAGAAGTATATGACTCTGTTTAAGCTGATATTTTACTGTTTGTTAACCAATAATTCAGAAAATTCAAAGTCTCCTTGTACCAAACAGAAAAGAGTAAGAGCAATAATTGAAATTAAAAAAATATATATGACTATCAGAACTGGTTGTTTTATGCATGTAAAATGCAGCCAAGAATAAACATAAATACTCCCTGCAAAACCAACATTTGGTTGCAGATGCAGACATGAACAATGCAGCCTTGGGTGTTGCTGACCTTACAGTGCATTTACACAACACCAAATATTCGCCCAGAGAAAGGGCATTTTGGTCCAGTCAAAAAGCATATCAGCTTGACTATATTTAACTGGCCATGCATCTATAATCTTTTTGTCAAAATGTTGCAAATCACCAAATCAAGAACTCAAGCTAGTTTTTCTGATAAACAGTGATAAATTTACAGCCTCATATTACATATCTTCCATGGGTAGTTGGGGTGTCTGATTTGAAATTGAACTCAAGTTTTGCACCAGAAGACGAGTCATCTCTTGACTGCTTTCTCTAGCTTGTTGTTTGTTTAATTTCTGGGGCAAAAGGATCAAGTGGTAAGTACCTAATGCACTTGTATTATAGACTCCTATTAGTCTTTGAGGTACACTCTGCTCCCAGATGGAATCTCTTCCCAAAGCTTCAGTATTTGTAGACTTGACCTCTGATTTAAGGACCAGGCTTGATTCTTTGAGTCTTTTAATTTTGGGACTTAGTCCAAGTCTAAAAATGAATTCCTGGTGTCCTCCCCAAAACTTTTACCTTCTCCATCTCAGTACATAGCCACTTCTTTCTGGTTTCTCAGGCCAAAATCTCACAGATAACTTTGACTCCTTTTTTTTTCTCATACTGATACAGCGTGCAGCCAGGGGGCTCCCCCCAAAAGATTTGGAATGGTGTCCAGAACTCAAAGTGTATAGGAATATTGGAGAGACATATAAGATGTCCTCACCGCCCCCACCCACCCACCCAGGTGTCAGTTGGGGGAAGGGACAAATGGAGCAGGGCCATTGAGAGCTGTTTTGCATAGCAACAGTTTCGCAGCTAAACTCTGGAATGGTCATTTAACATATCTATAGCCTTTAACTGGTTTCATAGATATGTTAAATAGCTGTGGCCAAGTTTTGGGCCAGGGAGAAGCGAGTGGCTGCTACTCAGGCTGTAATTGGGGGCTGCTTCTCTGACAGAGTGCCTGCGAGAGAGCCATGTGGCTTTAGCAGAGTGCGGACCCCCTCTTGGCCAGGTGAGGGGAAGAGCCACGCTGTTTTGGAAAGATGTAGACCCCCCTAGCCATTAGGAGAGAGAGCCCACCCGGTTTCAACAGAGTTAAGATCCCCTCTTGCCCAGGTGAAAGAGAAGACTACCCAGCTTTGCCAGAATGGAGATCCCTGCGGCCAGGTAAAGAAGAAAGACATGTGCTTTTGGTGGAGTCCCTGCAGCTTTGGTAGAAGAGGCCCCACGTGGCTTTGGGGCCCTCCCTTTGGCCAAGTGGCCTAGAAAGCAGGAGAGACTTTGACTAGAATTTGGTACAAAGAACTCTTGCCAGTGGAAGGTGCCCCATGACTTTGGATTAATTGGAGATCCTGCCTGGACAGGCGACACAGCCCACAGCGCCAGTGACCTGAAAAACAGATGTGTGCTCTTTTCCTGATTTATGGTACCCGGAGTTGGGACAGTGGGAGAAGGGAGCACTGTGTGTGTGTGTGTCTGTGTGTGTGTGTAGGTGTATACCCTAAAGGACTTTGATATTTTAAGGAAGGCATTAGGCCTGAATAGCATTATTTCATTTCCTTTTCACAAATCTCTGGCATTGAGAGATGTCTTTCCAATTGACAGTGGCGGACAGAAGAGCCCAATAGATATTAGTATATTGTCCTTGGGAGGGACCTCTGTTTTCTGTAGCAGTTTTTTGGCATCCCTCGGTGGACCAAGTATTGCACCCCCCTGGGACCCCTGTTCGGTAACAATACTCTACAACTGCCTATCAAAAAGCAACTCCTGCTGGCTCTAGAATTTCTTCTCTACTCAATACTTTCACTACCACTACCACATCACGCTCTTTTGCGGATTTTTGCGACAGCCTTCTAAGCAGATTCCTGCATTCACTCAAAACGCACTATTTCAACTCAAACTATAATCTAAACCCATGACGGTGACTCATAAATCTCTGCTTTTACTCTTATTCAATCTCTTGCTATTCTCCTCTTCTACAGTTAGGCCATACAGACCTTCTTGCTATTCCCTGAAACAAATTAAGCATATCCTCACCTCAGAGTCTTTTACCATATATTCTCTCAACCATGGAGTATTTCTTAATTTCCTTCCTGTTTTCTCTTCAAAATGCCACTTTATCAATGAAACTTCTCTTACAAGATGAAGTGATTAGGCCATCCAAGACCTTACTGTAGGAGACCATTCTGTTCGGTGTAGTCCCAGCCCCGAAAATCCAGGCTAAACCTTCCAAGGATGAGTGTAACCAGTTCAACCACTTTTTCCCTTTTCATTTGCAAATATTCCCTCTTCTGCGATGTGATTAGGGGCATTGGCTCCTTTGTCTTCTATAAAGGGTAACCACCTAAAGGCATCTGTGCATAGTAAATGAGGACCATGATGTAATGTGCTGAGAAACCCAATAAAGGTTGGTCACAGCAAAGGCAGCAGCTTTTGCTCCCCTTGAGAGAAAAGCCATCCTGTCCCCTTTCCTCCACTCGACTCTGTAATCTGTGTGAATGTCTCATTTCATCCATAATGATTCGAACACTGCGGTCCAGTGTCTGCATCACCTTACCCACTAGGATTTCCTATTTCACTGCTTGGTGCACCTCCATGGTAATGACTACAAACTGACATGCTGAAATTATATGCTTACCTAAATATGCCATATATCTTTCATCCCACTAGAATGCAGCTATAAAACAGGGGGGTCTTTGTCTTTCATATTTACTGTTTTATTCCTAGGAATTGTAAAAATATTTTATTTTTTAAAAATTGTATTACTATTTAATAACCTTATACCCCCTTTCCCTGCAATCACCGCATTGTTGTCCATGTCCATGAGTCCTCTTTCTTTTTCACTCAGTCTCTCTACTACCTCCTACCCACCTCCTAAGATGTCAGCCTGCTCTCCATGAGTCTGTCTCTCTTTTGCCTATTAGTTTAGTTTGCTCAGTAGATTCCACATATGAGTGAAATCATATGGTCTTTCCCTGATTGGCTTACTTCACTTAGTATAATGTGCTCCAGGTCCATCTCTACAGATGCAAAAGGTAAAATTTTCTTCACTTTTATGGCTGAGTAGTGTTCCATCATGTAGGTGTCCTAGAGATTTTTGATTGACTCTTCTACTGATGGATACTCTAGCTGCTTCCTTATTTTGGTAGTTGTAAATAACCCTGCAATAAACATAGGGGTGTTTACATTCTTTCAAATTAGAGTTTCAGATTCCTTTGAATAAATTCCCAGAAGTAGAATCTCTGGGTCATAAAGCAGTTATATTTTTAATTTTTTGAGTTATTTTTGTACTGCTTTCCATGGTGGCTGCACCAATCTGCAATCCCACTAACAGTTCAAAAATGCTCCCCTTTCCACACATCCTTGTTAGCACTTGTTGTTTATTGATTTATTGATGACAGCCATTCTGACCAGTGTGAAGTGATACCTCATTGTAGTTTTAATTTGCATTTCTCTGATGATTATTGATGTTGAGCATCTTTTTCATATGTCCATTAGCCATCTTTATGTCCTCTTTGGAAAAGTGTCTATTCAGGTCCTTTGCCCATTTTTAATTGGATTTTTTGGTGTTAAGTTTTATAAGTTCTCTGTAAATTTTGGATATTAACCTCTTATCAGATGTATCAGCAAATATGTTATCCCATTCAGTAGAGTGTCTGTTTATTCTGTTGATGGTTTCCTTTGCTTTGCAAAACCATTGACATAGTCCCATTTTTTAAACTATTATAACTGATAAATGAACTCAATAAAGAGAGTAGCAGGATACACAATTAATATCTGGAAATAAGTTGCAGTTTTATATGCCAATAATAAACTATCAGAAAGGGAAATTAAAAGACAATCCATTCACAATTGCTTCAAAAAGAATGAAATATCTAGGAATAAATCTAACTAAGGATGTAAAAGACTTACATTCAAAAAATTATAAGACACTGAAGAAAGAAATTGAAGAAGATACAAGTGGAAACACACACGCTGAATTCACAGATAAAAAGGGTTAACATCATTACAATGTCTATACCACCCAAAGCAGATTCAATGCAATTCCTATCAAGACACCACTGATATATTTCACAGAACTGGTACAAATATTTCAAAAAATTATATGGCACCACAATAGGCCCTGAATGGCAACTGTGATCTTGAGAAAGAAGAACAAAGTTGAAAGAATCGTGCTACCTAATATCACACTATACTATAAGGCCATAGTAATCAAAACTTAGTGGTACTGGCATAAAAACAGACATATAGATCAATTGAACAGAACAGAGAGAAGATTAAACCCACACCTTTATAGTCAATTAATATTTGACAGAGGAAGCAAGCACAATAGGCTAAATACAGTTTATTCAATAAATGACATTGGAAAAATTGTACAGATACATACAGAAAAATAAAAGTAGAATACCTTTCTTTTTCTTATGCCACATGCAAGAATAAATTCAAAATAGATTAAAGACTTAAATGTTAAGCCCAAAACCATAAAAATCCTAGAAGAAAACATAGGCAGTAAAATTTTGGACATTGCTCATAGCAGTTATTTTATCTGGTATGTCTCTTTAGGCAAGGCAAACAAAAGAAAATACTTATTTTAAATGACACTTCTTCGTGGATGTTTTTCTTGACTACCCCTACACCCATTCCTAGGTTAGTTCTCTGTTGCACACTCTCGTCAAAAGCCCAGCCTTCGGAGAACTCACTGCCTCATTACCTGCATTAATGTACTGATCAGTGGGTAACATCTGCTCCAATAAAGGTAAGTTCCCGGAGGACAGGAACCAACCCTGTCTGGCTTTGAGAACAGGGGCATAATAATGGTTTTGGCACATCATAAATATTCAAACTTGTTGATAAGAAAGATGGTTAGCTGAAAAAAATGATTTAATGAATTCTATGTTCCACTCATGCCAAACTATTTATAGTTCTGTGGGGCCTCTTATTTCTCTCTAAAATTCTTTCTATCTAGTATCTTAAACTCAGAATAAGCTTGGAAGTCTTCTCTAATAATATTGAATCCACCCCAAAATTGTTTATGCCACTTTTGTGCCATCATAGTCCATTTATTTATTCATCTGTGAAAGGATTTCAATTTGAAATGGAACTAAAGAATATGAAGTAGAGAATCTCATGCATGCACCCTCAGAAAAATCAAACTTCAGAAGTGAGAGATATCCCATAATTGCCTGATTTACAGAAAACCATGACTTATCTCCTCCCATCCAAGTACTAACCA
Organism: Sturnira hondurensis; assembly: GCF_014824575.4. NCBI lineage: Eukaryota > Metazoa > Chordata > Mammalia > Chiroptera > Phyllostomidae > Sturnira > Sturnira hondurensis. Next base: position 33,502,352 of record NW_028076767.1, read on the forward strand.
GGCCCGACCCTGCTTAGCTTCCGAGATCAGACGAGATTGGGCGCGTTCAGGGTGGTATGGCCGTAGACAAAAAACCATGACTTATCTCCTGACCAATGAGCATCTGCCAAGAAATTTCTCCCTATCCTCAAGTTAATGAACTTACTTCTGAAATTCAGGCTGGACATACCCCTCTTTCCAATCTTTGCCCATTAGTACAGCTCACCCCACATCCTTAATGGGCTCTCTTGTAGCTTGCTATAGCATGCAGTTCCAAAATTGCAATGCCTCTGCTATTCCCAAATAACCTCCTTTCTTGTTATTTTTGAATTTGCCTCCATTTACCTTCTTTATTTTGGTTTACACATTCACCGATTATTTTTGAACAATTTTAACCAGGCTGGCCTAGAAGCTGTATATACATCAGTCAAAACCAGCACACAAACAAAAAAAAGCATAGTTCTTACCCTCATAGAGCTTCTATTATAGTGGGGGCAGTGTGGGAAGAGACACAGAAAATAAAGAAATATATAATGCCATCAGTTAATGAGTGCTGTGATGAAAACATAAATCAAGGTAAATGGATAGAAAGTATGAGTGAGTACTTTCACCAGGGAGTACAGGAAGTCCTCTGTGATGTGGAGCACAGAACAGAGACCAGGACGGTGAGAGAGCGCACCCTGCAGACATGTTGGTGTGCTTGGATTAAGGCCCAGATCCCAGCTCCTTAGTACTTTAACACACGGCTCACAGCAGAACCCTTCTCCAGTTCTGATGCGTATTTTTTTCTACACCACCAAACTATTCGATTCTGACACTACCTACCTGGAGATAGCATTGTATCTCACAGGTTAAGGGCTCAGTCCCCCTAACAAAACTGTCCCCTCGGACCCCACTTCAGATGCCAGTCACAAGTCCAGATTCTTACCTGTACTTCTGCTGGCTGGCTATACACCAGAGGTTCCGATGATGTGCTGCTCACTGAACTCAGAGAAACATTTTAGTTATTAGATTACCAATTTATTATTAAAAAGACACAATTCATTGGAATAGCCAGATGGAAACGATGCACAGGACAGGCATCTGGAAGGGGTACGGAGCTTCCATGCTCTCAGAACATGCTGTTCTCCTTCAATCTCCACGTGTTCACCAACCCAGAAGCCCTTTGACCCCATCCTTTTGGATTTTTATGGAGCCTTTGTTACAATGGCATGATTGTCATGATTAACTCAGTGTCCACGGGTGACTGAGCTCAGGCTCCAGCCCCACTCCACTCCCAAGAGGTTTAGAAGTAAGATTGAAAGCTCCAATCCTCTAATCATACGGTTGGTCCTTCTGATGACCAGGCCCAGTCCTTACTTCCCAAAAGTTATCTCACTAACATAAATTCAGGTGTGGTAAAGAGGTTTGTTATGGCCCTGGCTGGTGTAGCTCAGTGGACTGAGCACGGGCCTTCAAACCACACGATCACGATTCGATTCCCAGTCAGGGCACATGCCTGGGTTGCAGGCCAGTTCCCAGCAGGGGACTCACCAGAGGCAACCATACATTGATATTTCTCGCCTTCTCTCCTTCCCTTCCCCTCTAAAGATAAATAAATAAAATCTTTTTTAAAAAATCTAAAAAAGAGAGATTTGTTATGAACATTAAGAAATCTTTGTCATTTGTATTACTTAACAAATTCCAACAATTTTAGGAGCTCTATGCTAGGAATGAGAGAAAAATCAATGATACATTTATTATAAATCACAGTATCATGCTTTCTTTAGATGATTTCTCTTAGTTGTAGAGGGCAAGTGCCTAGGAGATTCCATTAAGCCACTCTTTTTTCCCCCTCAGGCATGCAAAGCCAATGATCAAGTGTCATAAAGGTATTAAAATCCAGCTCCTCAGCCTGATGCAATTCCTGCTCCAGTCGGAAGGCGCTTCCCTAGTGCTCCCTTCCCTCATTACTTGCACTTGAGTCCTTGGCTCTGGGTGTACTTCTAGGAGAATCTGACCTAAGATGTAGAAAAAACAGCATTGTAGGCATAGGAAATGAATGGGAAGTAGAAAGCAACAAAGATGGAATATAGTCAAGCTATTGGAGGAAAAACAAGAAGGCTGGTGTGGCTGAAGTAAGAGAGCCATGAGGGAGGTAAGAAACAACGTGGACGAGATAACCCAGGCATCTGCACCCCTCCCACACCCACTAGGGCTCTGGGAACTTGGTGGGGGGGGCGGGGGCTGCATCTCCTTCATTCCTCTGGCTTTGGCATCTACATTCTTTAGATGTTCAGTCATATTTACCTTTTTTAAGAATCAACCAAGTGAATATTTGTTTGCAGTATTGTCTTATTTCCCATTCATCTACTTGAATATTATTTCCCCTAATATTTCAGAAATGTCTTTAATTCTAATTTTATAATTAAAAAATGAAAGATTGATAGAACTACAGCAATATATATAGAAACAAGTTTCACTTCTGATGACTAGACTAACTAACTGAACAATTTTATAAGGTGTAATAGAAAGTGTGAAAAATCACCTAGATGGCTAAGGTATTTATGTCACAGACTGTCATAGTGTTGAAAAAATCCTGCATCCTTAATTATAAGTTACTTCTTTTTATGCCTAGTTAAAAAAACACTATTGGATTTTATTATAACTTTTATTTTAAATTCATGAGGCAATAAAGTAAAATATAAATATTTAATTAATTACATTTGTCTATTTTGAGGTTATAAGAATGGATACTGATATAAATATTTCAGAAGATCTCTGTCTATCCAAAGTCACAGTTTCAAATACATGGGTTAAAAATAATTCTATTACCCATATACACAACAATCAAAATATTTCCAAGAGCTGAAAAAAATTATTCTGTGGGTGAACTTGACTATACCTGGGTCGGTTGCCTGCCAAGCATAAAATGAATCATTAAATATTAATAATTCTCAATTTCCTGTATAGCTGTCCTGAAAACATTTACCACATCTAATAAGCTCACTGCCACTGCCAATGACTCATTCTTAACTTCTGGTGTTGGACTGGATGCCTCAACTTAGCACATGGTATTTTTTATCTGTAGCAAAACCTTCTCCCAGAATTTAAATTGGATGTTTTTAATAGTGTTCAGGCTTCCTCTGAGTTATTGACCTTTTAATGATACCTTTCATTTGTCTGCTATGCCCACTTCATACCTACATAGCAAACATTTATCTTTTCCTTAATAAAATATTAAATTTCATCATTATGCATCATTAGTAATAGCACACTATTTTAGTCTCTTGTGGCTGCTATAAAATATTACATAAGCTTGGTGGCTTAAAATAACAGAAACTTATCCTCACAATTCTGAAGGCCAGAGATCCAAAATCAGTTTCACTGAGTCAAAATCAAGGTGTCAGCAGGCTGTGCCCTGGAGGCAGAGAAGACAATCTATTCTTTGCCTCTTCCAGTCTCCAAGGGCTGTTGTCATTCCTTGGCTTGTGGCCACATCTCTCTCAACACAGCTTTCATGGCTAAGTGTTTTTGTCAAAGTTACCTGATTCTTAAAAAAAAACACATGTGACTTCATTTAGGGCCCACAGTTTGAATCCAGAATAAGTACCTCCTCTCGAGATTCTTAACTTAATCACATCTTTTGCCAGGTAAGGTAATATTCGCAGGGGATTAGGAGATGAACATATCTTGGGACCAAATTTTGACCTACTGCATATACCCATTAAAAACTACTTTATATTTTAAATGGAAAAGAGCTTTATCATTTGCTCTTTTAGGGTGTTGTTGCTAAAGACTTTTAAAATGATGTTGCCTATTAAATACTGTAAGTATACAATTTTTAATGAAAAAGGAAAAATATATATAAAGATATAGAAAAGGAAATAAAGATTTATAAAAAGAAAAATAATCCAGGGGTAGGGATGGAATCAGACATGATTTAATAAGTGTTCTAATTTCATCTCTCTGAAGCCTCTGAGCTCTGCCCTCCTCTACCTACTGCCTCTGTTTCGCAACAGGTAGCAAGAAGGCCTTTTTAGATCTAGGCTTAATATCTGCAGGCAACAGTCTCCAGAAATAAAGAGAAACAGTCTTTTCCAAAAATCCTCTCCCAAGAGTAAAGGACTGCCAGTTGCAGAGGCCTCAGGTAAATGTTCCCTGAAGCCCACTTATTCATGCAGAAGCATGTGCCCATTGCTGAACTAACAGCTTGAGGCCAGGACAATTCCTTGTTCAGACAGGCCTGGGCCTAGGTTCCTGAACTTCAGTCAGGAAAACAGGGTTTCTCTTAGAGAGTGGAGACTGGGACTTAGTGGGTAAAGGGAGATTTCCTAAATTTGTTTTAATGTGGGTAGGAAAGTGAGGGTGTGCAGGGAGATTAAACTGAGCAATTTTTAGTAAATTTTAGTAAAAAACCTTACTGTATCACTAATGTACGCAAGTCTGAACTTTTGTGTAACATCTACATTGAGATAAGTGCTATAGAGATAGCACTTATAGGGATAGCTAATAGAGAAATCTTAATAACTTTTTATATTGTTTTGCAATGCAAATTTTAAGTGATTCTGTATGTTAAACTGAAATTTGCAATTAGAAAAGGAAGTGCTACCTATTCATTACCAAAAGAATATTGCAAAATGGAGGTCATAAGTAATTGTGTGGAAGGAAACATCTATACTTCTACGACATGTGGAAGCATGTGCAGACCCAAGTCAACTGAAGTACAGCCCTGTTGCCTGTGTTTTTCAAAGATCATGCATGTAAATTTCATTTTTAAGCAATTTCATTCTTATGGGAAGGATTGATTTTTTCAGTAATATGAATATAAAAAGAAAAACAAGTAAAACTAATATGATTCGTGAAAGATATTTTTCATCAGTTTTTAATGCATTCCCTGTGAGATAATATGTTTGATAGCTTGGTAAGTACTGAGAAATGCCTTAACGATAGGCTCCAGGGGAAACAGAGAACAGAGATGTCGCCTGTCTGTCACTTAACGTCGGGCTACTTGAAGCCCATCTTGCAGTTGAAGCTAAGTATTTATCTACCAAAGCACAGTGAAGAAGTTTTTGAAACATGTGCACAAAAATGTATTATTTTGTTGTTGACTATCCCTCAATTGTACCCATCATGAAATTCGAGACAAATGTCAACTCATCCCCAGTGGCAATAATATATAATTATGCCTCCATTAAACACTTCAATTTTGCCCTAGAAAAGTTTCAGAAAAATCAAACTGTTGACAGAAGAGAACATTACTCACTTCTAATGTGCTTTCTGTGTTTTTATATTTTTCCTTTTATTGCCCACTTTGAACAGATTTTCTGTATAAAATGTCTGAAGAAAAAAATAAACACATGAATTATAGGAATACAGCAACAAGGGCACAGAGAAAATATTTTCCTTAAAAGGGCTTATGAAAAAAGAACACACTTTGGGAAATGGTATATTTATTATTTTAAAAATAACTTTATGAGGAATAAATAGATGATAAATAATCTCTGATGATAAAACTGGTATGATTTCAAATACTGGACACTTGATGGAGGTCCTTTTATGAAAAGGGTATTTGTTCCAGGGGACCCTCTATAGCTTAAGAAAATGCTGTTAAGTCACTGTCAAGAAGGTTGCTTGCTGTGGTGTTTTCCTTAGATCTAATAAAAATTAGTTTCTGAATAGATCTGTGTACAAAAAAGTTAAGTACTTGTGAACGATTTCTCTTTATAACCTACTTCAAAAGTTTCCTTTAATTTTTCTTCACATGCTATTTTCTTTCCTGTCATTAAGGAAAGAAAACCAGTATAGCCTTCTTTTGTAGTCTGAGAGTACATATCTACCCATGTGGATAACATTTGTTTTTACTCTGATCTAAATACAATGAAGTCAAGTTATATATACTTAGAAGTGTACAATTTTAAGCTTGTCAACCATGTAAGTAGTATAACCAAATAAACCTAATTGAAAATATATTCTTTAAATTCATGCTTCCATGATGTATTTAAAAAAGGAATTGGACAACATAATCTGGCAAAGATATGGCCACATCTAAGTGGGGAAAGGGGCCTCGTGCAAAGTAATGGAAATTCTTTCCCACTAGTATCTATCCCAAGAGGTTACCCAGGGATATATCTTTGGAACCTGGGTTTCCCTTGTCCCATCAGAAAGATAAATGTATGTTTTCAAAAGGATTATCCAAGAGGGTTAAGGCAGAAATAGCTAAAATGAAAAGAGAACGAAGCATGACTTTCTGAGGGAGCATGTCCCCATACGAAATGTTTCCCTGAGGCTGAGAATGGAAGGGGAGGTATAGGCCTGACCTGCTGAGTCCCTGCTGAAACACACTCTTCTGCAAGAGACAAAACCCCTGATGGGAATGCCTGTAAAGGTACACAGGAGAACTGGTCCCTAACATGTCGTGCATGGGCATTTAGTAAGACTTCTGTGGCTAGTCTTGTGCTTTCTTGGGCTGAGAAGCTCTGGGAGGAAGCCACACTGCAGTCTTCCCAGAGAATCCATACCTGAAGGCAGTAAAACCGTCCTTCAGGAGCAGTGACTAATACAATGGATGGTGACCGTCACTCACTGAACTATCTAATGAGGACTTTCTACATGCCAGGTAGTGGGTACTAAAAGTAAGTCCCCAAATTACATAAATCCTGAAGTTTTCCAGTAGTCTATTGGTTTCAAATCCCCAATAATGAGTGCTCCTGAACTTTCACCAAGCTTAGCAAGTGATGACCAGGGCCTTTGGAAAAAGTAAAATAATGTAAAATTTCTTCCTCGCATATCATGAATCACCTTGAGCCCACTCTACTCCTAAACGCCTGACTGACATGCAGCAGTCCCAAGTCTCGTCACTTGTGCTTCTTGTGGGACGTTGTCTATCATTTGACCAAGTCTCCAGTTTTCTCATTTATAAGATGGGAAAAGTATTTCTACCTCCTTTGCAAGATTTACTAAAAGTCAACTTATTATGCAAAATCATGGGAGTTGAAGATTACCTTAATTTTTTTTTAACTTTTTTGGTATTTCAGTTATCTCACTTATAAAACAAGGCCGCAGTTTCTCGGTCTCAGTATTATCAATGTGTTAGGTGGATAATTCTATCTTGTGGGCACTACGCAGTGAATTCTATAGGATGTTTAGCCTCTACCCACTAGATGTCAGTGACACCCACTGCAGACAACCAAAAAATGTGTCCAGATTTTGCCAAAAATCCACAGGGTACAAAATCATCCCAGCTGGGAACCAGTGGATTAGCGCTAACTCTAATATGCCTTCAACTTTAATATTTTATACTTCTACACTAGATAATGAGCAATAAGAGCATGTGGTAAAATTGCAATATGAGATATAAAATAACATATTCATTCATTCCCTGAAGAAGCTTTACTAAACCTCTGTTAGCAACAAGACAATATACACTAAGAGCTTTAGCTGTATTAGACAAAAATTATATTTCAAGGGGCTAACAACAGCTGGGAATGTAAACTACACATAAATAATATTTTTAATATTCTACAAAGCAATGTCGTGTTAGGGTTAGATATTTAGAACAACATGCTTTTAGTAAATTCAAGTAAGAAAAAGGGTTAGGGAATTATTTCTAAGCAAAATAGGCCATTCACAAAAACTGTGCCACAGACTAGGCTAAGAAAAACCATTACTCATACTAAGGTGCTTTAAACTTACATCATTAGAATCATAAAATTTTAGAGTTTGAAGGGACTTTAGAGTTCACCTATACTATCACCCTCATTTTACAGATGAGGAAATCAAATCTTTTCTCAGCCCCTGTGCCTTAGCAGCACAGGGAACAGAAATATGCACGAAAAATCTAAATCTGACAACAGCAGAAGGGAGTTGCTCAGTTTACATATAAATTTTAAAGAGAATAACACAAACCATGAATTTCTGCTAAATTAGGAAAAACCTGCTAATACTACGTAACAGAATATTGCATACAAAATTAAAACTGTGGTAATGGGAAAAACCATGTTGCCTAGTGGGGTGTGTGGGATTCCCCAACGGGAAGTTCAAACGTGGGGGAAAAATTTCTTAGTTCTTAGAACAACATTTAAAGAATTCCCTGAACTAGATATGCACATGCCTAAAGGCAGTGACTTCCCAATCTCAACTCTTGCTGTATGTTGTTATTCAGTACACCATTTATTTTAAATTAAAAATGAAGAGTAGTTCAAATTAAAATTAGTGCAATACATTCAAAATGCCTGGTAACTTTCCAGAGCAAGTATGCTAATGCAAGTGTCCACAGGGACCAAGAAGGCAACATGAATGTGCTAAGGAGGCCAAGTGTAAAGTACCGATTGCCATAATGGTTTCAGGCTAATGCCTGAAACATGGTCTGAGGATGCTCCGTGTGGTCTGTTTCTGAGAATGCTGAAAAAATAAATTAGTCCCTCAGAAAGATATTTCCTGATTCTAAAGGTACTTATCAGAGATATTTAGACATTCAAGTGTTAATAATAAGAACTGGGGGAGGTTGAGATTTAGAAGGTATTACTCCTTTGAATTTAACCTTATAAAGAAGATTTAAAATGTTTTTACTTGGCAGATAGATAATATAGGGAATTGTCTTTGTAAGATTTAAGTTGGAAAACATTTATATTGGCATTATATGTTTAAAGGATTAAGTAATAAATTTTATTCTTGGTATTTCCTTACATTCTCTAGCTCTTCTCTATTCACAGGGGTAGAAATTCTCAAATTCTCTAAATAGAGGACGACAAATAAAAAAGCAAAAGAAAAGAGGTTAGTTCTTGGGTTTAGAATTTGAAATGCCTAGTGTAGTGAAGTGGTCTACTTTACTTTGTATATACTCTTGACTTTGTGTGGTTTCCAAAACAAATAGTTGAGAAGCGGTGGCACCCCCAGAACAGAAGCAAATCTCAGCCCAACTTTCCCCATGCACAACTTTGATGTAACCATGTTACTAAATTCTAGTTAATGGACTACGAACAGAGGGGACATGTCCTATTCCAGGCAACTCATACCATGCCTGATCTTTTAGGCTCTTTTTTCCCCACTGGTTGTAGATAATAAAATCCTGAGATTATTTAGTGACTGGTTTCTAAACCTCCTCTCGGAAGACATGGCCCTGCCCACTTGTACCACCACTGAATAAGAAGCCAACCTCTACCATGTTTGAATACTTACACACTATGGAGTGTGTTGTTACCAGTAGGATATCTTCAGAAAACAACAATGAACAACAACAATCAGACATTTGAATACAGATTAATAGTGGTGCCAGCATCTAAAATAACACAGACAGAACAGGTTTGTGGGGAAAGATGAAAGATCAATTTGTCTTATTCTGTATGTAAGTGTGTGTGGATGAATCCAAATTGCATATTAGAGATGCTTAAACATATAAATATGAAGGGGAGCATCCTTAGATTTTTTAATTAATTTAAACTTAATTCTGAAGGTGATGGTGAGTTATTTTTAAATTATTGAACAACACAGTGTTGCATGTGCCTTTTAGAAAGGTCATTCTTATCTATAGTATGGAATATAAGACTAGACCCTGAGACTAGGTCATGCTAAAGAAATTTAATCTTAAATTACCTCTACCAAACAAAAAGAGGGGTTCAGCTGCCTGTAACCACAAAACTCACATTCATGAGTCAGACATTGGTGCAAAAGGAAAGAGCTTTTATTCAGGTGCTATGCATTTCTAGGAGAATGGTGAACTCTTGTCTCAGAGCCCATCTCCTCGGCAAGGCCAAGACAAAAGGCAGTGTTCAGAGTTCCTGCTCTGATGTAAAATGCAACCTTTAGAAGCCCACAGGCCACTGCTAAGCAGTCATCCAAGTAGCTTAGCTTGTTCCTGGCTGCTGTCTATTTCAGGCTCCCTCCTGGAGCCCATGTGTGGGGCCCATGGAGCCCATGGGGCCATGGGTCATGTGGCTGCTGGGAGCACAGGGTCGCATGATTGCACCAGCCAGTCTACCACCAACTGAACAAGGGAATATTTCTTTGTTCCCCTGGGACTATATTAGCCTGGGTGTGGGGTGGACCAGGTGTTTTCTCACGTTTTGGGTGAGTCCACCTCCCAACCAATCCCTTCTTTTCCCAGGCTAGACTGACAAGCCTTTTTAGCCCAGCACCTCCCCTGCTACCATTTTGACTTCTGTGGTGCATGTGACTGCCTTACCCTGGTCCTACCCCTAATCTGGTACCAGAAGCGGGCAGGAGAGCTTTCTTCTCTATCCAATTATCTTGCAAGCCTTGTCTGTGCTCAGTGTAAGAACCTCCCCCTGCCACAATCATGACCAATGGGAGAGACTTCCCTGGTACTCCATCAACTCTGCACCCCCCACACCCTAGTCTTCTTATGCACAGAGTTGCCGACACTCAGGGCCCACTAACAGAGAGCAACTGAACCAAAGTCATGAGCAAAGGAACCCTGGGAACCCTTTACAGCCTCTCAGGCAGTGCAAAGGGTGGCCTCAGGCAGTGAGTGTGGAATCTGCAGCCAGGGGCAACACTTCTGAAAGATACCACTTGGTTACCCAGGCAACATAGCTTCCAGCCCCTGAAAGGTGCAACTAGGTGCAGCACTGCAAAGCTCAATGTGTTTTCCATGACCCTGGGTGATTCACAAAGGCATTCTTTGAGCAGTTGCAGGCCCCCAGCACTCAAACCTACCTCCATTTCTGAGGAGTGTGGCTCCATGCACAAGGGGTTCCCACATCCCAGTCCTGTGGTCTAGCTCTGTCCACCTGGTGGCCTCTCCTGTTGACCCTCAGCCCCCTCCTACCACTGCTGCAAGCTGGAGCCTCCATGGCAGTCTGGGCAGACTCTCTGCCAGTAACAGTCCTGCCCTGGCCAAAGGACAACTGAGGTAAACTAGAACCTACGTTTAAAAAGTACCTTCTCCTCCAGTCCTTGTATTCCTCCAACATCTGGGCTATCATTGCTGTGAACAAACCAAAACCAATTTAGCTATTCAACTCTGCTACATTCTCTTCTTAAACACGGAGAGCCTCAGGAGATCAGAAACGTGTGTGGAGGGGAAGGAAAAACAGAAACTATACCTATATCGTATAACATCATCTGAGGAGAGAGAGATTTCTGAGGGTCAAAGAGGATGCTATTAATAATCAGGATGGAAAATATATATAAGCCAGAATTGTCCCAGACAATTATGGGGCTGGCTGTACAAACCCCGCACATCTCACCAAGCAGTATGTTTCAATAAATGCAAAACTGAGACCAAATTCTGACAAATACATAGTCATATAACTTACTCTTGTAACACTGAATAAGTCTTCACTTTTGTCCTCAGATGCTGACACTAGGTTTTTGTACAGGTCTGCTGCTCTGCAGGTAAATGAGAAAAAGGTTCTCAAACTCCCTCTTTAATAAAGAATCCAGGAGTGGAATTTATTACATCTCAACACAATAGAAAATAAATCCCAAAGGAATTCTTTTGGCTTTCAAAAGGAACTTCACAATTATCTATGTCTTCTAGAATACCAAGATGTCAATTTAAACTTTCTTAAGAGAACAATTTATTAAATCACCAAAGGTCATAGCAATAACTCTGAAATCTTCAACGATTGCTTCACAGATTCCTTTTTATGAATTAGATTTTCAAAGATGAGTTTATTTAAATAAAACAGAAAAGGCACTTGATGATTCATCTTCTTCACACAAATCTTCACAAGGAACTGAGATTAAGTTTAATACGTTTGTGATATGATCATTTCACCATTACATGAGAACCAACTTTGTGAAACCAAAAAGTGTCTACTTTTCTGCAACTACAGAGAAAAAGAGTATTCCACCTACTTTTTGAGATATTTGTTTACATCAGCAACTAAGATGACATAAAATTTTAAGCAAAATAATTAGAATTTCATTAGTTATCAGTAAGACAAAAATACGAAAAAAGCAAGTCCCAGAAGCATAGAACTTAATATGAAGTGTGCTAGGAGAGAATTTTAGCAAATGGGTTGCTATGTAACACTGTGAATCTATAGCTGCAGGTGGAAACAAGAATATTCTGCTGTCAGGACCAGACAACCTTCCAATCAGTTGAGTTGACAGTTGTCCTTGGAATGTGAAACAGCAGGAACAAATGGTGTTAGAACTTCTGAAGAGCCCCAGTGGGCCATGAGGTGTGTGTGATTAATCTCATTTATGCAGGAATGGTAACCAACCGTGTAGCCTAAGCACCACTTATCTCACCAAAAAAAAATTATGTCATTCTTCTCCTTGCATATGTTCTATTTATATATTTGAAGTGTTTGTGTGACATTACTTCTACAGTGTGACTTTCTCAATACCGTATCTCAAATACTATGTTGCCACCCCCACTTTATATACATGTTCATACAGACATGTCAGTACTTATATCAAAGTATTTTTAATTTACAGTGATAAAATAAAAGCCATGACCCATCAACAATATAATAGTGGTCTCTGTGTTCTTAAGACCACATAATGAAAATTTATCTTCCAGCCAATTATCCCTTAAGTATTAAAAGAATAAAAGCCTCAAATTATTACCTTGTAATGTGGAAAAAACAGTGAGGTCACTGATTTCCTTGGGTGCTTTCTCCCAATATATAGACTGTTTTTTAAAAAAGGCAAAAATGGTCATGAGATTTCACAGCATGAAAAGCGTTGCCTTGGAATCTCCAGAGAAGCATTTGGAGTCCCATTCTAAGCGGAAGCTGGATTGTGGAGAGCAGAGCTTTGGGAGGGTCCCAGTGTTTGCCTCCTGCCCTAACGGGGTTGGCATCCAAAGCTTGTGATTGCAGTCGCTTTCTGTTTCATCTCACGATGGGGGTGCTTTTATAAGCACCTCAAATGCAGGTGCTTTCTTATAGCTCTGGTCACAGTGACAAAACAAAGCTTTTATTATTTCATTGAATGAATGTCTCTAGGTCATTTAGAACTGAATCTATTTTATACTTCATTAATGCTGAAATCACAGCTTTGTTTTTATTTACTATTTTTAGTTCATTTATAATATGTACCCTTCTTTCTAACCTCTCAGGACACATTGCTGTTCTTGGAACCGCTTCCCACAATCCAGCTTTTCAAGAAAGGGCCCTCTCAGGCAGGAATGGATGCCCCCTTTTGTCTAATCACCCCCGATCTTCTCGAAAACTTGAAAACTCACTGGAAAGTATTGAGTTTCCAGAACTCATTCTGGAAACTAGTCCTTCAGTTCTCTATAAGATTTAGCTACTGCTCCTTTGCGTAGCAATACTCATTCCACTTTAGCACTGTCTAACTTAGCCATAGAACAAAGTGAAGTGCTAATTTTTTCTATGCCCATCCCAATACCGTCTGCATTGTATTCCACCATAATGAAATAAATATTCCAAGGTGTCATTACAAGAGTTTGCTTCTAAGGTGGTTGCTTAGATATTATTCCCTGAAATAGCTGGCTCACAGGACAATTGATAATGTTTCATTGTTGAAGACACACATAGATTCGACAAATGCCACCAGTACACTAGATATTTTTAATAATCTTAAAAAGAAAACTTTAAACACTGTACTGTAGAGACTCCAATGTTTAGCCTTCCAGGTACATTAATCATACAGCTTAATTGACATGTCATTTAAAATTGGTTTATTTGAACTGAAACTACCAAGAAATGAAGTCATCTGGATATAATACTGAATGACATTTTTAGGGCCACTAAGTTTAACTTAAGAAAATATTGAAAGATTATTTCCTTATATTATTCTGATGTGTATTTTATTAATACATTTTTAAATGAATAGTTCTCATGATATTCTCCAAGGCTTTAAGCATTTTCTTCAGCCTATGTCAATAATATTACCAGAAGATTGTGAATAAGCAGAAAAATCTAAAAAGGCTTAAGCTTTTAAAATTAATCTCTATTTTAATGTTTTTTATTATTTAAAGAACTCTACTAAATGAATGCCACCATGGCTAATATTTTCACTAGAAATGGAAGCTAAAGCAGCAAAGGAAATAATCAGCCAAATGAAAAGGCAACCTATGAAATGAAAAAAAATACTTTGCAAACTGTATATCCCATAAGGGGTTAATATCCAAAAATATGAGGAACTCATCCAACTCAGCAGCAAAAACATACACGGACTCATTAATAATGGATAAAGCACTTGAAAACATAATCTGTCCAAATAAGACATNTCTATTTTAATGTTTTTTATTATTTAAAGAACTCTACTAAATGAATGCCACCATGGCTAATATTTTTACTAGAAATGGAAGCTAAAGCAGCAAAGGAAATAATCAGCCAAATGAAAAGGCAACCTATAAAATGAAAAAAAAAATACTTTGCAAACTGTATATCCCATAAGGGGTTAATATCCAAAAATATGAGGAACTCATCCAACTCAGCAGCAAAAACATACACGGACTCATTAATAATGGATAAAGCACTTGAAAACATAATCTGTCCAAATAAGACATAAATGGTCAATATCTTTACAAAAATGCACTCAGCATCAATAATCATGTCAGAATGTAAATCAAAATCATGATAAGAAATCAACTTACATTTATTAGGATGGCTTTTACCAAAAAGATAAGCAGTAACAAATGCCGACAGGAAGTGGAGAAAAGGGACCCCCTATACACTGTTGATGAGAATGTAAATTTGTATAGACACTATGGAAGACACTATGGTATAAAAGTTCTTCCAAAAATTGACAACAGAACTACCATAGGATACAGCAATCTGACTTCTGAGTAAATATCCAAAGAAAATAAAATCAGTATCTTGAAGAGATTGCTGCACTTCCAAGTTCAGTGCAGTATTATTCACAATGGCTAACATACAGAAAGTATCTAAGTATTACATAGTCAGTAGATAAATGGATACAGAAAATGTGATGAAGTAAACAATGGAATATTATCCATCCATAAAAAAGACAAACACCCTGCCATTTGTTATAAGATAGGTGAACCTAGGAGACATTATGCTAAAGTAAAATAACCCAGACCAAAAAAAAGACAAGTACTACATTATGGTATTACTTATAATGTTTAGGGGGGAAGACAAGTTCAAAGACATGGAAACAGAGAGTAGAAAAGTGGTTACTAGGGTGGGAAACAGAGAGGTTGATAAAGGTACTTCAATTACACGATGAATAAGGTCCAAGCATCTAACACGTAATATGGTGACCACAGTCGATAACACTGTATCAGCTGAATAACAATTGAAATTTGCTGAGAGAGTAGAACTTACATGCTCTCACCAAAACAGACCAAAGAAAAACCCCCTAAATATGTGAGGTGATAGATGTGTTCATAAACGTGATGGGGAGAATCGTTTCACAACAGATACTTAAATCAAATCATCACTATGTATAACAACTTTATTTGCCAGTTATACAACAACAATGAAGCTGAAAACATAAAATAATACTATATTGTATACTTGAAATTTGCTAAGAGAATAGATTTTAAGTGTTCTCCCCCTAAAATGTGAGGTGATGAATTCACTTGATTGTATATTTCATCACATACAAAGGTCTGTCCGGAAAATGTCTAGCCACTGTCAATATAACTAGAATGGTTTGCACAGCATTGCTATAACCCGGCAGCCGAGAAGAGTGGACTGGAACTCACACAGAGAACAATGACAGCTTGACTATACTAGTCAGGGAGGTCAGTACATGCTGTTGAGTGAGCATGTGTATTGTGTGACTGTTGCATTCATGATGAATGAGCAAGTACAGCAATGATCCTGTATCAAATTTTGCATTACACTTGAGCGGGAACTATTAGGATGTTTCAAAAAGCCACAGCTATGGGCAACTAATGATTGGCAGCTTTATCATGACAACATGCCCACTCATGCATCACATCTCATGCAGAGCGCTTTTGTGAAACATCAAATCGCCCAAGTGACTCAGCTCCCTACAGCCCAGATTTGGCTCCCTGTAACTTCTGGCTTTTCCCAAAACTAAAATCACTTTTGAAAGGAAAGAAATTTCAGACTGTCAATTAGATCCAGGAAAATACAATAGAGCAGGAATGGCAATTGAGAGAACTGTGTAAGGCTCCAAGGTACTTACTAGGAAGAGGACTGAGGCATCATTGTCCTGTTTCTTGTATCTTGTATCTTCTTCAATAAATGTTTCTATTTTTCATATTACTTGGCTGGATACCTTCTGGACAGACCTTGTATGTATATTAAGCCATCATATTGTACATACTATATACATACAATTATTATATTAGTGATACCCCAATAAAGATGGGGGGACCCCACAATTTTACAAAATGGAGACAAGTTCAGTTAGAGAGGGGGATGAGAAGCAACCCCATCCCCTGCCTCCAGCAAAACAGTGGTTGAACAGAGGTGGGACCAAGCCCTCCACAGCCATCACCAGCCTCACCTAGGGGGCCTTGGCAGAGTGCTTTTTCTGGGACTGGAGGCGGAAGGTGGCAAGTCAAGAAGAAAGGCAGCCCATAAAAGCCAGGAGAAGTCTCAGGCTAAGAAGGTAGGTTGGTGTAGAAAAGAGCTTAGTTACCTCAGGGCAAGAGCTGCACAGATCTGGGATGTGAGTGACACTGTCTCACCTGGATGAGATCCCACCCCATTCGGACAATAATGGGCAAAGGCCTTTCAGGCCAGGAGATGTGCAGAGCCCTGGAAGACAATGGGGAAGTGGAGAAGTGAGAAATCAGGCAGCTAAACTGTGGTGCTCAGAGAGATGGTAGAATAACACACCGTGTTAGGTCAACAGGAAGTCTGCTCCACCACGTGGGAAGTCACTGCTCTGCGAAAGCCCAGAATATGTGATACGAAAAAGCCTCTTCTCCACCCACCAGCCTTTTAAATTGCTACCTATTTATCTACATTTATTCATTACCTGTGTATCATAAAGCAGGGTTTTAAAGAAACACCTGGCTTGTAACTGCCTTTTAGTAACAAAAGGAGACAAAAATTTAACCATAGAAAATAAGTTCCCTCTGGGAATGACTTTCTGAAAACAGAACTGTTAGACCATCTCAAGAACTGACACTTCCACATTTGATCAATGGGTTAGCTGAGAAGAGATGGAACAGAAGGCTATGAAGAGGCCTTATTAAAAAACTGATGGAATTTTTCATCTGTAATTGGAATATCGGGACTGAGGAGGATAAAAGGCTAATATATTCAATTCATATGAGGGCACTAAAAGCTAATGTAATACATGGGTTACAAAAATGTTTATGATTATAAACACCACAGAAAACATGTATGTATGTGTGTGTATATATATGTATATATATAAACAGTATCACACAGAAGCATAAAATAGAAAGAGAGGATCTGCAGAGATGATTCTGTGATGAAGAGGAAAAATGGCACTACACCAGACTGCACATATGTGCAAGTCGTATTTATGTTATAACCACCCTTCTGTCATTCCTCACTACTGTATATGCCGGTTACAGTGCCAATAGCTACTTTTTTGTAGTAGCTATTTTTTCTAGATGTTCTGAAGTGCTTTATGCTAAAAGTATGTAGTAACATAACAGTCTGTAAATATTTTCATTAAATTTCTTTGAAATACTATTAAGACAAGTGGCCAAGCCACTTCCTTAGTAGGACACCTGCTGCTTGCGCACAGGTGTCAGGGGAGGAGGGCGGGGAGTGAGGTGCAAAGGGCGCTAGACACGTGTGTTCAGAGTGAAAGCAGATTGGCGTCCCACATGTCTGTGCATCTTGTTCTACTTTTCTGTGTGGATAATGCATGTCATGGACAGATGAGTCTTAATTTTACATCTGGTATCTCCAAATGATAAAGAGTTTGCCATGTATAACAAAATAAAAATTGGAAAACTAGTACACTTTAGGATAAAATTCATGGGGAAAGGCTGTCTTCTGAAAATTTGAGTCTTACAGTCTGCCTGTTGATTGATAGAGGGGTGAGAGAAAGGAAATGTTTTGAGCCGGAATGTTCACATTTAAAAGACACATTCGTAGTATAACTATGGGTAGATGGGTGCAGTTCACTCACGTCTACTGTGTACTCAGTGAACAAACTATGTTCTTATTTCAAACAGCTGGTCTATATTAAAAGATGCAGTAAAACATCACTGCAAATATACAGGCAAGAATTGTGGGAAATACTGTCCTTCAGAAATAAAATTCCAAAACCACTTATATGAGCAATATACTACTATTGATATTGTTTAACGGCTTGGAAGAAGTGGGAAGGAACAAATTACAAAAATTTGGCAGTGTATTTATAGGTGGACAGTTTTAGAAACCATTTTTTGTATGGTGTGTGAATTTTGTTTTGATGTCTGTGTAGTGTATATACACAAATGAATCATAATTGTGCAACATCTGGCCACTGGGTGTTTTAAAATTTGCCAGTGTATGACAAACTAAATTTCACAGAAATAAAATGAATACATTTTGTACATTTTGTTTTAAAATGTATAGGCAAGCTTGTGTCCTATAAAGGATTTTAGAAAATTACTTGTTCAATTACTTCTACGCTTTATAGATGTCTCTACTTGTCCACTGTGCTGGAAGTGGAGGAAAGGAAGTAAAGGAATATTTAGAGTAGTTAAAACCACAGTTATGTACTTTTATTTAACAGTAGTATTTACAGAGTGGAAAGTGGACAAGTTCTTACATGAAATACCTAATCTTTCCAGATGCATTGAAGACTAAATGTTGTAAAATGTAGATTGTAAATAGCCTATTTAACATTGATGAGTAATATTGTCTTGGGAAATGGAATTGATGACCTTTTGAGAAGTATATTGTTCAGTGGATTGAAGGAGGCAGGAGGGAAGAAATTGCAAAAGTTCTTTTTCTAGTGTATAGCAGAAAATTTCGGATTACCTAATGCTGTACATATAATGTGATCTTTTTAACTTTGCTAAGCCACATATATTGTGTATGCACTGCACAAATTCCTTTTTAATGTATAGGATATAGTGCTTACATATTAAAAAGGTGACCAATATACAATCAAAGTACAGTCAGTCAGTAAACCAATACATTTTATACAGTTTGTGTTAAAATTCATAGACAGGCTGTCTTTAAAAATGCCATCTAGAAATAACACGGTAAACTTTCATCTCAGTGATTCATGTGCCTATTCTCAACCATTGCGTTGGTGTGGAATGAAAAAATTAAAGAAGTAAATGGTTCTAGACTATAATGTTCCTATTTAGAAGATACTTTCAAATGTATCTACTATCACATGTATATGGTTTAGTAACACTTCAGGTCATAGAATAGACAAATATAAGCAATTATCTGAAACATACAGTTTTTATAATATTTAGAAGTGCACAGATTACATTAAAAAGAGATAGTGATAATAACACATTTTATAAATGCTCTTAAAATTCATGTGAAATATGATCTTTGGAAATGGAATGATCAACTCACATCTTTGAGAGAGACACTGTGTTTACATACCAGTTCTGGGTGAGGAGGGAAGAGAAGGAAGTGTGAAAGGCTCTACGCCAGTATTTTCTAGGTGAGACAAAAATTAACCACTGTCCCATAGGCCAGTGTACTTGCTGTATACCTAGCAAATCTAGTGGAAAAATGAGACCTAATTTCACAATGCCCGGTCTTTCTAGATGTTAAAGAGTTTGACATTGTATGACAAAAGTTGGTAAAATGAAACACGCTGTGTCAAAATTTATCTTCTGAAAATAACTTGTTTCAAGTGTGCAGTTTATTCAATGCTACCGTGTGTTGATTGGACACTCTTAAGTCTTACCAAATGTCTAGTGTTTCTAGATGTTTGAAGTGCACAGCACATGCTAGAAGTAAAGGAAGTACAATAACTATTTTTTTTCCTTTAAAGATTCATAGGAATGATTATCTTTTGGGAATGAGAGTATTAAATTTGACCTTTCAGAGCAAAATATTGACTGTTTCCTGGGTGGCAGAAGTGAGGGAGGGGAAGGAACTACTCCGTGAAGGGTTCTATGCCCAGGGCTTTTTCAACAAGATCACACTGCCTGTCTAACCATTGTTCTTTACATGCACTTTAGTTAATATTGCTATGTATTTATAGGAAAAACAAATCCTAAGTGACCAAAAGTACAGATAGCAAAGTAACTTCTCTCTAAATATACTCTCCGTTATACTCTTTGTTAACGAACCTCTTGGAGCTACACAGGTATCTACAGTGACTCACTCAAACAGTGGAGGAAGGCGTAAAGGTGAAGGGAATAGTGCTTGGCTAGCCTGTCCACGTCTCCCAGAAAGCACAGTTCACCGTTCTGTGTGGCTACCCTGTGAAGCGCTGATGTTTCAAGTGGACACTGTCCATTCTTTACTTCATAGCATCTATGATTTTAAACGTCTTAAGGTAACAATGTATGAGAAACAGTAGAGAGTAAATTAACCAACTTACAGATATTTTTTGTTATAATTAATAGAAAAAGAAGCATCTTAGAGAAGGGACTGTTAAATCAGCTCTGAACATATTTTAAGACTTGTCTGTCGGGTTGGCCGCAGAGGACTGGAAATGAGGGTAAGAAAAGGAATCACACAGTTGTGTTCTCATGTATAGCTTGACTACATCCATTCATGTATGAGCATATCTCTTTTGGTTGTAATGTGTGAATGCACTTTTAAATAATTTGTTCAAAGTACTTTCTTGCTAATATTTTAATGATCTAGATCTCATAATTAATTCTCTGAGGACTGTGCTTACTGTGCTCTATTGCTTTATGTCTTATTTTATATTGAGCAGTAAGAGAATGCACTACTTTGCCATAACTCTATCATCTTTACCCAGAGTCCTGTTACCATTTGTATCTTTTATGAAAACTTTGTCCACCCAAAGGGCAGGATTACATTTTCTTTGTTGTTTGAGTCGGTGAAGTGTCTTCTTGGTTACCAAAGTACTCACAGCTCTTGAACTTTGAATTAGTAAATATCCATAATGTGGAAAATCATGATACATACTGTATAATCTCAACCACATAAAATGTATGTTTAGCTGTGTGTACACACACAAGGGCTCACAACAACACATCAAATGTAAACTCCTTACAATTATGGATGATTTTGTGTTCTTTGCTTCTTACAACTATGCCTTGTTCTATAATGTACATATTAAGTTTTAAAAATGAGGGAAGTGTTATTTTTTAAAGTAGGAATGGAGTGCCTTTTCTTTGTTTATGATACGATGTATAACAAAAAGAAATAGAAAATCATGTAAATATACTGTTTTTTCTACGCTGATCTTTTAAAGAACACTCTATAGTTTCAAAGTGTAACTTCCACACTTTCATAGCTGCCACTAAAATTTTAAATGTTCAAATTCTCGTAACATCATCTTTTTCCAAATTAATGATGATGTTCTGTGGTTAAACAGAATTTTATAGTTAAGTGAGCCATTCCCGTCACATAAGAAATGCAAAACCAGGAACAGAAAAGGGATAAAGAGAAACATACAGTCATTTGATAACAGAGAAATTTATGTGTACTAAGACACATTTTAAATGATATTTCATTGGATTGATGAAATATCAATGATATGTCCCACTATTAATAATCAAAAATAGATATTGAACACCTAGAACACAATGCATTGGAAATTTAATGGCTAAAATCCTGAACATGATAGGATTACTTCATTTATTCTCATCCACAAAGTTGTCGCTGCCACAGAAAAATCTAGTAATTCCAACCAGAGACCTTTATTTGTGTAGAGGCCTAGGATTTGGGGGAATATAGAGATTTGGAGCCCGAGGTAGAGGCTCTGAACTGATATCTTAGATTAAAACTTTCGGGATGTTCAATTTTCTCCAAAATACTTGGGGCATCTAATCAATCAGCACAGCTTTGCTGTCTTAAAACCAAAGCATCCAGGACACAATTTTGTTAAAACCACCCAAGGTCAGAACTCAGAACCCACGTTTCTAAAAAAGCACAGATTCAGAAACTGCTACTGACATCTTCACTGCTCTATGCTAATGATAACAAATATGTGGAAATTCTATCAGTTATAAATAACCTTACCATTCTTTTCCCAACAGTAAAATGAAATTATCACATTTATGTTAGAGGTGTAGAGGTCAGCTAATAAAAATCAATCTGCTAACATAATGGGTGACACAAACCACATAGGATCAATTGCTTAAGGTCACTGCATAGAACCACTTCACTGTATAAAACAGGAAACTGGCTTCTCAGTTTCTATACCTCTGTTTTAGAGAATCTCATTCTCTCTTTTACTGCTAATTTGGGTGTTAATATCTTTTACAAAGTATCAGTTGGCTCCTAAGATAGTTTAATATCTGTTTTTAAAAATCTATCTTCCAACATTTTTAACATTTCACTACTTGATTATATGAGCTGACCAAAAATTCACGGCAAAATGTGCATTAGTATTTACCTTCACCTGCAGCTAATTGTCTTCGAAATCTAAGTCAGGAATCACACAGCACAAAAGTAAACCCATTTCATAGCTTCCCTGTGTTTTGTGAGTGATATATACGCTGTCCTCTTAACCCTCGGCTAGTCACATGGACACATTTGTCAATGCTGGTAAGAAACATCAAAATGGAGGCAAAACCAGAAAAGGGAACTTTAGCAGCTAGGAAAATAGGAATTCTAGCCCGCCTCCCACCCCCCACAAATCCACAATGTTGTCCATGGCAAGCAAGATCAGCCATCAAAATTCTCACCACAAAATCATTTCCTGAGATCCCAAAAGAAACTAGAGTTGCTAAAGAGTCATTAACATAGTTTTAGCTCTTAAACCTACTTTCTCCTTAAATCTATCCTTGAAATAAATCAAATCCCATCTTCCAAAGTGCTATTTCATCCAACAACGTGTTTGACTTTACTTTTAGTCCTCTCTTATTTTGAAAGTTATTAAAGCATTAAAAGTTGTAACTCTATCAGTTCTAAAGTCTGTATCAAAAAGTTTTTCTATAAACAAGGGAAATGAGAGACACAGATAAAATAAATAACTTGGAATCTGATCACATGAGTAACACCGAATATAAATGTGAATGTAGGTCACAAACTCATTTAAAATTCTAGGGATTATAGTATTTCTGTGTTAGCAAACATGGCTCTTGTCGTCAATATTTGCTGCTTCAACTCAAACATCAACAACATTTCTCAGACTAATTAGCTATATAAGTGGTGATTTCTCCCCAATTAGAGAAACTTGGTAACCTCCAAGTTACTCTATAGGGGCTTTTTAAAATTCTAGGTATCAAATAAAGGTATGTTTTCTACAGATTCAATTTCCTTCTCTGCTGATGAGAGACAAGGGAGAAATGAGCCTTCAAATTGTGTATTTGCTAAAATTACTATGAACAATACAAACCTGATTAGTTTCTAATAATCACTCATTTTACCAAGTCCATGCCTTCCACCCTGGTTCATTTGGGTGATATGCAAAAGGTTTTTAAAGTGTTTTGATGACCATAGAATAGTACCTATAGAACCCTTTAAATGCTGAATTTCAAGATGGATGGACTTTGCTTGTTTATAGAACTGAACTTTATTACTTGTCTTAGCCGTAGCATAAAACTACAGTAAATGAGTGTGAAAACTTGAAATCCAGAGTACGGTAATAGAAGAAAGCTATTGTTCCCAGACAGAATCATATATCTCAAAATGAGTTGGCATTCTGAAACCATGTTTTCCTTATCCTGCATGGAAAACCACTATCATTAATGCTGACTCAACTTCTCTCTCATTTATATCAATAAATCCCCTGACAAGCTTCCAAATTTGTCTACCTTTATTGTCAGAAAAAGACAAACCACTCTGAAAAATAATGGTGCTCATACATGGGAGACAAAGAAGCAATAACAGCTTTATTTATAAATCATTAAACAAAAAATCCTGCTCACAGAAAAGACCACTGTGTAAGGTTCCGGACAGGGCAGGCATGTTTCAGATGGGTCAATTCATAGAAACACCTCACCACTTTCACAAGGAAACCTGAGAAAAGCTGTCACTATGATAATAATGATCTGTAATGTTCACCAAATATCAAGTTACTATGCAGCAGAATTATGCTCTTGGAAAGATATCTAAATGTGTTCATTTAAGTGATAAAACATGTGTTAAATTCACTATGGCATAAGTGGAACATGCTCTTTACTATATAAATATTCTTCTACAAGGCATCTTGGTAAATACGTCATTTTATTTCTCTTGGGAAAATATCTAGGAGTAAAATGGCTGGCGTGCCAGTTATCAATATGTTGACATTCAGGTCTAAATCTGCCCTTCATTTTCAGGTTTCTTACAGCACTTGGTGGCAATGACACACAGCACCTTCCTGTGTGCCTTCCGGCATCTCTTGGGAGACTTTCCAACAAAGGTTCACCATGAAGAACCTCTCTGGGGAAGGCTCCCCCAGAACTCCGAAGGACACGTTCCTAGTGAGCTGCCCTGGCATAGTACCTCAGCAAACTTTGCCATCCTGTGACCGCAGCTGTGTTCTCCAACGAAGTCGGGAACTCAGCTCAGGGTTTGGAGGGGACGGAAGTACTGTGGTGGGCGCTTCATCTCAGCCTTAGGAGTACATTTAACAATTTCTTTACCTGTCAGTATCTAAACCCCATTACTCCAAACCTGTTCATTCTTTCTATTGAGCTTTCATTCTTCAATTTACTGTGTAGTCTCCGTCATCTGATTTGACATTCATCTGATACAGCTGGATTATAGGGAAAAAATGTGTATTTAAGTTTAAAAGCAACAGACAACTGGTTTTCTGGAAAGTTGTATAATTATACACCTCCGTTAGCAATGTAGGATGGTTTGGTTGCTCCACCTGCACACCAATATTTAGAATTGTGTGTTTTAAATTTCAATCATAATACTGTCTGTATGAAAATTTAACCTTGGTTTTAATTTTTATTTCCTGACAACTTCTATGCTTAGTGACTATCTTTATTTGAAAAGTACTTTAAAGGCTCTTATTCATTCTTACTTGGACTGTCTTCTGATTACTGAATTACAAGATCTCTTCAAACATTCTAGATGCAAGGTTATGGCTTCCCTATTTAATTGTTGCATTTTGTTGTGGGCTTATTTATTTTCTTAAGTGTGTCTTTTGATGAGCAAAGATTTTTAATTATCATGAAATCTAACTTATTGATTTTTTTGGTTTTTAGTATTTTGTGTGTGTGTACCCTGAAAAACCTTAACCACCCCAAGGTCAATGAAAATCTAATCCTTGCAAGTTTATAGTTTTAGATTTTACATGGAGGTCTATGACACAGCTTTAATAAATAATGTTCATAGCTGGAGATACAGGTCAAGTCACTTCTTTTTTTTCCCCCTGCATTAGAATAATGAGTTTTTCTAGCTTGGCTTTTTGAAGACTTTTCTCCCCTACTTAATGGCCACAGTGCCTTTGTCAAAAACCATTTGACTAATATATACTATATTTTTACTGTCTGTTCAGTTTCTCTAAAACTATCTGTCAATTTATTCTTATGAGAAAGCAACATTCTTTGTTATTGTAGCATTATAGTAAGTTTGCAATTAATAGACTTCTGCAACCTAATTTTTTTCAAAATTATTTGGCTACTTAATGCCTTTTCCATTACAAGATATTTTATTACCACCTTGGCAATTCCTGCAAAAAGTTTGTTGAGATCTTAAATAGAACTGATTTAAGGCTATTGATCAATGTGGAGATTGTGACAGCTGAAAAATATTTTCTACTCCATGAAAATGCTCTCTCTCTCCATTTATTTAGGTCTTTTAAAATTTTCCTCATCAGGCCATTTTTAATTTTGAGTGTAAGGTCATACAATATTAGATGAAGTGTAATTCTAAGTATTTTTGATGCTTATTAAAGAGCATTTTTTCTGATTTTCAATTGTCATTGCTAAGTATAGAGAAATTGACTTCATTTTTATAGAGATCTCATAGCCTAAAACATTGCTGAATTAATTAGTTCAAATAATTTTATACACCTCTTAGAATTTTTATATGGATATGTAATTATGCCAGCTATAAATAAATATAGTCCTTATTGTTTTCTAATCTGTATGCCTCATATTGTTTGCCTTTTTTCACTAATAGGGCTAAAATAAAATGTTGAATAAAAGTAGTGAAGGGTGGTATGCATCATTATATAAGATAAAACAGTTTTCTGTAAATGTTCTCAGGTTGAGAAAGTTCTCTACTGTTCCTATTTTGCTGAGATTTTTCTTAACACAATGGACATTGAAGTATTAGAAATGTTTTTGTGCATTTATTGAGATGACCATGTAAAGGTTCTCCTTGTCTTTGTTATTATGGTACATTACATTGCTTGAGTTTTGAATTGAACCAGTCTTGCTCCTCTGGGGAGGACAAGAAACCTTACTTGGACATGATTTTATCCTTTTAATATAATGCTGGTTTAAATTTGCTAATACTTTAATAATTTTTGTGCCTATGCTCATGATAAATATCAGATTGTATGATATTTTCTTTTTCCTGTAATATCTATGTCTGGATTTGGTATCAGAATAATGGCTTACAAAATGAATTGAGAAGTACCTATTTATTCCCTATTTTCTGAAAGAGTTTATGATTGCTCTCATGTCGTTTAAAAATATCTGATGTCAGTCACCAGTAAAACCATCTGGACCGACAGTTTTCTTTGTAGGGAAAAAAATGTTTCATTGTACAAGGTGGGGCAAAAGTAGGTTTACATTGTGAATATGCAAAACAATTTATTTTTGCATTGTTATTATTATATTATGTTTAATAAAAACAGCCATAAACCTACTTTCATCCAACCCTGCATTTTCCATTGTGTAGTTGCTGATTGTCCTGGATTATCTGTTGTCAACCAAGCATTACTGCCTCAAAATAAGGCTGGGAAATATATTTACATTATTGTAAGTAAAATTTTGCTTATATTATGCTAAATAAAAATTTCCAAAGACAAGGCCATGCATGAAATCAGGAAGCAGGCATACAGGACTGGCCATCCATCATTCACAGATGGTTCACGGTGGACAGATCCGGTGATGACTGCTCCTTGAAAGGCATCGGTCTTTGTTCTCTTCCCTCCTTATCTCTCCAACTTCTTGCCTGGCCAACCACCCACTTCCATGTTTACCACCAGACACAAGTCCACAAAGTGGGCGGATCCCACAGAGAAGCAGTAGTTCCTTCAGAGACAGATGTTTTCAAAGAGGCACCAACTTCTGTGTGACCTGCAGGCCTGTCCAAAGGCTCCCTGAGCCAGCCTGCTTTGGCAGCCAGCCACGCTCAGCCTCTCAGCTTTCCTTTAAACTCTCACTCAGGCTTGCTGGGCTTGTGCCAAGGGGGCTGTGATTAATTGCTGTCCTTTGATCAGTGTCCTTTTCTTCTTCTTTATTGTTACTATTGACACTATTACAGCCGTCCCCACTTGCCCTCCCAATCAGTGCGCTTTTCTATAAGTTTTCTTCTGCTTCTCTAAGAATATGTAAACTCCAATTTCTAATTTGAATATTATATATTCCATAATTGTGGTGGCTTTATTTCTTGGACAGAATTCTCATTAATATGCTGATACATGGAATATATTTTTTAATTTGCTTTTTTTGATCTTCTACTTCATTTTTTTTTTTTTTTTACTTTTCTGTTCGTTTCCTATGGAAACATCATTACCAGCTTTGATACTCAGTTCTTCCTTTCTACATATACAATAATACATAGCCATTATTTTATTCTCATATCAGGTTAGTAAAAGTATAAAAATAATAGTCATTCTTACCCTTCAGTGATTATGGTAGAAATGCCTCTAGTGTTTCATGATAAAGTAGCATTTCCCCCCCTTGAAGTGTATTCTTTTCCATAAAAAAGTTTGTACTGATATTAAAATATATTTGTATTTTTGGAAACATTCAATATTATCACAACTGATTCCTTTGCTACTAGACCAAGTTGTAATTATTCATTAATAATATGCTGAATTGTACTTGCCTTAGAATTTTTTCTTTAGACTCATAAGCAGAATCACTATCAATTAGAGCCCTCAGCTGCAAATAACCAAGTTTTTCCACAATCAGGTCTCACAATACTCTAACTGTATTAGTAGAACTAACTCAGTGACTGAAAATAACACTTTAGATTTTACCCTTTAGAGAAGCAACAAGAAAAATAAAAAAAACATCAAAATGTTGACCAGCCAAGAATGTTAAGTGTCCACTATGGTCAAACCTTTTAAATGTTTGATTGATTAGCTTCTCTTAACACAGACACAACTTATTAATACAAAAATTTCTTTAGTCCTGTGTGTTCTTTCCTTACGACTATAGGACATATGTTTTCTGTTAAATTACTCAAATGTGTGTCGGAAAGCTAAAGCAGCCATAGGCAATATGTAAATGAGTAGGTGGGACTATGTTTGCATAAAATTTTATTCACAGAAACAAGTAGCCAACCCACTGAATCATCATATACTTCATGAAAATACCCATTTCTCAGAAATATGAAAAAGCTAACTTAACACTTGCTACAAAATGATAGTCCCTGCTGTTTTTGACATTTTTTGCTTGAATTTTTTCCTGTTTATCTTCTTTGATTTTTTTATGTCTGGCTACCAGATTGTTATTCATCATATTATTTTTAGCCCGAAGTCACTTTGTTTTATTTGCTATGATTTCTTTCTTTTTGCATTCCACTAAAAAAATTATTGTTGTTCAGGTACAGCTGTCCCCATTCCCCTCCCACCACTCCTGCCTGCCCCACCCATCCCCACATCCCACCCTGGATCCTACTCCCTTTGGCTTTGTCTGTATGTCCTTTATATTTGCTATAATTTCTTATAGACAACATATAATTAGATTTGATTTTTAATCAATTTTCAAGTTATGAGGGGTTTTTAGCTATGCCAAAAGCACTGGAAGTTTGATTATATAATAAGAATACATATTATAAATGTGGAATATGAATGAATAATGGGTATATAACTGGTAGGTTTGACTGCCTGTCACCACAAAAGCCAAACTAGCGAGGCAAATACTGGTACAAAAGGAAACAGGTTTTATTCAGGTGCTGAACAATCTGGGCGAATGGCGGACTCCCATCTCAAAGCCCACCTCCTCAGCAAGATCAAGACAAGAGGCAGTGTCCAGGGTTTCGGCTCTAATTTAAAGTGCGGTCTTTAGGAGCCCACAGGCAGTTTCTAAGTAGCCATAGTCCCCATCCAGGTAGTTTTGCTTAGTTCTGATTGCTGTTCATTTCAAGGTCTCTCCTGGAGCCTGTGTGTGGACCTTACATGGCCATGGACCATGTTGCTGCTAGGGCTACAAAGTCATGTACACCCAGGACAGCATGAGAATGCACCAGTAAGTGTATCACCAGGTGGGCAAAAGAGGGTTTCTTTGTTCCGCTGGGATTGTATTAGCTTAGGCATAGGACAGACCAGGGACTTTCTCAATGTGACCCAGCTACTTCCAAACTTTTGCAAGCTTCAGGTGGGTCCATCTCCCAACCAATCCCTTCTTTCCCCAGACTAGAATGATAGTCCTCTTTAGTTCTAGCACCCTGCCTCCCTGCAAAATTTTTGACTTCTATGGCTCATGTGCCTGGCTTCCCTGGTCCCATCCCCTATCTGGTACCGGAAGCAGGGAGAGATTTCCTCTATCCAATTATCTTGCTTGCTTTTCACACTCAGCTTAAGAACTTCCCTCTGGCCCTGGCTGGTGTAGCTCAGTGGATTGAGCACAGGCCTGCGAACCAGAGGATCGCGGTTTGATTCCCAGTCAGGGCACATGCCTGGGTTGCAGGCCGGTTCCCTGTAGGCCAACTCCCAGCAGGGGACACACAAAAGACAACCATACATTGATGTTTCTCTCCCTTTCCCCTTTCCCTCTCAAGGTAAATAAATAAATAAAATCTTAAAAAAAAAAATAACTTCCCCCTGATGCCATCTTGTCTGGTGAGAAAGACTCCCCAACACTCAGACAGACTGTTTTATGGTAACGGATCAACATCTAGAGTGTATATCAAACAGACCTCTCTATTTATTAGCATTATAATAAGTTACCACCACTATTTCTAAGCATTGAACTAGAAAAAGATTTAAAAGAAGTAACATAAATAGCATATGCACACAGACTAATTAGTTTTTTTTTCCATGAAATATAAAAACAATTATTTCTGTTAATAGATGTGATAAATGTAAAGCTACCTACAATATTTATTGTAATTAGCAAACTTATAATATTAACCATCAGCTTGTATTTTAATAACAGTTGGAAAATACTCTTCCCATCTTTTTTGTATGTTATATCTTATATTTAAATTAATCTTGCACACATAAAGCCTTACAAATAATGTACTGATATGACTGGCATTACAGGCAGTAGCAAGCTTTCAGGCACAGATTTAAGTGTCCAGAGGCAAAGTGTTTTGATTTATCTTCAGCAAGAAGACCAGTTTTCTGAAACTAATAATTAAATTATATTATTAAATTTACAGTGTACTAGCTGTGTCACTTAAACAAAAACTTGATATTCTGGGCCTCAGTTGCCTTTTCCTACAAAATGGAAGAAAAGTGTTTTCCTTTCCCACACCACAGAGTTCTGTGAAAATCAACATACATACTTCATAAATTACTTTCAACACTATAAACTGGTATACAAATGTAAGGTATTTTCTTACTGCATTTTCAATAATTTGTTTTTGTTATTACCCTTTAGGATACTAACCATTGTTTAAATTATTTTCTCTTAACATCTTTGAAGTTCAATATGACACCCAGATATCTACTCCTAACTCATGGGCAGACAAATTAGAAATTCTAAAGAATGATCAGAAAAGCTTCTGACAATAATCAATTTGAAAGTTAGACTACATTGACCACTTTAATAAAGTACATCTAATGCTTGTAAAATAAGAACTCTACAAAGTACCATACACAAAAAAAACAATCTTATTTGGATAGTCAAAAAAACCTTTCTTTAACTAGAGAATTAAATTACTGACTTTTTAACAATTATATTTGGAGTTCCTTTAAAGAACAAATTCTTTTAATGCATTTAATGTGATCTACATCATTCAATTGCAATGTGTATGTATTTTTTTTTAAAGATTTTATTTATCTTTAGAGGGAAAGGAGAGAGGGAGAGAAACATCAATGTATGGTTGCCTTTTGTGCATCCCCTGCTGGTAGTTAGCCTGCAAGGAACCAGCCTGCAACCCAGGCATGTTCCCTGACTGGGGATCAAACCATGATTGTCTGGTTCACAGGCCCGCGCTCAATCCACTGAGCTACGCCAGCCAGGGCGCAATGTGTATGTATTTTGTATTTAAAAGTTATATAAAGTATTTACTTCCAAAAGTAAATTGGATGGGGGGGACTGCACTGAGATTTTCTTGTTTGTTTTTTTTTTCTTGCTTTTGCCATCCTCTGTTTCTACTCTCCTTGCTTCCCAAGTGCCTCATATCTTTGTGGTACCTCCTTACAAGAGCTCAGAGTTTCCCACTGAGACAGTTCTGCTTAAACTACCATCTTCTCAAAATATGTGAATATTCAAAAGAACCACTCTTTCCCTGGCTGACCCTCACCATCCACCATTGCAAAACTAAATTTTCAACTGCAATTACAATTTGGGGAGAGACACTCACTTTGGAGTTCTCTGTGAGCTGTGAGTGCAAAGTCCTCTGTCCTGATGATCTTGTCCCAGGTATATATGATGAAATTTGGCGTCCAAATCCAGTTACCTTATTACTCATGGTAATGGTCATTTATGCTGCCACGACCCCACCCCTGTAAATTTGGAATGGCACAAACAGAGCTTCATGCAGCAGGTAAAATTTGGGAAGGGGTTTTCACGTCAAAGAAGAAAGGCAGGAATCCCAGCATCGTGTTCAGCTCTAGCCCGACAGCACAGACACCACCCTGCGGTCCACGAAAATGTATTTCCTACTTAGTGCACACTGCACTGAGGAGCGGCTACAGTCTGGAACATTTAGGTCATCTGGGAGCAGTTAGTCGGGACAAACAGTACTGCATATCTTAATAGCTCTTAGGGGCATTTTTCAGTACAGTTGAGTATAGTAACCAGTGTTCATTATTATGAGCCTGAGTCATCAAGAAAAGGGTAAATTATGCTCAGCATGCTGTTTATTGAGGAATGCTCTTCTTAAAAGACAGTGGAAAAATCCTACTTAAAGCAGAGAGAATCAAGCCATGCAACTAATAAAGCAGAAAGTCACTTTTATTCCTCTCAGCAATCCTGTCCAGTTCTTTCTGGGGAGACTGTGATTGAGAGACAAATCCCCATTCAGCATGAGGTTTTTCCATTATGCACAGTTAACATCTTCTAAGACAGGACACAGCCAACAGCTCTCTCGTCTTTAAGGACTGCAAAAATCTCCCTGAACCAGTTGTTACAGGTTATATTATCTCAGAGAAAATTTTCCTTTTAACCTATGATGAACCCAATTAAAGGAGGGAATGCAGGGAACTGGGGTACCGAGGAAAAGGATGCGAAAGGTTCCTGCTCTCTGCCTGCGGCCTCACCTGGTGCCCAAACTGCTCATGGACCAGTAAGTAGAGAGCAAACAATCAAACTAAATGGGAGCATTTCTTAAACTCAATAAGAATGTGTCCACAACTACTCAAACTTTCACAATAATGACACACAATAAATTCTCCTGGCATTTCATCCTTTTCCATAGTAATGTGATTCCTTTAAAAATACTGACTTTCAAATACATTAAACTGAATTCAAAGACAGAGAGGAATTACCCAAATTATGTAGAAACCCACACTCACAGGTTTCTTCTGAGAATCAGTCTCTGTTATATATAAGAATTTTAACTACACTTTGATTTCATATTTCTAGTTTGTTAACTAAGTAAAAAGATTAATAAATTTTGACAGCAAATTTACTTGTGGAAAATATATATTAAAACATTAGGAAAAATAAATAATAGCAAAACATGTTAGCGAAGGCTATGAAAAAATAATGATTTCAAAAACTTTAAAGCATCTGTGTATCTCCTATAAAAGTTAAACAGGGTACCTAGCGCATAGTAAATTCTCAATAAAGAGTAGCCATTATTAATGTTCATTAATAAAATACATATAGTTAACATGTAAAAGAAGTTTGAAATAATAAGCTTCAAAAGTCTCATTACGATCCATGCGAGGGACCATGGCCAGGCAGCTCAGCTGGTTAGAGCGTCATCACAAGACACAAACCGATGCCTTTCTCTCTCTCTGTCCTTTCCCCTCTCTCTTTCTCTCTCTAAAAACAATAAATTAAACAATTTAAAAAGGGATCCATGCAAGATTAGAAATATGTAACAAATTATAAATGCAATATATGTGTGACAAACACAGTAAAAAGTAATATGTAAAAATTGTTGAGATTTTAACAGTGAAATTTAAAGTTAGAAGGTTATCTGGTAATAAATGATGTTGAAAATAAATGCAACAGAAGTTTATTTTATCAACACTAATTCCCTAAAAATCTGAGAGAAGTTCTGGCTTTCCTGAAACCTGTGCTGTGACTGATGATATTCCAAGCAGGTCTTCTTTTTGTTCCGTAGATTGCAGCACAACCCAGAGTCACTGGTAAATTTCCCTAAGCTCCGTTTACTCCTTAATGGTTGTGGATTTTCTCTATGGGAGTATACATATTTTCAAGTTCAATTTCATAAAAATATTTTTCCCAGATTTTGCATTTCTTCTTGAGACAACTTTGTTATAATATGAGTCTTTTGTTGGATTTTTATTTTTATTTTTTTACTTTGTAAAAGTTTCCAGCCCTAGCCAGTTTGGCTCAGTTGGTTAGAGCGACATCCAGTAAGGTTACAGGTTGGGTCCCCAGTTCAGGTGCCTACAGGAGGCAACTAATGATGTTTCTCTCATACTAAACCAAGACAAAGTTAGTACAAGAATGGCAAACTATAGACCAATTTTCTCAATAAGTCAACATGAAAATCTTCAATAAAATATTATCAAATTTAACATTTATCAGAAATCTTAGTGCAATAAGACATTAAAAAGAATTAAAACCATACAAATTGGAAAGAAAAAAATTAAAAGTCTTCTTTATAATATGGAAAAAAAAAAGACTGTCCATGTGGAAAATCCCAAGTAATCAACAAAATGCTCATAGAACTAACAAATGACATTAGCACACTGACAGGGTTATAGGATATAAGATCAAGAAAACATGAAGTCCACATGTGTATGTGTGTCTATACATACAAATGTTAGAAGACTCAACATAGGAAGGATGTCAATTCTCTCCAATTTTAATTAAAATTGGATTTTAATTAAAATCCAATCAATAGCTCAACATTTTTATAAATATATATAATATATAAATAAGTACAGTCTATAAGATAGAAGACTAGTTAAAGTAGTTTTTGAACAGAAAAATAAAGTCAGAAGAATCGAGTGCATTAATTAAGACAGTGTGATGTTAGAAAAGGGGTAGACGTAGATCAATGGAACAGGTTCAGAAATAAATTCATATTAATATAGCTAATTGCTTTTTTACATAGCTGAAAAAAAGCATTCAATTGTATAGACTAATTTACTCAACTAATAATGTTGGAACTCTAAAATATTCATATGGAAAGAAGGTGAACCTCAATCTAAAAGCCTCATCTACAAAAATTATATAAGTTATCTAAGTTAAATATAAAATAAAACTTTTAAACACAATCATATGGAAAATTTTTGGTGAATAATTCAAATTAAAGAATCTGCCTACTAACTCAGAAGCATAGCTTTAATTACTTAGATGTCAGGATTTTGAAGTTTGCTGAGCAGGGAAAAAAAATCACCATTTAACACATAAAAGGAGCCCTGGCTGGTGTGGCTCCGTGGATTGGGTGCCAACCTGTGAATCCAAAAGGTCCCTCTTTCAATTCCCTGGGATGGCATATGCCTGGGTTGCAGGCCAGGTCCACACTAGGGAGCACATAAGAAGCAAGCGCACATTGATGTTTCTCTCCCCTTTTTCTCCCTCCCTTCTCTCTCTAAAAATAAAAAAATAAAATCTTAAAAAAAAAAACACGCGCAAAAGGAAAGATGGTCTGTGAAGGAGTGAGCTACCATGACACCAGCAGCTACAGTCAAGAGCACAGTAATAACCGAGAACTGCCACGGAGTCGAGGCCATCAGGGAAGACCACCTTAGAATCCAGGAGCAGCGCCGCGGTAGTGGTGCAGCAGAAGGAAAGCCAATGCGCTAGTCAGAAGCTCCAGTGCAATTCCTCCCTTTCTCGTCAAGTATTTTGCTATAGCAGTGATTCCAGAACCACAGCTACGAAAAGTAAGACTGGACTTCCCCACATGGCCAAATTTCTGAGGCTTTAAACAATATGGCTCCAAGAAGAAACAGTTGGCATGTTAATTTGTAATGCCAGTATATGAATTTATGTGCTAGATAAAAAAGTTTAGAAGAAAAAATATTTTGATAAAATAGATATTATCGAATCATTTCAAAAATAATGTAGAATAGATGGCACACAATAATTTTATTGCCATAAATGAGAGGAAACTCTCCCTTAAGCATTATTTATTCTCTTCTGAGAAAAGTAAAAAAAGAGGAAAAAATTGTATGGTTTTCGAATATTCTATTTTAGTCCCAAATATTTCTACCCATAAAGACAAAAAAAATTAGTCTTTTATTCCTTGCTTATTTTATCATTGACAATTCTAACCCTGAAAAAAATTATTTACTTGATTTCACTTTTTAAGGTATAATTACAAATGAATATAACCATTCTTTATTTATATAGTTCCATCACTCTAAGATAATTTATTTTAAGGTACAATACCACTGTTTTTTGTTCATTTCATTAAACCCTAGTAAAGTTAGTGGTATGGCTAAAAATTTGAAGTTTGCATGAGGAAGAAATAAATATAAACATATAAAATGGAACTTTCCTGAACTTTCCCACCCCAGGTACAGGATTCATTAGCCCATTATTTACAATAAGTGGGAAAAATATATAATTTTTTAATATTACCATTTTTGGTTGGTCAAGAAAGAATTCTCTTGACAGTAGAATAGCAGCTACCTGAAAAGGCACGTGTAGAGTGTATCAAAAGTCTAAGGATGAGGAAGAAGGAAATCAAACAGACTTTTGCTATTAAAAGTGACTCATATATGTGCCAACTTCTTACCAAGCCCACCATGAGTTACAAAACAAATCTAAGAATGACTATTTATTTAAGATACCATTTTAACAATGGTTGCCATGTAATAATGTCAGATATATTTCATCCTTTGAAAAGTGAAAAACTTTGCAGCTTCTACTCTCAGAGCAGCCAATGCCATTCACAGCAGTATAGGAGAGAAAGGCAACTGAAAGTGAAAAATCTTGAATCTCACCTACACAACCCTATGAGAATTTTTCCTTCATGGCCTGAACAAAGACTGAGAATATTTTGTCTTGGTATTGGTGTTTTCTTGAAGTTCATTTTACTTTTATCTAACAATCAAAAAAATACAAATACATAAATGTGCAGGTTAAACATCACAATTATTTTACTGCCAACTTCTGTCATCCTTCATGTAATCAAGGAAAGAAATTAACATTTCCAATCAGAAGGGATGCACACAATCTTGCCCCTCTAAGAGTTCACACAGACCTAATTTAAGAAAAAAAAAGGGGGGGAGCCCTGGCTGGTGTAGCTCAGTGGATTGAGCACGGGCCTGCGAACCACACGATCGAAGTTCGATTCCCAGTCAGGGCACATGCCTGGGTTGCAAGCCAGTTCCCAGCAGGGGCCTCATGAGAGGCAACCATACATTGATGTTTCCCTCCTCCCCTCCCCCTCTAAAGATAAATAAATAAAATATTTAAAAAAAGAAAAAAAAGTAAGTGCTAAACTCAGCATAGTAAGACTCTGTTAGGACTGGGCCTTTCCTCCTTACTGTAGGTGAGAAGCACTTCTGTCATCAGGCCTTTAATATGCACCACACTAATAGGCCCTGAAGACAGGTTTCCAGGGCATCAAGATGGTCCATAGAGGAAGCACCAAGATTTATGAGGTCATTAGTGTCATTCTGATTCTTAGCAGTCACTGACAAATGTGTTCAGCTGTCTGTGTCCAGCCGATGAGTGCTCCACTACCTCCCAAAGAAATACACTTACCCAGAGTCAAAACAAAGAAGATATCATAGGAATAAAGTTGTTCACAATATAGGCCTAATTGCTTTCATTAATTAGTAATTTGGTAACAATCTGAACCAATTTTTCTTAATTCTGGTGGCACATTAGAAAAACCTAGAACACATCTTTCAAAATATTGATCCCCCAGTACTCTCAAGTCACGGCTGAGGTGGGGCTTAGTCATTCATCCCTTTGAAAAGCATTTCAGGGGAGTAAATGCCCAGCCACTGCTGAGAATCTCTGACACAAAGTGGATCTCCATACACAGTTTATTGGGCCAAAGAAAGTTAGATCCAAGGAGTATGTTCCCGGGACTTCCTTTACTTATGAAAAAATAGACTTTTGTGGTCAAAATGTATCATTTTACAGGAAAGAATAGACTCCAAGGCAGATACTTGTTTCATATTCCTGCTCTGCCACTTCTTAGTTATGTGAACTTGGTGAATTTTTCTGAATCTCAGATTTTTCACATAAAATTAGACCACTATCATCTATGTTGTAGGATGGTTTATGAAGGATTAAATCAAAGTCCTAATAAGTTGGCAAAATTCAATATCAACTTCTTTTCCCAACATTATACTAATTAATTTTTAAAATATGCAAAAATGTGTGTTCATTCCACAAATATTCATTGAGTACCTATAATATGCGCATGCTCCCCACACCTCAACAGAAACACCCTTGACTTTCTCAAATAGTTATTCATATTTACTGTTTCTACTTTTCATATTCTATTTACTCTTCCAGTTTACTCAGTGCCTTCCCTGCCACTATATTGTCAAAATAAGTCACTGTACATCAACCAAAGATCTCTCGGTTGCTAAATCCAATGGAAAATTTTTATTTTTTTATCCACTCTTTCAATTTATTTTTCTAACTCATCTTCTTAAACTTATCCTTTGAAAGTTTAAATTTTTCAAGGCCTGATCTTGGTCTCCTCTTCCCACTCTATTGTTTTCTCTCTCTCTCTCTCTCTTTTGGTTGTTTTAATCTACACATTTTTATCCCCAGCCTTGAACTACTTCATGAGCACCAAACCCATCTTTCAAACAAACTTCCACCAGTACTTGACTGTGTAGAATCAATCTCATACTACACATATACAAAGCTGCACTCATGCTTGTTTCTTCCAAATTAGCTCATTTCCTCAGGGCAAAAAAAAAAAAAAAAAAAACAGGAGGTCACCTTTTTACACATCTGTCTCATTAGGCTTCATTCCAATAAGCCACTAAATAATATCAGTTTTATCTCTGACATATCCCTCCAACCCATCAACTTTTTTAAATCTCCATTATCACCACCCTAGCTCAGTTTATAATCATCTCTATCTTGGACTAGGTCATCAGCCTCCTTCTCTTACATCTCCACAACCACTCTTGCTACTTTGTAATTACTTTTCAGATGTCAGATGCAATATTAGTTTTCAAGTAAGCCCAACTTACTTGTACCTGTTATATTCTCTAAAGCCCCCTATGTATTTTTTATTTAATTTCACTATATTTTGTCAATATTTTTGTCTGATGGCTTTATTAATGTCTTTCCCTTCAAGAGGAAGGGTCTACCAAACATTATTACAAAACCAGAGAAGAACAAAAACATGACTCATAACAGGCAATAAGTACAAATTTTTGATGAGAAATAAATAGAAAAGTAAATATTTTCCAGAAATATACACACATAAAATAATTAAATAAAAACTTAATATTTAGAATACTATAAACTATTAAAGTTAACTAGATGAAAAGAGGCTAATAGCAGATTAAGAAGAAGAGATATAAACACTAGAGAAATGGTCTTTACGTTTTTTAATGTGACCCACAATAAAAACACTTTGTGTCCTGATCATGTATGCACAACACACCTGTCTTTATGCACAAAGGCCTACACTCACCCACATACACAAAGACACACAAAAGTTTCATGAAGCAATACTAATCTTTACTACATGATACTTTCTTTCCTATACTATCATTTTCTATTGTTCCATTCACTTCTACTTTTTATATAAAGGCAGGACACACTGAATGGATTTCATAGCCCACTTAGAGAACTCAAGCTATCATTTAAAAATCATTGCTCTAGAGAAATGTAAAAAATATCATGTAAGAATGACTTTGCCTAGATATTGAAAGACTTGTACAGGGAAAGAGAAGAGATGGGCACTTGAGAAGGAAGAAACAGTCAGGATGTGGTTAGAAAAGAAAGGTAAATACAGGCATAGCTCGCGGATACCATGGATTTGGTCCCAGACCACAATAAAGTGAGAAGCACCATAAAGAGAAGAGCCATAATCCTTTTGTTGGTGGAAGGTCTTACCATCAATTTGTAAAAAACATACCTCTGAAGGGCAGTAAAATGACTTGTGCCTGTACATCCATGACTGGAGATGCATCCTCTTAGTATAGCGGATAAAATGGGTAGATAAGATAAACATATATTTTGGTGCTATTTATTAATTAAGAAAATTTACCTTGCATAAAAATGAGAGGTTTATAGCACCAGTGCAAAATGATGGCAGTGATTTGGGAGGAAAAGAATAGCCTCAAAATAGTGAGAATGAGTAAGAATGGAATATGATTAAAGCTGCTCTAGGTATGAGATACTGAGATTCTCTTGATTGGTCTGGAGATTGCAAGGATAGGGAGGAAGAAACCTATACAAAGTTTTAATGGATGCCCATGTTGATCAATCCAACGAGCATTTTTATTTTCTCATTTAACATTTTAGAAATTTCTAACATAGTTTACCACTCCTTGCTACTTAAAACACTCTTCTATTGGTCTTTTTGAATTGTGCATTCTCCCGGTGGCCTTCCTATCTCATTAGATGAACCTCTTAATTTTCTTAATGTTTCTATTTCTAACCCTCCAAATGTTGGCTCTCTTTCCTGAGCCACTTTATTCTCTTTACTCACTATCACTTTGCAATATCATATACCCCCATGCATTTAAATACCATCTGTACATCAAAACTCCTAAAGTTGTATCTTTAGCTGTAGGAGACCATTCTGTATGGCATGAGCCCAGCTCTCAGTGGAAAGCAAGGTCCAATGCACAGGACCCACACCCATGGATAGGTTCTCCCATGGGGAATCAGGCCTGCATTGTATCTAGACTACTACGAGACCTGCTTTTGCTAAAACTCCCTCACCCTGAATTGAGGAAGCAAACATTCACTGCAAAGTAACTTCCTAAAATCCATTCTAAACCTTCCAAGGATGAGTGTAACAGGTTCAACCACTTTTCCATTTTCTTTTGCTAATATCCCTCTTCTGTGATGTGATTAGCAGCATCAGCTCCTTTGGTTTCTGTAACAGGTAACCACCTAAAGCGAATCTGTGCATAGTAAATGAGGACCATCATGTAATATGCCCAGAAAATAAATAAAGGCCTGTCCAGACAAGGGCCACAGGTTTTTCTCCCCTTGAAAGAGAGGCCATGCCATCCCTTTTCCTCCACAGGACTCGGTAGTCTGTGTGAATTTTTCACATCTCACCCACAATGTGGCGAATCCCACGAGCCAGGATCCGCATCATTCAGCCATAACTACTCACTATATATTTATCCAAATTTCTCTACAGAGATATATAACAGTGATTTCAGCCTTAAAATGGTCAAAATAAAACCACTGGGTCTTAGCTTCAAACCCAGGCCCTCAATTTTCCCCTCTCAGTTACCAGCAGCACTATTTACCCAGTTTTTAAGCCCAAACACAGAAACATTCTTGGATTTTACTTTACTTTACCATCACCCACCCTACCCTCATTTCAATTATCTATTAATATGTGACAAAGCACCCCAGAACAATTTCTTATTTTTGGTCTTCTGTAGATTGTCTGGGCTGACCTGGGAGAGTACAGTTGGGGTTTTCTCCAAGATTATAGCCAGATAGCAGCTGGGACTAGAGTCAGTTGAAAGCTTGACAGCACTGAATATCCCAGATGTGTTCTTTGCAGACATGCCCAACACCTTGGTGCTGTTTGGTCTCTCCTTCTCTCCTCATCACTATCCTTCACGTGCCTCATCCTGTGATTTTGTTATCCTTCAGGGGCTACTTCATACAGCAGCTTGGCCTTTTCATAAAATTGTGGTCCTATATTGTAGCTGGCTTCACAGAAGCAGGAAGCCAAAGTTGCCAGGTCAGCTAAAGGCTATTCCTAGACATGTCACAGCATCAGGCCTGCCACATCCTCTAAAGAGAAGCAATCACTGGGAAAACCCAGATGCAAAGCAGCAGAGAATAGACTCCAGTTCTTGATGGAGGAGTGATGAAATCACATTGCAAAAAAAAACGTGTGCAGTGAGAGATTGGAGGCATAGAAACAGAAACATTGAGAAAATGAAGGAGGCTCATCATTGCCAAATAAGAATTATAATACCTATTTCATAAGCCTCTTGTCAGTGTTAAGTGAGCTAATACACAGGGTCTGGCACAAATAATGCCCCTTTTTATTACAAAAGCATAAGCACGTAATTCTGTAACATAACAATATCACACTCAAGCACACCATGTGACATCTTAGGTGAAATGTTCAAATTAAAACTATAAATTATTATACCCACATTAT
The DNA here is from genome assembly GCF_014824575.4 of Sturnira hondurensis. Lineage (NCBI taxonomy): Eukaryota > Metazoa > Chordata > Mammalia > Chiroptera > Phyllostomidae > Sturnira > Sturnira hondurensis. The sequence continues at coordinate 33,543,964 of NW_028076767.1, forward strand.
TACCCTGCCAACCACCCTCAAACAGGTGTTACTTCTGCGGGCCCTGTATGTAAGTTATTCAGAACAGTATCTGGCCTATTAAAATACCTATACACATGTTAACTACCATTGTATAATTATTACTTCTAATTTCAAACACCATCTATATGCTAACACCTCCCAAATGTATTTTCTCCATTGGTCCTCTTCTTTAAACTCCAGATTTACAGAAAAGTTTGACTGGAGAGATTACTTTAGATGGGATCACAGATGGTACATTCACAAAAGTAGGAGGGTAGGCATACATGTGGACATGGAATCAGACAGAACAGTCACTACACCTGCTGAAATACAATTTTTTTTTAGTTGCTTCTATGTTCACAGCAAAATAAGAAGCAAGGTCATCAACAGAGAGTGAGGAGAAATGACAAAGTGATGGAATTACGAGGTAGCCGAGAAAAACTATGAAATCGTCCTTTAAGGGAACAGAATAGAACAAATTAGGTTTCTCCCTGGCAGCACTAAGGGCTTCCTTGAAGTCTGTGGTCATTAATTTAACATGAGATTAGACAGCATTATTATGTGGGTTTTCTCTAGTCATATTCAGCAACAAGTTTTCAGGCCTGGAAAAGACAGATAATTGGATTAAACTGGGGCCGAAGTTAAATCAAGTAACATAGAAGTGAAAAGTTACAAAAGAAATGAGACTTTGAGTGGTTACAATAATGGGATTATGACATCTAGACTGATCATCCTTGTAATCTTTCCTTTCTTTAATGCTTTTGCCCGTGAATGCCACTTTATCTGAAGGTCATCTTGTCACTGGTATTTCCCATTCATTCGACTAACTGGCATTTTTGCTCATTCTTTTTACCTTTAACAATTTTGAATTGTTTTCATTGAGTCTCTCACTTACAAATTATAAAATCCAGAGCAGTGGCGATAGTGGCAGAGTTATAATTCCAAAAATGTGTTTCTCCAACTAAAAGCAATATTTTCTGATCTCAGACTAATTTTATTTCATAGACTGAATAAATATCCTCTCAAATCACATTCATAATATAAATTAGAGATGATTGAAGTTTTCTCCATTACTTACATAACCGTGCTGTGATCATTTACAACCCTAACTTTGGTTTCAGTTTTTAATCTCTTTTGTATGGAAATTTTTCTCAGTTTGCTGCAAGTAGAGAGTGATCAATGTACTTTCAGTCTGGGATGTCAAAACTGCTCTTTCAAATGATGTTTGTAGTCATTCAGACTCAGATTTAAAAAGAAAAAAAATTTTTTTTTTGGTTTGCTTTGGTTTTCAGAGCCTTAATCTGCAAAATAAAAGGATAACAGATTCCGTTGCTGTGGCCTGGTAAGAATGTGAGCCCAGTCGCTGTGCTAAATAATCTTTCTGAAAGCTAGCTGAGGCAGGCTTTTGTGAGCCAGCATGTCCACCTACCTCAAAACCTTGTGAAATGGTGTCTCTACTTTGCTCCGCATCGACGACCTCCATGGCAAATTTAAACTAGGAGTGCTGCTTTCACAGAAGTCTCACTCCTCGGGGACTATGGCAAGAGTGTGCTTTGCGAGAGTATTTGTAGAATCAACACTTGCTCACAGTAATTGCCCATGGCCTAGCTTTGTCTTCAATCCCTGTTAGTTTGAGCTTTCCCACTAGTTTCCAATGTTTGTTTCCAGTTCTGGAACTGTATTGTTTGTGTTTTTGTTTTTGGTTTTGTTTTGTTTTGACCTTTCTATTAATAAAGTATTGGCTATTTCAATGACAGAGGGAGAGGCTGAAGTTCAATGCATGGGCTTAGGCATTCATTGTGAGTTAAAAGTAGAAGATTAGGCCCTGGCTGGTGTAGCTCAGTGGATAGCGCAGACCTGCGAACCAGACAATCGCAGTTCGATTCCCAGTCGGGGCACATGCCTGGGTTGCAGGCCAGTTCCCTGCAGGCCAACTCCCAGCAGGGGATGCACGAAAGGCAACCATACATTGATGTTTCTCTCCCTCTCTCCTTCCCTTCCCCTCTAAAGATAAATACATAAAATATTTTAAAAAAATAAAAATTAAAAAATAAAAGTAGAAGATTAAAGACAGAAAAAAGTCAATGAACTCTGCAATTGACCCAGTGATTTGGAAGATAGACAAATCACTGCCAGAATATTGACAGGGAGGGATATTTGGTAAAAGACATTTTGTTTTGTTTTGTTTTTGTGTTTTTTGGGGGGTGGGGTGGGGTTGATGATTGCAAGTCCTTTCTGAAAAGTTTGCCTCTAAAATCAATACTACACAGTCTATATATATACATACATACATATATATATATATATATATATATATATATATAATACTCTCGCAAATATATGTATAAAACAGTATATTTCATAATAGAGGGGATACTCTAATCAGTCATGCTAATGATTGTACCAATACAATGGCTGTGCCTGAGGAAACAAATGATGTAATAACATTATGAGTCCAGTACTTAAAAAGCCAGTGATACATCTGCAAAGAAATGCCCTGGAAGCCTAAAGAGACAAAGGATGGCAATCTGAATCTTGGAGAAGTAGCATCTATCTATGCACTTTAGAAATCTAAGCATGTAATGTATGCCTTGTAGCTATTAAGATGTACTTTAATAGAATGGTATTAACAAACAAATTATACACTGTAATGAATCAGACATTTTTTAAGTTTCTACACATCATACATAGAAAATGTATCTTCCTGATAGAGACCGCTACACAATTCATATATCCCACTATTGAAGTCTTCTCTCATTTATTTTGGTCTCAGTGTTAAACATTTAAGAGATTTCCGGGGGGCACTGAAAATTACACCCTTTTCAAGGATTGAGAAATTCAACTACAGAGTCATTTCCAGAGATTTTGGACAGGTATTCAAAACATAGGTGTTAACACAAATATTGACTTTATATTGTGTTGAACATCTAGATTTATTGTTCCTCACAGCAAAAATTGACCTTATCTTCCAGGTCCATAAATCTCTATGTTCACTGCCACAAAAGTCAATATCTGCATCATATCCATTTTCTCAGAAAATAACTATTTCTATTCATGCTGCAATGACCAGTGTTCAAAGGCTAATGCCTGGGAAAAAAAGAACACATGAATTAAAAAATGCTAATTGGCAAATAAAGGATTAGAATTTGTTGACTAAACAAATATGTAATCCTAAAATGAATAAAGGATGCCTAAGCTTTTGTAATAAGAATTTGGATTTACAAATATTTTTGCTGAGAAAAACATAGACTGTTATGAGCAGTAAATAGAATGGGGACGAGAAGAATCAAGCATGCATTGAGAATTTAGTTAAGCTCCTCTAAGGAATTGCTGTCCTGGCATCCCTATTGTTTGACCGAGAGTCCTACAGGGGGCCTGGAACTAACATTAGCTTGTCATGCAAGAGCATGCCGTAGAAATAGCCAGCAGAGTCTTCCCCAACAGCCCTTGGTGATAAACAGTGTCCCTGTGCCCCCTTCACCCAGCACTTTTAACTTGTGCTCCACTTAGATAAGACCCCCCACAGAGCTCACCAAAACCCTGCTCTTTTAGGCTTGTATACACCAATCCAGCTTTAGCTCAGGAACCCCAAACTCTCCATGCACAGACCCTAACAAAGGCATGTGCCCCAGGCTCCGGCCTCCCTTTCTGCCTGTCCCCTACCTTGACCTTCTCATGGGGCTCCTTGAGGAACACAGTATACTCTCTCCAGGATGTAAGAGTAGTCAACTTCTCTATTTCAATTCCCTGCAGTCTTTTGTTGAACCATCTGACACCCTGTGGCTCCATTATTATTCTTTTGAGAGAATACATGAAGAATCTGGGGGTTGTGTTCTGCTTTAAATAAAATGATTTAAATGCTCAGTGTGGGATACAGTTATTGACTCCATATGGCAATTGCTAACACTATCCAATAAATGCCTATTGTGAGCACAAAGCTGTTTCCTAATACTTAGTCTGCATCTCTACCTCCAGGTAACAAAAAGGTCATCCCTCCCCTCCTCCAAGATGTTAGGTGTGAACATGTGACTCATCGGCAAATACAAGTATATGTGACACAGGTCTTTTGTTTTAAAGATTTTATTTATTTATGTTTAGAAAGAGGGTAAGGAAAAGAGAAAGAGATGGGGACAAAGATTGATGTTTGAGAGAAATATTGGTTGCCTCTTACAAGCCCCCAATGGGGGCCCAGCCCACAACCCAGGCATATGCCTTGACCAGAAATCAAACTGGTGACCTTTCAGATCACAGGCCAACACTCAGTCCACTGAGCCACACCAGCCAGGGCATGACACAGGTCGTTTTTAAGCCAGAACACCCACTTGGTCTTGTATGAGCTGGTGGAAACTGAGGTAGGGATTGAAGAAACAAAAAGGAGTCACTATAGTCAAGCTGCTAAATTACCAAAATCAAGTAGGTTGAGGCACGAGGAAACAATTCTACTCTTTTTTCAACTACTAGAAACTTAAACTTTCAAACTCTCCAGTCCTGTGTCAATGCCTGGACATACATCAGACCTCCAGACGACCACCCAATTACTCCCTGCAGGACTCATGTATCCAGACCACCTGACATCTATTATCCAGACCACTGGATGAGACTATACCTCCTGGCACCCGTCCTTCAGACTCCCGGGCATCCATCATCTAGACCCCTGTTAAAGTTTTGCCTGTACCTGGTTGGCCAAAGGCTCAAAGTTTTCAATCATGGTTCTCATTAAAATTCCAAACAGGATTTCTTCTACAGTCACCTAATTAAACAAGTTCTCTTTTTGTGGTTGCATTTAGCAATAATGCTGTCACTTTTCTATATACTGTGATTATAAATAGTTACTACCTTACCTAGAACTTAGTGGACAATAATTCTCCAAGTCAATTCCTTAAGAATTATGGTCTGAACAGAAACCTGCTCTTAGAGAGATTACCCTGTACCATCATTAGGAGTCTCTCTATGGCAAGACATACTCCTGTCATTGAACAACGATGCCCATGGATCTGGGCCCTTCACTATGTAAGTTAGTGGCAACAGTATTGAAACTGGCAGCCCATTCACCTTTCAAGGTGACAACATTAATACAGCTGCTTCTCTTCATTTGTGCTCCAGAGGCTGACTCAGGAGATGGTATGACAGATAATCTTGAGAAAGAAATTTATCACAGATTAAGAAAAGGAAAGACTCCCAGTACAATGCATTTTCTCTCCTTGACAAAAACTCTATGAATTTTTTCCTTAGAATGAAGTTTCCTAAGTAATTTTCAGGTGCTGAATGTAGAAGGGCACACGGGGGTGACATAGGGGCTTATGATCTCTACTGATGGCACGTTCTGATCCATTTTCTCTTGGGAGTTATACTCTGAAAGTCTTTTGACCTCTGAAATTCTTTTGCTATTTATTTCACATTTGATACCCATAATTTTCTATGCTTGTTTCCTAGACTAATTTTACAGTATTTACTTCTCATTAAAAAAATAAATTAAATAGCACCAAATTAATTAGCTCATTTCTTATAACATTTAATTTCTCCCTCAAGCAGAATAAATTGAGCTGCAACTATTGTTTAATTTACACGCTGCTATTGCCTCCACATGTGTGTATGTGCATATGCCTTTGTATACCTGCTACCTTGTAAACATGATTACTTACATAAGCAAAACCAATGAATAAACCAATGCCCCATACACAGATAAGTATACTATTGTTCATTACATCATTTTATGATCCACAGCTACACTGTAAGCAGGAATTCTAATATACCAAAAATTACCTAGCAGAGAACTAATTATTTTTAAAGGATATACATTATTTCTTTTAAGCAAATTATTTAAACTTAGGGATGAATAAAAATTTGTCATTTTTGCAGATCTCCTTCCAAGTATGCAGGCAGTGAGGTAGGGTTTATTCTGTGATGCTGATTCATTTGGTTTTCTCGTCCAGTATTTTCATGTGAGATTTAAACATAGAAGGTATATACAGAAGATGTAGAGCATGTTCAGTTCTCCTCATGCTACATCTTTCCTCCATCCACAAGAGAAGATATTTGATTCCACTCAGCCATGTCCCAGTTTTAGATTTGGAACGTCTCTAAAGGAGAAAACCTGGTTTAGCAGATGATTCATCCTTAAATCAATTGGTGCTCCCAGTTCTATTTTGACCTAACATTACAGAAATACATCTGAGCTGCAATAATTCGGTTCCCATTTTATTTCCCAGGAGGCCCTGTCTTAAAGGCCTGCCAAGTGTTCCTCTTCCTTCCATACCAGGACCCTGCCTCGCTATTGGAAAAAACTCTTAAAACTACGTACGACTCCTGAATTCAAGCTTAGCAGCAGAAAAAAACAAAACAAAATAGTCTGTAGATGAGCAACAATCCAACTGTTTATGTCACTTACTGCTACATATTCCTGAAATGTGCTTTTTAAAATCTGCCTACTTACCCAGCTATCTCTTAGCATCTCTTTAAAAGATTTTATTTATTTATCTTTAGAGGGGAAGGAAAGGGGAGAAATATCAATGTATGGTTGCCTCTGGTGTGTCCCCTGCTGGGAACTGGCCTGCAACCCAGACATGTGCCCTGACTGGGAATCAAACTGTGTTTGTTTGGTTCCCAGAGCATCTCTTTATTATCCCAGATACTGAGGTAATACCTACTGGAGCCACATACGTCAGCAACGATTCCTTAGGCAGAATATTAGACTTCTTCCTTGTACCTACACATGACATTAACCACCTCTACCTATTCCCACGAACCAGCCTCACACTAATAAGGGTATGTCTCTCAATTTTCACATTTAACCTGAACCACTGTCTATAAAATGCTGTGTACGTATCTTTCCTATTGGTTATTGTCACTGATATTGTTTTCCACTTTGCTCAAAATCTTTATTTCTCCTTCAGATATCAGAGGCATATTTGATCTATTTACTGCATTTAAGAATATGGTAATTTAAATGTAATATATTCAAATATCATGTGAGCATCCATATTTCACAACCTTGACCTAGATTTCACTGTCATTTTATATATTTCTCCAGATGGAAATTGCTTAATTTATATTTCTGGCCTCAAAATATTTAAGCTTTTATCTCATCAAAATTGCATAATATTTTGTACAAAAGCCTGAGTAATAAACAGTCACTATATTTTAATGATAAAATAGAAAAAAACTTTAATTTTTCTGGATTATCTTAATAATAAATCATTGTTTCTGCATTTAAGGTTTCTATTATTTTGAAAAGCAATAATAGAAACCTTAAAAAAACACAAAAAATATTGTTCTCTTTATTGTCCTCTAAAACAAGAGTAACGGTGTTCTCTTGTCTTTGTGTTATGAAATAACTTTGCTTCCTGTCTCTAATACCTGTGGAACTGTAATAAGCAAATATCAGGTAATGTTGCGGATTCATATTTTTCATAAAATCATCACATGTCTGTCCTCTCAGATTTTCAACAAATGCTGACTTCTCACCTTGAAAGTTAAAGTGAATGTGAGAGACAAATGTGAGAGACAAATGTAATATCCATGTATCAGCTTGTGATTTTCTGGAACGTCAAGACAGTATCCAGAGAAAGAAAAACAGAAAATCTATGAACAAGATCCTAGCTGTTAAAGTTATAAAGAGAAAAACTATACTCAAATACCTATAGAATTCATGTCAAACAAGTATGACATGCCATCATCAAAAAAAGTCCAAGGATTCCAATCTTCTTATTGTCTTCAAGTCTGACAGTTTGATAATGCTATATACTTATTATCACTTACCATCACTAACGTTTGGTCACCCCAAACTGGTCATTAAACAACGCAACAAGTTTACTTGCTGACCGGATTCCACGTTTGCTGAGAGCTCACTAAAAAATATCATCCTTTGCAAAGGAAGGACACAAGCCTCGCATGATACCAGCGACTGATTGATTGATAGCTGGCAGCTTTGATTTTCATATGAGGCGTGGTGATGAGAACAAGACAAGCAAGATGATACTAGGAGCCATCCAAGCAGTGATGACAGCTAAAAATTCAGGAAAGGATAGCTTTGTTATGAGCTAGTTAGCAACTGTAAAGAGAAAGTACACTGGGCTATATTTATATAGACTCAGAAGAGCAGAATGAAGGGTGAAAAGAAACACAGCACTTGAAGGTGGTGGTGGTCAGAAAGCTTAGGGACAGTAAGTATTCAAAGTAAACTCCTGCACTTGATCATTAGGAAATTATTGGAGACATTTAAGATAGTAGTTTCAAGAATAATCCGAATAGCCCTATGCACCTTAACATGGACTGTGTTTGTATAAATATTAATATATTCTTCACATACCCACATATAAAGTATATACTGTTTACTGTAACTCTCATTTATTTGTACTTACATATGTACATCAAAATACAAAAAGTGTGCAAAACATGGGCTTACTTCTCAAGCAATTTTCATAAAGTGAACATACCATGTAACTAGCACTCAGGTCAAGAAAAAAGACATTACTGACCATCCATAAGCCCCAAACTCCTCCTCCCCTCTCAGTAACTACCTCCCCTTCAAGGGCAAGCAATCATGCACTATTTTAATGTTCACAGTCCTTGGAACTAAATAAGTCCATTTTGAGTGCATGAGTTTTGATTACAAAAGTTAGAGAGGGAAATAAAACAAATAGTGTACACTACACTATTGTGACCCAATTATTCAAGATTTATAGCTTCTATATCATGTTGAACATTAAAATAAGCTCCAAGAGGAGATGCCAGAGAAAAAGAAGATACAATTCCTTTCACAGTGACAGTTTTGTAACCTTGAACTACTAAGGCCCTTTAAGAATAAGATCAAAGTTATGTAACCAGTACTTAGAAAAAGACCAAAATACTAGAATTATTTGAAATATTTCTTCCAAGCAGATTGAGTTCAGATGCAGACCTATATAATATGTCCTAATAAACACATACAAAATTCAAATATTAAATTGGAAATTCAGGTTTGTCCACATGGACTTTGCCAACCATGTTGTAATATTAACTGCCAAATGCCCTCAGACCTCTGCCCACTTAACAGCAACACTGTCAGTCTCAGCAGACAAACTGGTCTTCTACAGAATGCAGGAAAGCCTTGAGGTGAGATCTCCCATAGCAACCTGCTACAAATCTACAGCCTCATTACATCTGCATGCATCCTCTATAGTTTCTCTCCACTCAAAAAAGAACCCCATAAGGGGCTCTAGTCCAATTACTCCACTCCTGCTCGGAGTCCTATACCATCTGGCCAAAATCAGGAGCTTTACACTATCAAATAACCTTTCTTTCCTGTGTAGATTTAATGCCCACTTCTCATTTGTATTACTCCAAATGATATTTATACATGCTTAAGTTTCTTATGTCTTAAAATTTAAAAGCATTCCTTTGATTCACACATCTTCCTGCAGTTATTTTTATTGTCTGCACATAATCATTAGTTCGTGAAACACTTTCTACACCAGTCATCCATTTTATCACCTATCCCTTACTACCCTCTCATTTAGTTTAGCTTCTGCCCTCATCACTCCACACTGTTTTCTCGTGAATCCATCAGTGGCTGTCATGTTGTTAAAACTAAAAAAGAAGAAGGAGGAGGAAGGGATGGGGAAGAGGAAGGAAAAGAAAAAGGAGAAAGACACAAATAGCCCATACTCAAGTACTGAATATAAATTCAAATAGATCAGGAATCAAAATGAATGCAAATAACTAAAAGATTCTCATAAAAAATGAAAATTATTAGACTATGTCTTTTTTTAAAGACAGAGAAATCCACATATATGCTAAGTATAAGGGAAACACCTACAAGAGAAGGACAGCTATTGAGAGGACTCACTGGAAGAAAAAAGTACATAGATGAGAAAAATTCTAATCAATGTGAACTAGAGTGGTTATGTCAATATTTGACAAAATAGACTTAAGATCAACAGATACCAGTTAAGTTGTTATAATTTAAAATGTGTATAGCATTTTTTAAAGGTTTTATTTACTTGTTTTTAGAGGAGAAGGGAGGAAGAAAGAGAGGGAGAGAAACATCAATGTATGGTTGCCTTTCATGTGCCCCTACTGGGGACCCAACCCACAACCCAGGCATGTGCCCTGACTAGGAATCAAAGCAGTGGCCCTTTAATTCACAGGCCAGCACTCAATCCACTGAGCCATACCAGCCAGGCTAAAATTTGTGTATTCTTAATAATATAGGCACACAAAGTATATAAAGCTAAATGTCACAAAAAAAATAAGAAACTGACAAATCCACCACCATAGAAAAAGAGTCTAGCAAATCTCTCTCAAAAGTTAATACACCAAGTCAACACAAATCTGAAAAATTAAGGAATTTGAACAGCATAAAATACAAAGTTTAACCTAATAGACATATAAGGAATATTATATTGAAAATTTGAGAATGTATATTAAGATATGTTTTAAAAATTCACCATGTAGGCTAGCCTATTAAAACGCCCTAACGACTTGAAAAAATGATAAGATTACCTTCTCTGATAAAAATTGTATTTAGTTAGAACAAGATTGAAGGGCTTGTGTTAAACCCAACGTGATTTAAAATAGTGTAATACTGGCAGTACTGTAGGACTTAATGAAGGAAAGGAATGGTGAGTTAAGGGGCAAATTCAGAAATATAGAAATTTGATATATGATGGAGAAAGAAGGACTGCTAAAATTAGACCCTTTCCTCCTTTCAGACATCAAAATCAATTTCAGGTATGTGTACTGAAAACATAAATGTGAAAAATTGATTATTAAGTGAAAAATTTTTAGGAAATGTGGAGAATATCTTTGAAGCTTTGGTGTAGAAAAATCATTTTTAAACTAGAAAAGATACTAACCATAAAAGAAATTATTAATAACTTACTGCAATAAAATTTGAGATATTTATTTACCACAGCTACTGTACAGACAAGACAAAATCCTGAGGATCATATTTGCAACACATGTACCTATAAAACTATAGTATCCAAAATTTATAAAGAATTCTTTATTGAATTTAACAAACACCTCAAAGGAGAGGGAGCACAAATGACCCATGTGAACAAATATTTTAATAATGCAAAACACTGGTAATAATCATAGGACTACAAGTGAATATTACAATGCGGTAACATTTTATATTGACCACAAAGTAAAAATCTAATTGATTGATTAGATTTTTGTTGTTGTTGTTATTGTTGTTGATTAGAAATAATTTATTAATTAAAATGTAGAGCAATGGAAATATCCATAGCCTAATACTGTAAGTATAAATTGACACAACCAATTTGGAAAACAGTTTGGCACTTCATTGGAATAAACTATACATATTTTACAACCCATTAAATTCACACCTAAGAAACTCTTGCTAATATGCAACAGCAAGCATGAACATACACATTTGTAAAAGTAGAAATGCTATTTATAATTACATAAGCTGCAACTACCCCACAGGATAATTAGTAGAACAGTGATTATACAAATTGCTGTATATTTGTACAAAAGAAAACCATTCATCAGTAAATAAACAAACCAAAGCTACATGCTCTAATATGGATATATCTCAATTTAATATTATATGAAAGTAGCAATTACCACATGAACAGAGGACTCATGGACATGGACATGGACAATGGGAGGGGATTGCCCGTGGGAGTTGGGGGAATGGGGTAAGGGTAAGCAATGGGGAAAAAGGTGGAATGACTATCTGAATGATAGCAAAAAAATATGAAACATAAAAAAGAATTGTGTGTTTATGTATTCACAAATAGGAAAACTTATCAACATGAAGCTTTTTGCTGATGATACATCAGTGGCAACACCTCAAAGAAAATTAAGAAAGTTAGTCTATGGCCATACCACCCTGAACGCTCCCGATCTCGTCTGATCTCGGAAGCTAAGCAGGGTCGGGCCTGGTTAGTACTTGGATGGGAGAAAATTAAGAAAGTTATTAATATAAAACTCACAATATTTATTACCTCTGGGCAAGAAGAAGAAAGAAATGATTGAGATAAGGTACAGAAAAGTCTCCCAACACAGAAGTTCCCAAAGCATGGTGGGGGACCCCCTGAGAGGTCATTTTAGCCAGTCCGGGAAGTCAAACTATGTTCATAATATGCTACACTTCTCCACTCTAATTCTTCATATAGTTTGACCAAAGACATGTATTACAACAGATTGAATAGAGGCAAGTATAAAAGTTTGCCTACTTTTTAAGCCAGACATTTTTAAAAGGTATGTAAAAATATAAAATAATGTCACTCTTTCACTAATTTTATGCTGCTTTCAGAAAAGATAGATGTTTTCATAAAATGTGTTAATTTATACTAACATGAATAGGTTTTATTTTGTTGAAATATATGTCTGTATTTCAGTTTCTCAATTTTAACTTCTAACATGGTAAACATATATAAATATAATCCACCTAAACAGAAAATTTTGTTCTCTTTGGTAATTTTTAAGAATGTAAGGAATTCTGATACTAAAATATTAAAGAAGCACTGGTCTATAATATTGTTAATTTCTATTTGTTAAACTGTGTAATGAGTACATAATTTTTTATTTTATTATTTTTATTTAAAACGTATACTTTCTTATATGTATGAAGTAAATAAAATAACATTAAAAAGTTTTTCTAAAGAATCTACTACTTTTCACAAGTAGAATTTAGAACATACTGTGGCATCATGTTTTCTTAAGTTTAGAGTTGGGCCTGAGAAAAACACACACATGTATACAGACAAATACAGATACAAACATAGCATAATGTAATTCATGCTAAAAGCAAAAATCCTATAAACAATATTGAGATACAAAAGACACTCTTAAACAAGAACAGGTAGAGATATACAAGTATTTTTTCTTCATTACGTACTCTAATTTGTCTGTTTCATGACTCAACACACTACATGAGAATAAATTTAGTCTATTTATTAATTCACCCCAGAAAATTAATAAATTTCTAGGTAACAATATCTCATTTTTTCAGTTATTTTTGAGGAGTATTTCTGAGGAGGCACTCTGAGGAATGCCAATTGATAGCTAACCCCTGAAGGACAAATATTATGCTAGTCTCTAGTTTTATATTACCTATGGCAACTACATTGTTCTAGGAGCAATGATGATGCAAGAGATATGTTCTTAAAATCAGAATGTGTTTGTGATATTCCCAAATGATCACTTAGGAATCATCTCCATTCAGAAAAGAAGCATGTATAAACTAAAAAACAATAATCCCTTGAGATGCTCCATCAAAAGGGGCGTTGGGATCAAGTAGGCATAGGGAACCTACATGTAAAATCTTGAAGGCTCTAAGTGGGACTGTGTAAAGAAACAAGTACAGAACGTAGTATTAAGTAATGGAATATACATTCAGAACATATTGGTGATCCATGCTCCAGTTACACAGTGCTGTGGTTCCTGACCTTCTGGCACTGGAAGTGAGGGAGACAGCCATGAAACCTATAAACTAATCCTAACTGTAATTTGTGACAGGTGCTGTTAAGGAAAATTTTAGCATGCCATGATGGAAACTAATTGGAGGGAGAAAGCAACATTTATTGATGGAGTGGTCAGGCACTCAACCCCAAGGCACCTCTGACGAGATGACAAACTGAAACTGAGGGACGTGAAGAACCTAGTCATGTGAACACTGTGGAAAATTACACTGCCAGAGAACACTGTGTGTACAGATCCCAAGATAGGAGAGAGCCAGCAGGTTAGAGGAAATGGAGAAAGGCCTGAGTGGCTGAATGAATGAGTGAGTGAATGCAGTGAGACAACACTCAGGAGTTAGTTTGTGGTCAACCACACCATGCGGAACCCAGGTAAGTGGTCTGAATTTTATTCTAAATTCAGTGGGAAGCCTTTCAAGGACTTCAAAGTTGTGACAGGATATACTATGATATGTCTTATGCTTTTTAAAAAAGGAGTATTAGTTTCTTCATGAATGAATTGCACAAGAACAGATGTGGAAGATTAGAGCCAAATGAGAAACAATAGCAATAGAATAGACAGCCCAAGCTCTAATAATGGTTTTAACTACTTTTTGTGAAACAGGTATTTGAAAATGCTGTGTCAGCACTTTTCAAGCCCTAAAGTGTACCCATGCATTCAAGTTAATGACCTCTATTAAAACTAATGTTTTATAAAGCAAATATCTTCATTGGACCCCCAAACTAAAGGATCTGTGAAATTGAAGTGATAAATTGACTGGCCAACTGGCTGAGTATCAAAGATAGCGAATATAAGAGCCTGTTCATACGTGATACACTGATCAAAATTACAGCTAAACTATAAATCAGCCATCACTCAGAGTCATCAAAACTCAAGTTGAATGGAAGCCCAACAACTGCAGAATTAAAGGAACAACATCCATCCTGACTGGTAGGAGCAGTGGAGACACAGGGCTGGTCTCAAATCCATGTGTGGAAGACAAAAAATTGACAGGGATATCTTGGGAGCAAGGATTCCCAGCCCAACCCCAGTTGGCACTGAGGGTTCCAGTGCCAGGATGATAATTCCCCATAACATCTGGCTGTGAAAACCAGCAGGGATTGAGTAAGTAGCAGAAACTTCAGAGTCCTAAGCAGTTCTCTTAAAGAACACACACAGGGACTTACACAGACTCCAGCCCTCAGAGCACCAGCACCAGGGTAGCAGGTTGAAAGGCACCAGTGTCATATGGGGAAAAACTGAAGTATCTGGCATCAAGATTGGAGCTGGGGGGAAGCTTTCTCCCAGGAGGCTGGTGCCATAGCTAAGTCTCCACCAACCTAGCTAACACTGTATGACCCACCCTGGAGATTCTTGAGGCTCCATTCCACCCAACTTACAGCCCACCCAAGCTGTTAACAATGGCTATTCCATATGAATCATTGGTTTTGGGTCATGCTTCACAACTTCCTAAACCCTCTCAAACAAGCAACAGCCAACCTCAGCAAGCCCCCAGCCCCTGTACCTCTTGCTAAGTGGCCCGAGGGCTGGCACTAGCAGCAGCCAAGCTAGGATAACAGCTTGGCATCTCCTGGGAAACTCCAAGCCTAGAACAAGTATCAATCATCTATAGATTGCTTTATAGATCATGCAGGGTGGCAACAAGCAGAACACAAGATGGGGCTAAGCTTGGCCTGCATCACTCAGGACACCCCAGAGCCTGCACACCCAGGGACACCTACAGACCACATCAGAGCACCACCACCTACTCCTGCACAGCTGATCCTCCAAAGAGGGTGGAAGATGGTAGTCAGTGGTCACAGCCAGTCCTTGCAGCTTACTGGTCATCATAAGTCCCTCCCATTGAGTTGCCAACAGCAATTTAGAATCAACTACAAGAGCAGAGTGTAGTCAGCCCACACAAATGACGCACCTTGAATACCCAGCTTGGGTGAGAGGGGAGACTGTGCCACTGGGCCCTACAGGACACTGAACTATAGTAGGCCTCACTACCAAGACACAAAGTTAAAGCAGATCTACCTAATACATAGAAACAAACACAGGAGGCTGCCAAAATGAGGAGACAAAGAAACATGGCCTAAATGAAAGAAAAAGAACGAAACAAAATGGAGACGAGCAATCTTTCAGATGCAGGATTCAAATGGTGGGGGATGCAGGGAAAGGGGGAAAATTAGGACAACTGGCATAGCATAATCAATAAAATATAATTAAAAAGGGGAAAATAACTGATGCACTGAGGTTAAATTTCCAACTGTAATTAGCAAAAACATCAGAATCCAGAGAAACCCTTCATCTCACCTCTGGATTCACAGAGGAATCCAGTTCGCTTTTTGCGAACCCCCTACGCCTATGCAGTAGCACCAAAACTTCTTTCGTCCTTGTTTTATGAAGACATGAGTGGCTAATCATTCTCTCCTACCACAGAATTATATGTTACACTTTTGGGCTGACAATGTATCTCCAGACCAGCTTGGAGGGATATCACGTCTCTCTAGGCCACAGCCATGTGAACCAGTCAATGCCCATAATGTTCTTCCTGTTAGATGTTCACCAAGGAAAATTCTAAATGTGTTTTATTCTATTCTAAATTCTGGTAATATCTTACACTTAAGTTCCAGGTAAAAGGGACTTGAAACTCTTTTGCATCTTGTAACTAAGGCCTGAAAAATTCCTTTCTTTTTTACTGAGAATTACTTTTTAAGACAAGATGTCTTTTATTTTTCTTTTATCTTTTTTTCACCTTCTATTAAAGATGAAAATCAGCCAGACTTTGATAAACTTGCAGAATGATTATGTTCTCATGAAGCAGAGAAAACTTAATAACAAATAGACCTAAGGGAAGTTATAAAAATCTATGCTGTTCAACCTTTGGTATCCAACCATTTTTAAAACAAGAGAATACTTGCCGATGAATTATATTTTACAATATTTTCTGTAAAATATTTGATTACCTATTATGAGCTGTGTTAATGAGAAGAAATCTCTCTAGCTATTTAACACATTATTTACAGAAAGAACCCATAATGCTTAAAAAACAAAAAGAAGACAAAATTTTATTGTGAGTTCACAGAAGGGCCAACAGGGAAAATACGTGCTAGCTGCATGCAGCTAAAAAGAAAAAATTGTCTAAAAAAGAAATTAGACAATTATTTCTTTAAAAATTTTGTATATATTGGAAGGAAGAGTATTATTAGTTTGATTGCTTATATTTGTATTAAATTCTCAACATAATTGTTCCTATTTATTGGAAAATTCTAACAAGAAACACCATAGACTAAGAGAGAAAAATCTACTAAGTATATAAACAAAAATAACAACATAATTAATCATTCATTGGGCATGAATTCACATGTAGGAATCACATTTTAATTTCCCCTGACAAATGTTTCCTGATTAGGATTAATGAGTTATGGAAAAACTGTAAAACTATCATCAAAATATAAAATACTAAAACACAAATAAACTGCATACTGTTTATGTATTCTACTTAGAAAGTACAGATGACCTTAACACTTTAGTTAAACTGAGAAAGAAATTTGTACAAATTGTAAATTCTAGTTTGTAGCATGAAAAATGAAGGACTGGCTAAAAACAGGCAAATTACGAAAATATGACAGAACTAAAAAGTCATCAATTACCACATAAAATGTAGGCATTTTATTAGTAAGATTAATAATGATTTACTAAAATCATTAAATGTTTAAGTTTTTTATTTTTTAATTATTTTATTTAAATACAGTTTTGTTCAAATACAGTTGTCTGTGTTTATCGCCCACCATTCCCCCCAACCACAGTCAAACCCACCTCCCTCCCTTGCTTCCATCATGCCTCGATTTTGTTCATATATCTTTTAGAGTTATTCCTGAAAACCCTTCTCCCCCCATTATTCCCTCCCACCTCCCCTATGGTTACTGTCAGATTGTTCTTAATCTCAATGTAAACCTTTAAGTTTTTGAGCAGAAGCCTCCTACTCTATAGCCACTTTCCTAAGAATATTACTGTAAGCTACTGCCTGAAGTAAATTAAAAAGAAAACAGAAAATATGTAGGAAGACAATGTCAGTTCTACCTCTTATTTATTTGGTTTAATTATTTTCCTTTAGTGTGTATTAACTTAATGGTTAAAATCTAATTAACAATAGCAGACAGCAATAGACAGGTGAAGAAAATCTGAAGTAAAGGTCTCTATAATTCAGACAATTTTAAAGGCATTAGGTAATTAGTCAAACTTACTTATAGAATTGTGAAGACTAGCTTAATGCCTGCCAAATTAAGAGAACAAATTAATTTTGTTCTACACAGTTATGGCTATATTTTTTTAAAAAGACAAAAAACAACTTTTCTTAATATAACTGGCAGGCATTATTCCTTCTTTCTTTTTTTTTAAGATTTTATTTATTTATCCTTTGAGGGGAAGGGAAGGAGAGAGGGAGGAAATATCAATGTATGGTTGCCTCTCATGAGGCCCCTGCTGGGAACTGGCCTGCAACCCAGGTATGTGCCCTGACTGGGAATCGAACTGCAATCGTGTGGTTCACAGGCCTGCGCTCAATCCACTGAGCTACACCAGCCAGGGCTATTCCTTCTTTCTAATGGGGAAAATATATCATGAAAAGACAGAAATATCTTTATATGTTACATTGCATAGTATTTGCTCTTAGAACCAACCAAAATTCATTCAGAATAATTAAAAATAAAAATCTGTCCCCAATGCAGCACTAAAATAGCATTAGCATAAGCAAATAGCACTGCCAGTTACGGCCATCTGCCTCCGGATGGTCACAACCTGCACTCCTCCAGCTCGCCACCATCTCACACATGCCCTCACTCACTATTGCCACTCCTGTTTTTTTAGGGGAGTGACTGTCAACTTTTTTCATCTCTTTGTTGTCAGTCTGACAAAAAATAGGTATAATTTTGATTCATTTACACTGAACAGCATTTATTTTGTAAGCTGTTGTCATTTTTTTATGTGACAATCTAAGGGAGAAGAGGTCAGTGCCTCTGATGAAATAGTCAGGTGTTGCATGTTTTCAAAATTCTCACGGCACACCAGTGTGCTGCATCACACCAGCTGAAAATCGCTGCTCTGGGAAAACAATGTCATGTGATGAGGTTTACACAGGCTGAGCTTGCCCTTCTCACCCGGACTACAAGTGTGAAAAGGAACAAGTCCTGCTCATCAAATTGATCCCAGTCAGCATAGTCAGAGATGTCCCAGAACTTTTCTGCCACAACTATATGGAACCGTGTGTTCTTCTATGGGAATCTTAGGTGGTAGAATATACACATATGGGCATTTACTTGGTCATCATATCATCAAGTAAAAAGAACATGTTTGATTTCTTGGTGACAGTGTAAGAAATTATACTAAAAGCACATTTCTTATAGATGTTCATAGCTTATGAACATCCATCATTTTTGCCAGTATATAGGTGGGATACCTATTCTGAAGTTTTAGGATGTTGCTTGAGAAGGATAAAAAGTTTGCTAAGCTACTCCTTGGTGTTTCTCACCACATGGCAAATTCTCAGCCTACCCAGGCAGAATACCACTGCAATCCTCCTGAACATACCTGCAGTGTGTGGGGGTGGGGGTAGGAGGGATACAGAGATGTGAAAAGTATTCCCACTTACCATTCCTTAACCAGATATGTCCCGAGAGCATTTTTGATAAAAGTATCCTGTGAGCTTATCACAGTAAAATATAATTTCTCTAGCTTTCATACTACACCAGTATGTTTTGTCAAGCCTCAAACACAGTCCTATGTAGACAAAAAAAAAAACGTTTCTTTTCAGGGAAAAGGAATTGCATTTAAAGAGACCAGCAGTAATAGTTTCTGTAGGTGTTCTGTGGGGGAGGGTTTTGTTTTGTTTTTGTCTTTGTTCCGTGCAGCCACGAAAAAAGGGTTTATCGGATGAGGAAATGGGGCCAAGCCTGAGTCACAGGTAAGCAAGTGCTCAAAGACCTGGCTCCCCGATGGCTTCTGGGGATGGGTTTTACAGGGGAAAAAATCACCAATCATGGTGTCTAAAGGAGTTGGGGTCATAGGTTCTACTGACTGGTTGGGGCCTGAGTAGGGTGTAGTGGACCGTGGTGTCACGCCCTGAAGCCAGCCATGGCATTGCTCTGTCTGCTTTCATGAGGGTGTGGTCTGCAGGGTCCTGCACTTCCGTGGACCTGTGTCTGAAACACAACCAAAGTCATGGTGTTGTCTTTAGCCTGACCGGAACTCTGTTTCTGTGGCCAACGCATCTGTGGTTTTGTTCTTAAAACAGTTTGATGCTGACCAGAATCTGATGTCCTATGGGTTTAATGATCAAAGAAGGAAGTGGCAGAGAGAAAGTAGAAAGGGTCATGCTAAGTAGGTGTTTATGCAGCCTCCGGAAATGGAATCAACTCTGCCTCTGCGAGGGCCAGTAAGCTGATACCACCTCCTGACATCAAGGCAAGTTACTCTTTCCTGACCAGTCAGAGAGTTCATTCATCTCTATTTTTGCACACACTATTCTCTTTCTAGAATTATCTTAATTTTCATGCTGGCTTTTACCTTTTACACCTGAAAGCTTTTTATTTCAACAATCACTTGTTACATATTCCCTCTCTGGTCTTCTGAATTTATTGCTTTATTCTGTGTTTCTGTAGTCTTTTCATCATATTTTGACCTATTACTAAACTTTATCCCTTATAATTCATCTAGTTTCATGTTTCTCTGTCCTGCTGGACTGTGAGCTTCTTGAAAGTATTGAGCCTTCTTTATTCATGTTTCCCTAAATTCTTACATGATATTGTCATATAATACTATAATATGTACTCATTTTATATTCATTGAATGAATGAGTTTCCCTTTGCAAGTATGTACAAAGTATAAGAATATGAGGTATTAAATAGAATATAAAAATTAGCAGGCCATGTAAAGAATAAAGAAATGTATATATGTCATAGAGAATCTGAAAAAATCCTTAAATCCATTAATTATGCAATTGGATTTTATATAATTGTTAGTCTCACAGTGTGTCAGTAGAGTTTTTTTTCTTCAAGATATTTAATATGCCTGGGAAGGAACTCTATAAATGATCGTTATACCACTAATTATTAGGCATCTATAATAGGAATATCAGAAACAGCAATTAAAATAACAGAATATTGCAACAATTATAATATACAGTGAAGAAACCTGAAAGCGATTTTTTGAAAAGGAACAGTCAGTAAAAGCAAACTCTCTTACTTGAATTTAAATTTACATTTTCATTATATGGCCTTTCTGAACTTCTGCCACGTGGTTTCAATGAGCTTTGTAACTGCTGAGCTTGATTATCGTGGTCATGTTTCTATGTCATCACCCATCAAATGCCAAACAATAAACAATGCCAATCTCTTGGTCAGGTTAGTGAATAACTCATTCATTTCTTAAATCAGGACTGTGATTTGGCTTTGTATCTGTCAAACTAATGTATAGTATGGGAGTAAATTACAGAAACCTGAATTCTCTAAATCCAATTACAGCTAAAATATTAGAGAAAAATTTCATGTTAAATATAAATAGGAACACTGAAATTTTAAAATACCTGTAAGTTCCAAATATTGAGGACAAACCAATAAAATCCACTTGCTAAATACAATGTAGAACCTAACAATTTAGGAATTGGTTTATAGTGATTTGTGGAAGTCTTCCCAATATATTACATGTACTATATACATAAGGCAAACATCATCACCTATACATTCAGTGCACCAAAACACTCAGTGCTCCAGAGTTCTGTAATGCTTGTACCATAGTCAGTAATGAAGATCTATAACCTTTTGTTGTAATTCCACAGTGTGAAGTATTTGCATCGGGTATCCTTGGTGACAGTGTAACAATGGAAGAAACATTAAGAATTGTATTTTAGTTTCTGAAAGCAGGAAACAGAATAGATGAGGTGATTAAGGCATTTGAATGCACTGGCCAGCATAACCTGGCATTCATTTGAAAGGTGGCAGATTGCAGTTCTAAGGAATTTATTGCAATATTATTTTCTCTCCTGGAAAGTGTTGCTATGTGTGTAACATTCTTAGAGCTTTGAATTTATGATTATAAGCAAAAAGTAACAAAAAGAAATGCTTCAATATCAGAATTGGCTATTGTTCGAATGAATTTGAACAATTAAGCAAAAATTATCTAAATTGCCTAAGTAAGAGAGACCAGACCTCTCACACGAGGGAAAACAGTCCTCCGAAGTGGCATCCTAGTGGCCCTGTGATGAAGTGGCATCATTCCAACATAATGAAAATCAAAGAATTGCTCATGGGAGTCACTGAAATTTCAATGTTAATCAATCTACTATAGAGGAAAGCAAAATACCATAGTAAGAAAACGGCAAGAACAGCTGTTTTCATGAACAGCATTTCAACTGGAATTTATTGATCATATGCAGAGAACTAAACTGGCAGTTGTAAATAAATAAAGAGAACAAAGAAACAGCCCCTGCCCTTTTATGGCTTTTTGTTGGAATTTATTTTCAAAGGAAACCTGATCACACATTTTGATACAGGGTGCAGCCAGGGGGAGGGGCCCCCCACAGAGATCTGGAATGGTGTCCAGAACTCAGAGTGTATAGGAATATTGGAGGAAATATTAAGATATCCTCACCATCCCACCTCCCCAGGTGTCAGCTGGGGGAAGGGACAAATGGAGCAGGGCCATTGAGAGCTGTTTTGCATAGCAACAGCTAACCTCAGGAATGGTCATTTAACACATCTATAACTTTGAACTGGTTTCATAGATATGTTAAATAGCTATGGCCAAGTTTTGAGCCAGGGAGAAAGGAGTGGCTGCTACCCAGGATGTAACTGGGGGCTGATCCTCTGAGACAGTGCCTGCATGAGAGCTTGGAACGGATTGGCTCTAGGACATGGGGCCATACTTGCCCAGGTGAAAAAAGGAGAGGCACGCTGTTTTGGAAGAAAGCAGAGGCAGCAGCCATAGGAGAGAGCCATGAAGTTTCAGCAGAGTAAGGGTCCCCTCTTGCCCAAGCAAAAGGAAAAACCATGCAGCTTTGCCAGAATGGAGATTCCTGCGTCCAGGTGAAGAAGAAAGACATGTGCTTTTGGTGGACTGCAGACCCCTGCAATTTTGGTAGAAGAGGCCCATGCGGCTTTGGGGTGCTCCTTTGGCCGAGTGGCCTGGAAAGCAGAAGAGACTTTGACTGGAACTTGGTACAGAGAACTCTTGCCAGTGAAAGGTGCCACATGACTTTGGATTAATTGGAGATCCTGCCTGGACAGGCAGGCGACACAGCTCACAGTGCCAGCAACCTGAAAAACGGACGTGTGCTCTTTTCCTGATTTACGGTACCCAGAGTTGGGCCAGTGGGAGAAGGGAGCACTGTGTGTGTGTGTGTGTGTGTGTGTGTGTGTGTGTAGGTGTATACCCTTAAAGACTTTGATTTTTTAATGAAGGCATTAGGCCTGAATAGCATTAAATAAACATTTTGTTTCCTTTTCACAAATCTCTGGCATTGAGAGATGTCTTTCCAATTGGCGGCGGACAGAAGAGCCCAATAGATATTAGTATACCATCCTTGGGAGGGGCCCCTGTTTTCTGTAGCAGTTTTTTGGCATCCCTCGGTGGGCCAAGTATTGCCCCCCTGCCTTGGACCTCTGTTCAGTAACAATTTGATAATGGAAAAATTATAAATATCTTGGACAAAAATAGATTGTGTTCTAGAGATATTCCTCTTTAACAAAGAAACATCATGTCTGCAGCACCTTAAACATTTTAGCTTTTTTCCTACTTCTCTGTGTGTTACATGTGATACAAACAAAAAGACTCCTTCTTCACAAACAAAAAGACTTTTCTAAAAATGTAAAATCTGAATTGAGATTTGAACTCCTCATTCCCTCTCCCTTCCTCCCTGACTCCACAAGACCTCCCTACACCTCACTGGTCTAGACTTCTCATTCACAGACTGTCAGGCCCCAAATACACACCAATGTGCATGTTCACTTCAATCCTTCTTTACTGATGTTAATTTTTTTCTTCCCAGAATTCCCTCTTGATGGCAAATCGTCTCTCTACTCTAGATCCCGCCTCCTCATATCTCCTTAGATATCACCCACTGAGGATTATTGACCTTTTAGCCTCTCGTTATTTACTAGAACCACTAACATTTAAATATGTTAAAATAACTACCACCTTTCAATTATTCTCCTCATCCCCACTTTTTACTCCAGACACCAATGTTTACTCCATGGGTGGAGTAAACTCCCTTTTTACTCCATTCTAACAATGTTTTCCCTTGTGCCAATTTTTTATTTCAAAAGATTGTTCTACAGTAGCAGTCTTAGCACACTCCAGAGGATATAAGTCATTCTGTCTCGGAGTGGAGGTTAAAAATACCTTCATGGATGAGGTCTTGAGGAATGGGTATAGAGGTTGCAGGTGTTCTTGGTAGGGAAGGAGTCACATATGGAAGTATGGAAGCACACCAAAACATAGTGTGTCCAAGACATGGTTCTGCACCTCTATGGAATAAGATGAAGCTGTGTGTGTGTGTGTGTGTGTGTATCAAAAGCAAGTTGAGTGATGACTGAAAAGGTAGATTAAGGCCAAGTTGGAAAAGCTTTTTAGATCAGATTTAGACTGGCATCACTGACCTAGAAAGCGCCGGTGGTCAGTAACATGGTTAGATTTGCATTTTGGAATAACTGCTCACTGTGTGTTGTCTCAAGGCAACTGAAATAGCACAATCTCACTATAAATTCTGGCTATGCCTATCTCTGCATGACCATGGTAATTTATTTAATGTCTCTGTGTCTCAGTTCTCATGTTTAACAGAAACATAACCTCAATTATTAAGAAAACAGAAAAAGTATTTCAAGATGTTAGCACATAGCTTTGCAATAGTAAGAAACAATATATGTTACTTACAAAAAATTACTATTTTTCTATTTCAATATTTATTCCAAATATATATTACAGAAGGAGAATCACACGTTATTCTCTTATATGTGAAGAAAGCTTGTTGAAGTAGCACTTTTAATTTTCAGATGGGAGAAAAATAGTAATTATTTTTAGTTCATATTTTGGTCCATTTATTACCCAAATGAAAATGGCTGCCAAATTTAGAAAGTTTATTTAAAATGGTCTGTCAACTTCTCCAAGGAGGACATACAGAGGATCTAGAGACACATGAAGAGATGCTCAACATCGCTTGCTATCAGAGAGATGCAAATTAAAACCACAATGAGAAACCACTTTACACCGGTGAGAATGGCTATCATAAACAAAGCAATAAACAACAAATGTTGGAGAGGGTATGGGGAAAAGGGGACTCTGGTCCACTGTTGGTGGGATTGCAGACTGGTACAACCATTATGGAAAACAGTATGGAATTTTCTCAGAAAACTAAAATTGGACCTGCCTTTTGACCCAGCAATTCCACTGCTGGAATTGTATCCTAAGAACCCTAAAACACCAATTCCAAAGAACATATGCACTCCAATGTTCATAACAGCACAATTTACAATAGCCAAGAGTTGGAAGCAACCTAGGTGCCCGTCAGTAAATGAATGGATCAACAAACTATGGTACATATACACAATGGAATTCTATGCAGCAGAAAGAAAGAAGGAGCTCCTACCTTTTGTAACAGCATGGATAGAACTGGAAAGCATTATGCTGAGTGAAATAAGCCAGGTGTTGAAGGACAAATACCATATGATCTCACCTTTAACGGGAAGCTAAACAACAAAACAAACAAGCAAGCAAAATATAACCAAAGACACTGAAATAGAGAACAGGCTGACAGTGACCAGAGGGGAGAGGGGAGGGAATTGCAGGGGAAATAGGGGAGGGATTTAGAGGAACAAATATAAAGGATACATGGACAACAACTGAGAAGGGTGGAAATGGGAGGGAGGGGGGAGTATGGGTGGTGGGATGAGATGGGAGTAATAGACAGAAAACTTTACTTTAAAAATAATTAAATAAAAAAATGCTCAACACCCATCTGTGGCTTGTGGGCTACTGTACTGGACAGCACAGAATCACAAAAAATTTCCATTATCACAGAAAGTTCTACTGGACATTGATCACCTGGAGAATTACCTTTTACTGAGTGCTTCCCATAAAATATAGCAGTCTGTTGAAAAAATAAAATAAAATAAAATGATCTGTCAAGATATAGTCTACACAGAGTGCATAAAATTCTATTTGAGAAACGAGACAGGATGGTACAGTTGCTGACAGAAAGGAACATGTTCTCAAGGACAACCAAGGTGAATATCTGAGTGCCAGGAGAGAGATCATTCATCCCCTGAAATGGCTGAAACTGGGGTGTAATTAGAGACCCAAATAACTGCTTATGTGAAGAGTGTGCCCTTTCAAGGGCAACTGAAAACCATCTGTTTCTCAAGGGATATCTGCCTTATAATTGCACAAAATGCCAAACACAGAAGATAGTTTGTATGGGGAGAGCATAGTGCCTTCCTATCTGTGTTCAAGCAAGGTTGTATTATAACTTGAACATAGTTTCAATGAAAAAGTGAATTGGAAGTATATCCAGTACGATGTAAGATCATATTAGAATCAATTGTTAATATGGTATACAACACCCTACATAGTGGAAATATGGTATAAAAACTCTTTGTGACAAAATTAAAAATGATTATAATTTCTACTAGTTATCAGAATTGTATTGAATCACTAAAGCTCCAACATTAATGTCTTTACCATATCAAATAACATTTAAAAATTGCTAAAAATTTCTGAGTGCACTTCAAGGCAAGATATCTCATTAATACATAAATTGAGAGCAAGGGGTAGAAAGCCTATTTGAAAAAGTAATGATGGAAAACATCCATATAGTAAAGTATTGCTTAGTCGATTAGAACAAATGTATAACAGATACATTAAATGAAGTAGCTCTAATTGGCAGAGAGCAAGTAAATGTAACTTTCTTCTTTCACTTACTGTTTTTCCTGTGTTCCAATGAACTTTACATCTGCACTCCTGACAGATCACAAGGGAATGTCACTACTGTCAGGTATTAGCAAACGATTGCATTTTAGGTATCAGTAAGTCTTCAGATCTAGTATAAAGCTTTGATATTATCCAACTCAGAACTTCTCCCCTTCCCCAGCTCAGTCCTGCTTCAGCTGGGAAATCCAAACTTGGGAGGATAAGACTATCAAATATCATTAGGTTCAACTATGCTTGACCAAATCCCTAGGGCCTTAGAAGAACAAGAAATTTATTTCTTTTCTATGTGCATTGATACCACATAATCAATAGGGACTCAGCTCTTTCTCCTAGTTTGTTCACCATTCTCAGCATGTGATTTTCACCTCAGTTTCAGAATGTCTGAAACAATTCACATTATCAAGTCCATATTACCCCTAGCGTGAGGACAGAGATGGAGAAACATCTGCTCCTTCTATTGTGCCCACTTCTCAGGAGTCACAGATGACAAGTACTTGCATCCTATTGGCCACTACTTGATTACATAGCCTCTCTTAGCTGGAGGGAGACCAAGAAATATTGGGAGTGGAGGGGAAGCCATGTACTTAGTTGAAAATTAAGTAATTTATCATTTAGAAAGGAGCGAATCAATTACAGGGAAGAGCTAGCATCATTGGATACAGGGCACAAAGTTGGCTTCTTCACCGGTTTCCACCATCTCTACTTCTTCCCCACTCACCACACAGCAACTATTTCTTCTACATTATAGTGGGCAAAGAAAAAGAAGCAGATGGTGGCAGAAAATGCACAGTCACCTGACAGTTGTATTCTGATGTTTTTGCCCCAGTGAGGCAAATGCCTACTGACTTCCTCTTCAGGCTGCTTTTGTGGATTCCACAGTGATCCCCACAATAAGATTCTCTGGGGATTCCACAGTGATCTCCACAGTAAGATTCTGATTTCAGTGTGTTAGACTGTGAGTTGTCCCATCCAGCTGACTGTGAACAATTCTGCTTCATTTCTGAATTTATGGCAATTCACCCTAGAGCAATCTCTATTCATTGGGATCATATCCTGCTAAATTCCTTTAGCACACTCTGCTGGCTCCTTTCTCTTTGATCTCTGCCTTTCCCAGCTGCCAGAGGTCACAGGCCAGGTCTTTAATGGATTTTTTCTAGGTCATTACTCACTCACTGGCTTAAGATGACCTTGTGAAATATTCCCCTACCACATAGAATGGCTATGGGTGGGAAGTCATAAGTATTCTCTAATCATCCCCCTCTCTGAAAAAGTTTTCTCACTTATTAACCTCTCCTGATCAATCTTCAAGCATCACCTCATATAATCTCAGGTTGGCTAATAGAAAGCGACGAGTTAGATTTGAGTCACTATTGAAGTAACAGTAAAAGTACTTGAATACCTCTCTTTGAAATTAACTTTAGTTTTATTTAATCCTTAGAGCCTCAACTAATACAAAAGTAATGAGACAAACTCCCATTTTTTAAATTAACCTTTTTTGAAGTATAACAAACCATGCATAACAAAAGTATACAACTAATGGTTCACATGCATACATCATGAAACCATCATCGCCATCAAGGTCACAATCATACACATAAAATCCCAAAGTTCCTTAGGCCTCCTTCCCATATGTTGCCAACTCAGGCAACTACTGATCTATTGTAACACT
The DNA here is from genome assembly GCF_014824575.4 of Sturnira hondurensis. Lineage (NCBI taxonomy): Eukaryota > Metazoa > Chordata > Mammalia > Chiroptera > Phyllostomidae > Sturnira > Sturnira hondurensis. Next base: position 33,572,027 of record NW_028076767.1, read on the forward strand.
CTAGAGTCATTCACCTGGAACTTAATATAAATGAAATCATCCTGTATCTGCTAATTTTCCTCTGGCTTCTTTCATTTGCCGTAATGTATTTGTGACTTACCAATGTGTACCATGTATTAATAGTTTGTTTCTTTTTATTGCTAAATAATGAACTTATTATATTTTGCTTGAATATTCACCGATGGATGGACAAATAGAATGTTTCCAGTTCTGAACTAAAATAAAGCTAGTATGAATATTTGTGTACAAGCCTTTCAATAGACATGTTGTCATTTCACTTAGGTAAATCCCTAGGAGTTGAATGTTATATAGTAGACATACAGGGTGGAGCAAAAGTAGGTTTATAGCTGTGAGTGTGCAAAGCACAGAATATAATTCTGTGTTATTATTTGTTGACTATTGTATTACTTTCCATATGAACTACTGTAAACCTACTTTGGCCCCACCCTGCATTACTACAATGCTAAGAACCTGCCACAGTGTTTTCCAAGGGGCATGCAATTGTTCACTTCTACCAGCGGTGTCTGGGAACTGCAGTTTCTCCACATCCTCAGCAAAACTTAGTATGATCAGTATGTTTAATTTTAGCCCTTCTAAAATTCAGTGTAATGATATCTCATTGTGGTTTTGGTTTACATTTGCCTAATAACTAACAATGTTGAGCAATTATCCATGCACTTATTTACCATCTCCATTAGTTTCCTATTGCTGCTGCAGCTGGTAATTACATGTCTTTTTCACATTGCATCTCTCTGACAGTGACCGACCTGCCCCTGTTACACATGTAAGGACCCTGTGATCATTTCGGGCACATCTTCATAACCCAGGCTAATCTTCCTATTTTAACTTCAAGTGATTGGCAACCTTAATTACAACTGCTACCTCAATTCTCATTTGCCATATACGGTAACATATTAATATATTCTGGGGATTAGCACATTTATATCTTTAGAAGGTCATTATTTTGCTTCCCACACATTTTATATATTATCGTTGATAGAGTATTAGTTAAAATAGTTGGCCCACTTTTATTTAGATTATTTGTTTTATTATTGAATGTTAAGAGATTTTTGTACATTTGAATATAAGTTCTCTATCAGATATGTGATAAGCAGTCTGTTACTTGTTTTATCTTTTTATAAATGTCTTTTAAAGAAGAGTTTTGAATTATGATGTTTATCCATTTGCTTTTTAATGGCTAATGATTATTTTGTTATATCTAAAAAATAGTTGTCTCATGACCATTTTTTCTTACATTTTCTTCTAAAAGATCTGTAGTTTTATGACTTATAGTTAGTTTTATAAAGCATTCAAGTTGATTTTATATATGAATATCCAACTATTTTTTAAAGATTTATTTATTTATTTATCTTTAGAGGGGAAGGGAAGGAGTGAGGGAGAGAAAAATCATTGTATGGTTGCCTCTCGTGCATCCCTTGCTGGGAACTGGCCTACGACCGAGGCCTGTGCCCTGACTGGGAATCGAACCTTGGTTTTTTGGTTCACAGGCCCTCACTCAATCCACTGAGCTACACCAGCCAGGGTGTTTTGACACAAGTTACTGAAAGGACTACCCTTTACTCACTAAATTGCCTTTGTTTCTCCATGAACTTCAATGTACGGTTCTGATTCTGTACTCTCTATTTTGTTAAACTGATCCATTTATCTATCCTTAGGCAAACATCACACCATCTCGATTATGGTTGTTTTAGATGTCTTGAAATTAGGTAGTGTAAACTCTTAAAATTTCTTTTTCTTCGTCAAAGTTTGGCTGCCCTGGACATTCAAAATTTTCTCATGACTTTTAAAAGTCATGCTTTTAAAAGCACCTTGCCAATTTCTATAGAACTTTTGATAGGATGTTAATTGGGATAACACTGAATATACGCATACCTATTTATGGGAAGAATATGGGAAAATTCACATCTTGACAATATTAAATGCTTGGATTTGGGTCTATTTCTCTATTATTTGTATCTTTAATTCCCCTCAGTGATGTTTTGAGCTTTTCAATGTACAGGTTTTATGCATCTTTGAGAGATTTTTCTCAAAATGCTTTACATTTTTATCCAAATTTATACCAACATTCTTTCAAATATCATTTTCTGTTGGTTTGTAAAATTTTGTCCCATGCTCATTAATGTGCTGTTCATTTTTTTCAGTCTTTTATCTCTCAAGTTTTTTTAATGTTTTGATAGTCTATATTGCTATGTCTATAAATTCAATAATCTTTTCTTCTGAAATATAAGTTGTTATTAATTCTATGCAGTATATTTTTTACCTTAGACCTTGTTACTTTTTTTTCTGAAAATCTGATTTTGGACTTGTTTGTATCTTCCATGGTTCTCCATAACTTTTATCTTATTTTTGAATGTATATAACTACAATAACTGTTTTCTTGTCTTCCTCCATTAATTCTATCACCTCTACCATTTCTAGGTTGGATGTGTATTGGTTAACTTTTGTTTATATTATGGATCATATTTTCCTGATTTCATAAGTGCTTGCAAATTTTTTATTGGATAACAGACATAAATTTTTACCTTGCTAAATGCTAGATATGTTTATACTTAAATAGCCTTGAGAGTTTTGTGGGGTTGGGGTTTTTTTTGTTTGTTTGGTTGGGTTTTTTTGAGCTGCAGTTAATTTGCTTGGAACAGTTTGATCCTTTCATGCATTTAAGCTTTATTACATAGATAGAGACTAGAACAGAACTTACTCTAGGACTAATATTAACCTATTACTAAGGGAACACACTTCACAGTATTTTATCCAATTGCGCATAAATTATGTATTTCCTTCTATCTCACAGAAACTATTTCCAGATGTGTGTGAATCCTTGGTATTATCCCTTCCACTCATCAGTCCTATTGGGTGGCTTTCTTTCCGACCGTGACTAAGTTCCACACGTGCATATGCCAAACAACGCTCACTTGAACATATGAAGGGGACCCTTCGAGATGTCAAGTGTTCTTTCTCTGTATCGCTCTTTCTTCTTCAGAACTCTGTCTTGGCCTCACAGACCCTCAGCTCTTTCTTCTCAACTCAGAGAAACAGCTGGGCTTTTCCTGGTTTCTTCTCCATGTGGTGTAGCCTGGAAACCCTTCCATGTAGTAAGAAAATGTAGGATTTCCCCATCTCTTAGCAACCACTGTCCATCACTGCCTGATGTCTAGTGACATGGAAACTATTATTTCATATATCTTATCTAGTTCTTTAGTGTTTCAAGCAGGATCATTACAGGTAGACGTAAGATTCTCAAACCCCAGAGTATACATGCCTTTTCTGGATTATGGAATCAAATGCTAATCTATGTAGTGTTGTGAGGGAATCTGGGGGGATGTAATTAAAATCCCAAATCAGTTAATGTTAAGAGAGAAAGAGATTGTCTGGGTGATAATAATATAAACCTTCTAAAATAAAAGCTTTTTCACCAGCTAGTTTCCCAAGAGGAATTCAGAGAGATTCAAAGCATGAGAAGAATTCATGCCATTACTGACTTTACAGATGGCGGTACCATGTCACAGAACATGTGTGCAGCCTTTAGGCTGAGAACTGCTCCAAACCTGCAGCTAGTGAGAACGCAGGTACCTGAGTCCTATAGTGACAAAGAAATTAATTCTGCCTACAATATGTGAGATTATAAGAGGACTCTGACAGCTCCCTATCCCCATGAGAACTGTAGCTGTAGCCAGTACTTTGATAATCAGCCTGGTGAGATACTCAGTATAGAATCCAGCCATGCTTTGCCCACACTCATGACTTATAAACTGTGATATAATATACCTGTGCTATCCTAAATAACGAAGTTTATGGCAGGCTATTTGTATGGAGCCATAGAAAACTAAAACAAAGGTAAAGCCCATTCCTTCTTATTCTACCTTTAGCAAAAGTAAATTTCACTCATTAAGAAATCTCATTGTGCATATATCTTCCTGCAAATGTCTATAAGAATTTTCTGGCATAAGAAAAGGTTCCTCTAAACATTACTTGGGGAAATCAGCTATTAGTATATCATATGCATTTTATGTGACTTTTGTCTAAATTGTCACAAAGTGGGTGGCTTAAAACAACAGAAACTTATTCTCTTACCATTCTGAGTGGTAGACTTCTGAAATCCAGGTGTTGGCAGGGCTGCAGTTGCTGTGGGAGATGTAGGGGAGAACTCCTCCCTGCCTCTGCCAGTTTCTGGCAGGTGTCAACATCCTTTGGCTTCCCTTGGCTTCTGTCCACAGAACTCTAACCTCTGCTCCCATCTTCACATCATCTTGCCTGTGTGTCCATGCCTTCTTTTCTCATAAGAATGCTTGTCATTGGAGTTAGGACCACCCCACTGACCAATGATCCATAATTATCTCATCACCTAAAAATCCTGTACTTCATCTTCAAAGATTTGTATCCAAATAAGGTAATATTTACATGTCCCATACATTAGGACATGCATGTATCCTTTTTATTGGGTGTGGGGTCAACCACTTCATTAGGTGATAAAATAATCAAAATAAAAGTGCCCTCCTCAATTAATATCCAAATGAGCTTCTGTCATAAAAGGCGTGTAGTCAAGAATTCTTTATTTTATCAAACATATTAGAGATAAAATTAGATATTGTAGCAATTGATGAACTCTCTAACTCCTGTTAGGACTTGAATCTAAATTTGATGGTATATACAATATGATGCCATTTACAAAAATAAATGTTCCCATATTGCTACATAAATACACAGAAGAAAATAGCATCTCTAGATGATGAGATAACAGGGCATTTGAATTTATTTTTTGTACTCTACACTTTTTTCTACCTTAAACATGAATGTTTTTAATATCAGGAAAAACAACTGATGTTATTTTCTTTGAAAACAATTGTACAGCTATGTGGATGGTCGAATGAAGAAAAAATGATATTGGAGGCAAAGGAATGGTTAAAAGACTGTTTCAATCATTCAGTCCTGAGAGGAGCTGGAACTGAACTTCGGCAGCAGTGTGGAACAGCAGAGAAGGACAAGATCCAGGAGATAAAAATAACAGGCTCTAACAACCAACTGGAATTGAGCGATGACAGAGAGACACACTTTCTTTCTTTTAATCTTCACAATCGCAATGTGAATTACATGGTCTTGGTATCTATAAATGAGAATTCCAAACTCAGGGAGGTTAATTAGAGAAGGCAAGACTCCTGGGAACAGAGAGCTAACACCATATGGAAACCTTATGGTCACCAGGACAAAGGTCAATATAATGTGGGTTTTCTGTAAAGGAAAAACCCTAAGGTGACAATTCTTCTCAGCTGTTTATTTTACTCTCTAAGTATTTTAGGGAGAAAAAAAATGGGTCTATTGCCTGAAATGTTTAGGGAGAAAAAAATGGGTCTATTGCCTGAGCTCATAAAGTAATAGTATCTATTATAACCTAGATGGGAAAAGGTCTTATACTGTGAGGTAGTCTTATCATATGCTTGTATGTGTGATACAATAAAATCTTGACTGTAGGAAATAAAAATGGCTTTACAGCAGAGCAGCTCTGAACCAATGCACTCCCCCATCTCAATATACCCAATCTCCACCTGTTTTCCTACATTCATTATGAAGTGGATCCCATTTTATCCAAAAAATTTCCCAGTTTGGACAATTATATTGTTATCCTATCATCACCAGAATATCTGCATAGTTGCATTAATTAGACTAAAGGCTAAGGTTCTGTAAACAGATAGTAAACATTGCATTGGTCAAAGAATACAGAAATATTCTTTCCTCACATAATAGTCCAGAGCAGAGAGATGAACCTAGATTGGCAAAGTCATCCTAAGACCCAGGCTAGCTGGACAGTTCTTCCATTCCTAACATGCCACTTTCAAGATTTTTTTTTTAGTTGTTGCCATCTTCAATTATCAAAATGAGAAAGAGAAAGAAAGTCCAGGATAGGCATCTTAATTAGCTGAACTAGAAGTTGGACACATTACTTCATTAACATGCAATAGATGCAAATTTAATCATAGGACCAAAAAGGATAAAGGACTGGGGTTTAACTAGTATATCTTTTCATGATGCACTAACTTCACCCACTTTCACATTTCCTTTTTGTTCCCCAGCACCCGATGTTGTAACAGGGTGACAATAAAACCTGTATTAATATTCAGTAGTGGTGCCATTGTACAAGAGAATTTTGGTTAGGTGTGTGGATAGCTGATAAAAATTCAGATCAAATAACCATCATAAAAAATAAGGTCAAGAATTATAGACTATGTATGTTACAGTTTGTCTCTAGGTTTGTAAATAAATACCAGTTTTTTGTATGCCTTTGCCTCAGTGTTAACTGTGCTGATTTGAACAGTTGAAAGAAAGATACAGCAGTACATCACAAACAATATAAAGCTTCTTTCTCTTTAGTAATTATTGGAATATAGGCTTTAACACAAACTCACAGACTTAGTGAGTCAAATAATAACAAACTGCAAGATTTGTTCCTAAAAAAAAAGATAAATTCGCAATAAGTCTTCCAAAGCAAATATAAGAAAAAGTCAAATCTGACTTTTTAAAATATTGCCAAAACTAGAAATTCCAAGCATTAAAATTTATTCTATTTTTTCCCAAATTTTTTATTTAATTATTTCTCAAGTACAGTTTTCTGTCTATTACTCCCATCCCATTCCACCCCCATGCTCCCCCCTCCCTCCCATTTCCACCCTTCTCAGTTGTTGTCCATGTATCCTTTATATTTGTTCCTCTAAATCCCTCCCCTATTTCCCCTGAAATTCCCTCTCCTCTCCCCTCTGGTCATTGTCAGCCTATTCTCTATTTCAGTGTCTTTGGTTATATTTTGCTTGCTTGTTTGTTTTGTTGTTTAGCTTCCTGTTAAAGGTGAGATCATATGGTATTTGTCCTTCAACACCTGGCTTATTTCACTCAGCATAATGCTTTCCAGTTCTATCCATGATGTTGAAAAAGGTAGGAGCTCTTTCTTTCTTTCTGCAGCATAAAATTCCATTGTGTATACGTACCATAGTTTGTTGACCTAGGTTGCTTCCAACTCTTGGCTATTGTAAATTGTGCTGCTATGAACATTGGGGTGCATATGTTCTTTGGAATTGGTGTTTTAGGGTTCTTAGGAAACAATCCTAGCAGTGGAAATGCTGGGTCAAAAGGCAAGTCCAATTTTAGTTTTCTGAGAAAATTCCATACTGTTTTCCATAATGGTTGTACCAGTCTGCAATCCCACCAACAGTGGACCAGAGTCCCCTTTTCCCCACACCCTCTCCAACATTTGTTGTTTATTGCTTTGTTTATGATAGCCATTCTCATCGGCGTAAAGTGGTATCTCATTGTGGTTTTAATTTGTATCTCTCTGATAGCAAGTGATATTGAGTATCTCTTCATGTGTCTCTAGATTCTCTGTATGTCCTCCTTGCAGAAGTGTTCAAGTCCTTTCCCCATTTTTTAATTGGGTTAGTTGTCTTCCTAGAGTGAAGTTGTGTGAGTTCTTTATCGATTGCATTTCAGTTAATATCAAAATTGATTATTACAAAGTTTTATCAACTATTTTGTAAAGGTTGTATACACAGAATTATTACGTAATTATAAATAAATGGGAAATCAAGAATACATATTATAGCTACATCAATACCCAAAATGTCTAAAAATAAAAACGAAGCACATGGATTTCATAGATATCAACATACAGAAAACCTTCAATGTGTGAATTTTGGAGTCTTTGTTTTGAGGGGTGTTTTTAAATTACTTTGTTGTTGTTCAATTACAGTTGTCTGCATTTTCTCCCCGCCCAATCCAATTCCACCTCCTTCCCTTGATTCCACCCTCCCCCTTGGTTTTGTCCATCTGTCCTTTATAGCAGTTCCTGAAAACCCTTCTCCCCATTGTCCTGTCCCCCCCCCACCCCAGCTATTGTTAGATTGTTCTCCATTTCAGTGTCTCTGGTGATATTTTATTTGCTTTTTTCTTTTGTTGATTGCGTTCCAGCTAAAGATGAGATCATATGGCATCTGTCCCTCATAAGCCAGGCAGAGTCTTTGTTTGGAGTACCGGCTGCCTGCCCTGCTAAGTCAGCCCTCCCCCTCCAGGCTTTCTGTGAGGCGAGGGCATGCCTTCCTTGTTCAGGGGCACAATAAGACTTCCTGCTTGGGAATTATCAGATGCAATAATCTATAAAAGTCAGGTAATTAAAAGTGCTTTGGAGATAGAAGAAGTTGGGAAGGGGTATCCTATTTTACTTATTCAGTAATAGGTTATAAATTCACTGGATTTCATCCTTAAAATAAATGCCACAGGAATAAAAAGTATATATAGGATCAGAATTTCATTTTGACTAATAAATATTTTTAAAAAGAAAAGTCTACATTTGTTTTTTTTTTCAGCATACTTCTTGACTCTTTTTTTCCTCAGTTCATCTTAACTCATCTAATCCATGTAACAAGGTTCTTGAGTAGGTACTATTATTAGTTTCATCTTATAGATAAGGAATCTAACCCAGAGGATGGTTAAGTAACCTCTTTAAGGCTGTGGATTTAGTTTATTTACTCAATTTCCATAAACTATTGAAGATAACACCAAGTCTGCTATCATCCCAAATTTGGAGAATGAAGTATTTTCACTCTGTTGAGTGTTCTATCACAGGGGTTTGACCCCGAACTATGAATAAAATTGCATGAATCATTTTTTCTATTTATAGACAAATTATTCTCTGCACATATCTAACTTTTTTCCAAGCCTATGAATAGCATTTGCTTCAAATGAATGAAAGTTGTTTTAATAGATAAAAGTGGTTTAGGTAACAGAATCGCTTCATGCTTAAAGACTTTTCTCACAACAGTTTCCCTGGATTATTTTTTTTTCTGGTGTAACATTTTTACTAAAAAACAAACTAAATAAATTAAGGAAAGAAAAAACTCATAGACACAGACAATGGTATGGTGATTACCAGAAGGAAAGGGAGTGGGGGAGATAGAAAAGGGTAAAGAGAGAATAAAGGATGATGGAAGGAGACGTGACTTGGGGTGGTGAACACACAATATACAGATGATGTGTTAGAGAACTGCACACTGGAAACCTATGTAATTTTATAACTTATGTCACCCCAATAAATTTATAAACTTAAAAAAAAATAACTGGCCTGTATTCTTGTTAAATGTCAAGATAATGAAAGGCAAGAAAAAATTGAGGAACCATTCTCAATAAAAGAATATGAAAGAGATAAGATCACTAAATACAATGAGTATTTTGGGATGGATATTTTGGCTTAGTATAAAAGTCAATGTCAGTTTCCTGATTTGAACAATTTTGTTCTGCTTACTACATAATTCAATTTTCTTGTTTATGGAAAATATGAACTACATCAGCAACTACAAATGGTTCAGAAAAAAATCTCATAAGGCACTACCATTTTTAATTTTTTGAGGCAATTCCATACTGTTTTCCACAGTGGTTGCACCAGTCTGCACTCCCACCAACAGTGCACTAGGGTTCCCTTTTCTCCACATCCTCATCAGCACTTGTTGTTTGTTGATTTATTAATGATGGCCATTCTGAAAGGTATGAGGTGATTTCCCATTGTGGTTTTAATTTGCACCTTTCTGATGATTAGTGACATTGAACATTGTTTCATATGCCTGTAGGCCATCTGTATGTCCTCCTTTGAGAACTTCTGGGAATATACCTTAAGAATCCTGAAACATCAAAAGAACTTATGCATCCCTATGTTCATAGCAACACTATTTACAATAACTAAGTATTGGAAATACCCCAAGTTCCCAAGAGTACATGAGTATGTTAAAAAAACTGTGGTACATTTACACAATGGAACGCTATGCAGCAGAAAGAAGAAAGTCCTACCTTTTGTCACAGCATGAATGGAAATGGAGACTATTGTGCTAAGTGAAATAAGCCAGTCAGTGAGAGACAAATACTGTGTGATCTCACTTATAACTGGAATCTAATGAACAAAATAAACTAATGAGAAAAACTGAACTGGAGACATGAAAACGTGGAACAGACTGTTATCTATAGGAGGAGAGGAGGAAGTGGGGGAGGGTGTTGGAGGAAGTGGGAGGAACATATATGAATGAGCATTCAAAGAACATGTATGACTGACTAGTGGACATGGACAACAGAGGGAGGATTGATTGAGTGTTAGAGAGGTGGGTTGGGTGGAGTGAGAAAAAGAGGAAAAAAATTGGGACAACTATAATATAGAAAAAGAAACTAGGAAAAAATCCCCTTTGCTATAGCAACAACAAAAATAAAGTACCTAGGAATAAACTTAACCAATAAACTTAACCTGTACTCAGAAAACTACAGAACACTGAAGAAAGAAATTTAAAAAGACAGAAATAAATGGAAGCATATACCATGTTCATGGACTGAAAGAATTAACATTATTAAAATGTCCATACTACCCAAAGCAATCTACAGATTCAACACAAATATAGATATAGAACCAATTTCACAGATATAGAACCAATATTTCAAAAATGCATATAGAACCATAAATGACCCTGAAAGCCTCAGCAATGTTGAGAAACAGGAATAATTAAGAGGAGTCACAATACCTGATGTCAAATTATATTACAAGGTCACTGTAATCAAAACAGTCTGGTACCAGAATAAGAACAGAGATACGGATCAATGGAATAGAATTAAGAGCCCAGAAATAAACCCCTGTCTCTATTCCCAATTAATATTTGGCAAAGGGGGTAGAAGCATAAAATAGAGTAAAAAGAGACTCTTCAAAAAATGATGTTGGGAGAGCTGGACAGGTGCATGCAAAAAAAATGAAACTGGACCACCAACTTATATGTCAAAATAAACTCATGATGGATAAAAGACATATATAAGTTGTGATACCATATAAGTCCTAGAAGAAAACATAGGCAGTAAAATGTCAGACATCCCACACAGCAATATCTTCACCAATGCATCTCCTAGAGCAAGGGATGTGAAGGAAAGAATAAACAAATGGAACTATACCAATTTAAAAAGGTCCTGCTTGGCTAAAGAAAACATCAGCAAAATGAAAAATGAACCAACTGCATGGAAAAACATATTTGCCAATGATACTTAGGACAAGGTTTTGACCTGCACAATATAAAAAGAACTCATATAACTCAACCACCAGGAAGACAAACAATCCAATTAAAAATGGGCAAAGGATCTGAATAGACACTTTTCCAAAAGAGGACATACAGAGGACATAGACAGGAAAGAATGCTCAGCATCACTAGCCATCAGAGAGATGCAAATTGAAACTACAATAAGATACCACTTCACATCAGTTAGAATGGCCATCATTAACAAATCAACAAACAAGTGCTGATGAGGGTGTGGGGAAACAGTAATTCTGAGGCACTGTTAGTGGGAATACAGACTGGTACAGCCACTGTAGAAAAGCAGTAAGTATGTGATCTCACCTGTAAGTGGAACATAATCAACAAAACAAACAAGCAAGCAAAATATAACCAGGACATGGAAATAAAGAACAAACTAACAGTAACCAGATGGGAGGAGGGAGATAAATAATGGAGGAAAATAGGGTAAGAGTCATCAAAAAACATGTATAATGAACACATGAACAAAGCCAAACAGAGTAGGATCCAGGGTGGAAGGTGAGGAGGGAAGAGTGTGGGAGTAGAGGGGGGTAAAATGGAGACAATTGTACTTGAACAACAATAAAAAAAGAAAAGAAAATAGCCCTGGCTGGTGTAGCTCAGTGGATTGAGCATGAGCCTGCGAACCAAAGGATCACAGTTTGATTCCCAGTCAGGGCATATGCCTGGGTTGCAGGCCACTTCCCAGCAGGGGACACATGAGAGGCAACCATACACTGATATTTCTCTCCCTCTCCCCTTCCCTTCCCCTCTAAAGATAAATAGATAAAATCTTTAAACATTTTTTTAAAGAAAACAGTATGGAATTTCCTCAAAAAAACTAAAAGTGAAACTGCCTTTTGACCCAGCAACTTCACTGCTGGGATTATACCCTAAAAAATCTGAAATACCAATTCAAAAGAACCTATGTACCCAATGTTTATACCAGTGTTATTTACTATAGCCACGTGCTGGAAATAGCCTATGTGCCCATCGGTAAATGAGTGGATGAAAAACTGTGGCATATTTACACAATGGAATGCTATGCAGCAGAAAGGAAGAAGGAGCTCCTACCCTTCGTGACAGCATAGATGGAACTGGAGAATACTATGCTAAGTGAAACAGGCCAGGTGGCAAAGACAAACACCATATGATGTCACCTATAAGTGGAACAAAACAAATGAGCAAAATACAATCAGAGGCATGGAAATAAGGAACAAATTGACAGTGACCAGAGGGGAGGGGGAGGAGGGATAATAGAGGAAAGAAGAGGAAGTATCTAGTCAGAGAACATGTATAAAGGACCCATGGTAATGGACAACAGAGTAGGGACTGACTGAGGCAGTGGTGGGTAAGTGGGGCAGGGGAGATCAACAGGGGGAAAATTGGGATGACTATAATCGAACACCAATAAAAAAATTGCTAAAAATCACTGAATTCTATATTTACAATGGATAGACTTTATTGTATGTAAATTAAACCTCAATATAAGTGTTGATTTTTAAAATATCAGAAGAAAACCGTTTCTATGTTTACAATCCAATGAAAAATCCTTCTCATGGACAAATGATATAATTATATGTTATTATTTGACTTCTCATTTAGGGAAACACCAAGAAGTATTATAAAGATAATCCATCCCAACTCCTATGCTTTGCAGGCAGGGAAGCTAAAACCCAATGAATTAAATACTTTGCTGAAAGTCACATCATCAGCTAGTAGGAGATCTAGGGTGTGCAACCAACCAGGTTGCCTGACTACTAGCCTGGTGATTGTCATGTTATACCATATCGTCTTTCACTACAATGCATTTATAATGCTCTAAACTAAATTGACTAGAATTCCAATAAAACAAAAATAATCATATACTAAAAAAAGAATAAACAACAACAAAAAAGAAACACAGTCTCTCTACACAAAGAGAAAATGATAAAGCAAATGTGTTTAAATGTCAACATTTGGGATTCTGGGTGAAGTGTACATGGGAATTCGTTGTACAATGTTTGCAACACTTCCGTATGCTTAAAATTATTTCAAAATGAAGTTAAAAAGTAAAACAAAAACACTATAAGAAGTAATATTTCAAATTATAATTGCTAGCAAAGGCAAATACCAATTTAAGTACCACAGTGTTTGGTCAGAGAATATTTCAAAGGGAACATTTCTGCACTGTAACTCATTGTTTAAATGAAAATAAATGTTTTGTACATGTCTCCAAGCCATCTTTAATGACTTTTCCATCTTCACTGTGCATGTGTCATGCATTATTTCCATGAATCTCAACATGGTGTCTCCAGTTTTGTTTTTATTTTTCTCTGAAAAATGTTTTTCTACATTTTATCTTTATAAGTAAGTGTTAAGTGCAAAATCACCATGACCACAAAATGGTGAAAAATTGGCTAAAGAAATTGTTGTAAAAATGAATAAACTTTCATTACATTTTATGAGTGAAGTATTTACTTCCAAACTGATTCTTTTTTATATAACTTGTTTTTATTTTTCAGTTGAAATATTTTTCTATTCATAAAAATTTTACTGATATGTTGGGATAAAATTTATAATCTGTTAAAATGAATGAAAATATTTTTATTAACTTAATGGTTTTTCACTTTTATGGCAGGATAATTCAGAAATAAATTTAAAGTTTACGAGGGAAAAAGTGAATAGATATAAATATGTATGCCATACATTTGTGCTGCATGCATGAATCTGTAGGTATATATTTTATATATAATATGTAAATACTTAGCAGTATCATCCACCCTTTATCATTTTTTCACATTTAAGCAATGAAACAGTGTTTGCCAACAAAAAAATTTTCCCTCAAACTATCAAATATCAAAATAGTAATTAATTTTAAACTTCGATAAAAAGTATTACTGGCATTAACTATTATTCTTTTGATTAGAAATCAGTTAAGCATAATTGAAATAAAATTTATATAGTCAGAAAAATGAATTGTTTTACACTGGATATAGCACAGGTTGTCAAAATATAGTTGTAATAATGGCAACCTAATATCAAAGGCATATTATGACACAGTCAAACTATTTGAAGGTGTAGAACAATTAAATAATGTAATTAAATAATGATGACAATAGTACTTGATATAAAGCTACATCAGGGAATATTGAGGTCACTACATTTCAGATATTATTCCCCAAAAATACAATAAACACAAAGTAGGTCTTGAGAGTACAGAACAAGTAAATCCATGAAGACATATAAGTTACATTATTAGCATAACTTTAGATATAAAAATACTGTATAAATTCGGATAAAGTTTCCTGAAATTTGACAGCCATGAATAGATTTTGTCAGTTCTACAATAAGATCATTTTCAAAGTACAATTCCAGACACAGATATGCCAGCATTGCAATGAAATATATTGGCCCTAGACAAGATGGTACACATAGTAAAAATGAGCAAAATACAATCAGAGGCATGGAAATAAGGAACAAATTGCAGAAATCAATAACCTATTGTCATCTTAAAACAGTACATTAATTCAATGCATTCTAATATTTATTAATAAATGAGTCCCTAAATTTATAAGTTTGAAAATGTGTCAATCTAGATTTAAAAGAGTAATTCATTCTCAAAAGAACCAGGCTAAATGGATTTTATTGTAATGATACATATTTCACAGAAATTACTTTAAAAAGCAATATTGCAAAAGTTACCTGAAAGATGATTCTCAGTGCATAAAGTATCATTCACATTCTGAGTTGAATTTGTAAGCCACATTTTCTTTGTACCTTTCCATGTCCTTTTCTAACTTTTTTCTCACCTCTACATCTCTCATCCTCAATGCATTTGTTACCACCCAGAAATAAAAATCTTTGAGCTAGAATCTAATAATCCAAAAATACATTTCTCCTTTCTATTCCAAATCAAACTATTCAGTCTCACAATGATACAGATCTTATCCATATGGAAATCAACTGGTTAGTTGACATTATAATAAGCATGATTAAGAACTCTATGCTCCTGATAATACATGCCTGGCAAACAAACATTGCTCAGACCCTCAATGTCCATAGCTTGGATTCTCTCTTGCTCTCTCACCAATAAGCCAGATAACTTTGATTATTTATTTTATCACCAGTTACATGTTCCTCACCTACAAAAAATAAAATATCAGGTGACTTTTACCTAGGATTCTTAGTTATCATGCCCTTTGTTAAGCACTCACTCCACAATCTAATACAGTAAGAACTGTTATTATCCTTATTTTTCAATAGAGGAAGCTAATTCTTGAAGAGCTTAAGTACATTGCCCAAGTACACTTAGCTGGTAAATGGGGAAAAATTGCATTATCTCTGATTTACTGTAGTAACATTTTGGCATAGACAGCATTGTCTATGTTAGCTTTTAATCTACATCTTTGAAGCAGTTTGTTGATATTTGAAGTGCCTCCATTAAGAATTCATACTCACAGGCGGTAACTTGGCATTTTAAGGACTCTCATCAGAATTCCATGCTCAGAGCCTACTTCAACAACTTGGACTATTTCATCTCTGACCAGCATTAGACACTTTGATAATCCGCACAAGTGATGATAAAGGGGAATTTATGAATCTGTGGTACCAGCAGACTACATACACTTGGAGCAGCGCTGTAGCTGACTGAGAGTTGAGCACTGGCTAAACAGCCTCAAGGAGTGTGGTTGGCCGACAACACTGACCTGTGTCAGGTCTGCCCCACTCCACTCAGCCCTGCTTCTCGCTCTTGCCTTCCTCTTTCACCCTGCCAATCCTATCCCAGGGCCTGCTGCCTGTGTGGGCACTCTGAGCTTGAGACAAAATTAGATTTGTGTTCACCTATTAAGATAAGATTCTGTGGTGTGATTCTGACTAGAAATTGAGCTGAAGCGCACTGGCCTAGAAAAGTCACATTTATTTTGATTTAACCTTTTCCTGCAAGGTCTGATTGAGGTGTCTAAAAGGACACAAATGTTTACAACAAACTAACACACACCACAGATCTGATGTTTCAGTTTGCTTATGTGCCAAGAAAGGTCTGTATCTATGGGAGGATCAGGTCCAAACCTTGCTGTCAGTGTTATTTACCATTCCTTGTATGTGGGAGAAGGGCATGGAGATGGGGCAAGACCTGTAGTCCTCACCAAAAAAACCCTAGTAATTAGGAATTAAGAATTCACTTAAACCAGATCGGAGTGTGAAGTCAGGATTTGAACCCAAGTTGTTTAATTCCAAAGGCTATCTCCGTGCTCCTGCACGCCATGATGTGCCTTCTGAACTCCTCTGAAGAGCGTCAAGCCCCTAGTGACATATTGACAAGTTGTTCACAACAAAGGATTTGGGAAATCTTGCTTACTGTGTTTCCTTCTTGGGGACTGACAGCATAAATCACCATATTGCAGGCTTTGAGAAATCCTACAGTAGAAAACCCATTTACTAAATGCATTTTAGAAAGGACTTTTTCCCCAGTACCCCAAACTTATCTAACCATAGTACCATTACTTTTTTCAATGAGGAACTCGTTTTCTGTGGAATTCTATTTAAACACAAAGGATAAATATGTATTTTTAGATCTAAACTCTTATTATTCTTTCATTAGTAAATTTCTTAAGAAAGCCCTCAAAGAAATATTTTCTAATGAATGAGGCCCTCCTGGTTCTTCTTCGTGAGCAAACTGCCCTCTCACTGAGCGCACATTGCCATGACGATGAGAGTCGGTGATGGGTCCGTAAGATTGTTACCCTCTCTTTGGTTGCTCAAGTCTACACAGATTTTCCAAGTTCCCCATGTTCCGGGCCTACTGTGCTTATTCACAGTTAGCAAGCATTACTCTCACATAGACCTTTTGTCCAAAATACTGGTCTCCTTATGCTCCCTTCACACTCCCCTTGACACTCATATCTATACTTTTGCTTATTTTTTTGACTTCACTTGATATACCTTTTCCCAAAATTTCAGTTTCGTGTGTGGCTCCTCCTCTACAAACTTCCCCTACTAGTTCTAGTCTACCTTTGTGCATCTGAGGCAGAAAATGCACAGAAGATTCTAACGTGGGAACAGTTCAGTGTGTAAATGCACAAACCATGACCCCCTGCTGCGAGAAACAGATAAAATAGGTCTGGTCTGTAGCCAGGCATTTTCTATGCCACTAGTAAACTATCAGAAAGAGAAATTAAGAAAACAATCCCATTCATGAATGTTTCAAAAAGAATAAAATACCTAGGAATAAATCTAACCAAGGAGGTAAAAGACCTGTATGAAGAAAATTATAAGACACTGAAGAAAGAAATTGAAGAAGGTACAAATAAGTGGAAGCACATACCGTATTCATAGACAGGAAGAATTAACATCATTAAAATGCCCATGCTACCCAAAGCAATCAATAGATTCAATGCAATTCCTGTCAAGGTTCCAATGACGTATTTCATGGAACTAGGACAAATATTTCAAAAATTTGTATGGAACCACAAAAGGCCCCACATAGCAACAGCCATTCTGAGAAAGAAGAACAAAGTTGGAGGACTCATGTTACCAAATATCAAACTTTATATAAGGTCACTGTAATCAAAACAGCATGGTACTGGCATAAAAATAGACACACAGATCAGTAGAAGAGAATAGAGAGCCCAGAAATAAGCCAACACCTTTATAGTCAATTAATATTTGACAGAGGAAGCAAACACATACAATAGGCTAAAGATAATTTATACAATAAATGGTGTTGGGAAAATTGGACAGATACATACAGAAAAATGAAAAGAGACTACCTTGTTACATCACATATGAGAATAAATTCAAACACTTAACACTTAAATGTTTAGACCCCCCAAAACATAAAAATCCTAGAAGAAAACATAGGTAGCAATCTCCCTAGGCAAGGGAAACAAAAGAAAAAATAGACAAATGGGACTACATCAAACTAAAAAGTTTTTGCACAGCAAAGGAAAATGTCAACAAAGTAAAAAGACAACCCATGGAATGGAAAAACATATTTGCTGATATATCTAATAAGGGGTTAATACCCAAAATTTAGAGAACTTACAGAACTCAGCACACAAAAAAAACCCACAAACAATTCAATTAAAAAAAATTGTCAACGGACCTAAATAGACACTTCTCCAGAAAGAACATACAGATGACCAAAGGACATGTGTAAAAATGCTCAGCATCACTAATCATCAGCGAAATGCAAATGAAAATCACAGTGAGATATCACAATGGCCACTGTCAATCAATCAACAAATAACAAGAGCTGGTGAGGATGTGGAGAAAGGGAAACCCTTCTGTACTGTTGGTGGGAATGCAGACCGGTATAGCCACTATGCAAAACAGCATGAAGATACCTCAAATAAATTAAAAATGGATCTGCCTTTTGACCCAGAAATCCCACTTCTGGGAATACATCCAAAGAAACTCAAAACACTAATTCAAAAAAACCTAAGCACCCCTATGTTCATTGCAGTGTTATTTACAACACAATGGCCAAGATGTAGAAGCAGTTCAAGTGTCCATCGGTAGATAAGTGGATAAAACAATTATAGGACATTTACACAACAGAATACTACTCAGCTGTGAAAAAGAAGGAAAGTTTACCCTCTGCAACAGCATCATTGGGCCTGGAGAATATTACACTAAGTGAAATAAGCTAGTCAGAGAAAGACAAAAATATATATTATTTTTCACTCATGTGTATTCTAGTGAACAAATTGAACTAACAAGAAAAACAGAGACTGACTTATAGATAGAGAACAGGATGACAACTATGAGGGAAGTTAGAAGGTGGAGGAACCTATCCACATCATTAAATATCCTCACCAGAAATCTGAGCAACAGAAAAAATTAAATTGGCTTACTGTAATCTGTAACTTGTATAAGTACTGACCTACCAAGAATTCCTCAAAAACTCTTAAAGCCGGCTCATATGCTAATTAACATCACCCTTCTAAAGTTGGTACACTTTATTTCACTTCCTGTTTTTACCAGCCATTACAAGGTTTCAAGGTAAATCACTAAGAGATCTGTAAAGTACTGAATTCTTTTATTTGTAATACTCACAAATGCCTTGTACAATTCACCTTTACTGCATACTACAAAACAACTGTGTATCCACGGCTCAGAACAATCCAAAGGCCAAGCTTCCTCTACACCCTGGCTCTTTCATACCAATTGTCTAAAGCATGACATGAGCAGGAAGCAAGCCAGCCTATGTTAAACCAGTGTTGCTTTGCAAGGGCTCTGGCACTGTTGGCTGAAGGCAATGTCTGCCTTTTTCTTTTTGGAGATAAAAATCTTCTGCTGAAGTGTACCAAGAATTTAAAAATAGGAACATCTGGGCTTGATTAAAGCAGATTTCTATTTTTAAAGAATTAGCTATCCATAGAGACTTTTGGACAGTAATTTGCAGTGTGTGGTCAGATCCTGAGTTTATTTCAATTACTCATTCAGTATTTCTTTTAAGTGAGATTTTTGCCTGTGAATATTTACACATCATATATTTTTATATGCTACTCAAATTCTTGACATGGAGTTTCTAGCAAGCTCAATATAACGTAATGCCAATAGGTTTCAGATGAAAATAAATCGAAGTGCAGAATACCTCATCAGAGAGAAAATAATCTAGATTCTTTTGTAATCCTAGGTAAAAGATCTAAAATTAGCCACTATATATTCTAAAGCACAACTCATTCAGATGAAAAGGGTCTACTAAAATTACAATTCTTAATAGAACTTAATGTAAAAATCTCCATTTAATTTTACTTCTGGAGTACTATAAAAAGGAGCCTCTCGGCCCTGGCTGGTGTGGTTCAGTGGATTGAGTGCCGGTCTGCAAACCGAAGGGTCGTGGGTATGACTCCCAGTCAGGGCACACGCCTGGGTTGAGGCAGGGCAAGAGAGGCAACCACACACTGATGTGTCTCTCCCTTTCTCCCCTTCTTCCTCTCTTTCTAGAAATAAATAAATAAATAAATAAATAAACCTGTAAAAAAAAAAAAACTAGCCTCTCAATAGAATTATATGACATAATCAAATAATGGCGTTTTACAACTGAAAAAACCCTTCATGAATGGTGCAGCTCTTCCCATAAATTCTGACCCACAAATGTACAGTGCAAAAATCATTGAACAAAGTACATGTCTAAGTAAAAATAACTGCAATTGTGGGAGAAGGCTCTTTGGACAATAGCTTATATTATAGGAGAGTAAGGAAATGTGTTTCTAGTGGGCTCCTTTGTATTAAAAGAGACGGTCCTGTAATATCCCTTTACTAATAGTTATTGATTGAACTCCAGCTGGAGCCTTTAAAAGGGGGACTCTCATTCAGGTAATATAAGTGGAAGAAGGGAGAAGTAGCAATTTCATAAGCTTAAAGGTAAGAAAAGGTGGTTAGAAGGTTCGGAAAACTAAACAGAGCACCAAAAGACCTAACAAAAGAAAGGAGGTGCACAGTGAATGAGGTTATCCATTAAGCGTATCATCTTGTCTCGGGATGGATAAAATACTATCACATGGATGAATATCAGATACCTTCTTGCCTGTCCTGTAAATTCAATTTACTTGAAAAGGATTATGGTCCACAAAGAAAAGCTTCTAGCTATGTCGAGCATAATTATAATAGTATGGCGGGGGCCTGACAGCAGAGTTCAGAGTGAGAAAATCAGCAATGCTTAACGTGTTCCATTTGATGCTATAAATCTGTAGCCTTTGATGGAGAATCAGAAAATTAAGAATCAGAAAATTAAGAATCAGAATCTGACTAGTGGCCATAGTCAGAGCTTCTAACAAACACTAGGTAAAGGCAGCGTTCCACGGCCCTGGGACACCGGGGTGACTCTGAGCGGCCGTTCAGCGACTCTGGAGCTTGATTCTACATCTGTGAGACGAGAATCAGACACTATTTCCAAGGTTTCTTATAATTCCAAAATTCAATGACTCCGTGTTTTTTCTTTAAACGACCATGTTCTTCATGTTCTTTTGTATCACTTGTATATTAATTCACATTGACAACAGTTTACCTTATTTAGAAGGTAAAATCTGGTGAGGTGCTAAAGCATCGATGCCTCAGAGAGAATGGTTAGCCCCACTTACTAATCCCCCTCTCTAGTTGCTTCAAGGTATCAGATACTTGTTGAGCTCTGACTTTCAAAAGTACTGTGCTAGGACTATTAGGAGTACAGAGGGGTATAAAACATCATTTCTGCCATCAATAAACTTAAGGAGCAAGAAGACATACACTTAAAATGAACTCAAATAAGTAAATAAGGTAAATTCACAACCTCAGAGAAGTTACCGAACCATCCCTTGGGTCAATTTCTTATCTATAAGATGGAACTGATAACACTCCCTAGTCGATATGGTTGTTATATGAATTAAATGAGTTAAGATAGTAAAAATGTAGCACAGTTCCTGGAAAATAGTAAATTATAATTGGGGAGGGGGTGGGCTAGAAAGAGAGCACAAGAGAAAAGGCATGTGAGAAGGAGAGAAGCAAGGGAAGGGGAGAGACAGAGTCTTAGGAAGTCTTATATCACATTCTGGTTTCCCACACTAAGGGCACATTTGGAGATAACCAGGTCAACAGAAACTTACGACTTTCTACAGCACTACACAGAAATAACATTAACAATACATCAATTAATAAAATCTGGAATGTAGTCATCCCACAAATTTTCAAAATAAATTATTCAATTAAATGTATTTCAGTTCAAAATGTATTTTTAAACAAGTGGGTTGTATTATTAATAAAATTTATTTTCTATTAATAAGTATTTAACCGTAAACTATGCTACTGAACACAATATATACATGTATATTCTTTTTACAAAATAAAATAGAAAATAAATTGTTACTTAAAAAAGAATACTCATTTATATCACTTTTTTTTATTAGTCCAATCTCATACTCTCTTGACTAATAAGATCAATGACACAGTAACAGTTTTGTAGTAGCTGTGATTAGGATTAAGTTTTGGTTGAAATGATTATTCTTTCTAACTTAGAATATTCTGAGAAAAGAGAGAGATTCCAGGCTTTTTGATTTCACTTATATGTGGAAGCTAAAGAACAAAATGAACAACAGAACAGAAACAGACGCATAAGAATATTTAAAAGAGTATTCTTTTAGGTACAGAGAACAAACTGATGTTTGCCAAATGGAAGGGGGTTTGGGAGGCTGGGTGAAAAAGGTGAAGAAGTGCGAATTAAGACGTGCAAAATGGTAGTTACAAAATAGTCATGTGGATATAAAGTACAGCATAGGGCATATAATCAATAATATTGTAATAGCTATGTATGATGCCAGGTGGGTACTAGACTTATAGGAGGGGTCACTTGGTAAATTAGATAAATGGCTAATCCCAATTCTGTACACCTGAAACTAATTTAAAATAATATTGACTGTCAATTTTAAGAAAAAATTTAAAGAGAAAAATATAATGAATAAATATAAGTGATATGATTCGTGGAATGAGATGGTACATCTTAAATCTCTAATTAAAAAGTCATACCCAAGAAACTATATATTGCATCATTCCACATATATCACATTCTGATAAAGACCCAGCTATAACGATGGAAAGTAGGTCTGTAGTTATCAGAAAGCTGTGGGAGGCACTGGGTGCAAAGGGGCAGAAAAGAAAACTTGGGGACCATGGCATTGTTCTAATTGGTTCTGTGTTGGTGGATGCTATATGTTTGTCCACAGAACTATACACCATGAAGACTGACTTTTACTATGAGGAAATAAAAATAAACAAGGTGTCAGGGGAACCCCAGAAGCAATGCAAACTGTGACAAATGAATCTATCTTATAAATGTGAGACATAATCACACTAAAAGAGACTGGGGAGAAAGTAACCAATTCGAGAAACTCTGTAAGACTGTGTTTTGATAATTTGCTAAGGTTTCCCACTGTATTAGATTGGGCCCCAAAGTCAATAACTGATGTTTTTATAAGAAGAAGAACATTTGGACAGAAATGTAGAGAGAATTTCACAAGTTTAAAGTAAAAAAAAGTTAAAATTAAGATAAATGCCTTTCAATATAAGTTTGTAAGAATTTGTAATAAGTTAATTCCCAGCATTGACAGAGATAAACAGATAAATGTATTACTGATGAGAATATAAATTAATATAACATTTTTGCTAGTTTTTTTTTGAAATTTAATAATATTTAATCCCTTGACTCAGCAATTTCACTATAGCAATTAAACAGAAGGAATAATGTTTTAGAGTTACTTTAAAAACCTGAAAGCAGCCAAAATGTGCAAAGATAGAAGCAAAATTATAAACTATTGAAATTCATAAAGTGAAATATTTAACCATTAAAGGTTATTCTAGAGATGCCTATTTCCTGCCACAGAAAGATGTTAGTGATATTTTAATGATATTGTTAAATAAGGCAGGTTAAAAGATCATAAAATAACACATAAATACACTTGTGTTTCTGCATATATGTGTGTACGTTTTAGACAGAGGAATGGGGATGGGGCAGTGGAAAGAGAGAGAATGGGAATCAGGCAACAAAGATCTCTCCCAAATGACAAAAGTAATTATCTCTGGGAACTTGTGAGTGTTCACCAGTGACCCATTGGATGGAGGAAACCCAGAACAGAGCCCCCAGCTCCAATGACTATTTTCTCCTGTCAAGAGGTCCAAAAATAAACGTTTATTGTGTTGAGTCAGTGATACTGAAAGTGTTTGTATCAACATTGAGCTTATTACAACAGCTTTGTAACACGGCAACTGGGTCCAGGCTAAGCCGCACTTCCCTATGGTCCTATCCCTGACTGGATGGAATCGATGGTGGCAGAGAGCCTCCAATATGACTCAATGATCTCTGTCTTCTTGAGTAACTAGAATACAGATGTTATGGAGGGGACGTAACTTGCATTTGTTTTCAGATGTTTGTGACTTCTATCTTGTTGGCAGATTCTATTGCTCTCTTAGTTTGCCCACTTTGCTGAAGCATGATGCTATGTAGGAGAGGACCGTGTGGCAAGGAAATGAGGGTGGCCTTCAGCCAATAGCCTGTTAGGAACTGAATGTTGCCAACAACAACTGAGTGAGTATGAAAATAGATCTTTCCCCAGTAGAGCCTTCAGATGAGAAAACAGACCAGGGCAGACACACCTTGATTGCAGCCTTGTGAGGAACAATAATAAACAGAGAACTTGGCTAAACCACCCACAGACGTCTGACCCAGTGAAACACTGAGATAATTAATGTGTGTTGTTTAAAAATTGCTAATTGCCAGGGTGATTTGTTACCCAAAGTAGATAATTATTGAAGACTTTTTCACTAATACCATTAGAGATGGGGTTTTTTATTGTTTGTTTTGTTTATCTGTGTTTTCTTCAGTAACTATGACTCTTTTATAGTGATTTTCTTTAAAAAATCAATGAAATTTTAGGATAGATATGATTCCCTAAAACTTGCGAGGATAACCTTGTGATGTGGTTCTGTCACAAGCATGCAAGACTCACACAGGGCTTGTCAGCACCTCTGAGCTGTGATCCATATAAACACTGGGTGTGCTTTTAGCTGACTTTTCCTGTTTCCGTAGGCACATTTAGCACGTGGAAATGTTGTAGTTGTGCTCTTAGTCTTAACTCCCTTATCTATACTACGTGTAACGTTCTAGTTTATAGATACAGTAGATCCCTTTCTTTAAAAGTGACTAGATTTATTTTTTGAACTAAAAATGTCACTTCTGAAATGTTTTTATTAGGGCACTTTGACTCCTACAGAAAATTCCTGCTTGTATTTGGAGACTGCAACCACTGAGAACAAAAACAATTGCTCAGTTTCTCTTCTCTAATGATATTCATTATCATTTTCTCCATTCACGCAGAACTCAGAATTATAGGCACCTCTACTTTGAGTCACAAAATTTTTGGGATAAAATTGTCAATGCTTTGAAACCTTAGTCGATGGATTTCATCATTTTGGCTTTACTTCTGTGAAACAAATGAACAATATTATAAATAGTAAATAAAGTTTCATCATTCTCGTCCTCCATAGGAGACCATTCTGGGCGGTGTGGGCCCAGCTCCCACTCAGAGATGCACAGGACCCACGCCCATGAATAGGTTCTACCATGGGGAATCAAGCCTGCAATGTACCTAGGCCACTTTGAGACTTGCTTTTGCTAAAGTCCCTCACCCTGAATTGAGACAAAAGTGCTTACTGTAACTTCCTAAAATCTGTGCTAAACCTACCCAGTATGAAGTGTAACGGGTTCAACCACTTTTCCCTTTGCATTTGCAAATATCCTTTTTCTGTAATGTGATTAGTGGCATCCTCTCCTTTGTTTTCTGTAAAAGGTAACTGCCTAAAGCAAACCTGTGCATAGTAAATGAGGACCATCATGTAATGTGCCCAGAAAAACAATAAAGGCCAGTCAAGGCAAGGGCCAAGGCTTTTTCTCCTCTTAAGAGAGAAGCTGCACCGTCCCTTTGGTTCCACAGGATTCAGTTGTCTGTGTGAATTTCTCGTGCCTCATCCACAATGTGGCTAAGCCCACGAGCCAGGGTCCGTCCGCATCAGTACTCCCTTAACAAATGTGACTTATACATCTGTTTGTCAAATAGATGAAGACATTACTACTATGAGCATATCTGGTTTAAAAAATAAATGTGTGAAAATTTTTAAGTATTTTTAACATATTTCCACCTTTTTTTTTTGCTAGAGAAATCAGCCATGTCTACAAGTAAATGTGGTGGTTTTGCCCTGTGTCAATTTAGCTAAGTTGGAATTTTTGCTTCTCAGATCTGACATCTCTGTGTTTCTGGGTCAGTACCAGCCACAGGAGAAATTTGTACTAGGTTTGGAAGGTAGAAGTAAAGTACAATAGCCATGTTTTCACTTAGAGGTCTAGAATTTGCTTTGCTGAAGCTCACACAGGGCATTACTGGCCTACTCACTTGCTTTGTTGGCTTATACAATAGTTGCAGCCAGGCCAGCAGCTCATCCAACTCCCTTTGAGATCTCTCCCTTCAGCTTCTCCCAATCCTGGTCTACATGTACATGCAACTTCAGAATCAAGTATTCCAGCTGCTTCTATGGTTCACTGGCAACACAAATTGAAGGCCTGGAGGTGGTAAGAGATAAATGCAGGTACCAATTTATCATAACACAATTCAGCTCATCCTCATGAATTCCAGCTAATTCTTGCTCAACTGCACTTTACATCCATCTTCCGGTCCCAACTGCCTGCCTACTGACATCGGTTCCAACCCCAATACAGAAGCAGCAGCCTTACATGCAGTGTTTGACCAGCTCCTGCAGTTGGGAAAGGTCAAAGCCCTATTATTATAAATCCCTTATTCTATGTCATGCGTAATCGCTTTACTGCTCTGCTCAAGCCCAACAGTTTTGGCTCCATGACTAATGGCATAGCACAAAGAGTAGAATATAATAAAGTTTTGGACCTCTAAGCTGAGCATGTACACTGAGCATGTACACACATTTTCCTTATGAACTAGGAATTGCCTCAACTAGGAATAATAGTATGTTACAACATTATTTTGAGAATTAGAAGTAAGGTATGTAAAATGTCTGCACAGTTAAGACCCAAATAGATGGTAGTTATTATTACTAGTACAAATATGTTAAGTTAAATTTACACAATTTTTAAGTCAGCACCTAAAATAGCCTTGTTATAAGAAATGGAAAGTAATATAATTAATACTGAAAAATAAAATGCTTATTGAAATATGTATTATGCACATGATTAGTGAAAAGAGAAAGTAAATGTATTTATTAAAAATTCAATTTAGGTTCTATAAATCTCCCCCAAAATGTAATTATCTTTTGGACAGTAGGCCCTTGTAGTGCAGGCTTCCCCCACTAGGTGAGTGTTCTAGGAACCCATCTGTATCAGTGTACCAGCTGGCATTGTTGTGAGAGGCTGTGTTTGGNCTGTAATGGTATAATCAATAAAACATATTAAAAAAGAAAAAAAAGAAATGGAAAGTAATATAATTAATACTGAAAAATAAAATGCTTATTGAAATATGTATTATGCACATGATTAGTGAAGAGAGAAAGTAAATGTATTTATTAAAAATTCAATTTAGGTTCTATAAATCTCCCCCAAAATGTAATTATCTTTTGGACAGTAGGCCCTTGTAGTGCAGGCTTCCCCCACTAGGTGAGTGTTCTAGGAACCCATCTGTATCAGTGTACCAGCTGGCATTGTTGTGAGAGGCTGTGTTTGGCTTCAATGAATTTTTTTGAAGGTTCTTTCCACATGTTTGCCCATTTCATGATGGGTGATTTACAAGTGCACCTTCCCACACCAATTTGAGTGTTCAACAGTTTTTGACCAAAAACCACATGACCCTTAGGCCCCATACTCCCTATGTACCTGGTCTCATACCAAACAATGTTTATTTTTGTTTCTCTGGATGAAAAAAATCCTCAAAGGAAAATGTTTTGCCGATGCAGCAGGTGTGAAATGAAGAACAGCAGACACACTAAAAGGCATCAAAAGTGACAAGCTCAAAAACCATTCTGAGCAGTGGAAAAAACATCTTGATAGGTATATTGAATCAAATGGAGAGTGCTTTGAAGGTGACTGAAGTTCAAACATGTGAGAATACATACACAATTTTTTATAAATAAATTCTAGTTTAGGGGGATCCCCACTCATGTAGCAGAAAAATTAAGTTAATGACTATAAGCTGTTAAGGAGAAGACAGGTAAGGGATACTAAGGCCTGGAGCAATCTTACAGATTCAGAAATATTTCTTTGTTGGCTAAAGCTCAATGAATCAAGAAACTCACTAATTACTGACCATATATGGATTTTGTTTAACATTTTAAATGAGTGATAAGGCAAAACATACACTTAATGTCTTTATTAGCACAATTTCTCACTAGAAACATTTTAATATGCCCCTTTGCCCTCAAATTCAGGAATCATCAGCATATACAATTGCGTACCACTTTGCTGTAAATAACAGGTATATTTCTTAGGCATTGTGCTCTGCCCAAATGCTCACATGTTTCTGATTTTATAAAAGAGATAATAATTCTACCCCCTGTAGTCTCTTATTACATTCACGTAATATGCATCTAGCTTCTTCTTATCAGTATCTACCCAGCTTCATCCCAGCTCAGGAATGCAATGTGAGTGTGGTTCTAAGTTTAATTTCTCTCATACTCCTCTGTTTTTTCTCAAGGCCTTGTAACAACTCCTCTATGTCTCTGATCTCTATTTTGGGCAAGTTTCAGTTGCTAATTGCATGTTATATATTTTTCCACTTTCCAAAACAGAGCTGACTTAAAATTTGTTCCATTTTATGTATATGTGTGTATACCTATATACACAACTATTGTGGTTTCTGAAAGTATTTTTAATTTTTTATACTTGAAATTTATATCTGCTCATGTAATTTGCAAGAAAAATTCAAAGCTTTGTACTCATCCAATGGTACAATATAGAAGAAGTGTTTTAGCACATGATGGATAGTACTATCCTCGGATTCCAACTCACTATAAACAGAAAATCTGCTTTCCTTCCAATTTTATGAAATTGCAAAGAGATTGTCATTCTTTCTGTAGATGAACATGTACCTAAGGAGCAAGCTATGACCACTAAGCAAAAACATGCATATACTGTTAAAATTTATAGTTTACCATTATTTTAAATGAATATACTGGTTATTCTGGCCCAGTGCTTCTCATTTGAAGGAAGACAATTCATTACTTTGTGAACTGTCCTGTACAAGGCAAGATAGTTAACATCCATGGTCCACAAATCATGCAGCAACCTCTCTTCTCAGTCATTGAACAAGAAAAAACACTGTCCCTCCTCCTCCCTTTCATTTGCCATGCTTTCTTCATTCTAAACACTGGACCTAAGCCCTTGGATAAACAAATCACACAAGTAAATGAAAATAGTGTTACGTTTTGATAATGAAATAATCCAGTCTTATTGTTTGATAGCACTTATTACCCATATCGCTGGATATTTTTCCCAAATTAGTGTAACTTTTAATCACCTCACTTATATACACATACAACTCACCCTTGAATAATACAAGGGTTAGGGGCACCAACCCTGGTGTAGTTGAAAATCTGCATATGACTTCTAACTTCCCCCAAACTAAACTGCCAATAGCCTACTGTTGACTGGAATCCTTTTGGTTAACAAAAAAATCAATTAACACATATTTTGTGTTTTATATATATATAATATATGATCTGTCCAGACTATATATATACACATATATATGTATATATAATGTGTATATATACACATATATATGTATATATAATGTGTATATATACACATATATATGTATATATAATGTGTATATATACACATATATATGTATATATATATATGTGAGTGTGTGTATACATATATATATGTATATATGTGTGTGTGTGTGTATACATATATATGTATGTATATATATACGTATGTATATATATGGTCTGTCCAGAAGGTATCCAGACATGTAATATGAAAAATAGAAAATTTCATTGAAGAAGATACAAGAAACATTGTACATAGAACAGTGATACCTCAATCCCCTTCTAAGTAGGCACCTTGGGACCCCACACAGTTCTCCCATTGCCCCATTGTATTTTCCTGAATTTCATCAACAGTCTGAAGTCCCTTCCCTTTCAAAGGTGATTTTAGTTTTGGGAAAAGACAGAAGTTGAAGGGAGCCAAATCTGGGCTGTAGGGGGCTGAGTCACATGAGTGATTTGATGTTTCACAAAAAAACTGCCCTAGAAGTGATACATGAGTGGATGCTTTGTCATTATAAAGCTGCCAACCACCAGTTGCTCTTAGCTGTGGGCTTCTGAATTATCTGAAGAGTTTCTGTGGAGGAATGTTCAAGCTTAATGTGAAAGTTGATGCAGATTCCTTGTTCTACTCGCTCACTCATTTTGAATGTTAGGGCCACACAGTACACATGTTCACACAATGGAGTCTACTGCCCCTACTGACTACTACAGTGAAGTGGTCATTGTTCATACATACACATTCCCGTCCACTCTCCTTGGGTGCCAGGTTGTATCAATGCCCCATAAACTGTTCTCATTATATTAACAGTGGCCAGACTTTTTCCAAACAGGCTACACACACACACACACACACTCTCTCACACTGTAGTCTTACAATCAAGTAAGATTAACAAAAGAAAATGTTAAGAAAGTCTAAGAAATAGAAAATATAAGTACTGTATTTACTGACAAAAGCCCACATATAAGTGGGCCCATGTAGTTCAAACCCATATTCTTGAACGATCAACTGTATACTCTTTGATAAATTCTCTATATTATTTCACCATAGTCAATGTTCTTTTGCTTCTAATATTTCATCACCTCCTAAAGTCTAATGTTCTCTATAATGATTTTTATTATATTTTTAACTATAGTTGACATTCAGCATCATTTTGTATTAGTTTCATATGTACAGCATAAAGATGATCATGTACTTTACAAAGTGATCCCCCCACTATTTCAAGTACCTACCTGGCATCATATATAGTTATTATAATACGATTGACTACATTCCTTATGTGGTACTTTACATCCCCACTACTATTTTTAACTAGCAACTGTACTTCTTAATCCCTTCATCTTTCTCCTTAAAATGTGTTTAGATACCCCCAGTTTCACTGCCCACCCCCAGTTTGCCTTTTCCCTATGTGTTTTTGTCTCTGAGGTATTCTTTAGTGCTACTCTAACCCTCCACCAACCCTCTTCATTACTTGAAAGATTTATGCAAAACAAAGCTGGATTTCTAACCAAGGGATCCTTTAAAAATATCTATGAAAGAGTCTCCCTTCTTTCATTCATATAGAACTTTTCAACAAATTTAATATTGCTTCACAATATTTCCCAAGGACATCCACACCCCCTCACTACCTAGTCTAGCAATAGCACCTGAACGGTGCTACTATGAGAATAATCTTAACTGCCTAGTTGCAAAGAATGTGGATTTCATTCAGTGCTTTTACAACAAAAGCACATGTTTATGTGTCTCAGAGGACATTATGTGGTAAGGATAAATGGCTAACAGTATATAAGCTTCCATGGTGGTTTAATTTTTTATCATATTATTTAGGTGAATTTAAAAAGGATTAAACCAATTCTATTAAAACTTCTACTCGAGAGTTTGTGTAAACAAACCTGAATTGCAAACTGTTTCATGCTCATCTATTTCTGTTTAGAGTATCCTTAACAGCCTGTCATTCAGCTCTACCACTTACAGTGCCATCGAGATTACTATCATTCAAAAGCATGATTAACAATATTCTCAGATAACGCTTCCACTCAAGTGTGCTATTCACAATGCTTCTGAGATCACTACTGTGTGATCGCGCTTTTGCAGGGTTATGGGTACTATTTACTTGACCTCCAATTCTCCCAGTCTCATTGGTGACACTGCTATTCTGCTAAGGGAATTAATAACAACTTGAGAGCACCATTATGTTCTAACTTGCCAGCTCTTTTTCTAGACCTGCTGCCGACATCTGATAGGCAGTGCAATCATAGTACATTTTCATGCAAAAGTCATTTACCTAGTCAAATTAAAAATGCTAATTTATGACTAAATGAAAAAATATGTTATTATTAAAAAAGAGCCTTGGCGTTTAAACTTCACACCATTCTTCACAACCCACCTATTGACTTTTTCACTATAGTATCTGAAACTTACAAAGTCAGAAAAAAGGTCTTGAAATTAACCTGGTGAACCATCTCTCAAACAAGTGACACGGGCATATTATTAAAGGTCAATGAAGTTTATGAGAACTGTGTTGTGTTTTGAATCTAATGGAAATTTTTGATAACTATTTCATCTGTTATAAAGACTAAACTTTATATCTATGGTAATAATTTGCAACCAAAAAACATTTTTATAGAATAGTTTCTAAAGTATTTCTCAAGCAATGATGCTTGAAGTTACGTAAAAATTATTTTCCTATACAAGAGGTCTAGCAATTACTCAAATTTCTTAAGACAATCATGGCTCTTTCTGGTCAAAACTACCCTGAGGTTACTCCAGAATAATGAGTAGCTGGTTCAAAACATTTGAAAGTCTATGTGTTTCATTGATCTTTGTGTCTTCCACAGACTTACACACAGTAGGTGCCCTAGAAATATGTGAATAAATGGATATATGAACGAATTGATAAATTAATGAATAAACAATCTCTTAGAGCAATATATTTCAGGGTGTCACGAGAAACCAAGATAGAACTTCTGGATGCTACTTACAATGTAGAATGCTGGAAAGAGCATGGTTTCCACATGTGTAATCACATCCACAATCAACTGCCAGACAGTCTTCAGTTGTAAAATCTTCTTGAACCCCTCAGAGCTGACAATTTGTTACAAAAATTAAAAAAAAAACACAGGAATCTAAGGAAATATGGGTGCCTACAAGGAAAACTGGGATAGGAGTAATTCTCCTTGGGCAAATGTCTTCAGACATCAGTACAAAGAACTCAACTAAAGCTTTTAATGAATTGTGAAAACTTGAGTGTGAGATAATACGCAAAGATAGAACCCACAGGGCCAGAGGCACCAAGGGAATGTATTACACTTGCAGGAGCTCCTTTCCAGACCTCCCAGGTATACACACCACACACACATACACAAGTTCATGAGTCCTGAGACAGCCTAAGCATATGGTCTGGAAGCCTGAGATAAATGAACTGCAGCCACTGTGGGAAAGGTATCAAACGTCACTCAGATTTTTCCACTATCTCCATAATGATCAAAAGTCCTAAATAATTTGAATGTGGCAGAGTGAGGAAACCTTAGTAAAGACTAATTATATTTGGGGACAATGAACAGGAAAAAACTATCCTGATCACTATAGGGACCCATCTTTAAGATCCAAAGAGATATTGCTAATGAAAACTATATCCAGCTCCCATTATTATACTAAGAAGTAAAATAATAGGAAGCTACTACTTACAGTAAAAATTACCTAGAGAACCTCTCTGAAGCACAGTGCAAAGGGACAATCTAAAACCAAGTGTGGGGTACACACACAAAAAAACCACAGGCAAATAGCCCTAAACAAAAGTTAACAATAGGAGAATTTGAAGATTATGGTGATATAAGGAATAACAACAGCCCTGGCTGGTGTAGCTGAGTGGATTGAGCGTGGGCCTGCGAACCACACAATCATGTTTCAATTCCCAGTCAGGGCACATGCCTGGGTTGCAGGCCAGGCAAGTTCCCAGCAGGGGACTCACCAGAGGCAACCATACATTGATATTTCTCTCCTTCTCTCCTTCCCTTCCTCTCTAAAGATAAATAAATAAAATCTTTAAAAAAAGGAATAACAACAATTAAAGCCAAACCTAATTCAATTTCTGACTAAACTGACTCAATCCCCATAGTAAAAACAAGCAGAAAGATCTTCCTGTTTCAGGAATAAAAAGTGTTTACTGCAGGCTCTACCTGAGTTCTACAAGAGAAAAGCATGAAAAATGGAAGGAAGGAAAGGAGGGAGGGAGGGAGGAAGGGAGGGAGGGAGGGAAGAAAAGGGGGGCAAACTAATAAACCAAGCATCCAAAAACTGTGGGGCAAAAGCACATGGCCTAACATATATATGTAAGCAGAATTCCAGAAGGAGAAAGAGTGAAACAAATATTTGAATAAATGATGGTTGAGTTTTCCAAAATTAATGATAGATACCAAACCACAGATCCAAGAAGGTCAGGAAACAAAGAGCAAGAGAGATATCAAAAAGAACATACCTAGACATATCATTTTCAACATACCTAGACATACCTAAAAAACAAAAACCAAAAGAAAAGAAATTTGTATTAAACATAAATATATAAATAGATAAAAAGTAAAAGAATAAAAACATACAAAAAAGTTTAAAAAATGAAAAACATGAAAACACAAATCACAAGAAGTCTGGGGTAGCTATATTGAGATCATAAAAAGCAGACTTTTAAACAAGTAATATTATGCAAGATAAAGAGATACTGCAAAACAATGAAAGAATCAATAATCCAAGAGATATAACCATCCTAGTGATAGAAATTCAAAATACATTATGCAAACATGATAAAACTAAAAGGAGAAATGGACTAATTTATAATTATATAAACACTATATATATATAATTATATATATAATTACATAACACTCCTCTTCAGTAACTGATGAAACAAACAATAAATAAATACATTTTTATTGATTGATAGAATATCAGTAAGATTATAAAAGCCTAAGCAATGCAGTTACCACTTGGACCTAATTGACATTTGTGAACACTTAATTCAACAACAGAATGCACCTTTTTAAAAGTGTACTTTTACCATTACAGCTCATGTTCTGTGTCATAAAAAGTTTCGAAAAATTTAAAAGAATTTAAATTACACAAAATATGTTCTCTGACCATAATGGAATTTTACTGGCAAACATAACAGAAAAATGACCAGAAAATTCCCAAATATTTAAAAATTAAGCAATTGAGTTTGAAATAATGTATTGATCAAATTTAAAAAAAGGGAAATTAGAAAGTTTTGACCTAACTTAAACTGAGAAATAATATATTAGGATGTATTTAAAGAAGTGCTTAGTGAAAAATGTATAACATTAAATGTAAGATATTGGGAAGACAAAAAAGTTTTAAATCAATAATTTGTTTCTACTTTAATGAACAAGAAAACAACAAATTGAACCTAACATATGTGGAATAAAGGAAATAATTAAAATAAGAATAGAAATCAATTGAATTGAGAACAGAAAAATAATAGAGAAAATTAAGGAAATAAAGAAAATGGTAGTTCTTTGGAAAAATTAATATAACTCATAAACCCCACACTATGCTGATTAGAAGAAAAAAAGAATGTACACAGTAACTATAGGAGAAATGAAAGAGATGTGTTATCACTAGGGACTCTATAAATAGTAAGAGAATAGTTAGAGAATACTTTGACAATTTTTTATCAATAAATTTGACAAATTCTATGAAATCACAAAATCCATGAGATAAATACCATCAAAGCTTACTCACAAAGACATATATAAGGTAAATAGTCAGCCCTGTATTAAGGAAATTAAATTTGTAACTAAAAAACTCACCCTAAAAAGTATTCCAGAGCACAATGTCTTAACTTGAAAGTTTATTAAAGATTTGAGAAAAATAACACTAATTCTACACTAACTCTCACAGAAAATTGAAAGAGAGTAACTACTTCTCAACTCACTCTATCTTAATGTCAAAACAGATAGTTACAAAAATGAAAGGAATAAAAAAGAGAAAAGAGGAAAAAAATATAGACTAATACTCCTCATGAAAAAAACAAAAAAAACTCATTAAAATAGCAAATTGAAATCATCAATATATTTAAAAGATAATGCATAGACCAGTGCAATTTCTCACAGGAATGCAAGGCTGGTTCAACATTGCTACATCAATCTAATTCACCACATCAACATACTAATGAAGAAAAACCATAGAAACAGAACAGAAAAGTTTTGACAAAACTCAACATTCATCCGTGATTTTTTAAAAGAAATATCTCTAAAAACTTGGAAAGAAGTCTCTTCTTCAATTTCATAATGATTATCTGCAAAACCTATAGATAATATCATTCTTATGAGGAAAGACTGTTTGCTTTTTCAAATTCATGAGAAGAGAAGGCAAAAGTCAGTTTCCAGAATCCTTAATGTTGCCAAGAACCATGATGGAAACTCAGTGTTGCCTGTAAGAGAAAATGTGTTCTTTGCTTTAAATCCAGGGATCTAAGATTATAAACTCAATTGGGTTAAATTTACAAAGAAGAAGTTGCCTCAGCACTGTACATTTACAATTTCTGCCTGACATTTGGTGTCCCCTTCTCCTTCGAGCCCCTCGTTTCCTGCTCCGGAACACTGACAGGAGTGTACCCTCCACACAGTGACCTTCTAGGGAGCTGACCTTCAGTTCTGAGCCACAGAAGCTACTTCTACCACTTTGTGCTACTCAGTGGCTTAGGTAGAAGAGTCTTGTCTCCAAGGGAAAATTATCCTCATGTATATAATTTATCAATCTAAAGCCAATTTGAGACCATGTGGTAGAGGAGAAATCTTTATGCACAAGCAACATGAATCCAAGTTTAGCCTCAATGTAGCTGCTACACAGATACCTCCCTGGCTCTGAATAAAAAATGGAATTGAGGACAATGGGGCAAGTGCTGCCTAATAAGCCTGGCAATAACATAGTTAACCAACTATCTTTTTAATACTTTGTACCAGACTGCCACCTTAGAGTTTTGCAATTTAAAAACAGAACATATTTTTTAGTTCACCAATGCCTGAAAGGCCGATAACAATCACTTTCTCCTGCAGTTCAATCATTACTCTGAAAAAGCTGCCACAGTATAGTCAGTCTGAGTGGTTCTCGCCCTGAGGTTGTCGGCTGCCTATAATCTAATCTCTGCATCACCATCTTCTTCCTGAGATCTCTGTGCCTCCCCACAAGTTACTATCACAGACTCCCCCTTTTTTATGATTAAGGCCATTCACTCAGCTCTCTTAATGCCTTCACAAAATCCCACCCAGCAGTATAGACACAGTCCCTCAGCCACACATTAGAAGTTATAGTTACCCCCATATGACAAACTGTCCCTGCAGCTAGATTCAAGTCTTTGCTCAGGCCGCAGCAGGTAGAAGTCAACACACAATTTCTTTCCAAGGGCCTAAGAGAAGCTTCTATGAACCACCAATATCAAAATGCCCTGTTCCCACAATGAAGCCCAAAGCTTCAAATCTCAGGAGTTTCTGCATGTATATTCTGATCAAGAAAATTCACTCTTGTTTTATTTCTCCACATGCTTGGCCCATGCACCAAATGTTACCATCTATTAAAAGACCTAATAAGAGTATCTCACACAGGTTCTGATTAAGTTGAGGAGAAAAAAAAAACAAGACTTCAATCTGCACTCCTTATCTTTTTCGTTCCTAATAGAACCTATGACTTCATGTCTGTTGGGCCCAGATAGGGAAGATGTACACCCCATCCCACATCACCGGCCTGCTGATCATCAGTCCTGTCAGCAGGGCCACTGCTGGAGGAGAAAATCTGCCTCCAGTGAGGACCTTGCTCCTAAGTCAAAGAGGGAAGCTGGAATACACATGTTTTTAGTTCCAGATTTTTCCAGTCAGATAAGTCCCTCTCCCTCCCAGGACAGAGTTAATGACGAGGGAAGAGAGTGTGGAGAGTCCAAGAGTGTCATATCAATAGAGCTCCCCATCTGAAGAAGATACCAAAAGCGAACATGAGCATTACTCACAAACACTCAAAACCTTAAGTGGGAAAGAAATCAATAAAGTATCTGCTTTACAAAGATGAAGAGAAGTTACTATTACATTGCTAAATTGTTGCTAAATTGTTGGCTGAATTTATACAAAAAGCTAAAGCCTAACAAAACAAATGGAAATAAATTTATTTTTTAAAAATTGTAGGAGGACAAAATTTTAAATAATAAATCAACATAATCTTATTTTAAAAACTGATAAAGTGCTTGAGCCAAATAGTAGCAGTGGCAAAGCAATTACTTTGCTCCTTCTTTGTGAAGTAGAAGCTTGAAGTGTTTGATGTCCTTGAGGCGTGTCCTTTAGAGCCATTTCTTTTGAGAATTACTCTGCAGACAATATTTGGCTTTCTCCCCCAACACTTTTTTTACTGCAGAATTTTACCTATAAATTTTAGTTCAGTTTTCAAGCTCCAGCAAATTGGTTTTTTAGCTTTCATTAGTTTTCTTTTGGTTTTCCTACCAAAAGAGTACGTGTGTACTCTTACTCTTGGCTTGGAAAGGGCATCTTTTAAGGTCTGAAGGCAGGGTTATTGTTGGACTTTGACTAGATATTGAAGTGATGAAAAAAGCATCTTCCAATAGCATTGCTGCAGAGATTACCATTGATATATTCTTGTACCTAATAAACAAGACTTAAATATACAGGAAACTCAACAAATATGGTTAATACTGTTTTGCTTTTTGGAAGGCAGAATTTACCAACACACTTTGTTCTCTATCTCTGAAGAGAAGCCTAGTTTTAATCCAATTCCAGAGCAGATTTGAAATTTAGTGACCTGGGAAGGGGAATAAGGAAAATCATCTTCAGAGAAAAAAACTATTAACTTCTAAAGGACCCTGATAAACAACTAGGGAAAGGTCTAACACGGGGAATAACTGAGGCAATAGCACTGGGTCTGTTTCTTGCCTCAAGCATCATGCCTCCCCTCACCCGTGGAAGAAAGTATTCCTAAAGGATCCTATCCTTGGGTTCCTATAAATAAGACGGTATCATTTGGTGAAAACACTCTCAATTATTGGGGTTAAGAAAATCTTGTGGTTACTCTTTATTTTCCAGCCAAGAAATGAATCCTTTAACAAGTAAACTATTTTTATACAGGTAAGTATTCTAAAAAAAAAAAAAAGATTGTGAGTTTACAACTTAATTGTGAGTAGTTGATTATATACATTCCCAAATCAGTAATAAGAACCAACAGTAAACTTGGGTACCAATCCAGGTTTCTATTTATCCTTTAGTTTATACAAATGATAACATCTAAAACAAAATGAAATTTCCCAGAGAAAGCCCCATCTCCATCTTTCTTGTAATATGCATATCATTGAAATCTAGTCTATAGAGATCATTTTAGGGAAATACTGTAAACATTATTTCTCAACTACATTGGTAGAGAAATCTAAGTTACCTTTATAGAGGTTACAATTCTCAAACAAGAAGGCACAAGTGGATCTTATATACAAAAGAGTTGTCTGCCTAACACATCCACCTTTATGAACACAAAAAAAATGTTTGAAATTATGGTTTCTCCCTAAGCTGCATGAGTTCTCAAATTTTCAAATAGTGCTCAAGTTCAAGTTAAGGTCAAAGTATCTGTTCTTTCCTTTGTTATCAATAGTACACAACCAGCCTCTCTAAGGTAGAAAGTTGGGAATGGAACACAGGCTATTGATTTTCTACTCCTTCCAGAGAAAAACTCCAAGGTTACAGTTGTTTTTGTTTCTCTTCATACTAGGTAAGATTTTTTTAGCACTTACCAAGTTTCAGACACAGATCATAAAAGTCACAGTCCTTATTTTCAAATTGGCTATGACACGTGTGTACCACAAATTCTCCAATAAAAGTTTTCACAAGACACTATGGGTATGCAGAGAAAAGAAATGCAAAATCATATAGGTAATTTTAAGGCTTCCCAGATGGATCAATTCTTGAAGTCAGCTTTACATGAAAGCGGATGGTGGTCCAGCAGGGAGGAATGAGAAATAACACTGAAAATTCGAAGCTCTCCCAGGCCACTATGGCAGAGGCAGGAGAAGAGACACCATACCAAAGTGAGGTGTCAGTGCAGAGTGTGATCTAATCCTGAAATCCATGTACCTGGCCATTTCAGATTCGTGCAACAATACCATAGAGATATTGGGAGGGACTCAGAGGCATTCAGACTAGAGTCAGGCCTGAACATTAGACCCTCACATAGGATCAAGACAATGACTTTGGAAAAGGATTAGCAAAAGTTTTAAGAAGACCGTTAGGCAATAAGTCTTGTTTTGCAACTACTTTGTGATTATAAAAGAGAATATAACATGTCTGGGTTTATGGTTTGGGAACAAGTAGGTGTACGTCATTTTTTCAGATAAGAAAAAAAGTAAGGAAAAGATTAGAAGAAGTGGGAAAATGTACTTTTAAACACGCTAAATTTGAAATGCCTATAGGGCATAAAAGTAGAAATTTTTAGGATGCAGTTAGATATACAATCTGAAAGAATATGAGATTAGAGGAACAATAACAATAATATATTACTAATAGAGATAATAAAGACATTTGAGCACCTTTATTATTAACAGCCACTGTTCAAAACTTACATGAATTATTTTATCTGTATATTACAACATGATGAATGTATTACTATTTTCATTTTACAGATAAGAAATGATTAGAAGTTAATAATATGTCTTACTTGGTGG
The DNA here is from genome assembly GCF_014824575.4 of Sturnira hondurensis. Classification (NCBI taxonomy): domain Eukaryota; kingdom Metazoa; phylum Chordata; class Mammalia; order Chiroptera; family Phyllostomidae; genus Sturnira; species Sturnira hondurensis. The sequence continues at coordinate 33,612,075 of NW_028076767.1, forward strand.
CAGTTGAAAGAAACCAAGGTTTGAATTTCACACCCTCCCTTTATTATTAATGCCAGTATTAAAGTTGTAAATAAAATTAGGGATACTTTATAATCTCAACATTGAACATCATGACATTAAATCAAAAGTATTTTTGTATTTCATTGTGGTAACAATAATTTAGCCAAATAATTACATTTCTTCTGACTCCATCTGCTTTCCCTGTAATTCCCCACAATTTAGAATTGTGAGAAAATCAAGCTTCTTGTCATATTAGGATTTTAATCACCTGGAGGTGTGCTATATTTAATTGCACTTTGCCATTCTGCAAGAAAAAAGCTAAAGCCAATGGATATGAGTTTTTCTAACCAGCAGAATTTTCTACACTATATATGGTGGTATACATCAATACAAAAATAATGAGCTCATTTTATAATATAGGTGAGCAAATTCAATTTGACAAAATATGTTTTATGGCCTAGGTACAGTTTCTTTTTTAAAATGCAATTTATAACTTTAGTGATTAAACTAAAACATTCCCAAGCTTTGCTTCTTGTACATAATTGTCAGTAAACATAGGTTAATGATACTATAAATGAGAAAGAATCATAGCAATAATAATAATGGTAATAATAATGATAATAACTAACATATCTTATGTTCCTAGAAAAAGCCAAGTGATGGTCTAAGAACTACAGGAACTATATCATTTAATCCTCAAATTTTATAGATGAGAAAGTTGAGGAATAAAGAGATCAAGTAATTTATGCAAGATCACACAGTAAATTAATGGGATCAAGATTTAAATAGAAGTATTCTAAAGCTGAAGCCCTGAGTAATCTTGCTGTGATGGTTAATTTGGCGTATCACAAGGTACCCAGGTATTTGATTAAAATTATCCCGGAAGTATCTGCGATCATGATTCTGGATGAAATTAAGGTCTGAATCTCTCTACTGAGTGAAATAGATTGCCCTCTCCAATACAGGCCTTATCCAATCTGTTGGAGGCCTAAACAGAGCAAACAAGGCTGTGCAAGGGAGAATGTGCTTGCTCTGCCTAACTCAGACCTAGGACATCAGTATTCTTTTGTCTTTTACTTAGACCGGAACTTACATCAGCTTTGCTGGGTCTCCAGCTTGCTGGCTACAGATCTTGTGACACAGCCCCTGCAAACCATGTGAGACAATTCCTTGTAATAAATCCATACATATATGTGTAACCTCCTATTGATTCTATTTCTTGGAGAGCCCAGACTTAAAACACCCATACGATACCAGCTCTTTGAATTTCTTTGGTAAATAAATATCTTCCAATCTTTCTTGACCTACCTTTTTATCTTTACTAACCGAGGTAGTAGCTAATCAGGTGCCTTGGATTTTATAAGGCTTTCTATTAAACAAACTTGTAATACATATTTCTATGACTAATGTCAGGGTAAGAGCTCAAAGCCCATAATTTCTGATTTCCACAGTATCATGTAGACCAAGCTTACATTTCAATTATATTCACAATAAATAAGCTCTTTTCTCAGTTCTACTTCAAACTACCATTTTGTTTCTCCAGTGAGCATTCACAAGGTCATCTGCAGTACACAGATCAAATCATCATTACTGAAAAATACTGCCTAAGTATAGTGCAGTAAAATAACAAAACAATACCTCTTTCATGTGTATGATACGTTGATTTTCTATGGACAATGTAAAGCATAAAAGACTGGTGCTCATTCTTTTTTTTTCACATTGCAAATAGGGTTGTTTACACAAATAATATACACTCCTTGTAAATAAGTCAAAGAGTACATTCAAATATAAAGAAATGAAAAGTCATTTGGTCTCCCCCTTTCTGAGCAACCCCTCCTTGCTAATATGTTGTGATAATTCTGTCATACATGTTTTATAGATACACATAGACACGTGAACTTATTATATAATGTCCATTATTATATTATACTAATGTCCATTATTTTATTTAAAATTACCTCATATATTCCATTTTACCATAGCTACTTCCCTTGCCCCCACAAGAGTGCCCCACTCCATGTGCTTGTTCACTCCAAGGGCAACCATGTTAAAAAATCTAATTCTTTCATTATTTTTCTCCAAATTCTTAAAATCCTATGTAGACTACAAATCATAGAATGGCCAGAACAATTCAAATGCATTCTTTCCAATTTTTTTAAAGTTTTTTTTTAAGATTGTATTTCTTTGTTTTTAGACAGAGTAGAAGGGAGGGAGAGAAGCATCAATGTGCGGTTGCCTGTTGTGTGCCCCTCACAGGGGACCTGGCCCACAACCCAGGCATGTGCCCTCACTAGGAATTGAACCGCAACCCTTTGGTTCACAGGCTGACGCTCAATCCACTGAGCTTCACCAGCCAGGGCCATTCTTTCAAACTTTTAATATTCTCTTGCATGGGTATTCAACATAAATTCAGCCTTTTCCCTCTGGAGAGCATGACTTTGTTTCCAATCTAATGCTGAACTAACATTCTTTTCCACATGTCCTTAAATTTGGTATATTAATTTTTTATGTGCTACTTTTCTGTTGTGGAATTACTCATTTGAATGACATATGCATTTTTAAATTTTAATATATATTGCCAAATTCTTTTTTTAAAATGTGGAAACAGCTCTTGTTTCCATCTGAGAGGATATCTACTCTTCACATTTCCTTTATAATAGTTATATTTAAACTTGTGGTAAATTTCATGGATATAAATGATAGTTGATTGTGACTTTAACTTGCACTATTTAGAGAATTTGAGACTTTTCATAGTTTTGTTGGCCATTTGACTTGCTCTCCTTTCCATTGTTCATTCTTTGCCACCTCTATGGGTTATTTGTCCTTTACTTGTCGATTTGCAAGAGCTTTCTGTGTATTAAATAATAGTCCTTCATTTGTCATAGTCATTATAAATAACACTTCTAGATCTCTCTTACACTTTACCTTTCTATAGAATAGAATTTGTCAGATATTTTATATATATAAATCTCCATATATTTTTCTTCATATATTTTATGTACATAAATCTCCATATATTTTTTTAATATATATATATATATGTCCATAGTTTTACTTAATTGTCTGCCTTTAACTTCAAAGTGTCAGGACTTCTATAGCTGACTCGGAAATTGTCCTCTGTCTTCTGTATTAAGATTTTATTTTGGAAAGTTTTCTTAATTATTGCTAACATAGTTAGCAATAATTATGTTAGCAATAATTACTTTATTGTTTTATTGCTTTATTTACTTTTTCTCTACCTAAAATTTATTATTGTATACACTGTGAAATAGGGTCCATTTTATTTTCTTCTGGTTACTGGCTGATTTTTCTATACTGTTAATTAAATAGCCTGTCCTATTCTCACTGAATTGAAAATTTGAAGAAAGAGTTTGTAAAAAAATAGGACATTTACTTTCATTTTTATGTTAGATTTTCCATATCAGATGACCCTATGTGATTGAGAAATTGAGAAATTTCAAATATTTTTCTAGGCCTTTCTTGACTTTTAAACTGATTTTTCATTGGACTTTTTAACCAAGACCCTCCAAATATCACTAAGTTTTAAATATAAATGAAGTCACACTGACAGTTACACCTGAATCTTTGCAATCAGAAAGATAAGTAATCTTTCTAGTAGAAACTAAAATTTTAGAGTTAGAAAATTAATTATCAGAGACCTAAATCTAATGTTCTAAGTCCCCATACTCAAATCGAGGAAGCCAAATTTCTCGTGGAGACTCCCACTTCCAAGTATTTGCAGAAAACACCAAAAGAAATTTCATTGTCTATAATGATCACTTCTTACTGATTGTCAGCTTGACTTCTAAGCCTATAGTTTACCTCCCATGCCACTTCAGTGCCCTTTAAGCCAGATTGTGCTTCCAATAGTCAATCTACCAACATTACCTGAAAACCAGTCTATCTAGAAAAGTACTGATCCCTCCTTATGCCTGCAGAGCATAAAGTTAAGGAGAATATACCTGCTTATGCAAAACTGAGGGGAAGGAAGGAGAATGAGATACCCCCAAAAGTAATGGGCCCTAAAGTGATACTGAATTTATAGAGACAGCTCCTTAAATTCACACATGCCATTAGCTTCTTTCTAAGAGCACATGGTAGCCAGCAATATGCCTGGGTATGTAAAGGTTTCAGTATTAGCTGCCTTATTATATACCAAGCAACTAGGATCTTGAGCCCAGCTTCCCAGGCCAGATTTCTATTTCTTCTACGGTAAACTTTTTCTCACTAGTCTCTTGGCAATCTGGTTTCTGACAGCTCTACAACCCACTTCATACCTATATATGTCTGAATTCCAAATATCAGTATAGTACTTACTTTTTCTCAGTGGTCCCATAGAGCCAATTGAAAACAACAGATGGACAAGATGGATAATTCCTCATTACATGAGGGATTGAGAAGCCCTGACAGAGGAAAGGATCTTCGCCTTGCCTTAGCTGCCACACCCTGCAACACATGTATCAAGAGTCCTTGGTTTAAATGTTCACCTTGAACTATTTCACCAGCTCCAGAAATTCTTAATTATCAGCACAGGGTTATCAGTCATATGCTCCGTAATATGGTGTGGTCAAAAAGCTGATATAGAGATTTCCAATTTCTGCTTTGGATGATAAATCCAGACTGTGGAGGAGGTCTACCTGTTCCAAAGAACTTCTGTGTATATATCTTTCTTGATTGGGTTAAATACCACCACGTGACTTCTGCTTTCTAAGGCATACCACCTTTAAATAAAAATATTTTTATAAAGGATTCACCAATTTTTCCAAATGAGAAAAAATCAGAGGCACATATCTAATATAGAATACTTTCTTGAAATTCACTAGTGATTTGGAACATTTTTAAAATAGGGGAAAAATACACTATTCCAAGGCTAAAAGTGACTTAATGACTCAAAGTTTGTAAATCAAGATGAGGTCCATACTTATACTAGAACCTCACTGCGTTGCCCAGAGTCCAAAATATTTAGGCTGGCTGTGTTCTCTACAGAGTTAATAGGGCTCCATTGTTGAATATCACTTATAATCATTTTGCCATCTTAAAACACATTTTGTTCAAAACGAAAGTACATCTGAGTAGTGATTTTAGGCCTCTTTTGATGCATTTTTGACTGATTTATTCTTTAATTAACCTCATAAGACTTTACTTTTGAAAGTCTGTATGGCAGGCATAAACGGAAAATGCAAAGCAGGACTGAAGTACCCTATTTTGGCAAAACCAAAGAAAGTAGAAAAAGAAAAGAAATGATGGTATCAGCTCCTAGTATCTGAAGTAGCCTATTTATTTCCTTTTCCCTCATCTTTGTTTTATTTTCTTTAGTATCTACAAGCAATTTGCTGCAAAACACATCCAAAATTGTGTCAAAAGAAACCTTTTCAACAGAAGGAAAACTCGTTTAAACTAAGTGTCAGATTACTTCACTTTTTGGAAGGCTTCATTCCCCTCTTGGCTTTTAAGAAATCCTTTCTCACCATTCAAAAACTTTAATAGGCATTTAATTTAATGGATGTCATGTCGTCCTCCAATAACCTCACGCCTCCATTTTTGTAGCTAACCTTACCACTAAAACCACCTAAGCACCTCAGCTAAACACTCATTTAGCATATCACAAATCCAGGAGACCTTGACTACCTTCACAGCAAGGCAAGTAAATATGTTAAAGAACCATCCTAACGTCCTCATTTTGAAAGTCAGGAAACATTTAGTTTAATAGCTAACTAATTTATCACACTGAAAAGGCATACACCCTCTAACACCCCCAGCTAATTCAGCCCTGCTCACCCTCCAGACAAAAGAGGGAGCTTTGTACAAGTTGTCGGAAATTAGCTCAATATTGGATCCCACCAGGCCGAGAATGTCAAGAATACTGTGTATTTTATCCTAACTTTTCCTGCAATTCTGACTCCATCAGTAAAATTCTCAGCTCTTCCCCTGAGGTCAAGGCCCAAGGTTTTGGGACCTCAGCGGTAGAAGTCACTTAGCTTCTTGAATGAGCCTTTTCAATCAGTAGGTGACCTTGAGGACATTCCAAGGATAGAGCCTGTATCACTCAGGATCTCATCATGAGACAAACCACACCAGTAATTTCAATAAGTGAAGTTTAATATACAGAAGTATATTAAAGATATAGATATATATAGATACAAGTTGGTTAACTAATAAAAGGGGTAAAATAGAACTCGATGGTCTTTTCGAGGCAGCAGCATCAGGAAGTAGCTATCACTCTGCGCAGTGACATTCTAAATGACCCCAGTGGGTAACACACCTGAATGATCTCTTCTTCAGTGAAGGTGAAACCTGTGCCTTTCGTCTAACCAATATTATACAAAATACATGATGGGATATCACTCCCTTGATTCGGATATAATAGACAGGATTTCATCCTAGCTGGCTGACAAGAGTCTCCTGATGGCTTTGAAGAAACAGACAGACATGTGTGAACTGCATATGAAAAGGGTGACAAGGGAGAGAAATTTTAGTGACCTCTAGGACCTAAGGGCAGTCCAGCCAATAGTCAATAAGATACCAGGGCCACAAGAAAAGGAGTTCTTAAAAAAAATCTGGAACGAACCTGAAAGATGATTCTTCCCTTGTCCAGTCTCCAGATGAGGATACAATACAGCTAACACCTTGATTACAGCCTGGTTAAACTCAGAGCAGAAGACCCAGCCAAACTATGTCCAGACTCCTAGCCTGTGGAAATTGTGAGATAATAAATGTGTTGAATTACTAGATTTGTGGTTATTTGTTACACAGATACAGGAAATTAATACACACCCTTAGGGCAGGGGAAAATGTCAACAAAGAAGAAACTTAGAAAGTTAGAGAAGAAAGTCACCATTAAGATTGAGACTTAGGGCCCTGGCTGCTGTAGCTCAGTGGATTGAGCACAGGCCTGTGAAGCAAAGGGTCGCAGGTTCAATTCCCAGTCAGGGCACATGCGTGGGTTGCAGGCCAGGTCCACAGTGGGGGACACATGAGAGGCAACCACACATTGATGTTTCTCTCCCTCTCTTTCTCCTTCCTGTCCCCTCTCTCTAAAAATAAATAAATATTTTTTAAAAAAAAGATTGAGACTTAGGGCCCTGGCTGGTGTAGCTCAGTAGATTGAGCGCGGGCCTGTGAACCACACGATCGTGGTTCAATTCCCAGTCAGGGCATATGCCTAGGTTGCAGGCCAGTTCCCAGCAGGGGACTCACGAGAGGCAACCATACATTAATATTTCTCTCTTTCTCTCTTTCCCTTCCTCTCTAAAGATAAATAAATAAAATATTTTTTTAAAAAGGTTCCTTTGCTTAAAAAAAAGTGTATGCCTCCCACTGCTCTCTGGTCATGAAGAAACTTTCTGGAGACCACTCGCCACTACAGAATCTTGCAAGCCACTGACACTTCAGGACCCATTGCAGGCCAGTAGGCTTGCTGCTTCACAGAAGAAACTAAAACTGGAAAAGCCCCTTCACACCCCCTCAGCCCTGCCATCTCCTCCTGTGCACCATTAGCAGAGCCTAACTCAACCCCAACAAGAATAAATAAAATAGGGGGTCCGACTGCAGTACCACAAAACAGGTAAAGGAGTGTGGGCTATCAGCTGAGAAGTGATAAATTAGTAACTAATTTGATGTCTATAGTTACAATTTCTAAGATGATCTTTAATGAGACTCATTTGTCCTGGCAGAAGAAGCCCCAGTAAGAAAGGAGGTCAGAGTTGAAGGCTAGAGGAATGAGACCTAGCATAGTCTTCATCCCATAACATGTTAATGAAGAGATAGCTAACCAGGGCAGACAGGAATCTGGCTCCTTCTTCGTCCTGACTCACACACTACACTCGAAGATTCAGCATCTCAACACCTGAGGTTCAGAGTGCCTGCAAATGCGAACACCATCTTACGATGGAGTGTTATTAGTTTTCTCTTTCCTGTGATTTAGCTCATCACTCAACTTTTTTTTATGGATCCCGGATTTTTTTAGCATGTGGATTCTACTATAAAATGCCATTAAAAAATGGCATCAGCATTATCAGCATTTTATTTCCCTCATGTACAATTTTCAATGCTATTCCATAATTTTAAGTATTCATTAAAGTTAACCAGAAAAAGAAATTAACAAATGCATAGCACTTTGCAAATATTCTGGCTTGTTTAGCCCAGAAGGCTATATATAGCATGTTCAAATTTTTTCTGTTGGGGTTCAAGTCCATAAGTACTTGTGGAAACTGTAATATTTTTAAGTGATTACAATAAAATGAAAAAGCTCTCATAACTTAACTTACAATATAGAATTTAGAAAGATTAATCTTCCCTTTTTATTTAATGTACTTGCTTTTTTGCTAGACTCATGTATGTAAAAATGTGTTCACACATGCACATACCTACACTTACTCCATGATGTTGCCCAGTTTGTTATGGTCCAATAATTAACTCTTCAAATACTGAACTCCAAACCAGATTTTATTAGAGAAGACAGATACCCAAATCACAGCATTTTGAAAATTATATATATTTGCACCCATAATTATGAAGCATACATGTACACTGGCCCTGTTGACTCCAGTGAGGTAGCCAGCATTTTTTTCATCTCTCATCTCTGCCACATTATACATGTTGGCATCATTCTCTTGCAAACACGTTCTCTCCACTTGGTGGTAGCATGTTAATAGGAAGGGTAAGAAATGTGAAGGTGGAGGTGTGGCTACAAAGAGCTTCAAAATTATACTGATTGTGGTAACTCCAAAGTGAAATGGGTCTTTTAGCCTGCATCTATAGTAGAAAACAGCAAGGAATGGCCTTGATGGGCCCAGGTTAGGTTAAATATGTTCAGCCTTGAATAAATTGCTGTGTCCAAGGCAGTAAGATACTATGATGGGCCAAGTTAAAGCGTATTCCCTGTGCTACCTGAAGCAGTGGAGAGAAGAAGAAATGAGGCATTTTATGAGGAAGAGAAATAAAGGGACTTCAGTCTGATGGAAACAAACCATGTTCACTATGGGTGCCCACCACTCCCTGGCAGTGGTGAAACCAGCGAGTTCAGTCAGCCACCATGAAACGGCCTTCTTCAAATTGCTTGCTGGAGCGAATTAGAACATTTCATGAAATTAAAAGCTTGGTCCCACAGCATTCTGGTGAGTCTGCTCATTTGTACATTGTCTAACAAAGAGCCTACTAAGTAGAAGGCTGACTAGGTCCCAAAAGACAAAGACACTAAGACACTGTTGTCTCAGAACATCCACCTATAAAATAGATAACAGACCTATCAGCTAAGCAAAGTGCACACACTTTCCACCACTGCTGACTATATGCTCATCTAATAATTTTTCTAAGAAAGAAGCTTTATTAATCAGTACTCTGTCAGTTTCAAGTGAAAGAAACTCATGTCAAAGCAATGTAATTTTAAAATAAAACAAATCTTGTTCCATGTAACTAAATTAAAACTAAACTAAAAATTTAGAAGCATGAGTTTCTAAATGAAAACCTATCCAGGTGCTCAAATGACGTTTTACCCCTTTTTCCTCCATGTCATGGCTCTGCCTTCCTCTGCCTTGGCTTTACATTCAGGCCAGCCCCCTGCTGAATAGGCAAGCCCCAGAGTAGGCAGAATGGGCACCGGATGCTCGAGGTTTACACGGCCTTGGAGCTTGCAATCCTCAAAAAGAGGGAGGATATTTCTTAAGAGAAAAAAAATTCTGGTAATAATGCAATTTTCCCAGATAGAACTCCATGCTCTACCCTGAACCAATGATATAGACCAAGCCCAATTTTGGACATTTTTAGGTTGGTTGGGTCAACTTGAGTCCACATGGAGTAAGTTCCTCAGAGGAAAAGAGGGTTCTGTTGGTGGAAATAAATGATGCGATGGGTTACCACAGGTTAGTACTAAGGAGGAGCAAATTGCAGTCTATTCTGTAACCCAGTATTATGGAAATATTACCTCCATGGTTCCAAAGTAGTTTATTTTCTCAAGACCAATTTGAATTAGAAATTCTAATATAGCTATTCTGACATAGGTTCCATTTTGGAAGGAGTAAACCTCAGAGAAAAGGAGGCATTCTGTTTTATACAATTTGGTAATAATTTTAAAACTACAATGATCACTTTAGGCCATTTTCAGATGTCTCTATTATATAAATGCACATAACAAAAAAAGCAATATGCAAACACAATCTAAAGCTATGATGTCCCTATATTGCATCTGCTCCAAGAGTTCCTTTCTAGCATCTATCTGAATAGCAAGGGCTAGAAGAGAACTCAAATCTTCAACAAGCAGGGACAGCCTAATGGCTATTAGACAGAATTCATATATATTTACCATAGCACTGTATCTGAGGGTCTATATGATAACTACTGTTCAATTTTCATGTTGATGAGAGTATGACTCAGTGTTTCTCCCTGGACCTATTATCGAAAAATGTATCAGAGACAAGGAAGTATTTTTTATGCCTCAAGATCTCTGGCTTGTGTTGGACAACATCTTTATTCTTCTACCTATTACAAACATATAATGAAATAAACTATTTTTATATAAAGATATTTTATAGACATCAAGTCTGTATGTCTAAAAACATATCCACAATATACAAAGAGGAAGGCTTATCCTAGACATATGCAAAAAGAGGGTTTATTTTAGTTTTGCTAACAAAGACTTGAAAAGTTTATTTCTGGATCTAGTATTAATTCTGGTGGTAGACAGAACAAGATTCGTGTGGTGATAGCATGAATTTAGGCTCCTGTTTGGTTTTGTTATGCTTTGTTTTGTTTTGTTTTTTGTTTGCTCTACTGCTCAGAGCTTTCACTCTCAAGATCAGAATGAAGATGGCTAAAGCTGTAGTCAGCACACTCAGCCCAGCCAGGTGGATGCAGGAGAAGACACAGAAAGGTACACCTTCTCTTTAAAGGTACTTGTTATAACACACTCACATTTCCCCTTACCTCTCATTTGCCATTTCTAAGCCCTGTGGTCACACCTAATTGTGAGGGAGAATGGTGATTTCTCCTTTAGATAGGTAGCAAGGTGACCAGCCAAATCTAAACTTTGTAGTAAGAAAGAATGAGTATTGAAAAGTAACTATAACCTTTGCCACAATCTACTTACCACTAATTCCAGAGAGATAGTTTTTAAGCATTAAATGTGTTTCTAAATACATATACTATAATTATAAGAATAAGAAGAAACCATAAAAGAAGAAAGTATTGCCTGTTGTTTTCCACAAATAAAACTTGCTAGCTCACATTTTCCCATTATATTCCAAACACTGGCATTGAGGTCAACAAACTCATTCGAAGTTATTAGATAAACACCAAAATATCCCACAAAAAAATTAAGGTTACTTTTTCAGGGCATCCTGCTCTTTATTTTTACAAATGGAATCTGGTGTGGTAGCCTCTTCTGAAATAACTTCACCATACAGTTAAGAAATATTTGAAAGTAGTGCAATAGAATGTCACTACATTCTTCAACTCCATAAGAAGAAAATCATTTAATTAAACTATAGAAAATCCGTAAGCTTTGTTCATTCGTGTGACCTAAGGGTAAATTTTTTTTGGCAGCAATTCTGTTAGCCATAGGCTTCCAGAATACACAGGGCTGTACCAGAAGTTTTTCCCCCTAAACACTTCACTAGAGTTTCTAAGCCAATGAAGAGTAGTGTCATTACGGATACAACAAAGCCAACCCCCACCCCCCAGCTGTGAAGCTCACAAGTTTGCACTGTCTTCAACCACTTTTCATCCAAATAACCAAGAAACAGATTGTTAATACAATTAACTATAGTTGTGGTTGGGGGCTTAAATATAGCTAAATATTTTTATGACTTTCTTTATTTAAAATTATACTCTAACAATATGTATTTCCCAACTGAGAGTTAAGAGTTAGAGCTCCTTCATAAAAAAAAACCCTTAGTGGTAAAGAAATAATCCAAGATAATGTTTTATCATTAGCATTATTTAAAATATAGCAACAATAACAAATTATTTAAATGACAATACTAGAGAATTTATAAAATAAACAATATAGCAACAGAGTAGGATATACTACAACCATATAACCCATGTTGTTAATTATTTTAATGACACAGGAAATTCTTACTATGTAAAGGATTATAATCTTTATTACGTTTCTGCTTGTGAAAAGTTACATATGGAACATTTGGAAGATACAAAATCAGTACAGAAAATAAATATCATCTGTAATTTTTCTACTTAGAAATTAGCATGACAGAAAGGCTAGCCAGCTAGAACTTGTGACTCTCATACACGATTTCTGAAGGTAGGCGAGCAGGCTTTGTTACTGCTTTTAGAAAACCACGCTCTTCTGTTGCTCCACAGTGTGCGACTTTGATTTTGAGAGCCAGACCACGATTATGCAAATATACCTGTACACATAGATAATACTGTACATACATTTTGTCTTCTTTCATTAATATGTAAATTTTGTTCATATTAATAAATCACATTAATTTAGTAAGAATTATACTCATTTATTAATACTAATATTTCTTTGGAATATTAATTATTTTTGAAAAGTTTTCACACATGAATTGTAGTCCCTTGGATGAATAAATAACTGATTACCTTATTGTCATTTTATTTTGGCTTTCATTTATGTTTTTATATAATGGTGTGATGAACAATTGATATATAAACATTTGTGAGAATCATTAGTTATTTCAGAAAAATAAATTATTATAAATTTACAAATATGAATACATTGAGGCTCCTGACATATATACATAATTGCTTTATAAGACAGCATAGCAATTTATATCTCCAAATGGGTTGTCACTGAATATGAAATTACATGAAGAGAATAATAAATTATTTACATAGAATGAAACTAAACACATGCTTAGAATTTATATATTAGTATTTCTATAGATCATGAGTAGAGAAAAAGACTGGAGAGAAATACAAAAATATGTTAACAGTGCCAATCTTTAGATGGTAGGATTTCAGGTAAGACTTTTTATTTTTATGTTTTTGTATGTTTATCAGTTTCTCTAAATTGATCACATATTACTTGTATAATAGGATGACAAATGTTAGCTTAAAAACCCACTGTTACTTAACATCAGATATAATACTTCATTTTTGATAGCATTACATTTTTATTACTATTTAGTTAATAATGGTCTAACTTATGTGAAATCAGTAGAGTCGCAACTAGAAAAGCGACCGGTAACTTGAGACAGTCCCGCAGCAGTGAGACAGCTACGTCAGTGTCTGAAATGGCGTTGTTCCCGGAGTACACTTTGGTATCTGGAGGTGTACTAAACAGGGAACCTTTAAAAACTTTACAAAAATCTCCTAAATACTGAAAGATCATTGCACTTGTAGTGTCTTCTCTTCCTATGCTCTTTCTAGTATTTAATGATTACTTGGTAATTCTAATTATCATCATCACTGCAGTGATGAGGTTCTGTACCAGAAAATTTCTTAGAAACCCTACAAATTTAGCCTATGGAAGGGTAATTAGGAACTTGAAAAAATAAATATAGAAAAAGTGCAATTGCTTTTTGCATTTATTACCGGTGACATCGTCACTGTCATTATTAATCTCTGTAAATTACAGTCACTTTGTTACAATTAACGATTCATTTTTCGTTCATCTCCGCTCTGCCTCTGACTTTCTTTATTAACTTAATAGTATGTGAATTCATTGAGAAACTTAATATCTCATCATAAATATCTATTTTCTCCTGCATTTTCCTAATTAGCTGTATCTATGATTCTAGTTTCTATTTAATAATAAATTTGTTCTAAAGCATTCATATCTACTACCTCTGATTAACCATGTAATTATTTTTTTCTTTCTTTAAGTAGTAGGTTGCAATTCATCTTTCTGCACCCTTTTGGTTGCTTGCTCTTTTTCTCTCAGTTTATTCATTACTCGGCACAAGATATTATTTTCCCACCGTGGGTTATTCTTTAGCTCTTTATTATCAATGATGCCTTGTATCTACTCTTATAAATATGAAGAGTTTCAAGAGGATGGCTAGAATATGTTCTGCATTCTTCTAGATGATTCTAAGTGATAATTAATAAACAATGGAAATTTTTTCAAGCCATTTTATTTACACTTATAGTAAGGTAGATGTTGACACACAGTCAGATGCCCATATTTAAAGTATGCAATTTATAGAACTATCACCATAATCCAAATCATGAGCATATTCACCATCCTCAAATTCCTTCATGCCCCTTCCCCCTCACCCCTTCTTCCCTCCAAAATATGTCTTAGCATTCATTTTCTGGAATTTACATAAACTGAAACATGTAGTATGTACTCTTTTGTTTGTCTGGCTTCTTTCATTCAGCATTATTAATGCAAGATCCATACATATTGTAGCATCTATCAATAGTAATTTATTTTTTATTGCTGAGTAGTATTCAATTATATGGATATACTATAATTGCTTATCTATTCACTGTTTGATAGGCATGTGGATTATTTAGTTTTGAGTTATTGCAAATAAAGTTGCATTAAATTCATGTATAAGTCTTTAAACAAAGATAAATTTAATCTTGGATAACACCTAGAACTGGAATGGCTGGATTATGTAGTAGGTGTATATTTAACATAGATATAACATTAAAAGCATAATTTATAAAATAACAAAATAATAAAGTCAACTTCAACAAAATTTTAAATGTTTGCTCTTCAAAAGAGTTAGTTAAGAGACTGCAAAAGAGAAGTCATAGATAGGGGGAAAATTTCCTCAAATATCTATGTGATTCAAGACTTGTACCAGAAATACATGGAGAACTCTCAAAGCCAAATATTTTTAAAAAACCGCTAATTTTTTAAATATGTATAAGTTTTAAACAGAGACTTCACTGAAGAACAGAAACAGATGGCAAATAAGCACATGAATAGATGCTCAACACCATTGGTCATCAGGGAAATGTAAATTAAAACACCAATATGATACCACTACACCCTATTAGGATGGTTAACATTTTAAAAAAACAAAAGCTGACAATAAATACCAGTGTTAGTGAAGATGTGTAGCAACTGGAATTCTCACACTGCTGATGGGAATATAAATTCATCGATCTTTTTTTTTAATTGCAAGAAACACCTGAATTAACCAGACATTAAAACTGTTTTTGAAGAGGATATCTGCATTTCTATAAATAAAATTTTCAAACAGAATCATAATGTTATCAGGTAACAAAACTAGACATAGTTTTGGGGGTTTTTTTTACTTAAATTCCTACCCTTGCCAGGCACTACACATTACTAGCATGGCTACTTCTTTGTTTGTACTCATAGTACTTAGTAAAAAACAAAGTTCATAATAAAGAAGAGCCTAAATAAGCAAAGCAAAAATTTAAACACAACCAATAACTTTAATCAAGAAAGACCTTTTTCTATTGTCTACTCCTAAAATTAAGTTCTCAACACATTTCCTATTCTTAAATCTGACATATTATTCTATTTTGAATAAGCCATAAAAATATAATTTTGGTTTTAGTTTCAAACTAAACCCAATCACTTTACATCTGTCTTTTCTTCTTTTTAAGCATCAACTAAGTGGCAGGTCCTGAGATAGTCCCCTGATGCAAAGATGAATAAGATGGTGCTTCTGCCCTGGAGCAGCTCAGAGTCAGCAGGTGTATGATTTTGTCTTGGCTTGTGATGATTTACCCAAGGAGATCCTTTCACTAGTAAGCTTTCTGTCTCCCAGAGCTTGATTGTGGCAACTGAGCTGCCAAGTTCCTGTCATCAATTACCAGTTACCTGTTACCAGAGAGTTTTAAGGCGTGCACAAGTATCTTTTTTCTCCAAATAACACTCAGCTTTTTCAATCAACATAATTTCTCTGAAACAGAAAATTTAGAAAAATTCTACTCGAATTTTCCAATTTTTCCTCCCCTTTTTTTACTCAAGCAAGATGGATCCAGGCTTGCTCAAGTCACCAATGACCCCTGAAGTGCCAGTTTACTCAGTCTGTACCCTTCTGACAGCTCCAAAGCATTTCCAAGCCCGAACACTCCTTCCTTCTCAAAGCTCTGGCTACCTTAACTAGAGCTCCATTCTTGTTCTCCTTCTTACTCTCTGACCATTGATTTCCCCTCTCTTTCACCAGATTCTCACTTCCTGTTCTAACATGCCAGAGTTTTCCAGACTTATAGCCTTGTCCTTCTCTTTTATTTCCTAGTCTTCCTGATTAACTTCATCTATATTCATGTTCATAACTATGACCTTTTAAGTTAATGATTTCTGAATCTATGTCCTATAGCTACTATTTATGGAATGCCTACTATGTGCCCATTATACTAGGGACTTTGAATAAATTATCTCATTTACTTCTCTACACCCCAGCCTATTTTACAATCCATATGGGCCAGGAAATAAGCACATGACAATATATTTCAGTACCAAAAAAACCTGTTTTCACTTAAACTAAGATTTTAAAAATCTTAAATTTCAATCTTCAAGTTACTTTTACAACTATTATTTTTAAGGAAACAGTATAAACAAACTGAAGCCACTTAAGAACTCAAGCATTCTAGCCTTATACAATGCAAAGAAATTTCTTTCCCTTAAAAAGACTCTAAATACTCAAATTCCTCTTTAATCCTGCTTTTATCCAATAGAAGGGATGTAAAACTATATATAGAAGCAGGCAGAGACACTGGACCTATGGGACTGCTGTAAGCTCAAAACAAGATATAAAATATACATCTTTCCCCTAATGTTTTCTTTCAAAAATTCCATTTTTACGGATTACTTTATGAAGCTACAAGCTTCTGAGACAAGATCCTGGGAGAGAGTTAATATCAAGAATTTGAAAACATGTCATCGGACTCCTGTTTCACAGCCTATTGCCATTCCTCCTGTCACCGGCTTTGCCACATCTGTCCTATGTTTGTCTAATATGAAATCTCTCCATTCTCATTGCCCTCACCATCTCTCACCTGAACAACTCCTATGACTCTTGACTGCTTTCTGTCTTACCCAGCTGCAATCCTGCCTCCACATTTTGCCAATGAGATCTTTCTAAAATGCACATTTCACCTCTCAGAACCAAACTGATTTATCCCCCACCTCAGCTACTACTCCTCAACGCCCCCGCCCCTACCCCATGCCACATTCCTCTGCAACTGGTCAGCTTTCAGTGCAAAACTCATTTCATTTAAGACTTCTGTATCTTTGGTAAATGCAACAGTACATATGAACTTAATTTTATATTTTCAATTTATTTGGGCACTTGAAAACACTATGAAGAAATAAAATTTAAGTGTATGTATCTATAAATTGATGATCTGTCACTGAGAGTTGATCTCCAGCAGGAATTATGGGGAATCACACTGTAACCTTCAGTGCCCAAAACTCAACTTGTTTGCTCTCTGAAAGAAGCTCTCCCTCATGTGAATAAAGTAAAGCTTTATTGACTTTAAAGTCAAAGCTCAGCTCACAGAGACAAAAGCATATAAAACCATATGCCAATTTCTTATGTTACAAAGAGAAATCAAATTTGCAAGATACCTAGAAACACTGCCAGTTAACTTACTTTATCCGTATAATATGTANTAAAATTTAAGTGTATGTATCTATAAATTGATGATCTGTCACCGATAGTTGATCTCCAGCAGGAATTATGGGGAATCACACTGTAACCTTCAGTGCCCCAAACTCAACTTGTTTGCTCTCTGAAAGAAGTTCTCCCTCATGTGAATAAAGTAAAGCTTTATTGACTTTAAAGTCAAAGCTCAGCTCACAGAGACAAAAGCATATAAAACCATATGCCAATTTCTTATGTTACAAAGAGAAATCAAATTTGCAAGGTACCTAGAAACACTGCCAGTTAACTTACTTTATCCGTATAATATGTAAAAGATTAAAATTTTATTCAGAATATCACTTAGTGTATAAAAAGAAATTCACCACAAAATGCATATGACAATACATATTTTCAATATTTTCAATATTTTCAAAATTACCAAAAATAAATAAGACCATGAGAACCTTATTACCCAACCCTAAAGAGGATATTATAAGAAAAGCTAACTCTAAACAAAATTAACAAAATCATCTACATCTATCAATGTATAAAAAGGATAATACATCATCAGCATGTGAAATGCATCCCAGGAATACAAGTTTGGCTAATATTTCAAAATTAATCAATGTAATTCACTATACTAACAAAAGAAAAAAATAGCATTACATAATCTCAGCAAATGAAGAAATAGCATTTAACAAAAGTCAATATCTAGTTTGTTATGATTTTAAAAATCACTAGGCAAACTACATATAGAATAGAATTGTCTCTATGTTTGCCTGACCTCCAAACCCAGAAGTATTTGACGGTGGCAGGAAAGAAGTCACATCCTGCGGTACTGCTCAAAGAAATCCGCTGTGTCAAAGTCTGTCGTGGCTGCAGTTACCATTGACCTCTGACCTCTCCAGATTTGTGGGCCACTTGCTTCATTTCTTCACCTCTTTATGGCATTTAAATAATACCTGTTTGATTGATTATGATATTTCTAGCTTGGTTATAATTAAACAAAGCAGTAAAAGTAAAGTTTTATTAACAGCTCCTCAGTTGAAATACCTGCCCTACATCTAGTTTGCAGAAACAAGCTCAAGAAGCAAGCCTTCAGGAACTCTTTGATAACCTCTGTCTTTTTCTACACAGTATGTGCACCTGAGAGATGCCAGGATCACACAGGAAGTTCTTTAGCACTAGAGCCAGCAAGGGCAGAAGAGGGGGGATCCCCCCCAACCCACTCTGTTAGATATGTAACTTGAAATTAATGAGAAAAAAGGACCTTGAGTTTACTCTTTGTGACTGATACAAGTTGGATGAGTAAATTTTTAGTCAACATTATACTCTCTTGTTCTCCTATAAATAGTACAGCAACGCTATATTCTCCCAAGCCTCTTTGTGTCTTTGGATATTAATGAGAACAAACTCCCTAACTGCTGGCTGTACCTTAATAGGCATCCAGACAACCACCAATAGGTATCATTGAAGCACAGTGAGAAAACTGATTTAATATACAACTATTTAACTATTGATTCATGGATTCTTTACCTTTGCTTGAAAGAACATGCATGAGGAGAACAGAGTGATGCTGAATTACATAGCAAATATTTGATTTGCCCAGCTATGAAAATAAGGGCTTAATCAATGAACTTCCTGACTATACATTGTTACTACTTAGGGAGGCTGTAAAGATTACAGTGCTCAGGCTCTACCCTCACAGTACCTGATTTTCAATTTTCTTGAAAATTGGTGGATCAAAGGCATAAGTATTTTTCCAAAGCTGTCCAGGAAATTCTAATTTCCAGGGTAAGAAATGGTAAAAAAAAAAAAAAAAGCACAAAACAAAAGTTGTAAANAAAAAAAAAAGCACAAAAGTTGTAAAGAAGGTCAACATGCTGCCTTGTCACTGCCAAAAAATGCAAAGTATCTGAAGTTTAACCTCCTTGTGAGCTAATAAGTTAGTCTACCAGTTTCCTAGGTGCTGGCAAAGACACTGCTCCTCGGTCAGAGGCACAGCAATAGCTTCAGCAGAATATCTGGAGTTTTTGCACCAATTGCCATAAGGAAATGCAAAAAGAGCCAGTTGTGATGATGCATTTTTGGAAGCAACCCTGACCTTAGCAAATTTGAATATTTTGATAGTAGACAATGAGCATGTCTGCCTTTTGTTCTGGTGGGTGACACTGTCTTGTTTATCCCGAACAGGTCGAGGAAGACCCCACCAGGCATGCCCTTTGTTTCAGAGGGGCAGAGGAAACACTACCTCTAATCTTCCAAGGCTATCACAACACAACCGTCCTTGAAAACATATGTGCAGCAACGTGAGAAACCCACTGAGAACTGTCTCCCAAAATATCCACTCAAGTTTCTACACTATCATGGGTTCCAGTGAATTTTTCAATAAATACACTATTCTGTTGGCCACTCTGATTAATGGGATTGACAAAGGCTGGAACCAAATTCGTTGTTTGCCCCATACAGCATTTAATTAAGACTCAAAACAAGACCCGAGCAATAGGGTGAGGCCAGCAGTAGTCGAGCTGAAAAAAATCACCTAAACTATGAAGTGATAATACAGAAAGCCAAGTGGCTCTCTACTTAAGTTTCTATATTAACCTTTCTACTTGACCTAAGGTATAAATCCAGACTCAGAAGGTCGTACTAATGATTACACAGATTCTGCCTTGGCCCAAAGGGAGCACATCTGGAATAATTCTATCGTCCTTAACAACTCTGACCAATGAGTTGAAGCTAACTTGAACATCTTTCAGAGCCAAAATGGTGTCATCAATTACTTAGCTAAAGTTAGGGACAAATTTTCTACTACCCTTTTTAACTGGATTAGTCCTCTGCAGGAATGCCTGCTGAAAGATGCTCATAAATAATGAATCAGTTATTCCTCCAGGAGGCTCCTCCTAATTCCACAAAATCAGTGTGTCCCCCACCAGGAACTACAGTTTCACCTTTGTTTCTAAGTGCACGCAGACCATTCATTCAAAAGGACCCACCCAAAAGGGCAAGGGCATTTTTACCAAACTTACAGAAGCCCGTTTTGGTCTGTATGGGACATTGTCAAGAGATACTGCCCTACCAACTGGTCATTGTCCTCAACATCCAGGCCCATATCTGCAACAAGAGAATCCAGGTGATTGAATCTGAAGTAAGTTGGAATCCTTTAGAACTCCCTTTTGGCAGGGGTTCTCACCCAGGGAATATACAAACTAGGACTGCAGCTACAGAAAAGAAAAACTCATCATACATGGATATAATCCAAGCAGAATTCTAAATTTTCCATATAAGTCTTTATAAACTGCTACTGTTTTTGTTCTGATCTTAAGCCAGGAACCAGTGAAGATGAGATGATGTTTTTCTGGAGACAGCCACATTTAATCATCAAGGCCAATACTAAGTGTTATATGGACCAGGAAGGGGTGGAAAAACACAGTGAGAATTTTTTAAAATTTAATATTGAGGATTTCATTTAACACTCAATACCAGATGCTTGTACATAGCAGGGAGTATGGAAGATCTATCAGTTATCTTGACTATCAACTCACTGTTGAATGGTTTTTGCAATAAAAGGAACACTGCTTCATGCACAGTATTAGAAAGCTGAAAATATGACATGGGCAATTTTTAAGTTCCACAACAGAATGGTCATAGTCAGCTGACGAGACTGAACAGTTTCACCATAACCTGAAAAATTATTAACAGTGAGGCTTCACTGAAAACCCAAGAGAGGTCAAAGGTCTGATGTAGTCAATTTGCCAAAGCAGCAGGAACCGTGCCCTGTGCGTGCTCCCTTGCTGTGAGACGAATGGGCTAACTTTCGTCAGGAGTCACAAATCTGACCGCAGTGGTATCCAAATTGTGGGATCATTTGAGTCCAGTCTGCGATGATGGATGTTGCATCCTCTTTAGTACAATGACAGATCCAGATAGTAATGGTGGCTCTCTGGGCATTACAGGTTGGATTTTAGTCAGTCAATAACCGTCCCTTACAATGAATGTCATATGAGTGACATTTGATCAGCAGCTTCTATTTGTTTCTACTGTTTGTGACCCCAAAGCGAAGTGTCTTTGATCTGCCAGTCTATTATTGTCTAAGTGGCAGACCAGACAGCAAGGCGGCAGTGTCCTTAAATACCCTATTTCCTTTTGACGGGGTTTGTTACACCCCTCCCACTTTGTTAGTAGTTGTCCGAGTTGACCTTTCCCAAAAGGAAACACCAGGCTAGAGAATCAGAAAGTGTTTGGGGACAGGTTTCAATAAGAAACCCAGTAAAATTTCAACAAGAGCCCAGTAAAAAGCTAATAGTTATTTTTTAAAAGAGTTTGCCTGATAACCCTGTCGGAGAGACAAGAGTCCAAAACCCCAGTGGTTACCCCTGGTAAAGGCTGTCCTCTTTTACTGAGGCTCTGCCGGTCAAAATCATCAGTCACAGATGCTCATACTTCAAAGGAGTCCCTAGGGTTGTGGGACCCCAAAGATACTAACACCCACCTGAATGTGGCTTTCCTGTATTGGAAGAATCCCCCCTGGCCATGAGGGGATAGAGAAGTACAAGTGTAAAACACATCAGTTCCAACAATGCACCCAAAGGTAGAATCCATGACAACAGAACATTGAATTGAACCAGAGGGCCCACAAGGCAGTGTTAGCATTCCTTCCTGACCACATCCCTACCCAAACCACATTATTTGAATCAAGTAACCCACCTCTTTCCATGGCAGAATGCTGACTCGGGTGCCTGTATCTAAGAGAGTCAAAAGTATGTCTCTCTCCTGCCCAAAATTTCCCAAAATACTTAGAGAGCTGCATGTGGCCTTCATTCTCCCTTGAGACTTTGGCTTCAAATCTAATCATCTTTATTCTCAAAGCAGCTGAGGCCAGACTACAGGGAAAGATAGGAAATGTGATGCACAGAGGAAGAGAGCAATTTCGTGACAATAAATAATGCTTGGCATTCACTTTCAGCTTAGAGAAGCCACTCAATCACAGTTCAAGTAAATGACCTTGCATTTGGGGGGCCCACTCAATGCTCTACAAAAAATAGCAAGATCCTCATATCTGATACCATTTGTTTCACCTCTGTGCACCTGTGATAAAGCAGCCACAGACACTTTGCTTTCCACCTAGGACCACAAGGTGTGGCCCTTGGGCTGACTTAGGTCTCACACAGTGGCAATTTTTTTTATGGTGGCCATCTTAATCTTGGGCATCTGCTGCCCTGTTATCATGACAATATCCTAGTTTTTGCCTGATTTTAACAAAATTACTAAGGAAATTTTGTAGAGTACTGGGGACAACTTCAACAATTTATTTAAGATTCTTTGTGTGTAAGTTTTCTTTCTCCATTTGTTCATCTCGATTGGCATAGCAAATCCAGCCCAGGACAGTACGTGCCCAACACACTATCATCAATTTCTTATCTATTGTTTCCCATGTGAGTTTCTCTTTCTCAGAGAGATCTCTCCAACCATACTACAATTCCCCTATAGCAGCCAGTAGCCACTGGGGAGGGGGGAGAAAAACCTCAGAGGTTTCAGTGCTATTCTGAATAGATCTCAGAGTGGCACATTAGAGAAGTTGAACAATAAGACAACCAGCTGCCACACACATTCATTAACGAGCACTGCACATCATAGCCTAGGTTGAGGCCTAGCTGATTTTCTAACCATCAGTCTGGTTTCTGCCCATAGAGGTCACAGATTTCTGTCTTTTCACACTCGGTGTAGATGCACGTGTCTGTAACTGTGGCATGGAAGGCAATGGGACTTCCGCCCACTGGGGCAAATCCTAGCACTAGTTGGTACAACAGAGCAGACTGAAAGCTGACCTCCAGACTGACAAGGAAGCCTTCCCACCTGCAGGAGAATTAGCAAAAATAGAGGCACCTTTCAAAGGAACAGCATTTCGGTAGGGAGTGTAGGGGAGGCTTCTGTGGATGCAGATGAAATAAAAATGTGGACGCGGTTGGATGGTTGAGTAAATGTTGTGTGAGGTAACAGCATCTTCATTACCTGACATTAAAACAGGTATCAGGCCTGGCTGGGGAACACTTCCCCTACCTGATATTTTGAATAGGAGACCCATAAAATTGTTCCTAAGTCAGTACTAATTGGCCACACTAAGTGGGAGCCTTTGAAATTGTCTGAGCCCACACATTTGGTTAATATGAAGCAACACGGAATACCTGGTAAAAAATTACAGCTTTATTCAGTGACGTGCTAGAAATAGGAGTATTGATACAAACACATTCTCTGAATTACAGCATTATTTGGCCTGTGAAAGAGGCAAATAGCTCATGGATACTTACTGTACATTAACACAGTCTGAATGAAGTGGTACCATCTGTGGCCTCAGCAGTTCAAACATATTAGAAATAAAAGTTGTAACAAGCCACTGGGGATTGGTTTTCAGTGGCTGATGTTGTTAATGCCTCTTTCAGTCCCAGTTTTTACTTTAAAAAAGTCAACTGCAAGATACATTCACATAAGAAGTGTCACAACTTACATTTACTAGTTTGCCATAGGATCATTTGAACTCCCAAATTATCATCATTTGGTTAGAAAAGACTTGGATCTGATGCCTGTTTTAAGTGTCCTATACATACACTGTATTGGTGATACAACATCACCACCATGTGAGTAGTTGTCTTTTAACCTATTTCCTGATATTTGGCCTCCAAACACATCAACAATATTTCCTTATGAGGCATTAAACTAGAGAATCATTTGTTGCCTGGTTGATCATAAGTTGCTCAACCTGCTCACTACCAATACCTGTGGATTTCCCCCAAGACTCACTAACTGGCATAGCAGGCTCTCACTCTTTCCCTTCCAGAAAGCCATGTCTCTATGTGCATCTGATCCTGTCACTAAAACTGTCAAAGGTCTGAGAGATTACCTTACTTCAATTCTAACATGTTTGCCTGCCACCGTTCCATGGATACAAGAAGAAGATATGAAATTCCTGGGTCAGAGGCAAAGAACTTCATTAAAACTCACAGCAACAGCAGTGGCCAGAGAATCAACATGTTTTTGTGCCATTTCTCTGAGTCCCAATTCCCTCAGGGCAATGGAGAGATTGCCAGGTGATACCTGCACACTTCCTGCGTTATAGGAAGGCAAATCTAAATTTAGGGAATACAAAAATAGTATTATGGGCAAAAAGCATGCCTCTTCATTTGCTCCAGAAATCAGCATTGTCTTTATTATATTTGAGCAGTAAAGCATAGCTGACCTCTGCTCTGACGGGTGGTGCTACCTCTCTTTTCCAAGACTGTAAGCAAAACCTTCCCAGTCTCCAGCGTGAAACACTATCTGCATGTTCTCTCTACAAACAACCTTGAAAACTTAGTCTGGGACAAATACAGTTTGTGCCTCTGTCAGCAAGACATGCCCAGACTCATGGGTATTCATCTCCCAACAATAACTCTAAGTTTCTGTAAGCCACTGTTAAATCAAACTGGCTAATCCAGAAAGCTAATCACAGCCACATAAATTATACTCCCCATCTATTTTATGACAAAGATTTATTTTAAAGAATAAAAATTTTAAATTTACTTCTTCGAATTCTCAAAGATAACTCCTTTGTTTCCATAAACAAAAAGTATATGTATTCTAAAAGCACTGAAACATCTACTCCAGATCCATCACCATGTTCTGAGACATTTACTTTTCTATATTTCTCTCTGGGAAAGCAATTCCTTGTGTTTAACAACACCCGTGGCTTGAGTTGATAAGTATATACAAGAGTATATTTCAAAGAAGTGGATTGGAAGCTGGGACAAGTAGTCATCATGGGGAAAAATGGTTATTAACACGATCTATATATCAGCAATCATTATTCATTATCAATTACATTAGCCTTGGTTTTACAGATCTGGGGCAGTTCACAGTAGATGCTATACTAATGTTGCAGAGTTTATTTCAGTGTCAGAATTAATTTTAATACTTATATAAATTCCATTTGTTCTATATACATGCATAAAAGGTCTGAAAAGACCAATTTAACTACCAAAGTATGTAATAGAACTAAATATCTAAACTATTCCTTTTTTAGAAGTAACTTCAGTGAAAGGAAATGTTAATGCTAATTTTTGATATTCTAATAGAAATATAATCATCTTTTGATTATTCTCCTTCAGAAAACATTTTGTTCTATTACTCATTTGCACTTCTTTACCAAAAGTTTTCCTAAACCTTCTTACAAAATACAACCACTTGGTTGTACTCTTTGTACAACTTTGCATAATAAAAGACAGGTATGGGCCTAGTTAAATTTTCAGCGAGTTAAAAAAAAAAAAACAAATCAGGCAACTATCCAAAAGAAGGTAGGGAATGTTCTGGAAAGCAAAGCCACTTTTACTAAAAGGAACAGTCCATGGAGTCCAAATATGCAAATATCATGCATTGTTCAATGGCATTTTATATAAGGCACTTGAGCATCCTCAGATTCCAGGGTCCTGGAACCAACCCCTGGTAGGTACTGAGGAAGGACTATATTAGTCTTCTTGGATGTGGGTGAAAGAGAAGCAATAATGGCAGCGATAAGAAATGTTTAGAATGTCTGCTATATAATCAGTACATTGTTAGGAAATATACACCCACTCCCTTACATAATCAAGTGAGAAAAATATAATTTCCAATATCTAAACACAATCTAACATTCACTCACATAATATGGTCAAGATCTCAGTTACTAGATAATAAAACCAGGTTTTCAAATCCAAATCTCCCTGATTGTAATGAAATTTATATTAAATACGCTTTAGACAAAATTTGGAGGAAAAAAATACCTATAGGGCATATACACATGTTTTACACTCCATTTATGTACAGTCATGCCCTGGTATCTCAGGGGATGGGTTCCAGACCCCCAAGAAAATCACAATCTATGTATGATCAAATTTCTTACATAAAATGGTATTGTATTTCATACAATTTATACACAACTCCCATCTACTTTAAATAATCTGAATTACTTATAATACCTAACATATTGTAAATGCTATAGATATAAACAGCTGTTAGGCTGTACGGTTTAGGGAATAATGACAAGAAAAAGAAGTCTGTACATGTTCACAGGCTTAACTACATAGTAACGTCAGCAACAATGTAACTTTTTGCGTGGAATGTTTTCTATCTGCAGTTAGTTGAATCCAAGGATATGAAACCCCTAAATATAGAAGGCCAACTGTATACACACACATAGATATGTGTACCTATGTCATACTGTATATTTTATAATTTATGTAGATAGATTTAGAAGTAGATTTAAATGTTATAAGCATTTGTTAGAATAGATTTTTTTTAAGTATTCCAAATTCCTCAGTCAAGTTTGGACAAATGTATGAACTTTTTAGATTTCTTGTCATCTTGCATTGTTTTATTTGAAGTGTTATATAATGATACCTTTTATATTAATATTCCAGAATATTAATATTTGAAAAATTGCTTCAATAGTCATCTAAGGAAGTAAGACATTTATTATACAATAAAATACAGTCATAATACTTTGTATAAAGTGTAATACTTTATTATGTCAGAATCACCTAAATTAGATTACCCCCTAAATTAGATTACTCTGGTTTTTTACATTTCAATAATTTAAAACATCAGAGGATCAAGATTAATTATTGAGAAGTTTTGTTTTAGCGAACCATTGCCTTTGCAGAAAATTTTAGAACAGGAGTTTGAAAATATTCAGAATAACTGCAATTATTCAGAAATAATTGATGTAATTGGAATGAATGCACAGCTTTCAAGGTGTTACCTTTAAAGAACAACATTCATCTGAATAAGAAACTTAGTTTTAAAAAATCAAATATTATTTTAGGCAAATCTTGCAGGATAGTAACTAAATATTTACTGACCTGCAAAGATAATTTAAAATAAAGTAAATAAACAAATTTATTCATAAAGAATTTCAAATGAGCATATGGTAACCTTAAAAGAAAAATTGGCCCTAAATGACGAATGTGATGAATTATTGAAAAAGTTTAAGCTGTGAAGGGCATAGATGGGAGGATAGAGTAATGGGGGGGCGAGGAATGTTAGATATTATAATAGTATAGTCTAATGCTTACTTTGAAATGGAAACTCTGACTAAATGACTAATGGAACTAAAACATCATCTGAGGACCAAGGGAATTGTAGGAATATACAGTACCATAGGGTAATAATTTGTTTAAACATCAGTATACAGACGATGAGATCCAATTCTTAAAAACTTTTCTAAGTATATTTCCATATTCTGTAAAGTAGGAGTAGATACCTCAACACAATAAAGGCCATATACAAGAAACCTACAGTCAACATCATACTCAATGGATGAAAACTAAAAGCTCTCCCACTAAGATAAAGAACAAGACAAGGACATCCTCTTTCACCACTCCAATTCAACATAGTATTGGAAGTCCTAGCCACAGCACTCAGACAAGAAAAAGAAATAAAAGACACTTAAACTGGAAAACAGGAAGCAAAACTGTCATTGCAGATGACATGACAGTGCACATAGAAAATTGTATAGACTCCACCATGAAAATACTCCACCTAACAAGTGACCTTGGCAAAACAGCAGGATACAAAATCAATATTCAGAAATCAGAGGAATTTTTGTATACCAACAATGAAATATTAGAAACAAAAATCAGGGGGAAATTACCATTTCATATATCAGTAAGAAAAATAAAGTACCTAGGAATAAACCTAACCAAGACTGTAAAAGACCTGAACTTTAAATATCATTTTATAGGTTAAAATTTTCTACTAAATTTATAAGCTGTAAATGAAATATAACTATTTCAATCATGTATGCTTTTAAGTTGCTTGTTGCTTACTGAGAATAAATTAAATTATTAGGTAAAAACAAAAATAATATGTTTAAGAGAACCAGAAGACCATTTGAAATAAACATAAGTAAATATCAGTATAAAACTAAATTAGAGATTCGTTTTCTTCTTTTCTATTCAATTAGTTCTTATAAAGAACTAATTTATAATAAAAAATGAATTATAGTAAATGCTAATTTGAATGTAATTTCTAAAAATGCAAACACTACATCCTTTAAATAATTGATTAAACATGATCTCTCTGTATGAAAAAGTACGTAAATGCCCAACATAAATTTTCATGGTGTGTAGGTAGCTACAGAAGCATAGGCAAAAAACCACAACTTGACATTGGGGAATTCAGAAATTAATCCCTAAAAAGTTCTTATCTGAGAACTCAGTGTATCTACTCATCCCAGAATTTATAATTAATATTTTAAAAATACCAATGATATTTTTAAACAGCATTATTAAGTATAATGGATATACTTAAAATTGTACATATTTTTAGTTTTGGGATTTTCTAGATGTTCCCAGTTTGGAGCTATTACAAATAAAACTACTATATCTATCAGTGTAAAAGTCTCTGTAGGGACATACTTGTTTCTTCTGGGTAAACATCTGGGAATAGTATGACTGGGTCATACGGTAGGTGTAAATTTAAGCTTTGTATAGTAATTTTTTTAGTTTGTTTTGTACCAAATTATAATGATACTAAATAAATGTATAAGTAATTAATATCTGTTTCTTATTATTTGGACAATACCAGATCTTTGACCTAATGGTAACATCTTATATAACCTTGGTGTAAATATCAAGATTAAGAAATTAACATCAGTACAATATACTAAGTAAAATAAAATCTTATTTGGATTTCATCAGTTTGTTTTCAGATTATTTTTTCCTATAACCTTTCCTGTTCTCTGATCTTAACTTTAATCCCATATTACATTTAATTGTAATTTCTCCATAGATTCCTCCAGTCTGAAAAGGGTCCTTAGTCTTGCCTTTCTTTCATGACCTTGACACTTTTGTAGAGTACTGACGAGTTATTTTGCAGTACATCTCTCAGTTTGGGTTTCTCTAAAGTTCTGCCATAACTGCAAGAGGTTATGCATGTTTGACGCTATTACCACAAAATGACATTGTACTGTACACTTTTGTAAGAACAGAAACTGCCGATCTGTCTTCCAAAGTGTTTACACCATTTTATATTCCACAATCAGTAGTATGATCAGTCTTTTTAGGTGTAATCATTCCAGTAGTGTGTTAGAAGTATTGGTAGTAGAATGTTGCACAACTTTTCATGCACTTTCCATCTGGCATCTGTGTATCTTCTTTTGTGAAGTGTCTTTTCAAACCTTTTATACATTGCAACTGTAATTTTCCTCCTAAGTTGTGAGAGTCCTTTATATGTTCTAGACAAAAGTCTTTTGTTGGATGCATATTTTGCAACTAATTTCATTCATTTTGTGGCTTATCTTTGCAATTATAAAATGTCTTTCAGCTCGCAGAAGTGGTTTTTAAGTCCAATTTACTATTTGCTTTTATAGTTTGTTCTTTATTTTTTTAAAACCTATACTAAACCTAAGATTTTTTTCTGTTTTCCCCTGTAAGTTTTATACATTTAACTCCTAAATTTTTTGTCTATTTTAAGTTAATTTCTGTATGCTAACAAAAATTAAGGTAAGATTGAGGGTTTTTTTAATCAGGCCACTGGCTCTACAAGCATCATTTGTTGCTTTTTATTTTTAAGTATATTTTATTGAGTATGCTATTACAGTTTTCCCAATCTTTCCCCCTTTGTCCCTCCTCTGTCCTGCACCTCCCAACCCTCTAGCATTCCCCGCCCTGAGTTCATACCCATGGCTTGGACATACCAGTTCTTCGACTTCTCTGTTTCCTATACAATGCTTAACCTCCCCCTGTCTATTTTATGCCTACTAATTATGCTTCTTATTCCCCGTACCTTTCCCTCTACCTCTTCCCCTCCCCCTCCCCACTGAAAAACCTCCATGTGATGTCCATTTCTCTGATTCTATTCCTTTTCTAGTTGTTTGCTTAGTTTTTTGTGGTTGTTTTTTTATGTTCAGTTGTCGATAGTTGTGACTTTGTTTTCATCTGATTTTTTTTCCAGTTTTTTAATTATTTTTCAAGTACAGTTTTCTGTCTATTACTCCCATCCCATCCCACCCCCCATCCTCCCCCCTCCCTCCCATTTCCACCCTTCTCAGTTGTTGTCCATGTATCCTTTATATAGGTTTGATCATAGTTTTTCATCATTACCAAGCCCTTATTATATGAAATGTTAAAGGGACTTATCTAAGAAAAAGAAGATAAAAAACTATGAACAGTAAAATGATATTCATTGCTTTTTTAGATCAGGATAGAAGAAAGTACTCAAAAGAAGCGGGTATCCAGTCCAAAAGCATCTTGAATTTCTCAGCTATTCTTCTAATAATAGTATTTAATGGCTATATAGTTTACTGAGCATATTCTCCATTGTCATCTACTTAGGGTACTTTCAAACTTTAGCCACTGAAAGTAACTTTGGAAATAGCATACTTTCAATATCCATCTCTATTTCACTAAGGCAAATTTCTACAAATGTAATTTCTGGGTAAAATGATACATACATTTTTAAGGTTCTTATACACACAAACAACTTACTTTCCACAAAGCTTATTCCACTCTGCTTCCCAGCCAATACTGTATACTAATGTTATTTTGTTTGCAAATCTAACACCTAAAAAAATCAATTTTCTTCTTGTTTAAATTTGCATATGTTAAGTTACCAAGATGGTCAAACTTTTTTTCATATATAACTAAACTTTTAGTTATTCCTTTGTGAATTATTTCTTACTAGAGTCTTACAATTTTTCTACTGCTAAAAAAGCTTTTCATATATTCAGAATATTATTCCCTTGCTTGTTACACATGCTGCAAATTCATTTTTGGGCACAGATTATTTGCATTTCCTAGCATGTAAGTGTTATAATACAGAATGTTTAATGCTGATACCTAGAGCTTTCAGTCTTTTTTGTTTCTGCTTTTGTACGCAGAAAAAAAGCTGCAGTACCAGTTAAATCACCATGTGATCAGTGAAAAAATATACTAACATGGAACAGTTTTTCCAACACAGTAAGTAAGAAAAGCAAATTACAAAGAGTATATGCAATATGGAAACAATTTTATTTTAAGGCCACTGGGGGAAAAATACTAAAAATCAAAAGTGTTAATAACCATGCTTTGCTATGGTGGTAACACAAGTGTTTTGTTTATTACTTCTGTATCTCCCACATTCTCCATTATACATTTTTATTGCTTTATTATCAGGAAATGATTATTAAAAAGGCTAAAACATCTTCCCAGAATTGGTGGGAATCATCTTTGGGGATCATTGCCCAATGAAGGGGATCACCTTTGTGTTAATGAAAGTTTTATCAGCATCATGGCTTTTCAACAGTTGTGCTATGAATTTAGCTGAATAAACTTTCCAAGTTCCCTGACATTCTATCAGGGTAACTGAACCAACATGTATTTCCAGCTGTGTTAAATAAGAAATTAGCATTTTTTCTCTCATTACTTCAACTATGTTCATGTGTTTGTGCCTTAAACACTCCAGATATAATTCAATTCTACCCACATTATAGGCCTATTTAGTGACCTTGAGTCCACTTGAACCATAATGTTTTAAGTCAATTAAGTGTGTATGAGATCTGGAATAAGAGAAGATATACAAGCCAGCCAGGCTTCTGCTGTTTTATACTATTACTAGCATGCTGTTTTCTCCTGGGTGATTATTATCTCATTAACTTTTAAACCAGTTTGGAAATAATTTACTCAAAATTTAGGCTTAATTAAACATCATTTAGGGTCATTGTAACATTGAAAACCAGGCTTATTTAAATTTTAACTTTTAGAACTCTATCATAACAAGTAGAAAATCATTTATTTTTGTAGGAAAAGAACATGAACCCATTACTCAGTTATAATAATTCAGATGGCTATGAATGAACTCCTGGAATTTTTAGGACATTCATTCCAAGTCATCACTGACTTGATAAATTGTCATTAAATAGTATGTTTGCTAATAGGATGGGAGCTAATTTTTCCTGCGATATTCCTAGGATGGCTGATGAGCAGCTTTGAATCAGAGTTAGGGCCCAGGATTAGGAAAATCAGTAGTTTGTCAGGTTCAGAGAACACACGAACCAGTGGTCACAGAAAGACTGAAAACTGGACTGAAGGTCAATGAATTTAATTCGCAAAGATGTTGGGAGACTAGTCTCAACGGGAATCAGCAGGAGAGCAGTGCTAACATGGATGGCTGAAGTTTAGGCAGAAAGAATCTCTCACACACTTTAAAATAATATTAATGTTCAGGAATGAGGATACCAAGGTAGTCGCCTAAGGATGGAAAAGTCTGAGGTCATTCAAAACACAGGCACTGCAATATACAAACAGAGAAGTGGAGATGTAAATTCCAGATCAATATACTTCACTTATGTGTCTTTGGGAAAGTTATGTTACCTGTTACCTCATTTACACATACTGAATTTCTATTTTTTTAATCTCACTTTCATAAAGACAGAACATCTTTTGATATTCTCCTCCTGCTCAACTTAACCCTAAAACAGCAACGAACAGAGACTCTACTCATACCAGTGGACAGCAGCATTACTTACATAAAAAAATTTTAACAATGGTCCCACTGATTCGCTATGTCTGAGCAATAAGATCATAGGTGTTTTTTATTTTGTTCTTTGTACTTTTCGGTTTTGCTGTCAGTTTTTTTAAATCAG
This sequence comes from Sturnira hondurensis, assembly GCF_014824575.4. Taxonomy (NCBI): domain Eukaryota; kingdom Metazoa; phylum Chordata; class Mammalia; order Chiroptera; family Phyllostomidae; genus Sturnira; species Sturnira hondurensis. The sequence continues at coordinate 33,645,204 of NW_028076767.1, forward strand.
AAAAAGATAGTAATTATTTTTTAAAGGGATAAAAGAAAAGTCAGTAATATAAAATTCTGGGGCATTAGCAGATCTGGGAATAAAACATGGACAAGTGATTTCAATTTTTAACTAGCTACAGATGCCAAGGCACTGGCGCTCATTCTTGGCTTCATTTAACAACCACCTGAGGGAGCTTATAAGAACTATCCATGCCTTGGTCCCACCTTGTGAGATGGCAATTTAAATGGTCTATTATGCGGCTCAAACATTTGTCTCTTTTTAAAAGGCTCTCCAAGTAATTCTAACATAAAGCCTGAACAATACTTCTCTGAAACAGAGCTAAGCATTAGTATTGTCTGAGATGTGATACCTTTGAACAAAACAGCCAGGACAATTTTCTGGTAATAAAAGTAACATCTTTAGAAAATTTAGCATCTCAAAATTATTCAATCTCCATAAACCAAAAATATTGTCATAGGAAATTAATTTGTATTACATGGTAGGAATATTAGAAGTGCCATCTTTGAAAAAAATAAGTGGATAGAAATGTAAATGTCCCTGTTGAAAGGAAATTATCGGTCACTAAAGGAAAGGGCGCAGCGAGCCTCACCAGGACCTAGACAAGTGTCATTCCAGCTCTGAGTTATGGTTTCCTTCCCTGTGCCAGTAACTGAACCTAAACAAATCACTGAGCTGAAAAAGTTTAATTTAAGGAAACAAAGACTTTTACCACTTAATCAATAGGGCATATGTCAAACAAGATTAAACTGAAATCTTCTGCTTGCCTATGTTAAATGCAACCTGATCCCCTACTGTGGTTTTCTGTCCTTCGAGGTCATGTTCTTTGACACTCTTCCTATCAGACTTTTAATACAAAAATCTGTGCTTACCCACTGAAATTAAATTTTAATATTGGTACACACACCACATTTTGTCAAGCATGTTTTACAAAATTAAAAACAATTATAAAATTTAGTTAGTGTAGAAAATTACTCTTTATAAATTTAAAATGTGGTGTTTCTATTATCTCCCTTCTGCAGTGACTATTAAAGAAGTGCTCCCAATATTTTATAAACTGAAAATTCAAATAAAGTTTTATTTATCCTTGAAACCTATTATATACCAATGACAGTACCCTGGTTTTCACAAATGGCATCTTATTCTCACTCATATGTTTATTCAATAAATAATTATTTATTACATACTAAGTATCAGGGACTACACTAGGGATATCACCATACGTTAAAGTTTGTGAGGTAAGAGGAGAAGAGAATGGAGACTTGAATGCCAGTGGTCGATGCTAGACCCAGGTAAAGCCTGGAGTGCCAGAGGGCCTGTAGGAGAAACGCCAGGCTTACTTAAGGGCGGCTTCTGAGTTCTCCCAGCAGCGTTTTTAAGTTTAAAAAACAAAATCCACCTTGAAAACAAGCAACTAAAATTCAGTCAAGTGAATCAGGGAGAGAAGAAAAAAATAGGTAGGGGTGTAGGAAAGAGGAGGTCTAGAAGGGTAACTTTTTAAAAAGATTTTATTTATTTTTTAGAGAGGGGAAGGAAGAGGGAAAGAGAGGGAGAGAAACATCAATGTGTGGTTGCCTCTTGCATGCCCCACACTGGGGGCCTGGCCCACAGCCCAGGCATGTGTCCTAGACTGGAAATCAAACCCGCAACCCTTTCATTTGCAGGCCAGCGCTTAACCACTGAGCCACACCAGCCAGGGCCAGAAGGGGAACTTTTATAGGCAGATGTAATACAGTACCCTTGTAGAAAAGAGAGGGTGCAAAACTTCCAAGGAAAAGTGAATTCTTCATAAGAATAGAGTATGGGGGAAAAAGGAATGGAGTATGGACTGTTAGTTGCATTAGTCAGGGTTCTCCAAATAACAGAACCAACAGGAAATCCCTCTCTCCTCTCTCTTTACTTACCGGGATCAGATGACCCTAGACACACACTTTGGGGAGGGTGACCTGTCTCCTCAGTACACCTCTTTAAATGCTAATCTCATCCTGAAACGCTTTCATAGACACACCCAGACCTGACATTTAATCAGGACATCCCATGTCCTAGTCAAGTTGTTATATTAAATTAACCTTTATATTAGCAAAGAGTCAGAATGTGATGGACTTTAACTGGCCCCAAGAAAACTGAGCTTTAATTTTTTAGTGCAATGGGAAAACACTAGAAGACTTTCAGTAGTAGAAGTATATGATTAGATTTTCGTTTTGGATCCTGGCTCCTGCACAGAGAACAGGTATGGGGAAGGGCATGATTAATTTAAGTAGACCAATCATGAAGCAGTTGCTTTCATCTCGGAGACATATAACAACAGTGGCCAGTATTAAAGTAACAGGAGTTTTATTTTTTCACTCACTTCCTGAAACATGTATAATTATTCCCTTTTGCCAGATAAGAAAACTGAGTTGCAATATATTTTACTAACTCACTAATATCACATCTAGTAAGTGCCAGAATTGGGATTTGATCTCAGAATTATTTGCTATCAAAGCCTAAACTTTGGTATATGTAAAATAATTGATTTTTTAAAGTGGGTAGAAATGAGCACCATATTTATCTAACATCCTAATTCATTCATGTTTGATCAGTCCAAATATTTCATAAACATAGAGTGAACCCTCACCATTCACAGTTCTTCACGCCAGGAATTTAGGAAAAATAAAAAGAATGAGAGAGCCCTGTTCTCAACTGCTCAGTAAATAATTCTAGTCTTTTTGCCATAGAGATTCTTACCTTGTGAGTTGCCTAATTGTGAGTTATTTTCATGAGATAACAGATGTTCCCTGTCTATCGGGTACCGAAGGTTTTACCTAGAAGCTCTGCGTACTATACTTACTACGGCAGCATTCCACACCCATTGTGCACCAGGTGTCTACATGACTAAATGGGCACTATCCGTATGCTCTGGAGATTATTCCCATCTGAACAAATCCTAAAATGCTACAGCTAAATAATTTATAGGCAGAGTGGCTATAGACTGTGGATAAAATAAAATTTAAAGGAGTGGTATTTTGAAATCCAGAGATAGTCAGTAATGTAGCATACTGACTAGAGAGTTAAAACATCCTTTACTGATATATAACTACAGTATAGGTAGAGGATCAAGGAAGTTTCTAAAGTTTTAATGTGATAATAGTTTGCTGGGAAAATTTATCTCCTCCTCATATTTTTATGATTTTTCTACTATCTTATTTGTACTATGCAGCCTTCCTGCCATCTTTGAAGAAGCAGAGCTTCAACCTTCACAGTACCCAACCCTCACACCTTTTACTTTCTATTTCCCATTTTCACGAATGTGAGTCTGCGTGTAGAAGTCCTATTTTTAAGAATTTACATAATGGGCATTTCTTCTTTCAAAAAACACTATTGTTATGTATTGTGTCCTACAAAAACTCATTATTAAAATCCCTACTTCCAGTATCTCAGAATGTGACTTATTTGGAAATAAGGCTATTGTAGATATAATTGGTTAAGATGAGGTCATCAGAGTGGGTCCCACTCCAGTTTGATTGGAACCCTTATAAAAGGGGAAAATTGGACACAGAAAGAATGTCATGTGGCCCTGGCTGGTGTGGCTCAGTGGACTGAGTGCCAGACTGCAAAGCAAAGGGCCACCAGTTTGATTCCCAGTCAGGGCACATGCCTGGGTTGCAGGCCAGGTCCCCAGGAGGGGGCATTCAAGAGGCAACCACACATTGATGTTTTTCTCCCTCTCTTTCTCCCTCCCTTCCCCTACATAATCTTTTTATAACAAAGAATGCCATGTGAAAATGAAGGCAGAGATTCTTAAGCAAGTAAAGGAATGCCAGAGTTTGCCCCCACAGACCAGATTCTCCCTACAGCTCTCAGAAGAAATCAATTCTTCAGAAACCTGGATCTTCACTTCCAGCTTCTGGAACTATGAAACTATAAATTTCTGGTGTTGAAGCCACACATTTTAGGCTTTTTACAGGAACCCTAGCAAATGAATATTAGAATAAATAGTAAATAAAGCATCAGCCGTTCTGCCTATAATTCATTATACTGCTGACTCCCCTAGATAGTAAACTTCAAATTAATTTAACTATTTCATTTAACAATAAAGTTAACAAAATACATATAAAAATCCAAAGTAAAAATTAGTATTTAACAAAGACTATTTCACAGAATACTAGTTGTATAGGATAAAGAAGGTGTTATGTAGAAAAAAAAAAAACTTTGGAGAGCAAATCATTTTCAGGCAGCACTGAGTTTAACAAAACTAGATTTCTCTGATACAGTGTTTTTCAGAGTCCTTCACATATTAAAATGTACTGTGAATCAACCAGAGAGGCGTACCTCATAAAGGTAGAACGATTCAAATGCAGCTGCACTGACATGGTTATTTTGATGCAATCATTTTAAGGTATGTCTAAGTGACACTGTCAAAATAAAAAATCATTTTGTAACATGTTCAGCATACAATTTACATAATGACTTCATAACTAAGTGTACCCAAATTATGGGGAATTTTCACTTTGCCTTCATTTCTGTGTCATTTGAAATTCTTCTAAATATGAGTTATTTTTATATCAAGAAAAAATATTTTAAAGCTTTTCCAAATTATATGTTTGTTCTGTCTTTCAAAAGCTCCCAAACCTCAATATAAAGGAGTTTTACTATTATACAATATATATGTATGTGTACATACCTACATGTTTTATCAAGTAAGGCTAGGAAAAGGATTGCATAAAAAGTGTGTATCTCCTTTCTGAATCTTCAAATGGCAAATACAAGATCCAATATTAAGTAGATGTACTAATATAATGACAAAGTAAAAGTGGGGTTCCCACTTTTAGTAATGGATGACTATATAATTTGGACCAACTCTCCCATTAAAGACAATTACACAAAAGTCTATAAAAGATATACAAGAAATAAAGAAAAAGGAATTCAAACACAACACTACAGAAAGCCGTCAACACGCAAGAGATAAGAGAATAACAAAGGATGAGAAAACTATAAAACAATCAGAAAACAGTTAATAAAATGGCAATAACTATATACCTAGCAATAATTTTAATGTAAATGGATTAAGTGCTCCAATCGAAAATGAATGTGTTAAGAAGATACGTGCATACCCTGGCTGGTGTAGCTCAGTGGATTGAGCGCAGGCCTGCATACCAAAGGATCATGGTTCAATTCCCAGTCAGGGCACATGCCTGGGTTGCAGGCCCAGTTCCCAGCAGGGGACACATGAGAGGCAACCATACATTGATATTTCTTTCCCTCTCTCCTTCCCTTCCCCTCTAAAGATAAATAAATAAAACCTTAAAAAAGAGAAGATACATGCATATATGCAGTGAATATTACTCAGCCATAAAAAAAAGAATAAAATCTTGCCATCTGCAACAACATGGGTAGACCTGAGGGTATTTTGCTGAATGACATGAGTCAAACAGAGAAAGACAAATGCCATTAATTTCACTTATATGTGGAATCTAAAAGACAAAATTAACAAGCAAAGCAGAACAAAAACAGACTCATAAATACAGAGAATATTCTGCTGGTTGCTAGATTGGGAGGGGGTAGTTGGGGAGATAGGTAGAAATTGTGAAAGGATTAAGAAGTAAAAATTGGAAGTTAGAGAATAGTCATGGTGATGTAAAGTACAGCATAAGGCCTGCAGTCAATAATATCACAATAACTATGCATGGTGTCAGATAGGTACTAGATTTATTGGGATGATCACTTCATAAGTTACATAAATGTCTAATCACTGTGTTGTACAGCTGAAATGAATATAATATTATATGTATGTCGACTGTAATTAAAAAATTAAAAATATTTTTAAAAAGATGGATAAAAAAGAAGTACATATATGCAATGGAATATTATTTGGCCATAAAAAAGAATAAAGTCTTACCGCTTGCAACAACATGGATAGACCTAGAAAATATTGTGCTAAGTGAAACAGGTTGGACAGAGAAAGACAAATACCATGTGATTGCATTGATACATGGAACCTAAAACAAAATACAATTAGCAAGACAGAAGCAAACCCACAAACACAGAACGGACTGATGGTGGCCAGATAGGGAGGTTTGGCAGTCTGAGTAAAAAGGTAAAGGGTTACATAAATACAAATTGAAAGTTATAAAACATTCACGGGGGTGTAAAATACAGATTAGGGAATGTAGTCAATAATGCTGTGATAACTATATATGGTGTCAGGTGGGTGCAAGATATATTGGGGGGATCACTTTGTAAGTCATACAAATGTCTAAGCACTATGCTGTATACCTGAAACTAATATAGTATTCAGTGTCAACTAGGTTAAAAATTATATATGTTTATATATAGATAAATATATATACATACATATACTGTTATATATGTACAAATATGTCTATATATATATATATTATCCTTTTTAAGATTTTATTTATGTATCTTTAGAGGGGAAGGGAAGAAGAGAGGGAGAGAAATATCAATGTATGATTGCCTCTTGCGTGTGCCCCTCTGGAAACTGACCTGCAACCCAGGCATGTGCCTTGACTGGGAATCGAACCATGGTTGTTTGGTTCCCAGGCCCAGGCTCAATCCACTAAGCTACACCAGCCAGGGCTATATATTCTTATAAATATGAATTGTTTTATATTAAGCAAAATTTGTTTAAAGCTTCTTAGAATTATATATATGTATATATATATATATATATAGAGAGAGAGAGAGAGAGAGAGAGAGAGAATATGTACTCTCTAAGCATCAAAGAGCTAAGAGCTAAAGCATTAAAGGGAGGAAATACTAGATCAAGACCCAGGAGAAAAACAGGAAGAAACACAAGGAGATGAGCCCAAATTTTCAGGTTATATTTTCTTGGGGTGTGTCTACCGGTATGTAGCAATGAATAGAGCCATGTATCTGAGAGCCTTGACTGCCTAGAGAGACAAAAGTTGTCTTGTTTCCACTAAGGATGAGAACTCTGGTACATGACCCTGTACACTGAGCTGGAATTGAAGGAATTTACCCAAAGGAAAGGGACAAACTGAGATTTAACCAGTCTTCACACAAATTAAACTGATCCTTAACACAAATTTTAAACATGCAAATTCAACTGACAGTTTGCATTAAAAACACAGGAGGACAAAAACTATATAACAACATTTTTAAGTGTTGAAATGAGAAACTGCCAATTCAAAGTTTTATATTCAATTAACATATTCTCAAATATGAGAAAATAAAGACATTCATGATTAACAAAAGCTGAAAAAATAAACTACATGAAAATTGGAACTACAATAAATGCTTAAGGAAATTTCTAAAATAGATGAGAGATTATTATGAACAACTGTGTGCCAATAAACTAGGATACTTGTACAAAAAGAAAAAATCCTTGAAATATACAACTTATTAAAACTTACATGTGATAAAAAATTATAAATCTTAATAACTGTATAAGTACTTTATAAAGCTGAATTTGTAAATATGTTGAGTAAGAAAACTTCAAAAAGAACACTCTAGGCTCAAGTTTTCACTAATAAATTCTAAAAATTTTTTAAAAGAATAATACAATTTTATACAAATTCTTTCAGAAAATAGCACATTTCAGCTTGTTTTATTAGGCCAGCATAATCCTAATAAAAACTAAGATATGGCCCTGGCTGGCATAGCTCAGTGGATTGAGTGCGGGCCTGCAAACCAAAGGATTGCAGTTCAATTCCCAGTCAGGGCACATGCCTCGCTTGCAGGCCATTTCCTGGCAGGGGACGCATGAGAGGCAACCACACATTGATATTTCTCTTCCTGTCTTATTCCCTTCCCCTCTAAAGATAAATAAATAAAATCTTAAAAAAAAACACTAAGCTATGGCCAAGAAAAACAAAACAGACCAATAGTCTTCATAAACATTGACAGAAATTTAATAACATATTTGTAAATGTTATAAAACATAGAAAGGATGATAGATTGTGACTACATATATTTCATCCCAAGAATAAATGGTTGTTTAACTAAAACATTTAAAAATAATGTAATTTACCACATTAACAGAATAATGGAGGAAATAATAAACATTTGTCACAAAGATGCAGGAAGAGAAGCACTAGATAAAATTAAATTTCTGTTTATGATAAAAACTCTCGGTGCTTGAGAATAAAAGGAACTTTCTCAACCTGATGAAACCACCTGCAAAAACTTATGACTAATATCATACATCATGAAAAAATAATAGATGCTTTTACTCTAAAACTGAGACAAGGCAAGATCACTTCACTTAAGTCTAAAAGGGTTCTCACCAATCCCATTCAACATGATATTCAAAGCTGTGACTTTGAATATCATTCAATAAGGCAAAGAAAAATAAAAATTAAAACTGTTCTTAGAGAACATAACCAACTATGTAGAAAATTGTAAGGAATCTAACGGGGAAATAAAACAATGCTGAAACTAATAAATGAATTTAATATGTATCAGATACAAGGTCAATATTTTAAAATCCACTACAATTTTACATGTCAGAAACAAATAGCAAAAAAATGAAATTTTAAAAACTGTTTTGTTGTAACAAGAAAAAAGTATCAAATAATAAATTTAAAAGTAGACAAGCACTATAGAAAACTGCAAAACATTGTTGAGAAAAATTAAATACCTAAGAAAATGGAGAGGTATCTCGTGCTTATGGACTGGAACACTGAATATTGTTATAATAAAAAATCTCAAATTGATTCAAAATAAAGATTGATATCAGCTCTATTAATAATCCAATAGGCATTTTTGGAAGAAATTAATAAATTATCTCAATATTTATATGAAAATGCAAAGAAACTAGAATAGCCAAAGTAGTCTTCAAACAATCTCCCCTATGACTGATGGGGATGGGGGTTTGGGGAAGGCTAAGTGAAGCCTAAGGCAGAGCTGCCTGGCTGAGTGTCAAAGTCTACCCAACACACACACAGAGCCCCTCAGCAGCCTGGGAGACTTCCTGGGCTTATGCATTCAAATAGATCTCTGTCCAATTATTAGCTGACCACCAAGCTAATTACGCAGAGACTTCAACAACCACAAACAATGCAGAATTTATTATGACAACATTATAATAAGCCAAAGAAGTCAGAGACAAAAGACCACATATTATACGATTCAATTCACGTGAAATGTTCCAAATAGGCAAAGCCAGAGACACAAAGCAGATTAGAGGTTGTCAGAAGATGGGGTGTAGAATGGATAGTGACTGGCAATGTATATGGAGTTTTCTTTGGCATGAAGAAAATGATGTGGAATTAAACAGGGCAGATGGTTACACAACCATCTAAAACCCACTCGATTGTACTCTTCAAAGGGGTGAATTTTATAGTATGTGAAAATCTAAAAATGTTATCCATAAAAACATATATTCTCAAAATGAAGGTAAAATATGGGCAATTTTAGAGAAACCAAGTCAGCAATCGTCACCAGCAGACATGTTCTACGAGAAATACTAACAGAGTCCCTCAGAATAAAGGTAAATGATCGTAAGTAGAAGCAACTAACTACTGGGGACAAATGTAGAGCACTACAAAGGATAGTTGTGTGGGCAAAATATAAATGAATATTGACTGTTTAAAGGCAAAAAAATAATAATGATGCCTTTGGGGGTTTGTAACATATGTATTAATTAGCTATATAAAAACATTCGGAAAAATTACAAAAGAAGGGTAATGGATTGAAACTGTTGCTCGATGCTTCCACTGTTTTAGGTGTGAATGGAAAGACCAGTAATACCAGGTGTAGGGAACCAAGGGAGCAAGTAACTCTTAGACATTATTGGTAGAGGTTAAATTACTTTGAAAAATGATTTTCCAGTATCTACTAAAGCTAACTGGCATCCCCACTCCTGGGCACCCAACAAAAATAAGTACATACTTCCATGCCCCTGAAGACATGTTCAAGACTGTTCATAGCATCTTTAATTAGAAATGATCTATTTGTCCATAAATAATAGAGTGGATGAATAAATTAAAGAATATCTGTACAATGGAATACTACATATATATAATGAACTACTGTTACATTTAACAATATGAATTAAACTGAAAAATATTAGCCAAAGAATAAGCAAGTGATCAAGGTCAGAAAAGTATGCACTAACTTTTAAGGATGTACTAACAAGGTTAGGACCCGAGTCAGTCTTTCCTGGGCACTGAAAGTGTCCTCTTGTTCAACTGGGTTGTACTTACATGGATGTGGGAGTATATTAAAACTTGCCAATCCCACTTTACATTACATAACTTACACCTCAATAAACCACTTTTTAAAATACATTAATATAACTCAAGCAAGGTCACACAGTAATCATTCTGCTCTACTGTCACCTGATAAAAAGTCTTGCATTCAGCATGAATGTGCAATCTAAGTTTCCTAGGACACTAATGTTCTAGGAAACATCACAGCTGACGAAAATGAGGGAAATGGAAATGAGCAGAGGCAGAAGTTGACTGCAATGCGATTGCAAAAATAGCCTCAGCTCACCCCATGGGTTTTTTTAAATTGACTGAGGAGGGCTGGGCCTTTGAACCTATTACTTTTAATGTATGTTGGCTGTCTCTATACATGGGGCCTAACCTTAAGTGAGGTATCTCTCTTAGGCCAAGGCAATTACTGTGAAGGGTCTTAATGATGAAACTGTGGAAAATAGTTAGGGAAATAAGTGTATCATTCCTGGAAAAAAATCTCAGAGGTATACCATAATATCCATTACAATCCAACTCCTGTAGCACTTCAAAACACCTATTTTGTATAATGACTGCATCCCATCTGGGAATAGCTCCTCCTATATCCTGGCTGATCCTCCTTATTTCTAGCTGATGTTTCTTCCTTTGCTATCCTGTTGATCTAAGAAGTTTAGCTAAATAAACTATGTAGCCTCTGCCACTGCAGCGGGTCTTAGATCTGTAGACAGTACTTTGCCCTATCATGCTTTCCAGACTTCCCCCGTTCTCATCGGGCCCAGCACTGGTCTGGTAGGCATATCTAGTGGGGTGACTCTAGTCTCAACCCTAAGGAGTATGAGTCCTCGGGTCATCATGCCCTCCCAGGCTATGGGTGTGACACTTGTCAATTTATCATCAAAATTGGGCCAGAAAAGCCCCAGCTGATGTAGCTCAGTGGATTGAGTGTGGGCCTACTAACCAAAAACTTGCCAGTTTGCTTCCCCATCAGCACATGCCTGGGTTGTGGGCCAGGTCCCCAGTAGGGGAGCAGCAAGAGGTAACCACACACTGATGTTTCTCTCCCTCTCTCCTCCCCTTCATCTCTCTCTAAAAATAAATAAATCAAATATTTTTTAAAAATTGGGCCAAAAATATGCAAAGCTACCCTAGAAGATCTCATGTTTTTCTCACATATGCTAAACTTCCTTCACTGTTGAACAGAGTCTTATATTCTCCTGTTAACGGGGTTTATTACTTCCACCAAGATGGTAACTCTTCTTATTCCTGTTATCTTGGCCCACAGAGCCCAAATTTACCACCACAGAATAACTATAACATAAAGGTAATAGTCTCTTACCAAATGCCCTCAAGTGGAAGCATTCCCCACTCTGAAAAGTAAGAGCTCTATAGACACAAGAACTGGAGCCGCAGGGATGGGAGGCGCAAATCCCTCCAATTTATCACAGGCAATGAAGGAATGCAAAGCCACTCCTACTTCCACCCCTTCGAAACCCATAAAACTGTTGCACAGCTGTAAAAAAAGGGTAATAAAAGAAGGGAATATATTGTATCTTGGAGTTGCATTCCAGAGTATGACACTCATTTTTGCAAGATTTCATCTCAAGTCAGTATCTTAGCTGCACATTCAGATGTTTCAACATTGCACAGGATAGCAGCTTTGGGGTGATAAGATCTGTGACAGAACCAGTGGACCCATCTCACATTCCCATTGCTGTATCTCTTCTTGCATAAGTTTTCTTCTGGCAAGAGAAACAAGTTGTAAAACCAGATGGCTCATGCCCAGTGGTGTGTGAGTAAATGTTTGAAAGTCGGCTCTCCAGATAAAAGAAGGCCCTGATTTACAGCATTTTCTAGTTTGCCTTGTGTAAATACCATCATCACAGCTGATTTCAAGCTACCAATGTGGTTTCACTGGACAGACTTCTTCAAAACACTAAATATATACATTTTGATTCTCCTATTGAAGCTAGACAACATCCATCTGGTGCTCTTTCCCACCACAGAAAACTATAATAATGTCCACTGTGTTATAGAGACCAAGGGGCAGGGCTATTTGTACCACAGCCCCAATCTAATAAGAGCCTTTTCCTGCTCAAGGCCCGTATCAAAAAAGACAGTCCTCGATGTCACTTGATAAATGAGTCCATGGAGGACTCCCATGCATAGAAGTTTGTATTGAGAATGCAAGTGTGCTTTTTGCTTACTTTTCACAAATGAGAGGTGAAAGATACAATGACCTATCCTTTTCTTTTAAAAAGAAATCCCAGCATGATCCAGACTACTGTATCCCTAAGAACCTCATTGATGTTGGAGGCATTTAACCCTCTTCAGGGTTTAATCTTATGTTTCTGACAAACGTATCTCACCAAAGCCTCAAATATAATTGCCATTTATTATTTCTCTGGTTTAATGGACCAGTGTCATTGATATAATAGACCAAAGTGCTCTTCTACAGAAAGGATGTCCAGACAATCAAAATCTCCTTGTATATAACAAAGGCCTGTAAAGTTAACATTGCCATAGATGAGACTGTAAATGCATATGCTTGTCCATCCCCCCATGAATACAAACTGCTGCTGGTCCTCTTCCCTGAGATGCATGGGAGAGAATGTACTCACTAGATCAGTGACTATAGACCACAGGTCTGCAGCAAACATACCGTTATATCTAGCACAAAAGCTGTCACGGGTCTAATACTTGATTGAGTTTGTAGGAGTTCACTGTCATTTCCAGGATCCGTTTGGTTTTCTTCAAGGGTAACACTGGTGAATTGTGAACAATTATCCAGACATTCTTTCATTCTTTAAGGCAGTGGCACTAATTTCTATAATCCCTTACTTTCTTCCCCCTCCAGAAGGAGATATTATTTCTTATTTGCTACCTTGGCTGTGGGGAGCAGTCTTGGAGGCTTCTTTGACCATCTTTATTATGGTAGATTTCACCTCATGGGCTGCACATCTGTCCCCTAGTGACACCTGCTATTTAAGTTTTTCTACTCATTACAATAATTTCCTCATCATGCCTTAAATGGTTAAGTGCTGCCGTCAGGCCTCTATTATTATGGGATCTTATTATCTCTATTGTTGTCAGGGAACCCAGTGCTATGACAGCATTCTCTACCATCGGCCCGGCAGGGAGAGAATAGCCACCCTTGAGCTTCTCCGTGGTACTGTTGTGCATCTCAAGTCAGTGGCTGCCTGGGTATAGCAACGGAGGAAACAGGGGTTGGAAAACAATGCGGAATCTTTTAGGGGTCATGGAAATCACAGCATCTTGGCTGTGGGAGTTGTGACACAGGTGTGTACATGTCAAAGCTTATTGAATTGTATACTTTAAATCTATGTGGTTCATTGTATGTAAGTTATACTTAAGCTGATTTAAAAGAGCCTAATGGTGAATTTACATGTAAAATAAAGATTACTACAGAAATATAGTAATATTTCTGAACAAGAAAGCTGAAAACGCTGAACAAGAAATTATGACTTGGTTTCCATTTAAAGATCAGCATGTCTTCAATAATATGGGTTTGAAAACTTGGGAAAGTAATGTATTTAATATTCTTCATAAAGTGTCACAAAAACAAATTAAGCAAAAAATGATCAACCTTAACTGAGTGTGATCTTTCATATTAGTTGTATTTTTCAGTTCTTTGTGATTCTTATCCTCTAAATGTTATGCATTAACAGAATGAATTATAATTTTCTCAAAATCTGAAGGAATTATCAAAATTCAGTACTGAGCCTTTATTTTGTGTTCCTAATGTTGGGGTCATACAAGAGGTATTGTTCATACATAAAATTAAATTGATTATATTGCATTATATATTTTGGAAATTGAACTCTTACCTGATGTATCACTGGCAAATATGTTCTCCCATAAAGTTGGTTCCCTTTTCATTGTGATGATGGTTTCCTCAGTTGTGCAGAAGCTTTTTATTTGATGTTGTCCTACTTGTTTATTTTTTCCTTTGTTTCCCCTGCCCTAAAAGATATATTAGCAAAAATATTGCTTCACAAAATATATGAAATTTTACTGTCCATGTTTTCCTATAAGATTTGTATGATATTACAAATTATATTTAAGTCTTTTACTCACTTTAAGTTTTTCCCAGCATATGGTATAAATTGGGGCCCAGCTCCATGTTTTTGCACGTGCCATTCCAGTTTTCCCAACCCCTGTTATTGAAGAGACTATCTTTACTTCATTGTATGCTCTTGTCTCCTTTGTCAAATATCAATTGACTGTAAAAGTATGGGTTTATTTCTGGTCTCTCTGTTCTGTTCCCTTGATATGTATGTCTGTTCTCATGCCAGCACCAGGCTGTTTTGATTATAATGGCCCTATAATGTAGTTTGATATCAAGCATTGTAATCAAATAAGCATTTAATTTCCAAAGTATATAAAGAACTTATATGACTCAACACCAGGAAGACAAACAATCCAATTAAAAATGGGCAAAAGACCTCAATAGCTCTTTCTCCAAGAAGGACATACACATGGTCCATAGACGTAAGAAAAAAATGCCGGCCTGGCTGGTGTAGCTCAGTGGATTGAGCACGGGCCTGCGAACCACACGATCGCTGTTTGATTCCCAGTCAGGGCACATGACTGGGTTGCAGGCCAGTTCCCAGCAGGGGACTTACAAGAAGCAACCATACATTGATATTTCTCTCCTTTTCTCCTTCCCTTACTCTCTAAAGACAAATAAATAAAATCTTTTTAAAAAATGCCAACATCATTAGCCATCAGAGACATGCAAATTAAAACCACAGTGAGATATCACCTCACTCCTGTCAGAATGGCTATCATCAATAAATCAGTGATGAACAAGTACTGGTGAGGATGTGGAGAAAAGGGAACCCTAGTGCACGGTTGGTGGGAATGCAGACTGGTGCAGCCATTGTGGATGAAAGTATAAAGTATTCCCCCAAAAATTTAAAATGGAAATGCTTTATGACCCAGTGATTCCATTTCTAGGATTATACCCTAAAGAATCATGAAACACCAATTCAAAAAAATATATGCACCCCTATGTTCATAGCAGTATTATTTATATAGCCAAGATCTGGAAACAGCTTAAATGCCCATCAGCAGATGAATGGATAAAAAAGCTGTGGCACATTTACACAATGGAATACTATACAGTGGTCAAAAAGAAGGGACTCTTACTTTTTTCAGTAGTATAGATGGAACTAAAGACTATTATGCTAAGTGAAATAAGCCAGTCAGTGAAAGACAAATACCATATAATCTCATTTATATGTAGAATATAATGAACAAAATAAACTAATGAGCAAAATAGAGTCAGAGGCACAGAAACATGGAACAGACTAAGAGATGTAAGAGAGGAGTGGAAGATGAGGACTGCTTGAAAGAAGGTGAAGAGATTAGCCAAAGACCCACATATGCATTACCCATGGACATGGACAATGGGAAATGGGGATTGCCTGAGAGAGTGGCAGGGGTGGACAAGGGCAAAGTGGGTAACATTTGGATGACTGAAATATGTTTTTAAAAGTATTTTTAAATTCAAAATATTTAAAAATAAATGTATTCTTTTGCATTGAAATAGCATTTTAATGTAATTTTAATGATACAGCAATTATGGAAATAGGCTAAAAATTAGTTTGTCTGAATTTGTAAGTCACTTGCCTAACATGATGGTCATATATTACTTTTGCAAGATTTTTTGAATAGTGTGATTAATACATTTCTTGATTTTTTGAAAGATTTTTTTAAATTTTATTTATTTATTTATCTTTAGAAGGGGAGAGAAGGAGAGAAATATCAATGTATGGTTGCTTTTGGTGCATCCCCTGCTGGGAACTGGCCCCTGCTGGGAACTGGCCTGCAACCCAGGCATGTGCCCTGACGGGGAATCGAACTGCGATCTTCTGGTTTGCAGGACCATGCTCAATCCACTGAGCTACACCAGGCAGGGCTAAAAGATTTTTTTTAAGAGAGGGAAAGAGAAGGAGAAAGAGAGGGAGAGAAATATCAATGCGTGGTTGCCTCTTACACACGCCCTACCGGGGACCTGGCCTGCAACCCAGGCATGTGCCCTCACTGGGAATCAAACTCACAACCCCTTGGTTCACAGGTCCAGGCTCAATCCACTAAGCCACACCAGTCAGGGCTATTTCCTGATTTTTTAATGTTTATCTGTTTAAACCTGGACTGATAAGAAAAAAGCCTGGCTGCACGATGGTAACATAAAATCATTTCAGAGAACTTTAAAAGTCTTTTCTCTAACTATATTGTCCTTAATGTCTATTATTTCTGCCTAATCTATATTCTAAATTGTAGTAGTAGATGCCGATTTATTTACATATCCAACCAAATGAATTTCTATCTTTGGCACATAAACCATTTTATTCCCATTGTTGGCTTTCTTCTCATGAATGTGAGCATTTTTATTTTTAAATTTATATTGAAAAAAGAGAGACCATAAATCACCAAGACTATTTTGAGGGGAAAACCTGATTAAGGTGAGAAGACTTCCAATCTAAATGTCAAGATTTCTCATTATGTTGTATTAAGTTATTAATTAAACCAGGGTGGTCTAGGGGCAGAATAGAGAGCCCAGAATTGCCCTACAGATAGCTAGATAGCTAGAAATTAATGTGATAGAGTTCGAGTTTTAAATCAGTACATTCATTTCATTTTCCTGTCTCAGACATAAAATTTTTTTCTTTCACCCAAAAGCTCTTTGCATAATGAAGGGTACAATATTAATAAAAGCAAATAGCTACTGAATTTATTTCATGAGCCACACACTTAGCAAATATGGGCAAAGTACCTTGCAGGCAATATTTTATTGAAATCTCATAGTGTGAGATAGACCCTATTAGTTATGTTATATAAATGCAGAGACTCAGACATAAAAAGTACTGAACATTTCAGGTGAATGAAAGCTTTAAAATTCTATTTATAATATGACCCTATAAAAAGTGAAGAGTAGACTTCCAGCCAAGATGAAGATGTAGGTAGAAACACGGTACCTTCTCCCACAACCAAATTTAAGGGCAACAAAGATTTAGAAACAAAAACACAACCAGAACAGACAGAAAATTGAACTGTACCTAAGTCTGACAACAACAAACCATTCATTCAGACCAGGTAAGAGGGGCGAAGTCAGTGGCCAGCAGAGAGGGATCCCAGCAGGAAAAAGGTGGTGGTTGGCCACCGGGGCACAGGGAGGAAATGAGCAACCCAGTAAGGCACACAAGGTGGTTGGTTGACCGTGGACACATATTTGTGCACAGATAAACCAGGCAAAAAATGGGCAGTGAAACAAACCACACATCCCAGGGCTCCAGCAACAGGAAATAAAGCCTAAAATCACCTATTGAAAAAACTTGCAGGGGGTGAGATCCTGGAAGAGACTCCCAGCCTCATAGGAGAATTTATTGGAGAGACCCACAGGATCCTAGAATGTACACAAGACCACCCTCCTGGAAACTAGCACCAGTAGGGCCCAATTTGCTTGTGGGAAGTGGAAGAGGGGACCGAAATCCGAGAGAGAGGGGAACACACACCATTGCTCCCTCTCTGACCCCTCCCCCAGTCACAACCCAGTGACTGGGCTGACCTGCCCTGGTGAACACCTAAACAAAAACAGACTACAAGACAGATCACGCAACCCAGGGCCCCAACGATGGGAAACAAAGCCTAAAAGCACCAATTGAAAAGGTGCTGGTTTGTGGGAAGCTGCAGAGGGGACTGAAATCCAAGAGAGAGCAGAACAAGTGCCATTGCTCCCTCTCTCACCCCATCCCCACATAAAGTATCACAACCCAGCAACTGGTTGCCGCGCCCTGGTGAACACCTAAGGCTCCACCCCTCATATGTAACAGGCATGACCTGACCAAAAATGGCTCAGTCAGAAGAACAAACAAAGCCCCAGAGCCAATACTTTTAAGCAACCAAGAGATAGCCAACCTATCAGATACACAGTTCAAAATACTGGTGATCAGGATGCTCACAGAACTGATTGATTTTAGTCACAAATTAGAGGAACAAATGAAGGCTACACTAAGTGAAATGAAGGAAAATGCACAGAGAACCTATAGTGATGGAAAGAAAACTGGGACTCAAATCAATGGAATGGACCAGAAGGAAGAACAAAACATCCCACCAGAAAGGAATGAAGAAATGAGAATTCAAAAAAATGAGGAGAGGCTTAGAATCCTCCAGGACATCTTTAAATGTTCTAACAGCCAAATTATAGGGGTACCAGAAGGGGAAGAGGAACAGCAATGAGTGGAAAAGTTATTTGAACAAATAATCAAGGAGAACTTCCCCAGTCTGGCAAAGAAAATACACTTCCAGGAAATCCAGAAGTTCAGAGAGTCCCAAAGAAGGGGGACCCAAAGAGAAACACACCAAGGCGCATCATAATTACATTAGCCAAGATTAAAATGAAGGAGAAAATTCTAGAAGCAGCAAGAGATAAGGGGACAGTCACCTACAAAGGAGTACCCATCAGACTGTCAGCTGATTTCTCAAAAGAGACCTTACAGGCAAGAAGGGGCTAGAAAGAGGTATTCCAAGTCATGAAATGCAAGGACCTACATCCAAGATTGCTCTATCCAGCAAAGCTTTCATTTAGAATGGAAGGGCATATAAAGCACTTCTCAGATAAGGTCAAGTTCAAGGGTTCGTCATCATCAAGCCCTTACTATATGAAATGCTAGAGGGACTTATCTAAGAAAAATAAGATAAAAAATACGAACAGTGAAAGGACAGAAAACTCACAGTTATTAACAACCACACCTAAAACAAAAGCAAACTAAGAGGACAGCTAGATCGGGAGTGGAAACATAGAAATGGAGATCACATGGAGGGTTAGCAACAGGGAAGTGGGAGGAGTAGAAGGGGGGGAGAAGGTACAGAGAATAAGTAGCATAGACTATGGGGAGAAAATAGGGGGAGGGCAAGAGTAGTGTGGGAAATGTAGAAGCTAGAGAACTTATGACACGTGGACATGAAGTAAAAGGGGCGGTGTGCAGGGTGGAGGGGAATAAAGGGGGGAACGGGAAAACTGTAATGGCATAATCAATAAAATATATCTTGAAAAGTGAAGAGTAGTTGTGATATAGACTCTAAGGAGCAGGTATTTGTGAGGCATGTGTTCAACAAGGAATTAACACCTCGGGTTCATAAATACCTCCTAAAAATGAAATTTTCAGAGACAATCAGCCAAATAAAAGTGTGAGTGAAATATATTAGGAGTTAGAGTATACCATAGAGAAAACTCAAATATGAAAATAACATTGAATCTCCTTATTAATAAAGAAAATTCAAATTAAAAACATGAGATTCTGTTTACCTATTAATTTAGCAAAATTTGTTAAGTCTGGTAATACTTTGGGTACATTGAAGGACAGAAACCCTCACATACTGCTTGTGATAATATAAATCCATATTACTACCTTGAAAACCTTTTGGCAATATATAGTTAGACTAAAATATTCATAACCTATAAACTCAAATTTCATTCCTAGGTATAATCTCTAAAGAAACTTTCTTTATACATGCACAAAATGAGATATGCTACAAGAATTTAATACAGCTTTTTTAAAAAAATAATAATTAGCTGAACAAAAGAAAAGAACAAAGACATAGATTTTAAAGCACTAAAAATAAACTGGAGTTAACATATCACTCTGGATGAACCTCGCAAAGGTGAATGAAAAGCTCGTCCCAAAAGTACATATACCACACACCATTTTGATAAGTATTGCGCACCACAGATCACTTCCTTCTGGTCAACACTACATTTGGTTTTCTAAACATAACAGTGTTTTACATGCCTGGCAAATGCTCAGTCCCTTTTCTGTTTTCTTTTTATCTCAAGATCTGTTAATGTTGGAAGGTCACAGCACTCTGTCCTTACACATTCTCGTTTATTAATTTCCTTTTCTTAATCTCATCTCTTTTCATGGTTCCATGGGTTTAAATACTCTGTATACACTGATGACTCACTCCTACACTATACATATATAAAACATTCACACATACACATCCTGGCCCCTTCTCTGAATTCCACATTCACATCTAACTATTGACATGTCCACTTGCATATCTAAAAAGTATCCACCACTTAACACGTCCAAAAAACTGTGGCTCTTCCAAATTGGCTCTGACCTCGGTCTTCCCAAACGTAGTCAATGGCAACTCTATCCTTTCTTCATTTCCCACTTGAAGCAATTGGGCCATTTGTCTTACACTTGCTGGGCTGGTGAGTGTTGTTTTACTATTTGTCTAGCCCCTGTACTATCCTGGCAGTAAATCTAAGAACTTGGTCAATTTCAAATCACAATAAAACTGACCACCAAATCAATGTAATGAAAACCTGATCCCTCCATTGTCTAACTACAGAAACTAAGCTGGCTGGGGTAACTTTGATACTACTAGTTTACACTGCTGCTATAACAAATGTAGTGGCTTAAAACAACACAAAGTTACTATCTTACCATTTCTGGGTCAGATGTCCCAGCGGGTCAGAGAGATCGGAGGCTCTAGGAGAGAATCCATTCCTCTCCTGCTCTGCCTTCTGAAGTCTATGCGTCTTCTTTGACTCATGAACCTGCATCACTTTGACTATTGTTTTTATTGTCGCATCTCTTATTCTGACTTTGATCCCCCCATTTGTCTGCTATAAATCCCCTTACCTTAATCATGTCTGCAAAGTTGCTTTTACTATTCACAGATTCCAGGGATTATGACAGGAACATGTTGGGGGTGAGAGAGGCCTATTCCACTGGCCACAAACACCAGACTATTATCCATTTCCCTATCAGCCATAGAACCAATGCTTTTAACACAATTACTAAACCTTAAATAAATGAATAATCCTGAGATTACAAAATAATCATTTATTTAAAGAGGAGTGAGGCTAGTTGCTGAACCTGAAATTCACATGCCACAACAAAGGGAGACTGTGTGCTTAGATCTTCCCTTTTTATTTGCATCTTTTAAAATAAAAAGGTGCTTTAATAACAGCTTCAAGTGGTGAGGAATGAATTTCTATGGTGGTGTTTCTCTCCCTGCCCTCGGCCTTTCTTTGCTTGCTTTCGATGGTTTTTGCAGAATCATTGCAATTCCAGGTGTTATAATAATTATTCTCACTTACGTACAGTGTCACAATCTTGGTCATCGAAAGCTTCTTTGATCTGGCTCTTGTGTTCTTTGACATGACTCCATTAATCTTTGAAGCCTCCTTGATTTCTGGCATAATTAGATGTCTCAAGACCACCTTGTACTCTCCTTGACCTCAAATCCTCCACTTCTCTGAGGGAAACAGCATTAGAGGTCACAACTCTGGTTCTACCAATGATAGTTCTCATTGGAATGAAATTGTGTCTAAGCAATTTTAGTGGGCAGGGCTATATATTTAAAATTCAGACTTTGTCTTGATGTTTGCAATGCAATTTCAACACAATGTTTTACGCGTTTAATTTTTTTTCTTGTATGTATTTTAACTTACACTAAAATACATCTTTATTAGGTTGATATATTAACATATTTATTGCCTTATGCAGTGCTATAAAGGAAGAAGTATTAATATAACAATAGCAAATTACTTTTTAAAATTAAACTGCTGCCAAGTATGGTTTTTGTGAACATAGACAAACCTATTCTAACATTTACATAGAAAGGCACAGGACCTCGACTAGCTAATAGAATTTTGAAAGAGTAAAATGTGAAGAATCATTCCACCCAAAATGAAGGCTCACTACATGGCTACAATAATCAAGGCAGCATGGAATTGGCTGAGGAATGGACACACAGATCAATGAAACAGAATAGAGTTCCCAGAAATAGACCCACATAAATATACCTGACTGATTTTTGACAACGGCATGAAAGTAATTCAATAGAAGAAGGACAGCCTTTTCAAAGTGCAGGAGCCGTTGGGCAACCACAGGTTAAATAAATGAAAGAAATTTGACCTAAACCTCATACTTTATACAAAAGTTAACTCAAAATGGGTCCACAGAGAAATATCTCTGTTCAGTGAAATTGTAGGTGGGAAATAATGTTCCCAACCTACAATATAGCATATACTTCTATAATAGTTATGAACAGTATATATTACTTTAATTCTTAAAAATCATCCCCATTTAGTTACCTTTAAATGATTTTATCTAATCTAGTGGTGTTATCATGGCTCTAACATACTTTAAAGAAAAAGGTCTCAAACTGTCTCACGGTTCCATTTTGTTTTATAATTCACCAGGCGTGTGATATATAACCCTTCTACCAGCCACGGCATCTTCTTTCAAGATGCTGAACAGTTCCTAGGACAGTGTCTGGGTTCCACCCCTGGATAGAGCCCCACGGGTTCCTGCCTATTTCAAACCTTCTTCTCCCATCTGCCCAGTTCTCGCAAGCTCCCTGACAATATTTTACCAAATTCGTCATTTAGCCATGGCCAGTTCCTGTTGCTTGCATCTAGAACCTTAACTACCGTACTTTGTCTTCTGAATCTCTATGATGGTCTGAAAAAAATCGGTAATTCCTCATTCCTCCTTACACCCTGAAAAGAGAGGGTCTTGATCAATAAAATATAATATTTATAATTGTATTTAAAGTTGTTCCTAGAAGATTTTGACACTATTGCTGTTTTCCCCATATATCTCAATATGGCTAGAACCCCCAGAGGAGCGAAATAGATAATGAGCCATGGTAGCCTGTTCCACTAAAGACTATGGCTCCAGCACCCACCTCCACTTCCACACAGAAACTCTACTAGTTCAGCAACACCTCAGGTCACTGACACCCAGGGACATCACGAGTTAGAATAAAAATGCTGATGCTCAGAGTTTATCTTGGTGTCCCATTCATTTTGCTTATAAGCAAAAAAAAAAAAAAAATCACAAAACTTACATCCACATTATATAAACTTCTCCACCAGAATCATCGCTCTTTAAACCTGTTACTATTCTTTAAGTATATGACAGATTGTATCACAATTTAAAAAAACCCAAATGCCAAAACCATTCAAAGTAAACATTTTCTTTTAAGCTTCTTTTCCAAAAATGTTCATCCTGCATGGATTCTCTTTTAAGCTTAACTGTTTTTGTTAGACATGGAAGAAAATATAATAAAGAAAATTAAAATTGAGAAAGTATTTATGCATTTATTTGAACATGTCTCAAATACTCTCTAGATGGTGAGTGACGTGTGGGAAATGCACCTTTGTTGCAGCAGTCTATAAACATCCTCTAAACTATTTATTTGTTTCTCTCTTATCTTCTCTCTGCAATGTGGTTCTACCCAAGATCCCAAGATTTCAATGTTCGCATAAAATTAGGGGCTCACAAACATCAAACACTTCAGCACTTTTTAGGCACTAAGGTAAATATTTTGTAAGCATCTAATCATTGGAAAGACTTCATGAAATAAATAGGTACAATTTGCTATCCCTGCTTTGCAGATGAAAGAGAAGAAAATTTGGGAGACTAGATCAGTTTCTCAAGGCAACTCCAATATTGGCAGAGAGACTTCTATGAGTGTATTTAATAGATTGCTGGCTTTTCCAATAAATTTGCCCTTCTGGAAATATGTAAATTATAGGCAGGCATGCTTATGAAGACTTTTGTCCATAAGTTCAATACAAGTTTGCCAGAATACAAATCTAACTGGAATTAAAACATACCTGTTACAGTATGATGTGAAACATTATCTGTTTGTTTTTTCAATGCAAGTATCTTGTGAAGTATACTCATTTAGCACTGCCTCAGGGAATTAAGTTTATCGAGGTGAAAGGAGAAAGCAATAATTTTTTGGTTTTCAAATAGTAAAGAAGGAGCCTAATTAAGACACATTTGCTGAAAACATTGGTGTTTCTTTATTCCCTACCCCCATAAATGATGGGCGA
The DNA here is from genome assembly GCF_014824575.4 of Sturnira hondurensis. Taxonomy (NCBI): domain Eukaryota; kingdom Metazoa; phylum Chordata; class Mammalia; order Chiroptera; family Phyllostomidae; genus Sturnira; species Sturnira hondurensis. The sequence goes on from NW_028076767.1 coordinate 33,669,255, forward strand.
GAGTCACTGAAGAGGGTTGAAGGACCAAATCTGGAATACAAGAGAGCAGTCGTTGGTCAGCACAGTGGTGTGATGTTCCCTCATCAGGCCTGAATGGTGCGTGAGACAGGGTGGGATTGAAATGGGGACCTCTTACATGTGGAGATCCAAGATTAGAAGGCTACATGTCGGGAGCTCTATTTTAAAAAGTCCATCCATATTCACTAGCTTACAATAGCATGGACAAAGAGAAGTAGAGATGAATAAAACTGATGTCAGAAGTAAGAGTGTTCTGATGGTCACACACCTACAACCCCAAGAGAAGTACACGGGATCGGCTTCCCTGACCCATACTTCTGAGCAGGCGCAAACCCTAACAAAGAGGAAGCTGGCAGGCAGATTGTGACTAGAGCGGTATTGAGTATCCACGCCAGGACTTTACATGGCTTTTCATATACGAGCAAATACAGAAATAGATAACAGTAGGTAAAGGCCATGACTTATCAATTGTCAGGAAGAGGAAGCAAAAGAGAGAGATTTGTTCCTCCTCTCAGTGACATGGCAGCAACAGTTACTCCCCACCCAGTGCAAATCAGCTCCAAGGCTAGGGAAGGTAAGTGAACAGAGTTTCAGAAATCCTGAGTGCAACTGAGTTTAAAACCTAAAATGATTGAGCAATCACTGACTTTAGGTAATCCACACCCTAAGAGACTAAAAAGTCACACATGTGATGTGACTGTAGGAGGAGACTAGACTCTTCCTTCTGCTGTTGAGAAGGCAAGAAATGAGGATTCAGGCATGCAAGTAGAGTTACAAATTTTTCATGCTAAATTTTGAAATAAGTATCAAGTCCATAGCAGACATTAAGAGACATGTGGAAGCTGAACTACCAGACACTGCCTACTTCCAAACCTGTCCATTCCCACCACTATCTTGGGTCAGTCATCGTCATCCCTTCTGCTTTATGCTCTTTGAAGAGATCTAGACTTCATCCCCTCAAGATTTGAACTGCATTTCTTCTATTCCCTAGGTTTCTTGAAACTTGTTAATACAGCCCAGTCTAAGGAGAAGAAAACAGGGAGAAACCAAAGTGTATTTCTTTTAAAAATGTGAATTTTCTTTTATAATACTTTTCATTGTTTGATAGAAAATCAATGTTTAGTCCTTCACCAAACATTGAATTACCAAGAAATTCACTGGCCAATTTTTGGGGCCCTATCTCATGACCCTCTGTCTTTTCTAGAAACAGAAGCAATTTAAGATTTCAGGGTCAGATAGCTCTTCCCACCAGTGTTCTCACCCCCATCAATTCATAATGAATGCCTTCAACTATGACTTACCTTTTAATTAAAATGTTATCATTACCCATACTATGTGAATATGGATATAAACATATAAAGCCACAAATATTTCTACTTTCCCTTCATTCCTGTTATCCTTTTAATTTACTAATCACCGCTCCACTATTTTTACTCTTCCTCAGTCAGCTTGTTTTCCTCCATAGGGTATAATTTAACAGCTTGTTTGTTCCTTCTTCTTTGCCCTACTCATATATCAATGCCTTCCTGTTCTGGTCAGCAAATCTTCTGCCAAGTGTATTCTTCCCACTCTTCATTAGATGTACTCTTCCTTTGCCAGGACCATTAGTTTAGTATCATGCATCGTCATCCTGAAAACTAAATTTCGCTCTTTGACACCATCTATGGAGCCAGCTGTTCACTCCTCAGCTCCTTCTTTATTTTCCAAAGTCATGACCTTCAACTAGAAGAAATCAAACTGCCATACTCCCTGGATCCCTAAGACCTTCAGTTTCTTATCCAGGTTTCTAAATATTCTATCTGTCTATTCCAAGGGTTGTTTTCCCCTATGTAATTTTTACAGTCCTAATTAAAAACTATATCATGTATAACTATGATACATGATATAATGCTATTATAAATGACTTTCTGTGCATTAATCAATAATATAAAATCTTATTGTCATTTAGTACTCAGTATTGTTAAGAATATTGACGTCTATACTCCTTATTCATATTCATTTTATTTTCTAAAGAGAACTGTTTTAATATCAGTATAAAAATACATGGAATGTAACATTTGAATCATAGACTATCTCTAAATTTATTCTGCAATTACAAATTCTGTTACAGTTCAGAACTAAATTTGCAATGTTTAAGAAGTTTCTTTGGTTTTGATTTTTTCTATCCAGAACTAAGTCTTTAACATGTTAATCTCCTCTACTCAAAGACTATCTGTTATACACACTAATTGTATGCCTTTTTTTCAAGCTATGAAATTCTACACAGTTGTGATGAAAGGTCCTATGCAAGAAATAGAAAGGCAATAAGCTTAACATGACTATTATTGAATTAACTGAGATTGAGGATTCTAATAATACCAGACTCTTTCTACAACTTTAAGACATAAGTATTCAGGGTAAGAGACAATTATGGACTTTATGAATGATATTAAAAATGACCCCCAATTTTTCAACATGTTTTCCAATATTTGCAAACTATATGGTGCTCTCTTGTATTGCCGCAGTGACGTGGAACCATGAAGTCTACCAATGGAAGTTTGAGCTAAATAGTGGGTCAGAGTTCTTAGGAAGGTTTTCTGCCTATCTAAAAATCATCCCTCACTTATTACTGAAATAATAGTGTATCCTAAACTCCTAAAAGCCAAGGGAAAAGTACTCAGTAATTAGTCTATTCCGCAGAATTTATCGTGTTATCCTGCATGCAGTACATCTTTCTACACCTATTGTGAGTGAGAACCTAGATCTCATTATCCCTTATAGTTCAATAACAAACTCAGCTATCCCTAAGACTTCCCTATAAAATTTAGGGGACAGTTAGATTTGAATTTCAGATAAATGACAAATAATTATGAGTAGTTGTATACCCAGTTGCATGAAATATACTCGTACTGAAAAATATTGGCTGTTTATCTGAAATTCTAGTTTAACTGCATATCTTGTGTTTTTATTTGCCACATCTGGCAATGCAATATCCCTGAATTATGGGAATGATTTCCAGAGGCTCAGTGTCACACAACTTTGAATGCAATCTTGGTTTCATAATACCCATGAATCCAGAGGAGACGCTATTATTTTGCTCTGCTGTCTTGCTGCTTTGAAAGCTTCCATAGGTTTGTGGGTGAATGAGTTCTAATCCTCTAAGCAGGGTGAAGTAAATGTTTCATCTTCCCAGAAAGCATACCAGGTCTCTCTCTCTCTTCCTCCTACCATCCTCAGCATCCTGTACTTTTTCTGGTGTTCCGGGAATGCCATCTGACTCTGGTCAAACAGGAGGAGCACTTGGAAAGCTTTGAAAACAAGTGATAATTTGTCTCCATCCCAGAATAATTAAATCAGAATCCCTGGAGAGAGGGTATAGTCACTGCCATTTCTTACTCCCCAGCTAATTCTAATGTGTACCCAGAATGTACAACTTTGCTATAGCCAGTTGCCAATTAGAACCACCTGGAGAGCTTTGTAGACATCCCCCAACCCCAGACTAATTTCATTGAAATATCTGGAGGTACGTACTTGAACAAAAGCTCCCTGGGAGAACCCAGCCGCCGTTGAGAACCACTGCCCCCACAGGCAGGCAGTGGCTTCACTGAACTTCAAATCTCATGCTCAAATGCCACCACCCACAGACAGGCTTTTCTCTTTTCTTTCTGTGTCTCACTGACTCAGATGCTATCCATTTTAGCTCATTTCCTTTTTTTCATCCCCATTCTTCATCCCCACCACCACTACCAAAAAGTCAAACAACGTGGCACTTCTATGAGTTACAGACTTCACTGAAGGTATGAAACAAAAGACTTTGACATTTGAAAAACACGTTTGAGAAACCTTAAATGGAATATTGAACATGCTAGTGCCTCAAAGTTTTTGGCTACCCTAACATCTGTCTTAATTTTCTCTCTTATGAAAATATCCTAGCCTATTAAATTTATTCACATTTTTATGTATGGCAATTCAGCCCTCCTCCACACTGGCAAACTTTACATACCAAAAAATCTTTCAAGTTTTACTTTTTCCTTTTTCTCTTCCCACCAGTCTCTAAGAATAAAAGAACACCACCAAAAAACGATAAAATATTCCATCAACACCCCTATCACCAGCACTATACATACACCTAGCCCTAAGACGGCTGAGATGTTAAAATCAACTTGGACTATAAGTGATTTTTTTTCCCCCAAAAGGTACATAAATAACTGTTGTGAGACTGAATGTCCCACTGTTGTGGGACTGAATGTGATTATAGAATGAAGCAATAAGACAATCTTCCAGTGAATTCTTGAAGTAAATTTACGTGGTTATAAAAAGTCAGAGGACATACAATCTCTTATTTCCTAGGTAATAGACTTTTCTTATGCTTCGTGTTGTCCAAAATGTTTCTTAAGCTCTCCTGATATTTTTAATTCTTTTTTTTTTTGCTGCTCTGCCCAAGTAATTTTTTCTACCTCATCTTCCAAATCATTGATTCCATATGGTGCTTCATTTAACCTACTGTTTATTCTTTCGACTGTATTATTTATTTCAGATATTACATTCTTCATTTTTAATATCCTTTATCATGCCTTCTGTGTCTTTTTTCATGCTATTGAGTATCCTTATAATCATTACTCTAAACTCTCTATCTGATAAATTGCTTGCCTCCATTTCATCTAGCTCTTCCTCTGGAGAATTCTTTTGCTCCTTCATTTAAGGACTTTATCTTCTAATTTTGGCTGCTTCTTTGTATTTGTTTCTGTGTATTAGGTAGATCTGCAAAGACTCTGGTGTAGGCCTTCATCAGACACTGCTTGTGGCTGGCCTTGGTCAGCCTTGGAGACATCAGCAATCCACAGTATGTGACTTCCTCTCTGCTGGGCCTGTTTGTGTAGAGAAAGAACGAGGCTGTGCACCAAGGCCAGCTTTTATTGGCAACAGGCCAGGAGGAAGGAAAGGTCAGCTGAAGTCTCATACTGTTTCTAGAGAGCTTACTTGTTAAATTAACCGATTCTATAACATCAAGCTGTAATCAGCAGCTTAAGCTCCAGAGGGTGGGGCAGAGTAATTCCTGTGGGTGGGGTTATTGCTTCCCATGAGGCTGATGCCACTGGGAGGGGAATGCTCTGCCTGAGAAGGATGGCTGCTGCAGTTTCAGGAATGACTCAGCACAGGGATCCCGGTGACTGTTCCTTCCGTTCTCTCCTAGGAGCCACCAACCCCAGACTCCCCTCAAGCCCCTCTAGTCCACTCGGCCCTCCCTCTGCCAGATCCCAGGGTAAGGGGCTGCCAACAGAATTTTGTGCATTGGCCCTTTAAGCAGCTGTCTGAGTCTCCAGGTGTCTGTCCCTGCCAGACAGAAATCCTGCTGCTTTTCCCAGCTGGATATTATCTGGGCTTTGGATATTATACTTCTGGCTTTGGTGCTATAGGCTGGGGAACCCAGCTTGGGGTTTAGACCCCACACTTCTTGGAGGGGAACCCCCAGCCCCTGAAATATCCCTCTGGAACTTCAGCTGCCACCCATGGGAGCCCAGCCAGCCCTCTCGTGCCTCCTCCAATCTTGTGATGAAGTGGTTTCTTCTCTCTATGCATGGGTATAAGGCTTCTCTCCAGCAAGCGTTCAGTTGGTTATTCAGGATGACTTCTCTACAATTCAGCTGCAATTCCAGATGGGTCCTGGGGAGAGGTCAGCATAGCTCCACTTACTGCTCTGCCATCTTGGTTTCCCCGGCAATAGACTTTTGTAGAGCAAGTAAGGAAAATGGAAATAAACTAGCAATTGAAAATAAAAGTCCCTTTTAACCTTTCCCCCCAACTTACAGTTAGACTGTTGAATTTGAGCTCATTAATTATCATTTCAGTGTTGTTTGTTCTTAATTATCATTCGTGGTTTTAATACTGTTTATATATTTGTTTTGCCTTCTCTGGCCTCACAGATTGTCCATTCCTTTTTTTATCATTTTCATTTCAAACTTATTCTAATTACTTTCCAATTACTTACTTCTAAACAGATACTGCTTTCAAACTTAATGATTTATTGGTACAACTTTGGTACAACTTTGGTACATATTGTTATTTAATGAGATCACAGTAATTGCTATAAATTACTATACTCAGCTACTCAATAATGCTGTCTAACAAACCAAACCTTAATGGCGAACAATGTTTAATTTTTAATTTTATGAATATGCATCAACTAGGGGATGGGTTACATAGTCTAGGATTAGCTCTGGGGGGCAGTGTGCACCCAACTGTGCTCCACCAATAGCTGCCTAGGACAGGTTCCTCCCCTGAGGAAGCACAGGCAAGCAAAAGAGCCAGCTCAGCTGCCCAAACACATTCCATACTCCACTCATATTAAATCCACAAATATTCCAGTGACCAAAGATATTACATGGCCAAAACGCAATTTAAAATAGGGCTGTATGATTCCAGAGCCTCCTTGAAACCATAATTTTAGGCGTTCTTCTTGGAACATGGTATCTAAATATATATTCTAAAAATAAGCACAAAATAGGTATGAGATAGTACTTCATATATAATCTGAGTATGATGAAAACGCACACACACACACACACACACACACACACTTTGGCAGTTCAGCAACTGAGTCTCTTTTATACTTACCAAGGAGAACCAGGGTTGAAGTTTCCTTTCATATATTAGAACTTACCCCCACACCCCGCAAACTAAAGCAGGCAATCTATTTCCTAACCAAATCTAGCTGAGCTCTACGGGTTCCACTTGTAAGAATAAAAAGTTGAAAAATACCTATTGGAGTCCAAATTTCACATTTTACAGAGGCAACTGGTAAAGCCCAGAGATATAATAACCTGTCTAACTATCACTCAGCTAGTAGTAAACCTGAGATTAAAATGTAGGTTCCATATTTCAGATCAGTACTCTTAATTATAATGAGATACTTGAGTTTCAAAAGATTGTAGCAAAGAAAAAACAGTCCTCACTCATTCACTAAACAATGAAAGCTGGAACACTTTCTAAATTTCTCAGAAAGTGTCCACCCAGCCCTTATTCATCCTTGACAATGTCACTGAGATATGACATCCAGGGCTACCATGGATAGCCACACAGCTGTGCATAGAGCCAGCTAATGGAGTATTAATCATACAGGATATAGTTTGAATGACATCCCTGGGATGTAGGCAACATGGTGGTTGTCCAAAGGACAACACACTCATTTCATAAAAACTTAAGCTCAAAGAAAATGAGTGTTTCATACCCCCCATTGATTACATGATGTTTCACTATATTCAAAAAAAAGGAGAGTGTTTGTAAAGGATCTCAATACACACTTGTCTAAGGAGGACATACAGAGGGCCCATAGACATGAAAAGATGCTCAAGATCACTAGCCATCAGAGAGCTGCAAATTAAACCACAATAATGTATCATCTTACAACTGTCAGATGGCTATCAGCAACAGATCAACAAATAACAAGTACTGGCAATGTTGTGGAGAAAAGGGAACCCTAGTGCACTGTTGGTGGGAATGAAGATTGGTACAGTCACTGTAGAAAACAGTATGGAATTTCATTACCAAGAAACCCCTAAAAATGGAACTGTCTTTTGACCAGAAATTCCACTGCTGGGATTATACCCAAAGAAATCCAAAACAGCAGTCAAAAGAATTTATGCATTTCAATGTTCATAGCAGTGTTATTCCAACAGCCAAGATTTAGAAACAGCCTAAGTGTCCATCAGTAGATGAGTGGATAAAAAAGACTGTGATACATTTACACAATGGAATACTATGCAGCAGAAAAAAAGAAGAAATTTCTACTTTTTAAGACAGCATGGATGGAACTAGAGACTATTATGCTAAGTGAAATAAGCCAATCAGTGAAAGACAAACACCATATGACCTCACCTGTAAGAGGAAGCTTATGAACAAAAATAAACTAAGGAGAAAAATAGAACTGGAGGCACAGATTCAGGGAACAGACTGACAGCTGTAAGAGGGGAGGTGGAAAGGGGGACTGATTGAAACAATGTGAAGGGTTAGTCAAAGAATATATCTGAAGGACGCATGTCCATGGACAGCAGTGTGAGGACTGATTATGGAAGTTGAGCTGGGCTGGGTATAGAGGGGGGAAGCAGGGAAAAGTGGGACAACTGTAATAGCATAAACAATATAATATTTTTTTAAATTTTTTAAAAGAAAAGAAAATGGACATTTTTTCTGGCACGCATCCAGATTAATTTGTACAATAAGCTCCATACAAAATCTGAAAGTATTTTGCTACAAAAAATGTAGAATAATGACTTCTCTCCTGTTATCCACTTTAGCTAGAGTGTAGATGCAAGTTCTATGGTCTGTCCCAGATAATGACAACTTCATATTACCTCTGCCGAGGTACTCATAACATCCATCATTCCAGTTTCAAAAACACTACAAAATCTTGTTACTTTCAGGTTTCTATTTTGCATTTTATCTATTTGTATGGTATGCCAACTCTATTAGAGTGATAGTATAGTGTCTATATGAAACATAAAACTATCATCTTAACATAGACAATAATGCTGTGTCTTATTAAAAAATACAAGTGCATTTTCTCCTAGAGACTATGATTTAAAATAATGACTATTATCAATATGCAATTACTTCTGGTACCTTGGAACATACTCACATTATTTAAAGATAATGTAAAACATTTGCATTCACTGAGGTAATCTGTGAATATGATTAAACATAGATGCCCATCTAATACTAAGGGATAAAATTTAATAATTGCAATCAGAGATTGGCACTGTTAAAAATAGCTCAGATTAAATTGAGAAAATTGCATTATAGCTTATTTCAAACATAATTTCGAATGGTTATATGAAACAAAATCATAACTTGGATAACTGCTATGTGCAAAAAAATTCATTCTACCCAATAATGGGACATTGGGGCTGGACTGGGCAAGTGTTTTATTCAGAACATCTATGATTATTCAAGGTGATTATACATTTAACTCCATTACAGTTGATTGATGCTGACAGGTGGTCAAGCAGTGACTAATCTATACTATTGAGGAGAACATAATTGGAGAGAATGCCATGGAATAACCTGTTTATACTAAGTAAAGGATGAGCCCTGGTCAGTGTGGCTCAGTGGATTGAGTGCTGGCCTGTGAACTGAAAGATTGCTGGTTCAATTCTCAGTCAGGGCACATGCCTGGGTTATAGGCCAGTTCCCCAGTTGGGAGTGTGTAAGAGGCAACCACACATTGATGTTTCTCTCCCTCTCTTGCTCCTTACCTTCCCCTCTCTCTAAAAGTAAATAAATAAAAAAAATTTAAAAAAAGAATGAAATCTGTGGAAGGTTGGAAATGTGACTTACACATTTATATTTCTATCAGAATATTATTCTTTGTAATGCTCTCATTCATAAAGCAGTTAAAAAAGGTTCCCAGACCCAATTCCACTGATGGGGAAGGGTCACTCTCACCAACAATTCTCAGATACTGCCAGGGTATTCAGGAATTTAATTCAGTTCTAATACTATCTACCCAGAGACAGCACAAGGTCCCACAGGTTAAGAGTTCAGTCCTACAAGACTGACACACAATCTATACATTTTAGATGGCCAGATGCAACCCCAAGTTACCTGTGCTTCTAACCAAGTGGCCACAGATTGGACATTCCAAAGACCCTCTTCCATTCAGAATCCCGATTGCAAGTCCAGGCTATCAACTGGACTTCTGAACCACTACTTGTAAATCAGAGGTTCCCACAATCAACTCCTTGGGTTCAATTAGTTTGTTTGAACAACATGTTATTTATTATTATGTTTCACTGTTGTTCAATTACAGTAGTCTTCAATTTCCCCTCATTACTCTCCTCCTCCTTACACATTCAATGGCTCCCACACTCAGTGGCAGAAGCACAAAATGGAATAAAAATGACCTCTTCAACAAACGGTATTAGGAGATCTGGACAGCAAAAAAATGAAACTCAACCACCAACCTACAGCACACACAAAAATAAACTCAAGATGGATAAAAGAGTTAAATATAAGTCGTGACACCAAGGCAGGAAAATCTCAGATATTTCACACAGCAACATCTTCACTGATATGTCCCCTAGAGCAAGGGACATAAAGGAAAAAATAAACAAATGGGACTTCATCAAAATAAAAAGCTTCCACATGGCTAAAGAAAATAGCAGTAAAATGAAAAGGGAGTCAACTGTATGGGAAAATATATTTGTCAATGATATCTGGGACAAGGATTTAAGCTCCAAAATCTATAAAAAACTCACATGACTCCACACCAGGAAGACAAATAATCCAATTAAATTATAAGGAGGACACACAGAGAGCCTATAGGCATATGAAAGGATGCTCAGCATCATTAGCCATCAGAGAGATGCAAATTAAAACCACAATGAGATACCACTTCACATCAGTCAGAATGACCATCATAAACAAATCAACAAACAATAAGTGTCATTGAGGTTGTGGAGAAAAGGGAACCCTAGTACATTTTTGGTGGGAATATAGACTGGTGCAGCCACTGTAGAAAATAGTATGGAATTTCCTCAAAAATCTAAAAATGGAACTGTCTTTTGATCCAGCAATTCTAGTGCTGGGATTATACCCTAAGGACCCTGAAACACCAATTCAAAAGAACCTATGTACCCCAATGTTCATAGAAGCACAATTTACAATAGCTAAGTGCTGGAAACAGTTTAAGTACCTACCAGTAAATGAGTGGATAAAAAAAATGGTGGTACATTTATGCAATGGAATACTACACAGCAGAAAAAAAGAAGGAACTCCCACCCTTTGCAACATCATGTATGGAACTAGAGAGCATTATGCTGAGTGAAATAAGCTAGGTGGTCAAAGACAAATAGCATATGATTTCATCTATAAGTGGAACCTAATCAATAAAACAAATAAAAAAGAAAACAAAATACAACCAGAGATGTGGAAATAAAGAACAAAGTAACTACAGGGAGGAAGGAGGGGGATGAGAGAGAAAAGAAGGGGGAGGGTCATCAAATATCACGTATAAAGGACCCATGGACAAAGACAATGGGGAAAAACCAACCAAGGAAGTAAAAGGCCTGTGCTCAGAAAACTACCGAACACTGAAGAAAGAAATTAAGGAAAATAAACAAATGGAAGTATATACCATGTTCATGGATTAGAAGAATTAACATCAACAAAATGTCCATACTACACAAAGCAATTTATACATTTAATGCAATCCCTATTAAAATACCAATGACATATTTCACAGATATAGAACAAACATTTCAAAAATTTATATGGAACCATAAACCACCCCAAACAGCCACAGCAATACTGAGAAAGAAAAAGAAGGAGGGATCACAATACCTGATATCAAACTATATTACAAGGCGACTATAATCCAAACAGCCTGGTACCAGCAGAAGAACAGACACATTGGTCAATGGAACAGAATAGTGAGCCCAAAAAGAAATATGTTACTTACTAGATCACTAGTTTATAATGAAAAGATATACCTCAGATGTAGCCAAATGAAAGAGCCGCATAGGGCAAGGCATGGGGAGAGGGTGAGGAGCTTCCAGATCCTCTCTAGGCCACTATCTCCCCACATCTCCACATGTTCACCAACTCAGAAGCTCTCCAAACTCCTCCATTTTGGTGTTTATGAAAGCTTTATTACATAGGTGTGATTGATTAAATCATTGCCATCAACAATTGATGCAACCTCCAACTTCTGTCTGGAGCTGGGGGTCAGAGGATACTGAAAATTTCAGCCCTCTAATCACTGGTTGGCCTCACTGGTAACCAGCCCCCATTCTTCGGTCCTTTCCAAAAAATCACCTCAACATAACAAAAGACACCTTCTTCACTCTTAGGAACACTTAGGAAACTTCAAGAGTTCCTGGAGCTGTGAGCTTCAGACAAAGGCCAAATTTATATAAGATATATATATAGGACCCTTATATATATTTGGGTCCTACATAAATAAGATATATATATATATGTGGGTCATCTAAATGACCAGACACATATTTCTTATAAATCGCAGTACCATATTTTATCCCCCGTGTTCCAACACAAGATCCACTACAGCAAAACAACCATAAAAGGCAAAAGGTACAGGCACATGACTAGAATCCCTGTCACTAACTATCCAGTGCATCCTTATATTGTACAAAAACGTCTCCCAGGGTGAGGCCATTCTGGTTTGCAGGCTTGCATTTAATCTTTGTCAGGTTCCTAGGGCAGGCATGGTATACATGGCTTTATCCTTTCAGGCATGTGGTATAACCAAGGTAAGAGAGAATATCTCTTGGTCTAAACCTTTTCAAGGTGTTAATGTAACTTCGGGTTTGACTCATTGCATAACATAGGGTAATGCAGTTTTTTCATTACTCAGCCCTCATCTAACATTTTTCTCTTCTCTCCATTTCTACCAAAACTTTTTTACCTTTGGAAGGAACACTCGATTCGGTTCAGCCACTGTGCTGGTCTAGACTCCAGGCAGCAATATTGGCCTCGCAAGTGTCTCCCCTCATTCCAGTTCTACTCACAGAGGGTATAGTTACCTCGATGCAGAACTAATTTGATATCTCTACCCACGGGCAATTGGGCTATGTATTTTTTGGACTATAAGACGCACTCCCCACATCCATACTTGGGAGGAATAATGGTAGTTAATGCTGCTGTTGAGTTCTGTTTACATTTACATTGGTGAAATATTATGTTATTTATGTTATTGAATATTTTGCCACATTTTTTGCTTCAAAATATTTTCCTCCTCTAAAACCTAGGTGCATCTTATAGTCCAAAATATATGGTACTTTCACTGTTAGCCCCAAATTTGCCAGGTAGGGTAAAGGCACATCCTGCCCAGTCGGGCCCTTAGGAATTGTGTCATGAAGGTAATAAGAGCTACACTGTATTGCTTAGGAATCATCCCTGTTTACAGCTCTTGTTGCAGCAACCCTGGTCCTGTGAGCAATGATTTGAGTAGGCAGAAAAAAAGTTTAGGTGATGTGGGGAAGAAAGAATATCAGCATCCTTCCTCACTGTTTCTTTCCCAGATCTACCAGAAAAACAGAATAATCTACCTAGTAGGAATATTCCTTTAGCCCTAACTCATGTTTGTGTTGCGTGTGAGCAAAAACTTATGAAAGAATGTAAGTACCCCTTCATGCCTTTTTCTCCTCCCACTCCAGACAATGAAATGTTTTATTTGCCTTTTCCATTTCTCTATCAAGCCAATACTGAGAAGACTATCTCTCTGCTCATGATTAGACATCATCAGCTGTAAAGTGTGGTCCTTGGTGTGAAAAAGTGAGTCTCAGCCATCTAAACTGCAGTATCTTCTGTCCGTGTTCTTTCACAAAGTTCTGAGTATTTACTTCTCCCATCAGGCAAGCAAAGCCCAGTCCAGGGTCAGTGTCTATTCCTGTCAAGACCCATTTTTAGTGCCTCGGGGCTCCCACATCAGTCTGACTTGCCAGCTATGCTCAGGGCCTTCCCCCCAGGGAATCTGCCACATAGTCTGTCTCTGTTGCTGGCAGATGTAACAGTTCTTACTGGCATTTTGTGCCTGAGATGAAGTCTAGATTCAGTCCATCTCTACGTAGCTGCAGTGACCCATATTCACTTATTTCATGAATGCAGGTGGCCACCTCAAGGGAGTACACTGTGGTATCTGCTTGTTGATTCCAATTATTGTACTTTGCCATGTATAATGCACACTTTTTGCCATGTATAATGCACACTTTTTAGGGAAAAATAAGGATGCACATTATACATGGGCATAATGATTACATGCCATGGGTATAAGAGTGGGTATAATGATCCCATGTATAATGCACACATAAACCAGATGGTCAGCTCCAAATCTAGAAGGGATCCACATGTCCTGCTTTAATGCACCTCTCAAATTTCAATAGGACCCTGCCTTATACTGGCATCCCTTTAGCAGGCCCAGTTTCCATTGTAGTCCTATCTCAATACATAGCCAGGCCATTGGTCACTGCCCAGATGTCAGTAAAAAACCAAACATAAGGACTTCTACCACTATTGAGTTTTCCCATCACTGCTAGGAAAATAGAATGCAATTCAGCCAAATGAGTTGATCTGTTTTTACCTTCACAGACCAGAGTGGTGACTTTCCAAACAGGATGTTGTCCATTTACCTTGAAACTGCCATCCACAAGCCAAACGGCTCTTTGTCAGTCAGTCCAGAGCTGTTTACAGGGTACTGTCCAAGTACCAGCTTAAAATTAGGGTTAATATGGAATAACTTATTTCATTCTTTCATTCTTTAGAATTATGTCCTTTAATTTCAAAGGACCAAAAATTAAGTGCACCAACCCCAGCCTAACTTCTGCACATACCTCAGAGTATCTATCACTGGGGGGGATGGAGGATAAGCGTGAGGTCTGATCAGCTCTCCTTCACCAGGTCGTTCACTGGCATCTCTATAAGATGGGTAATGTGAATTAGCACAATGCATTTCCAATGCATTTTCATCCTTCTGGAGGGAGATGCAGAAATTATACTTCCGACATTCTCTTGAGCTATGTTCCTACTATAGATTAGGGTGTATGAGAATTGGAAGGTGCGAGTGAGACAAGAGTCCTCTGCCTTCCTCTTCAGCTCTTCTACAAAGCCTTGGGAATGTTGAGTCTGTCTGTCAAGTTCTCCAGCATCCCTTCTCCATTCTCAGGGATTAGAGACTGGTGGAGCAGCTGCATCACCTACTACCAGTGCTGGCTTCCTCTCCCTGGACCATCGCTGCAGGAGGTGTCTTGAAATCACAATACTTGAAGGTCTTAAAGGCAGAAGCTCTCCCAGGGAGTCAGTTCTGTTTCATTCTGGGTGGGACTTATCCCTGGTACCTAGTGTCCATTCTCTGTTAATGCCTAATGCTCTGCATTAAAACCTTTCGTGCTCAAACAGTACATTATTTCATCACTGATTTATCATTGAGGCACTGCTCACTCTGTCTAGCAAAGAGCAAAATCCTGCCAGAGAGGACTCAGCAGACAGCAAGTTACCTTTTCAGAAAAAAAAAAAACCTTATTCATGTATGTGTATCACCTATTTACTTATATACTGTTTGCTTATAGTACATTTATATATAACCAATACAAAATTTTAAATATGTACATTATAAATTATACAGAGTGTGTGGGAGGAATGGTTATGCAGGGTGAACTCTTTTCTGTATCTTTGAAGAAGGAAGAAAGGAAATATACAGGAATGTACACAGTAAATGGTGAGCAATAATGAGTATATGATTTAAAAAGTCTGAAAGTATTACTCTATTACTCAACAGAGTCTGTTCTAACTTATCTTTCTTCCTAAGAGTTATAAATGTTTATGCCTAAGTTACTACACTTTCATTTCCATAGCTTCATTGAAAGTAAAGGTAAAATATTTCACATTTGCTAAAACTGAGGCAAGTGACTTAACTTGAAGGCACAAGGTCAAACGGGAGCCCCCTTCACCCCACCCCCCCAGCTCTCAGCCCAGAGCTCGACATTGAACCACAGGTGGTAGATCTCACTTGACCAACTAGTCCTGACCTCCGTCTGCCTTTGAGTCATCTGATCACATCAATACCAGTGTCCATGTTTCCCCACACCCCCAGAACTAAAACTAAAAAGTATTTAAGGTTATTTTTAGACTCCCTAGGAAGGTATCCAGGAAAGAAGTAATTAAACATAAGCAAGATTCTTATTTTATTTTATATTCTGTTATTATAAGGGGTCTACTCTCCAAAGGTAGACCCCTTAGAACTAACAACCCTAAAAAATAAAATAAAGTAAAAGCTGAAATGTTCTTTTTCACCCTTAATTTGAAATCTAGATCTATTCTCCATAGAATTGATTCTAGAAAGGTTTTTTTTTTTAAGAATTAAAACTACGTAGGCTGGATTTTCTTTACTTGCTGCAGATCCAGCTCACCTTCTGTATGTCTGACTTCCTGCCTCTCTGTTACTCTATTTCGGTTTGCCTTTAATGTCTGTTTCTGTCGCCTTCCAGCCCCCCTCACCCACATACATTCTTTCCTTTCTCTTTCCCACTTTGTTTTTCTTCATTAAATAGCCGTCGTATAAAATTGAAATTGCTATTTGTATTGTATTTATTAAATAGTTTTAGTCTCTAAGAGTAGAGAATTGAAAAGTTTTATAATTTTATCTAAAAACACTATTTTTTGTACATTAGTAACTCCTGATAAAGAAAAATCTTCCCACAGTTTCTCAGAACTGCTGTCTATAAATGAAATGTAATCCTCATATTGTGACCTTACTTCCATTTGGAATCACCCCTAACTTTGAAGGGCTTCAAGTGATTCTTACATCTAGAATATGAAAGTTATACTTAGAGTTAGCAACAAAATTTCTTAACAATTGATTTTTTTCCTCCTCACTTCCTATTTCTGCAGCATATATTCTAAAGGGGGAGAAGCTAAATTATTAAAGTATAAATGTGTAAGTAATTATTAATTGAATAATATTTCAATTTTAATATGCTGTAAAGGTAACTGATGCACTTATAGAAGTATAAAGTTAAAATTTTTTAGGGAAACCTTGTTATTTAAGTGAATGGTTTTCCTCATGTAAGGGAAAATGTACTCATGAATAAACTGCTCCCACGTATTAACATGGCTTTGTTTGCAACCCAACCAGTTCATAAATTTTTTTTACAAAACCTAGACAATGGAAAACAAAACCAGGAAATGTTTTGTAGGAAGAACAGTGGTTGTTCTAAGACGTCTAGCCTTATCTCTTCTTTGGTCCATATGAGGCTTCAGCTTGCCTTTTATTGCTCTATAATTACTTTGATCTACTGAGTTTTATGAAATTAAATGTTTTAAAATAACCACGTCATATTCCTTTCTGCTTAATTTCAGTCTGTACTGGTGGAATTCTCTCTCCCCTTTTATCATGCAGTGTTTGCTGTGGAGCATTCTAAGATTTGACCCAGCAAATTTAATTGCCAGCCCACATAGCCGCACCTGAACTTTATCAGTGCAAGAGCACTCTGTGGCCAAAAGCCCAACACTGGTGTCTGGATACCCTGGTCAGTTTCTGTTCTGAATGACCTTGAGCTAGCACATCGACTCTCATTCTGAATTTCCTCACTTAGAAATCAACAATCTGGGCTTGAAATATGCAGGACTCCTTTTGGCAAAAGTCTATTATTTTAGGACATATTTTCCAAATGTCAGATGTAATCAACAAACTGAAGTCGCATGCTCCATAAAACTGAAAGTGGCTTCTGTGACAAATATAGGTATAATCCAAATGAGTCAACATTTATGGAAGAAACAAACAGGATCCAACCACTTTTTTGGTGCTATAGGAGAGAATCAAAAGGAAAGTCCTCACCCTGGAAGACAGTATATCACATTAAGACTACAGCGCCTTATGAAGTATATAAAGCAAGAATCCGAAAAGCAGATTAGCAAGCATAGATCACATGAGGCAAAATGGCATGAAAAGGTGCCGGGAAGGCATGAACTGTCAGGAGGAGCTAATCAGGAAGGATTTCCTAGCAGTGTCTGCATTTTGAATGAGTCATTGGAAAGAAGGTTTATGTCCTAGGAAAAGAGAGGCAAAGTGTTTGGGACTGAGAAGGAATATGTGAAGGTACAGAGGCATAAGCAAATATTTAAGGGACAACAGTGGAGTTGCTTAATTATGCTGGTTTCCTCCCCTGATGAAATACACCCTCTAGCATGCATGAGGCCACTGGAAAAGTCAGCTCCTCTGGTTCCTTCACACTCAGATAAGAGAAGCAGGAGTGACTATCTGTAGCCTACAGCTCTGATTCTCAGGCTCATTATGGTCACAGCTTTACCCCTTCGTGACTGCAGACTTCAGCGAAGCGATATCTCCCAAACACCTTTCAGGAACTTACTAGTAGGCATTAATTAGACTACGTGTTGCTCTCCCCTGAATCGCTGTTAGCACAGTTGACACGAGACTTTTCTTACAGTAGCGTGACCATGAAGAGGAAACTCCTTAACCAAACAGTGAGGAGCGGCACCGACAACAGTCACACCCCGCTGAACCCTCTCCATTTAAAGGGGTTCCCACTGTGGTGCCTGTGTGCTTGCCTTACCTCACTTCTGCAGTTGTAAGAATAAACCCTCGGAAGTTTTTAAGAGGATGTTTTTCTTTTTCCAAATGACTGTTAGATTCGTTGGGTTAACCCATTCTACTCCCACCCATTATAAATGAAACATTCTCCTCCTCTAGTAAAATAGACTATTCTTTTTGTAAATCTTTACCTGAGAACATTTTCTCATTGCTTTTAGAGAGAGAGGAAGAGAAGGAAACAGTGATGTGAGAAACATCAACTGGTTGCTTCCCATATAGGCCTGGACTGAGGATCGTTTGTACTCACTCGGGGGACCAAACCCACAACCTAGAGATATGTTCTGACCAGGAATCGAACCTGCAAACTTTTGGTTATGGGACAATGCTTTAACCAACTAAACCACATCGGCCAGAGTGTGGTTTATCAGAAGAATATACTATTCTTTCAATAGTACTATGCAGAGAGAAAGTGGGTTCATCATAGGAGACCACAGAGAATCAGGAAATATTTTTATTACAATATATTATATTTTTATTATTTATCATTACAAAATACACTACAGATCCATGACAAAATTTGCATTGAGGAAACTTATAGCAGCTGTGGATGTGATAGGTGCTGATAAATAAACTAATGCTGGAGGCAAGTGAGAAGCCAGGTGGCCATTTCAGTCTTCTAGATATAAAATAAGAAGGATCCACTCAGGCTGGAATGGTGGCATAGGGATGATGGGAAGGCATAAATTCAAGATATATGCATAAATGTTAAAAGCTCCTTGACAACGCACTGAGTTGAAGATAGGAGTACCAAAGACACATAAAGTGCTATAACACTGGAAGACTAAGAATGGTCAAGATGTGTAAGGCAATGGAGAAACAGCTATGGAAGCCAGATTGGGATGGACAGGATTTTAACATTTATCAGTTCTTTCTAAAATTTACTGAGAACTTACTCTAAGTGCCAGTCTCTGCACTAGATAGAGGGGATGCCATAGTTACTAAGACAAACCCTATCCCTTTCATCGTAGAACTTGTAAACTGTCAACATATGAGTGCCGGTGTTTTTTAAGTGCTGCATCATGGAAGTTCAGGCTATTAAAGGACAGGGAACTCAATTTAGTCTGATACCTAAGGGTAGACCTAAAGGGTAAATAAGAAGAAGAATTGAGAAGAGCAATGTATTCAAAGCAGATCCATTTGCAGTGTACGATAGTTAAGGTATTCATGAGAAGTCCAATTATTTTCAATCAATTCAGTGCCAGGCATTTTACATATGCTATTTCATTTCAATCATAAAACAGCTCTATCAAGTAGTTATTCCATTTCTTTGTGCATGTGTGTACTTCACTGAATGTATTGGGGTGACATCGGTTAGTAAAATTACATAGGTTTTAGGTATACAACTCTATAATATATCATCTGTATATTGTATTGTGTGTTCACCACCCCAAGTCAAGTCTCTTTCCATCACCATTTATCCCTTCTATAGCCTCTTCTACTTCTCCCGCCCAGCTCTCCCTCTGGTAATCACCATACTATTGTCTATGAGGTTGTTTTTTTTTCTTAATCCCTTCACCTTTTCACCCAACCCCCAACCCTTCTCCCATCTGACAGCTGTCAGTTTGTTCTCTATCTATGAGTCTATTTTTTGCTTGTTTGCTCTGTTCATTAGTTTCCCCAGATAAGTGAAATTATATAGGACTTACTCGTCTTTCTCTGACTGGATTATTTCACTTAGTCTAACACTCTCCTGGTCCACCCTTTCTGCTGCAATGAGTAAGATTTCCTCTTTTCCTATGGCCTAAAAGTATTCCATTATACAAATGTACCACAGCTTTTTAATCCACTCATCTGTGGATGGGTACTTCAGCTGCCTCCAAATCTTGGTTACTGTAAATAATGCTGCAGTAAACATAGGTATGCATATATTCTTTCAAATTAGTATTTCTGATTTCTTCAGATATATTCTCAGAAGTGAAATCACTGGGTCATAGGGCAGTTCCATTTGTAATTTTTTAAGGTACCTCCATACAGCTTTCCACTGTGGCTACACCAGTCTGTATTCCCACCAACATTGTACAAGTGTTTTCTTTTCTCTACATCCTTGCCAGCACTTGTTTATTTACTGATAACTATTCTGACAAGTGGGAGTTAATATCTCATTGTGGTTTTAATTTTCATTTCTCTGATGATTAGTGATGGGGAGCATATTTTCATATGTCTAGTGGCCATCTCTGTATGTCCTCTTTGGAGACGTATCTCATCAGGTCCTCTGCCCATTTTTCAATTGGATTGTTTGGGTATTTTTTGAATATTGATTTGGTGTTGAATTGTGTAAGTTCTTCATAAATTTTTTATATTAACCCCTCATCTGATGTATCTCCCATTCAGTAGGCTGTCTTTTCATTTTGTTGATGTTTTTTGTGTTGTGAAAAAACTTGTAGTTTGATGTAGTCCCATTTGATTATTTTTCTTTTGTTTCCCTTCCCAAGGAAATATGTCAGAAAATTATTGCTCTGAGAAATGTCCAAAATTTTACTGCTGCCTTTGTTTTTCTCTGGAATGTTTATGGTTTCGAGTCTAATATTTTTTGCACATATCTGTTCAATTTTTCCATCATTTATTGCCATTTCTAAATCCACAATCTTCAAATAAAACACATTAAATTGACCATGATGGCAAGGCAGGGAAGGACCGAAGTTAGAATTTTCCCCAGTCAGCTCGCCCAAAAGACCGGCTTTAGTACATTCGATTTTATTATGAAGGAATTTACCTCTGTGCTCCCTTTGGCACTAGGCCCCTACTGAATAAACCACATTTTTCTTCTGCTGCACAGTTCTTCAAATATTTAAAGACATAATCATGCTCCCCAACCCAGCTTTCAAGTTTTTACCACACTGTAAGGACATCTATGTTTACATATTCTAATCACAAGAACTTACCTTGTTTTCCATTCTTGTCCACAAGAGAGTAACATGTTCTGTTGAAACATTGCCTGGTTTCTATTGCTAACCTCACATACACAGCTCCACAGTCCATCCCGTTCCCTCGTACACACTGATCCCTCCCGTTCAGCCCCCTTCAAAGGACACTTCTCTCTCTTTGACTCCCCTTGTTACTTCCACAGCCCTAATGCCTGACAGTAGTTACCAAAAAATGTTTGTCACAACCTTCTCCTTCCTGTTCCCCTTGGCCTTGTGCCTCAGCCTCATCTTTACTACCTCGCAGTTTTTTAATTCTCTTATTTGCCTCCTTACCAAGTTGCTAAGTTTGCTGTTTTCCTTATTCATCAGGTACCTTAATGTTCTGCCCCTGTCTTGGGTTAAACCTCTACAGAGTTTTCTATGCCATAGCTAATTCATTTATTTCAGTCTGCTTTTATTTGCATTTCTAGTTAAAGCCACAAATAAAACCTGGATGAAAAAGAGGTGAGTTTATACTAGAGCAAACACCCATTTTAAGACTGGGGAATGAACTGAAACATCAGAGAGCACTTTTTACATTTTTTTAAAATGTACCTCAGGTATTTTCTTCTGTGCCAGGGAGATCTAAGAGTCATTGGTATGAAACAATAAGGCATGTAAGTGAATATCTTTAGGGAATTTAAGAAAATTTGTCAAATGTCTCTGCAACAAGTAGGTGTTTTATGATTTCTAAACACTGATTCCATCACCACTTTCAGCTTGCGAAGTTGTGAGCTTATTTTTTCCCACTGTACGTTAACCGTAGGTTAATTCTCATTAATGTTAATGGCTCAACCTAATGAGCCTCATGATATGTATGTGTGAGGGGAATGAAAGATTCTCCAGCTGAAAGAAAACACCTTAAATGATCTTCCACCTTTAAACTAGCAAAACCTACTAGTGGCCAGATGAGTTAAAATTCCTATACATCCTATTCAATATACCATTTATGGGGAGCCAAAGCTTTTCCTAGTAGTTTTCTCTCACACAAAACAAACATTTCACATCCCTTCTGAGTAGAGAAAGTTCTGGTATCAGGACGTTCTCATGACAAAAGTAGTTATACTTTCCTGGCTGTAGTTTTCAACGGAAGTGAAGACCAAAGGCAAGAGAAAGATTGGGCACTTGAATAACAACTGCGAATCACTCTTGAATACATTTCTTTTGAATTCTCTCCCTGGGCACTTTTAAGACTTTTTATCTACTTTCAGTCTTACCCCATATATGTGGTATATAACATGATGGACCTGCAACACTTCTCTCTTTGAAGAGGTCTCATCCCTGGGAGACTGGAATTAGTAGAGGAGGACCATTTTGTCCCTTTTTGGAGTTCCTACCTTATCA
Source organism: Sturnira hondurensis (assembly GCF_014824575.4). Taxonomy (NCBI): domain Eukaryota; kingdom Metazoa; phylum Chordata; class Mammalia; order Chiroptera; family Phyllostomidae; genus Sturnira; species Sturnira hondurensis. The sequence goes on from NW_028076767.1 coordinate 33,691,620, forward strand.
CGTGAAGAGGTGCCTCTTCTCTTTCAGAAGTATCTGGGAGAAAGCCTCAAATCTTCTTTTCACTCTGCTCACGCCCTCAGAGGAAGAGAGTGTCTGACCGAATTGTGCACTAAAGAGAGGAGTCACCGCCTGTAAGCAGCCGAGGCTCCCTTCTCGCCTTTTGAGCTGCGGAATCCACGAGTGCTCAGCAGTAAGTACACCTGAGTCTACAGCACCAATTTACAAAACAAAGATATAGCCAACGACCACATAAGCATAGCCCATAGACACAGACAACAGTGTGGTGATGGCCAGAGGGACGGTGGGGCAGGCGCTGGGTAAATGTGGGGAGAGAGGGGAATGGAGATGACTGTAATCATGTCAACAATAAAAATAAATTTAAAAAAGTAATAAAATGGAGATGATTTCTTTAAGTGTGGTCTACATACCACACTAGCAGCAGCACCTGTGAACTTGTTAAAAATGCAAATTATCTAACCTCAATCCAGGCCTACTGAATCCAAAACCCTGGAGTTAAGACCCAGGGATCTGTGTTTCCAGAAGCCCTTCAGGGGATCCTTATACACAGTGACAGTTTAAGAAGTTCTGTTCTTATGTGCTTCTAAAGTTTTAACATGCAAGTGAATAACCTAGGAATACCATTAAATTGTGCACTATGATACTGAGGTGGAAGACAAAATTCTGCATGCCTAACAAGTCTCAGGTGACACCAATGCTACTGGTCCTTAGACCTCTCGCTTTTGCAGCTTTGGCTGAACTTGGCAATCCCCTAGAGAGCTTAAATACCAAGAACAGTACCAAAAATCATTGATTCCCACCCCCAGAATTCTGAATTAATTTGTCTATTATGCAATGGATTTTTAGATAGGCTGTACTCCTTGCATATTAATATATTCCAAGATTAGTAGAGAGTTCTTAGGGACCTTCTTTTTCCCAAGTCCTATGGGGAAAAAAAAGAATAAAGTTGCATAACAGTAGAATAGGAAGCCACTTTCTCTATCTAAAAAATGTCACTATTGATACCATTACCTTTGCACTGAATTGAGGAAAAGAGTACAGAAATAACAGACACTAACTTTATGCTACCTTATTTAAACCATACAACATCCCAAGACAGGGGCTTATTTTACATATGAGAAAACACAAATCAGAGGTTAATTACCATGCTTAAGGTCATAACAAGCTAAGAACTGAAGGAACCTAGTTCTCTTCTTCACTACATCTCTTTATCTTTCTGAGTTTAAAACTAAACTCTAAAACACAGACTAAATGATTTAAACTAATTTACATGTCTGCTGGTGACAACTCTGTTTATCAATAAAAATTGTGTTGTTTCTGACCTAAAGGATCATCTAAGTAGGTACAATGATTTACACCTCTGCAAAAAAAAACAAAAAAAAACCCACTAAACAAATGCCTTGAACACATCTAAGGCTCCTAACACTATCATTTTGTCATTACGAAATACTCAAAAAGTTCCAGGAGCCAAGTTACGACAGCTCTGCCTTACCAATGTGTATATAAAGGACTCTCCACTCCCTGTAAGGCATTTATTCTTTCCACTGTGTCAAGATGTTTCTCTTTGCCCATTTGAGCCAATCCTGATTTCTTCACTTATAAATCCCTTTATTGTTTTTCAAAAAGATATGGGAGCTTTCAACATGTGGAAACACACATGCTAAGGATGCATTCAAGGCCAAAAAGTTGTCAAGTTATAAACAGGAAGGAATTCACTAAGAGGTTGCTAGTCACTCTCATGTGTTTGCTAATGGAGCTACATATTCTTTAACAGACCTTTAGTAGGAGACTGTAACTACTTTCCAAAAGGATACGAAAAACACATAAGATTAATTAGTGGATGGTCTATGCTTTCACAAAACTTACAATCTAACAGAAAAGACAGAACATGATCAAAAATAACTAGAATTCAAGTGGAAAACAAATGCCATGAGCTCCGAGGAGATTGTAACCAGGAACAAAGAACGGAGAAAATGTTTCAGAGAAGTATTATACAAACCAGACATCGATTGTGCAAGAAGAACATTCTAGGTGGAAGAAGCAACAAGAAGAAAAGTTTAAAGGAAGAAAAGCCTGGGTGCCCACACATCACACAGAAAAGAGGTTCTCACCGCCTGGTGGCATTATGGAGGGTGGGGTCAGGATTAGGCTGGAGTTTGGTTTGTAAAAATGTTTCATGTCTAGCTCAGAAGCTGGAATTTCTTTCTGCAGACCATTATCATCTAGATTAGGTGCAGTTACACTGAGTATTTTTTTTATTTTTAAAGTAGCATTTACCTTTTTAAAGTTAACATGTGCCTGTAATAGGAAACTGAAAAACACGAGAAGCAAAGGACAAAGCCATCCATAACCACGAGCAGTTTACAGTTTGACAAGATTAGATGCAGCTACACTGTGTGTTGACCATTGCAGGTGCTCAATCAGCAGTGCCAGTTGTAGCGTTATTTATCACGACACATCTCCTACATTAGTAGAATTAGTGAAGTTGGCAAGAGAAATGGCCTATCAATAAACGGGTACATTTAGATTTCAGTCCATACGTCTTACATTTATTTAGCATGGCATTTAGAATTTTAAGAAATATATGGCATGCATAATGCCTCTCAAAATAGTCACTTAATAGGTAGCAAAGTTAAATGGGTCCTTGTGCTCAAAATAAAGAAAAAGATGTCCTAAATGCATATTTACATAAGCATAAACTCAGTTTTTTTCATTTCTTTGCCCAGCATGAGACTTTTAGAATAGAGTTGTTTTATACATCATTAAATAATAATATTTATCCAGCCGAGTTGAACCATATTCATTGCATTTCTCATTATTTTTGTTTGAGAGCAAAATGAAACAATGCAAATGATTATAATCCCTTTAAAGTTGAGTGTTATGTCCCAAATTCAATTTTTCTACTCAAGGCTCATTAACTATGCATTTTCACTGCCTACCGCCCTCACTGACTAGTACAATGAAGTCATCATTGTTCCCCCATGTGCATTCCAGTCCACTCTCCTTGGCTGCCAGGTTACATCGATGTCCCACAGACTGTTCTTGTTATATTAATAATGGCTGGACTTTTTCTGGACAGACCTTATATATGCAATATACAAAATGTGTGCTGATCAATTGTTTATATTATGTTATCAGTAAGATGTCCAGTCAACAGGAGGGTACTAGTAATTAAGTTTGGGAGGATTCAAAAGGTATAGATGGACTTTTTTAACTGCATAGCGGGGTCAGTGTCCCTAAACCCTGCATTGTTGAAGGATGACCTGTGTAGAGATTTTTCTTAAATAAGGCATTGAGTGCAATTGAAGGATTATCCATAAAAAAACAAGAAGGATTTAAAATTCTTCTATACCACTTATTCTGAATAAATTAGCTCTGGCCTAAAAGTTGAATTCAAGTTAAATTTCACACTTAACCATAGAAGGAGACTGTGCTTTGTAATTAGCAGGGCAGAGCCTCAGGCCTCTTTATAACACAAACACAGTGGTTTCTATTATCCTGTCGCAGCTGTTGATAAAACTATGCTAATGACAACCCACAAATTATGAACCCAGAGGCAGAGAATCAAACACAGTGTTTAAAGCAAAGAGTTGTTTGTGTTCCCTTGAATCTGGAAATAGGTGGGCCTGTGAGTCAACAGAATTGGCTTTGTCCCAATATAGCTACTAAAAAGTGTAAAATATCTTCTCTAATCTGGTCCTCATCTGTGAAATGAAATTGATTCCAAAATAAGGCTATCCCTGGCCATGATGCTATAATAACAAGAAAAGACACATACATATTTCCATACGCATTGCCTAAAATAATAATCACCATGAACCTGTGAGAAGACATCGGATAAATGTGAAAGTCAAGAGGCTCAGAGAAAAATGCAATAATTGCCAAAAATGTCTCCAGGGAAAACTAACAAGATGTTTCCCAAGCAGCCTGTGATGACCTTACTAAAATCACTGTGACCCAGGGTCTGGCCCTCATCTTTACAGGCTTCAAAACTCTCATTTACTGACAGCAATTATTACTAACCATCATTACTTTATAAATAAAAAATCTTTGGCTAAAGAAGTAGTTCGGGATCTAAATGAAAAATGGGTAAGAAAAGAAATGGCCTGCTATTGATAATAACGAACAGAGCAATGCAAATTTGGCAGGACAAATCAAATTTGGTTGTAAAATGAAAACACTTTACAAGCCTGGTAAAGAGGTTTCAGTTGTTTGTGTACGCAATGTCACTCTCATTAGTAAAGGTTATCTTGCAGCACCAGTCTGTAGTTTCTTATTAACAAAATGGAAAGTGAATATACATACTAAATTAAACATTTCACCTCTTCAGAGCCGTATCTGACAACTGTGTTTATTCATGCATTCACTCAATTCAACAGTCATTTATTAAGCCTTGCTATATAGAAAGCACTTTCATTTTGGGTAGCACAGAAAAAGTCAATATTTTCAGAGGCAGATTTATATTTTTTATCGAATCATAAAAATGTAGATTACAAAGAAGATATATAATAGTGCTGATATCTTTGGCTGAGGCAAAATGTTCTCCCTTCAAAACTGGTATGTGTCCCGTATTTTACACTCCAGATGCTTCATTTATTCGGGACTGGGACTGCAGAGCCCGGGTTGGGCATACTCCTTCCCAGAAGTCTGCTGGAGCAGCGCCTCTGCCTCTGTTCCTGAAAGAGGCGCCTTCATCGGCAACCAAAATCCCACATCTCCAGCTGCTGTTAGAAGGATTTCCTTCTGCGTGTTATATTCAGGTTTTGAATTAAAGGTTACATGGTAAAATAGCGATGACAATTTTCATAAAATAATATGCGGAATGAATATTTCCACATAATTGATTAAAAACTATCATTTAGGTACTGCCTTTTAGTCTCCCTTATCCATATTCTACCAGCTGTTCAAGGCCCAACTCGACATGCCACTTCTCCTGCAAACGTTTCTCTGTTCTCTTCAGCTAAATTAAGCTCGTCTTTTTTCAAGATCCCTCATTCTGAAGAAGCTTTTTTTTATTAAAGAAAAGGTGGGAAGATATAGTTTGATTCCCAATGTTCTTAGTTTATTTTTAAAGTTAAACTATATGCTGTAGAACCCTAACAGTAACCACTGAAGGATTTAAAAATAAGATCAGAGTATAATAAATTTGTAAATTTAAAAATATGCCAGAATACATGAAAGATAGAAAATGAGCGACAAAACCATAACAATAAGACTAAGTGCATCTGTTCATAACAGCACATATAAGAGGCTAAGATCTCAATATATTTTTAAAAATTAGTTCTCACATTAGTTTGTAAAAACAAATGCCAATTTTGTTACTTACAAAATACACAGCTAAAACAAAAAAATACAAAAAGAATATGGGAGTGAAAGGGTTCACAGCAGATCCATAATTTGGTTCTTTTTCCCTCAGGAACACCTGAGGTTGTTTGACCTCAACAGAACTCTATCATACTGATAGAATTTACTAGCTATAAAAAAACTGAGGTTCTTCCTGTGTCTTCTATGTACTTATTTCTTACCTAAAGAATCTTTCTAGCAGAATACACATGATCTGACTGGACTTATTATTTTAATCAATAAGCCTGAATTTTCAGACTGATGACCCCAAGTTCTGCTGAAGAATGGCAGTTAGTCACATAGTATTCCTATTTTCATGGCTAAATAAGGAATTTGCAAGCAAAAAGCTTCCTTCTGCTAACTCATCTGTCATAGGATTAACTTTTGCATTCTAATCCCAAATTAATTCCAGATCTTTGTCTAGCAAGGAGCATGCGACAGATTTCAAGCATTCCCACATATTAGTGTATTGTTGAGTGTGGCTTCTTTCCTCAGTTCTTTGCACAGCACCTTTGTGCTGGGTAACACTTTTAGTTTGTTCAAGTCCTATACACCACTGAGGCTTTTGTGATAGCTCAGACAATGTAAGGTCACAATTTATTATAAAGCCAAAAGAAAACAAACATCGCCAATATAAAATGATTAATTTTTGAAAGGGAAGACTTTGAAGTAGAAGGAACTAAATGAAATCCCACAAAAGTAACAAACAAAAAAAAACATACAGGGTCCAAGATTGTAGTACAGAAAGACCATGGACTCAATTCCTCCCACAGACACCCTGAATTTTCATAAGGAGCAGTTCTATCTGAAGAAACACTGAGGGCTGATTGAATAGCTTCTGAGCAACAAATGATCAAGGGACCGCACTGAGAAGGGTAGGAGGGACAGAGACACAGTAACGATGGAACACCAGCCCAGACATGGCGACCTGCAATACCGAGTGATATCATGGAGGGGCTTACACTCAGGCTCTCACAGCCAAAGGCAGAGCAAAAATATAGCAGTTTTAAGGGCTATTAGACTATATGTGAAGGAAACACATTTACTAACCCTAAAATATCTGCCAGTAGGTGGGGGAACTGCTAAAACTTTCTCAGAGATCAGATGCACCAGTGAACACAATTTTTTACATTCCCCTCTTCACCTTGATTGCATGGATGGAAGCATGACCCAGGCTTTTGAGCCAGCCTATCAAACTGCCCTGCTCTGCATGCCCCAGGCTGCTGGGTCATACCAGCTCCAGCCACCTCTCATAGGTTGCCCAGAGCCCACACTTGTTCTAGGTCCAGCCATCCTGCCAGAGCAGCCCAATGAAGAGAATACCAGGATGCCCCCCACAATCACGCCCGCTTCAGCTCCAGCTCTCTCAATAAGGTGACTCTAGTGTAGCATGACCCAGAACAATTTTGCCTAATTCATAGAAGCAAAAAGCCAAACAAAATGAGAAGACCAAGGAATATTTCCCAAACAAAAGAGCAAAATAAAACCCCATAAAAAACTTTCATGAAATTGAGATAAGTAACTAACCAGCAAAAGATTTGAAAATAATGGACATAACTACATCAATCAGACAATTAAAAAAATAAAAGTCATACCAAATTGAAAAGGAAGAAGTAAAACTGCCATTATTTGCAGATGATATGATAACGTATAAAAAGAACCCTAATGACCCCACTAAGAAACCTACTAGAACTGATAACTGATAAATAGTAAAGTAGCAGGACACAAAATTAAAATTCAGATATCAATGGCATTTTTACACACCAATAATGAACTGTCAGAAAAGGAACCTAAGAAAACAACCCTATTTACAATTGCAAAAAATAAAATAAGGTACCAAGAAATAAATTTAACCAAGGAAGTAAAAGACCTGTACTTAGAAAATTGTGAGATACTGGAAAAAACATAAGGAAGATTTAAATAAGTGGGAGCATATACCATGCTCATAGATGAAAAGAATTAACATTATTAAAATGTCAATACTAGCCAATGCAATCTATACGTTCAACACAATTTCTATCAAAATACCAATGGCATATTTCACAGAACTAGGGCAAATATTCCAAAAATTAATATGGAGTCATAAAAGATCCTAAATAGCCTCAGAAAATATGAGACAGAAGAACAAAGTTGGAGGTATTACACTACCTGATATCAAAATATATTACAAGGCCATGCTAATCAAAACACTACTGCACTGGCATAAAAACAGTCATATAGATCAATGGAACAGAATAGACAGCCCAGAAATATATTCATGCTATTATAGCATGAATATTTGGCAAATATTCAATTAATATTTAACAAATAAGGCAAGAATATACAATGGCATAAAGATACTCTATTCAATAAATGGTGTTGGAAAAATTAGACAAAACATGCAAAAAATAAAACTAGACAACTTCCTTATAGCATATACAAGAAAAAATTCAAAATGTATTAAAGACAAAAGTTAAACTCAACACCACAAAAAAATTGTAGAAGTAAAATCGCAAACATTTGTTGCAGCAATATTTTTTTCTGAAGTATCTTCTCAGACAAGGGAAACAAAAGAAAAAACTTGAAGTACATCAAACTAAAAGGTTTTTGCTCAGTAAGGGAAACAATAAAATGAAGAGACAACCCACTGAATAAGGAAACATATTTGCCAGTCATACATCTGATAAGGGGTTAATATCCAAAATTTATAAAGAACTTATACAACTCAACACCAAAAAAAAATCTAATTTAAAAATGGTCAAAGGACCTGAATAGACATATCTCCAAAGAAGACATATGGATGGCCAATAGACATACATAAAGATGCTCAACATCACTAATCATCAGAGAAATGCAAGTTAAAACCACAATGAGATATCTCACACCTATCAGAATGGATACAATCAATAAATCTACAAATGACAAGTGCTGACAAGGATGTGAAGAAAAGCAAACCCTCATTCACTGTTGGTATGATTGTAGACTAGTGTAACATCTTTGGAAGACAGTATGGAGTTACCTCAAAAAACTTAAAATGAAACTACCTTATGATCCAGTGATTCTACTCTTTGAAATATATCTGAAGAAACCCAAAACAGTGATTCAAAAATATATATGCACCCCTATGTTCATTGCAGTGCTGTTTACAATAGCCAAGAATTGGAAGCAAGCAAAGTGCCCATCAGTAGATGAGTGGATAAAAAAGCTGTGGTACATTTGCACAATGGAATACTATACAGCTGTGAAGAAGGAGAAGGAAAGGAAGGGGGGGAAGGAAGGAAGAAAAAAGAAGATGAAAAAGGAGGAAGAGGAGATCTTACCTTTTGCAACAGCATGGATGGACCTGGAGGGTATTAATGCTAAGTAAGCCACTCAGAGAAAGACAAATATCAATGATTTCACTTATATGTGGAATCTAATGACCAAAAACAAGCAAACAAACAAACTCATAGGTACAAAGAACAAACTGGTAGCTCTTAGAGGTCATTGAGGTTTGGGGTCTGGGTAAAATAGGTAAAGGGATTAAGCAAAAAAATTAGAGCCGTAGACAACAGTACGGTGATCATGAGAGGGAAAGGGGGATGGAAGCAAGTTTAAGAGCATAAACAGGGATAAATGCAGACGAAGACTAGACATAGGATGGTGAACACACAGTGCAATATGCAGATGACATATTATAGAATTGTAACTTGTAACCGATATAATTTTGTTAACCACTGTAACCCCAATGAATTCAATTAAAAACTAATGGACATAAAGATGCTCATCAAACATGAAAAGAGATGGAGGAAAATAGTGAGAACTTCAGTAAAAAGTTAGGAAATATAAGAAAGAACCAATCAGCCCTGGCTGGTGTAGCTGAGTGGATTGAGCGTGGGCCTGCGAACCACATGATTGCAGTTCGATTCCCAGTCAGGGCACATGCCTGGGTTGCAGGCCAGTTCCCAGCAGGGGACTCACGAGAGGCAACCATACATTGACACTTCTTCTCTCCTTCCCTTCCCCTCGATAAATAGATAAAATATTTTTTTTAAAAAGAAAGAACCAATCAGAGCAGAAAAATATAAGAACTGATATGAACAATACACTAGAGGGGATCTACCACAAATTAGATGATATGGAAGAACAAATCAGCGAGCTCAAAGACGGAATAGTGGAAATCACCCAATCAGAATATTTGCATTATAGAAGTCCCAGAAGGAGGAGAGAGAGAGAAGGATAGAAAAGCTATTGGAAGAAATACATAGGCCACAAACCAAGTCTCAAATAACTTTAAAAATTTGAAATTATATGAAGCATCTTTTTTGACCACAGGGTATGAAATTAGAAATAAATTACAAGAAAACTAAAAAAATGAAAACTAAGCAGCATGATACTAACCAACCAGTAGATCAATGAAAAAATCAAAATGGAAATCAAAAAATACTTTAAGACAAATGAAAATGCAATCTTGAAAAAGAAAAGCAAAGCGGGAGGTATCGTGCTTCCTGATTTCAAACTACATACAAAGGTGGTGAGCTATGTACTTACCTTTATGCCATTACCACACTGTTTGGATTACTGTAACTTTACAGTAAGTGTATATATAATTGTTTCTGCTATTCTAGGTCCTTTACATTTCTATACAAGGCAAACGTATTGAAATGGAATGCAAGTTATGGGTTACGTAGAGCTGTGGATGGGAACAGAGGTTAACTATCCACTCCAAACAGGTAGCAGAAAAAAAGTGTAGGTTGATGGAAGTATTTTGAAACCTTGTGGTATAAACCTATTCTTAATTTTTACTAAGTAATGCAGTATTCTCATTAGTGAGATAATAATTCAGCATCCCATTTTATGAGACAGAACACTTACATGTCATGCTGTATTGTTACTATGAAACCATAGGAAGGTTATCATCATGTAACCATAAAAAAGCTTCTTTAGCCTGCCATACAAAGCCACCCGAAGCCTTTATCATTTCACACAAGACCAATCTGCTACTCGAATTGAAAAACTGCCATCTTTCTGATTGTGTACGAAATATTTGGCCTTAAAAATAAGTATTTCAAAGAGTGATTTCCCTCCTTGAGTAATAACATTGCTTGACATTTGGTAACACTTGCTGGTTTCAATGCATTTTCATATATAATTTTTGTCAAAGCAGAAGAAATAGAAGGCATTTCATCTCCAATTTACATAATGGAACAGAAGCTTGGGAATTTTTAAGTGTCTGCCTAAACTCACAGAGATACCATGAAGGGGAGCCAAGACATGAGCTTGAGTCTTTCTGTTCTCAAATGTCTGCATCAAAGACACTGGCACAAAGTAATATTTTAATAAATAATGGAAGGAGACGACTCTGGGTGGTGAATGCACAATGAAATATACAGATGATGTATTACAGAATTGTACCCCTAAAACTAATATAATTTTATTAACCAATGTCACCCTGATACATTCAATAAATAAATAATTTATTTAAAATATAGTCAAATAAAACAATAATTTAAAAATCTCTCATATTGGAATAATGCCATCTACATTTTTTCAGTTTTACGTAGGTATAACTGACAAAAAGAAATGTAAGATATTTAAAGTATACAATGTGATGATTTGTTATATGTCTAAATAAGTTCTTGTAACTTTGTATCATCCTCTGTGATCTGAGTCACTGGATGGATTGGCTTTTCCAGGAGTTCAAAATAAGCGTCTAAAATTCTTGATTAAAAAAACTTCTAAATACAGAAAACAGATGAATAAATGCTAAACAGTAACCCAATAAGTTTCATACCTTTGTGCATTCACAAATAAAATAAGCATAGTGTGATTCAAAATAAAATAATGTAAACAAGGGAAAAAATGAAATATTACCACAGAATTCTACTAGGCAGTAAATCACTGAAGTTGAAGAGATTAATTTTTTTTCTCTTACTACCTGAGTCCTCAAAGGTGGTTTTTATTCTGGGAGAATCTAGCAAGTCACATTTTAGTCTCAATAATTAAATCTCATGAAAGTATATATGTATAAATACATAATTATACATTGAAGCATATTTTATTTAGGTGATACATATGCATATTACACATTTACATGCTCGTACTTGTGCATGTGCCTACTGAGGAAAAATATCTTTTTATTTTTAAAGTTGTTATGGATTTTTTTAATATATGGGCTTACTTAGGAATTATAAAAACTTTGTGCAATCAAAATTCCAGTTAGATTGTAAAGAGTAAATCACTCAACTAATGAATTATAGGAGGAGATAATATTGAGCTCAGTTGACAATCTCTTGTTTGGATCATACTCTTCACACCATAAAAATAGGCAAGCATAATTCAAACTTCTCACTCTCTTTGTGGTTTTCACCTTTCTCATTTCATCCTATTTTATTTCTTCCCTTGGACTGTCCAGTCTTTTCTCTTCCAGAAGGGTGCTGCTCAGCTGAAACATTCAGAGAGGGATCAAATATTCAAATTCCTGCCAAGGAATTAGCGCCTCCTGACAAGGCACTAATGTCCTGTTAAATGTCCTATCAAAAGGCTCTCCAAACGTCTCCCTACAGCATACAGGCAAGCAACAGAAAGGGTGAGCTGTGGAAACGTTTTAGAGAGAAATATACAGACATGTAAAACATTGTCTGTCTTGTCTTCTCTGATAATGAGCAATCCTTATCATTATTATCAGTTTAATAAATACTGACTATAATTAAGATCAAGTCATAGTAGAATACCATATGATCTCACATAAGTGAAATCTAATGAACAAAATAATTTAACAAATGAATAGAAACAGAAGCATAGATACATAGAACAGATTGACAGCTGTCAGAGGGGAAGGGGGTTGGGGGCTGGGGATAAAAGGTGACGGGATTGGGCAAAAATTATATATTTCTAGATGTATAGATGTGTGTGCCTGTGTGTATATATATATGCATGTGTGTGTGTATATATATAAAATGTCTATAAGATGTGTGTATATAAAATATATATATATAAGTGTGTGTGAGTGTGTATATGTATGTATATATATATATATATCTATAGTGTGTCAGAAGGTATCCAGCCATGTAATATGAAAAATACAGACATTTACCGAAGAAGATTAAAAATACAAGAAACCTTGTACACAGGACAATGACATCTCAGTCCCCTTCAAAGTAGGCACCTTGAGACCTCACACAGTTCTCCCAATTGCCATCAGCTGCCCCATTGTATTTTCCTGAATCTCATTTCAGAAAATGAGAGATTTCAGACAGTCTAAAATCTCTTCTTCCATTTCAAAGGTGATTTTAGTTTTGGGAAAAGCCAGAAGTTGCAGGTCACCAAATCTAGGCTGTAGCAAGGCTGAGTCACACAGATGATTTGATGTTTCACCAAAAAACTCTGCAGGAGACATGATGCATGAGTGGGTGCATTGTCGTGATGAAGCTGCCAATCACCAACTGCCCATAGCTGTGGCCTTCTGAATCATCTGAGTAGTTTCTGTGGAGAAATGTTCAAGTTTAATGCAAAATTTAATGCAGATTCATTGCTCTACTCACTCAGTCATTTTGAATGAAACAGCCAGAGTACACACACTCCCTCAGAGGTGTCTACTGCCCCCACTGACTAGTACAGTGAAGTCATCATTGTTCACGCATGCACATTCCAGTCCATTCTCCTTGGCTGCCAGGTTACATCAATGTTGCACAAACCATTCTTGTTATATTAACAATGGTTGGACTTTTTCCAGATAGGCCTCATGTGTATGTATGACACAGAGACCCAGGCAACAGCATGGTGATAGCCAGAGGGAAAGGGGGCCTAGGGGAGATAGAAGTGGGCTAAGCAAAGATACATGGGAGTAGAGAGAAACTTCACTTTGGATGGTGAGCACACAATGCAGCGTGCAGATGACGTTCTATTGAGTTGTACATGTGAAACCTGTATGGTTTGATTAACCAGTGTCACCTGGCTAAATTCAATAAAAAAGGAAACCAGAGACAGTAAAATTTACCTTTGGATTTTGTTAGTTGTATCTTACTTGCAAAATACTGGCTACAGAAAGCAGAGGATTTTTCTTAAATTTTTTATATAATCTTAAAATGGCATTTGTACTGCTTTCTGATTTAGGTAACAAGCTTCTATACATTTCTCTTTCAAGGTAAAGCAAAAGACATGGTATAGTTAAAACAGCAAGTGTTCATACAATGCATGTATTAAATGTTTAATATAATACTTTCAAGGAAAAAAATCAAGTCATAGGCTAAAGGCCACTACGTTGAAAGAATTGAAATACATCTCTATTCTTTAAGATCTGAAAATAAGTTGACGAGATCAGACACGTCTCAGGGAGACATGGGCATAGATGAGATCTGAAAATAAATTGAAAAGAAGTCTGGCAGGATTTTTATATGATTTGAGAAAAATTAAGAGGAGAGAAATTCTATGTCATCTCTCTTATGCTTAGTCCATTGTATAAGAATTCCAAAAAGAGAGAAAAGAGCTGGGTCTCTAGATATGAGTATTTGTAAGATAAAATGACTACTCTTGCTAATAATTTAAACCTGTAGTAAACTTCTGAGATTTTGATGTATTGAATGGAGGTATGTGTAATTAATTAGATGCAATCACAGGTGGGCAGCCTCACTTGAGCACACCATTACCATCATCGTCTGAACGAAGATAGAAACACTTAAACAGTGACATTATTTCCAAATCATTTAAACCAAAGCATTCTAAATCCAAAGGCTTTAATCATGAATAATCCTGCCAAAAGAATAAATTATAATCAGCCTATGATATATAATGTTGCAAATCTACAGCACCAGTGCATAACAGAATCTTACTTTCCATTAATTCATTCTTCTCTGAAAATGCAAACACTCCACGTGCTTAATAGCCCCCCAAAAGAATGTTCTCACATTTTAAGATTACCCATTAGTGAATATGTTATTTAAACACACACACACACACACACACAAAGAGAGTGACCCTCAAAAGCCATCTTCGAAAACTGACTTACCCTATGAGCTAAATCAAGAATAGTAAACTGTGGAGCGGGGGTAGGGGGATCAGTTCAACTGTGTATTTTAGCAAAAAAAATTAACAACATGTGCTGTGTTTATAGTGATTTTTGAATTCATTAAATGTGATAGCCCCTCCATAAGACTGGATTCAGAGGCAGGAAGCAAAAGAAAACTCTAGCACAAGCAGAAGTAGAGTGCTTGGAAGAATCTCTAAAGCAACCATAATGACCCCCAAGTGAAGAAGAAGGTCGCCACTAGCCACATACGACTCTTTAAATTTAATTTTTTAGTGAATTACAATTGTGTAAGTTTTTAAAATTATATTATTGTTGTTCAGCTACACTTGTCTACATTTACCCCCCCACGACTTCCCCCAACCCCAGCCAAACCCACGTCTCTCTTCCTGTTTCCACCCCCCCCACCTTGGTGTAGTCTGTGTGTCCTTTACAGATGTTCCCGAGACCCCTTCCCCCCCATTATCCCCTCCCACGCCCCCTCTGGTTACTGTCAGATTGTTCTAGAAGAGTGCCATCTGACAGAACTTTTTGTCATGATGGGAAGGTTTATCTATGCTGTCCAGCACTACAGCCACTAACCCCTGGCTTTTGAGATTTTGAGCATAACTAGTCTGACTGAGGAACTACTGTATTTTAATTAATTGTTCTTAATTTCAATTATATAAGTTTTAAATGCGGTAGAAACTTTATTTTTAAAACTTACATAATTGTTCTTAATTTCAATTATATACATTTTAAAATACAGGAGGAACTTTATTTTAAAACATATAATTGTTCTTAATTTCAATTATGTAAGTTTTAAAATACAGGAGGATCTTTATTAAATAAGTGGGAGCATATTTCAATTACATAAGTTTTAAAATACAGTAGTTCCTCAGTCAGACTACTTATGTTTCAAATGCTCAAAAGCCAGGGGTTAGGGGCTGTAGTGCTGAACAGCACAGATAAACCTTCCCATCATGACAAAAAGTTCTGTCAGACAGTGCTCTTCCAGAGCCCCACCTGGGCACAGACTGTGTTTTTGAGTCAGTAATGTAAATGCCTAGTGTGACATGGAGAATTGTAACCCATTCCACCATGCTCTTGACATTGTTTCTATAAGTGCTGATTCTCACTAATATGTAGCTTGTAGATAAACAGCATGTTTGGGTCAGAATCCTAGGAACAACAAAAAATACAGACTCCCACCTTCAGGCATCCCAGCTCTGGGAGTTTTGCTGACCTTCAACAGTGGAGTCAGGATGGCGTGGAGCCAGGGTGACTAAACCCGGATGGTGCACCCGGGACTGTCACTTCCCTTATTGGAATGGACTGTGCTCGTCTGCACGTAGAGAACTTTCCAACCCCCTCCCTTGATCCCTTCTGCTCTCTTCTCCCTCCTTATAAAAACCTCTGCTGTCACTGAGATGTGAAGATGGACTTTGAGACAAGAGCACCCCTCTTCCCAGGGCTTTGAGACATGAGTCCCCACGCATCTTCCAGGTTCCCAGCACCTGAAAATACACTACTTTCTTTACGTTAGCACCTGTCTGTCCAGTATTAGCTTTCAGAAGCAGCAGGGAACAGGACCTCATTCAGTTACACTAACACAGTACCTTGCAAGCATAGTAGATATTGCACAAACACTGGTCTAATTAATTAACAACCAAATGGATGGTCAGCATTATTTTTAGCCCCGCTATTCTACCTACAAGTGGACCAAATCACCACTAATCGAATGATGCACAGCCTTGAAGACCCAACAGCCCGCCTGAATTTCCACTCCCTACACCAGAATGGCACACTGGAAAGGCGTCTGTGAGAGGGCTAGGGAAATGCACGTGAACTTGTCATATTTAAACCATTTTGGTAAGTGACTGTTGTCAACTCTGGACATCAGAACTTTACTGCAAAAGTCAGGTGGTACACGTGTAGTCCAAGCACTAATCATTAGAATATCCAAAGGGGTCCTTTAACTCAGATATTTATTTAAAAAAAACAACAAAAAAAGAGAATTTTGGAAATGAATGAACATCACATGATGAAATGAGAATAATAAGTAGCTTTCTGCAATATATATTAAGTTTAGGATGTATATCACACTGTACATTACATACTGTGGGATTTTAATGTCAGCTTTTATCCCCTACACAGGAAATCCTGAAATTCCTAAACAAGTAAGGTTAAGATAACTATTCCATGCAGTAAATTTATGTCAGTTATACTGCATTTCTCCTCTGCAGTGTTCCATATTCTTCTGTATGACCCAAACAGGGTCAAGATGTTCATGGACTTGAAACAAAATTACTGCTGCTATTTGTAGATTTTGTCCGCTTCTGCCAGCAATTGCTCCAAGTTGACTTTAAATACATAATATTTTCCAACCATTTCTCATGAAACTTTTTTCCCTCCATACACACTGCAAACTGTGTGCCACTAATTATGGTCATTTTTCATTGGAGCTCTGTGTCCTGGAATGAACACTCTAGGCTCTGTCACCACAGAGAAGGGTGGGGGCTGCTGCAGACCGAGGTCCATTACCCACAATCATGGAAGACAGAATATTTCCTTCATAACACCTTTTCTGCAGCTTCAAAGTTACCAGTGCCATGGGCCAGGCAGGAAACATACCAGAGGCAAGACAGAAGCTTTCAAAAGGAAGGCAGGTGGAGTGGAGGCTTGTCACAATTTACGCATATATTAAATCACCATGATGTACACTGTAAATATCTTATAAATTTATGTCAATTATACTTCAAAAAACTTTAAAAATTTTAAAGTTTAAAAAAAAATTTTTTTAAATATCAATGTATGGTTGCTTCTCATTCATCCCCTGCCGGGAACCGGGAACTGGCCTGCAACCCAGGCATGTGCCCTGACTGGGAATCCAACCACAATTGTGTGGTTCACAGGCCCACACTCAATCCACTGACCTACACCAGCCAGGGCAAAAATTTTTAAGTTTTTAAAACAATTGATTCTGTGTGACTTCCTGCACCATATCAAAAAAAGGAATTATAAATGAATTTAAAAATATAAAAATGACACTTTCTCACCTCATTTATTTAAATACTTAATAAAATACTTATAGGAAAAACTAGGCATTTTCTCAACCTTTAAAAGTTCACAAAATAACAATCTTTGTATATTATTTCCTTATCTACTGCAATTCTGAGTTAAGTGCTGAATATATTTGGTTAGTAGTTATTTTTAATATTATATATTTATATAAATACAAACACACACACAAACTGCTCAATTACTAGAAACTCTTTTAAATAACATTTCAGGCAAAATTGTCATATAGCTGCTCTAAAGTAGATATATGGACAAAAAAAGAGGTTGAATTCTAGGTATAGAAAGAATAAGAGCATCGATAATTAAAAGCGAAAATTTTACTATTATTGCCAGCAACCCAGATAGAGTAGAAGTATTTAAAGGCAAGTATTTGCTGAATTGCTTGGCATTTTTTTCAGTCAGGAATCAGCAGCTAGTATTGACTAGAGTGTTGGCTACATGTAGTTGCAAGAACAGGTTGATAGTTCTATTCATCAATGGTGTGAAGTTCCAGCTTATCTTCATAATTAGCACCAAGAGGAAATCGTTAAAGCAACCTTATCTCCCTCAGGCATCTTCACCCTATGCCTCAGTCAGTGCACTTGTTTTTACAGCATCATTTGTTTCTCCAGCATCTCAACTTTTCTCTCCATAGATCCATGAGATTTAATCACACACACAGCAAAAGCCTTATGTTCTATTTCCTCTTTTTCAAGGGCTACAATTTCACATCTGTGCTGCCTGCCCACACCATCACAGATTTCAATTATTTGTCTGACTCATCGAATTTCAGACATGTTTCATGCCTTCTTTCTCTATGATCTCACTTCCTTAAACAACCAAAGTTCACCATGGGCCTGGACCTCCATCCATACAGTAGTCACCATCCTGAGAAGTTTCTTTTCCTTTCTTCTTACTTGGAGAATGTCATTTTTCTACATATTTCCAATTGTTTAATCCCAATACATTTATAGCCTGAATTGTTAATGGAGATTACCAAAAAAAGCATGAAATCAAAAACCCACATTGATGAAAACTCTCCAGTAGTCTGTCCAGATCTAATTTTCATTCATACCAGATTTCAAAGGATGATTCTCTCCTACCATTAAGAAAGAGTGTTGTGTTTCCACTGGTTCCAAGTGGAGACGCATTCAGCTAGAGTTAGTGTATCCTCAGGTTTACACTAGAGGAGTTAGGCCAGGGTTTGTCAGAGGCCTATTACTACCCCCACCCCCCGCTTTTTGTTCATCATTTTTTCCCTAGAAAAATTCCATCAAAGGAATTTTTGATCTAACCAATAGGAAAATAGGTCAGGCAAAATTCCCAACTTGCTGGAACTGAAACTAATTAGTTTATCCAATGTTCTGTGCTCACGACTAATTGGCCTGGAATGTTCTTCCCTTATAACCTGGGCTTTAGTTAACTGAGTCTGGGATCACACGTACAGCACATTTCCCTCAGACAGTAGAGGAAGCAAAGATGCTGTCATCCTAGCCTGCCCATACACTGCATTTAACAAGTCTTCATAGATAAGAGAGTCTATGAGCACTGAAAAATGGTACTTTTACCAGGCAGTGCCCATGGCACCATCCTTCCTCTTCCTTGGAGCAAGCACTTCATCATCTTTTTAATAATAGCTGAAAATACTTGGATCTGTGTACCCACTCTCTCATGGTTGGTTGAGACCCTGACCATTTAGATCACATTTGATAGAATGTATCAAATGTCATCTGATACATCTCTTCAAATCTCTATCAAATCTCTTCCTATACATATGCATAGGAAGAGCAATATGACTGAATAATCCAAGAATAAAACCAGAGAAAAGTACTTTTCCCCATTCAGTAATTAATTCACCTGGTCTTGCAATGGCTCTGCTTAAAAAAAAAACAGGGCCCATCATATTTCGAAGTATATTAAGAATTTTCAAAGATTATTCTTTGCACTAAGCTATTGTCCTTCATGGAAGATACCATCAATTAAGTGCCCTCAGAGATTAAAAGGAGGGGAGTGCTTTTCCAAGTCCTCTAGAGTAACCTCATTGATCCATGATCTTCCAGTTGACATCAGCTCGTTTTCAAACAACTGGAATGATGCAGCAAGTTTTAGGGCTTGTGAAAGGGATGTTGAAACTTACAAGCTACCTAATATTTGTCACTTGTGTACATTATTCACTTGGAGATTCAGTAAAGAAAAAGAATCACTTTCGTTTTGAGGTAGTTTCACAGTTCTTTAAAAACACCCAAACTATCTCAAAGACTTGGTAAGCTTCTACAATGAGTGTGTTTTAGCAAAAACTAAATATGAATGGGAACTTCCTTTAACTTGAGCATTTTTAGTGACCATAGTCAAGTCAGTATAAGGCAAAAAACATCAGCTGTCTAGTTTGGATAATATCCTACAACAAATTCTTCACAAAATTGAGGGCCAAAATCCCACCAGAAAAATGTATATATTCCAAATTTTATCATGAAATAGAATTGATAATTTCCAGTAAATACACATGCAAATTTATGACAAGACTATGACTATGCTAAAAAAATGTATTTCTGTATTTGAATGCTAAAGTTTCTCAAGGACAGGCAGGTCCTGAGGTTTGAATTCACTTCACAATGATTTTTCAAATACTCAGAACTTGACCTTTTTTTGCTGCTAAATTTACCTGTCTTTTGTGTCCTTTTTGTGAAAATAAACACACATTTTTATTCTCCCTTCTTTATTACACAAAAGATTCTAACTCCTCCAGAATAGACTCATTGTTGCTCCATTAGTTATCTACTGCTGCATAAACTGTTACTGCAAAACTTAGCACAACACAAATGTGATATCTCACAGTTTCTGTGGACTGGGAATTCAGGCAGAGCTTAGGTAGTGGGTCCTCAGCATCAGGATCTCTCATGGGGCTGTAATCATAGTGTCAGTCCAGAGACTCTCACTGGGGCTACAATTAAGGTGGCAATGCAGGCTGCAGTCAACTCAACATTCAACCAATGCAAAATTCACTAGCTCACTCACTGTATGCTGACATGATTGGAATTTTTACAAACCATTCAACTGAGGGCCTCACTTCCTTGCAGGCTGTTTGCAGGAGGCTGCCCAGGTAACCCTCTCCAACAGAACAAGCACATGAGAAGATCCAGGGAGACAGGATACCAGGAAGACAGAAGTCAGTCTTTTGTAACCCAGTCATGGAAATGACATCTTCCTGCTTTTTCTGTAATCTATCAGTGAGAAGCAAGTCACGAAGTTCAGCTACATTCAAATGGAGGGTGTGAATACCAGGAAGTGGAGATTATTAGAAATTGTATCAGAAGCTTTCTGTCACAACTATATATACTCTTTTACATCTCTTTTTTACATAAGAACAAATTACAGCTATTACTTGCTCTCAGCTTATAGAGACTTTTTCATGACTGCATATTACTCCATTGGGTGTTGTACTATATTCGACTAATATTTTTATAGTTGGGTATTTAGATTAGTTCACATATTTTACTTTTATAATGAGTGAACGTAATCAATAACACTCCACATTTGTTATTTTATATATGTGTAGATGTACCTTCAAAGTAAGTCTCTCAAAATGGTCACAAGTAAATACATATTTGACTTTTTTGGTATTACAAAATTACCCTTTGTGGGTGTTGTAACATTGTGCCCTCACACCAACAATATGTGATAATACCTGCTTCCTCATAACTTCGTCAATGAAGTACATCGTGAAGCTTTCACAGTTTTGCCAACCTTAATCTTTTCACAACTGTAACTTCCCTTAGATACCTTCTTTATAAACTGTTTATGCCTTTTGCATATATTTTTCTATCAGATTTTGGCCTTTTCCCCCTCACTTTGTATGACTTTCATCAAATATTTAAAAGATGGCTCTTTGTATATTGTAAAAGTTGTAAATACTTTCTCCCAATTAGTCATTTTTGTTTTGACTTTGCTGATGACCTTTTCCCCCTTGTAAAATTTTGTTATTGAATTTATCAATCTTCCGTTTTATTACTTTTGAATTTTAAGTCACAAATGGAAAGGTTTTCCTAATATCAAAGTTACAAAGGATTTTGCTGATGTTCTCCCCAGGTGCTTGAATACTTCCATTTTTTTTCACATTTAAATCTCTGATCCATTTGCAGTTTATTCTGGTGTTTTATGTAAAGGATAGACTCAGTTTTATTGGTTTTGAAATGGCCAGTTCTTGCAACACTATTTATTTTAAAAGTTCATCTTTTCCACAGAGAATGTAGATACCATCTTTATTAGACACTAAATTTCAACATGCGCTTGGGTCTATTCCTATAATTTTCACTATTCCACTGGACTATCTTAGCAAGTACTGGTACTCCACTGGTCTAGTTATAGAGTCTTTAGAGTGTGTTTCAATATTCTTCTCATTGCTATTCCTTTTGAGGGCTTTCCTAGTTCCTTCTTTATGATTTTTCTACATCCACTTTATTAGTAACTTGCTTAGCTCAAAAAAAACTTGTCATAGTTTTGGGGATCATGTTGAATTTCTAATAGGAGAACTGACATTTCTCTAGTGTGGTGTTGTCTTATCCAAGAACAAAGATGTCATTTCACTTGTTCAAGTGTTCAAAATTTTGATCATATAGTTCTTTCAAATTTCTTAGGATTATTTCTACTTTATCTTTTATTCTACCATTATACATAAGTTTTTCTCCTTCATCAAATCTTCTAACCACAATGTATAAACTATTGATTTTATACCTTAACTTTACATCTGATTACAATGCATCAATATATCCTAAACCACATAGGCATCTTATGCTTAGTCATCATCTGACTAAATGGCAATTTGAAAGACTTCAAGGTCACTCAAAATTTATACCTAACCTAAATGCTTGGAATTCTAGTGAATTTTAAAATCCTGGTTAAAGAATTTATTACTGCTATCTTTGAAGGGTGAAGGAAATTTAGTGATTAAAATGAATTACAAAATGTTCCAATTAAATCATAAAGAGAAAGGAAAATTACTGGTTTTATTACACACCTTAAATCAGTTTTTATTAAAAGCACCTTAACATTTTAAATAACTAACATTACTTTTAAAACAAAATGAAAATAATTTTACATGCATCTGATAATGCAATGTCAAGTTTACTACACACTCAGACATCACATTGAAAGAAATGAAGTTCACACAGGCTGAGTGAGCAAACAGATGAATAACACAAATAGGCACCAGGCCATTTATCCATTAGAGTAATGAATGCCACCTCATATTCATTTGCTCAGGAAGAAAAATCTAAGCAGTTTTGGACCACAAACATCAATATTTCTTGCTGATAGATGAAATCAAATCACAAAAGCAAGCCACTTTTATTGATGGTTTTTCCTCTAAACTACTAAATCTGCTTTCTGACAGGCAATGAAATAATAACACATAGTAGCAGAATCAAATTCTCTAATTACTGACAAGCACTTTATGAAACCTAAATGAAGATGAAGACCCGTATATGCAATGTACTTGCAACCTTACATAGTTAAAATGAGATCACCCAAAACAGTTATTTTTAGCTGAAACACAAGCAAAAGAACACTAAATACAAATCAATTAAGCTGTCAGAAAATTTCTTCAACTCTGGCCCTTTAATGTGAAAACTATACAAAATTGCTGAGGCTAAAATCACAACACCATTTTAGGAAGAATGTAATTTTTTTAATGCACATTGAAAGGAAAGTTTTATTTGAAGTGAATGTCCCTGTGTTCTTCATGTAAACAGGTTTTGAATGTAGGAATGAGAAAGAAATAACCTACTGAATTTATATGGCTAGAATTGTAGTTCATTTTAACTTTTAAAAAAATCAAATTGCAAAGACGACTCTCCCTTTACCTAATTCCACATTCACCTTCTACTTTTACATTTACAGCCAACCTCAAGACAGCCCATCCCACCTTCCTGTAGAGTATTTCACTATTTAACTAGGTGGGATAAAAGTAGGTTTACAGTTGTTCATACGAAAACAATGCAATAATTAACAAATAATAGTGCAAGAATAAACTGTGTTTCATATATGCACAACTGTAAACTACTTTTGCCCCACCTTGTATTTATTTTCTTCTGTAATAATAACCTAGTAGTAGTGAATAATTTTGTCTCACTTTTCTTTCTTTGAAAATATTTACAGAATAACAATGAATAAAGCTTTTTTCACATTTAATAGAATTTGGCCACAGCTTTATGAAACTTCACTGAACTCCATCAAGGTCATTGATTGTTACATATGGCTCAATATATTAACACAACACAAAAACCAACTCATACAATTTCTAGTGTTGTATAGGTCCAGGTAAGTTCAAGTGTTGTGTTCAGAACAGGCCAGAACCAGAAAATAATAGTTATGTCAACGTTTTTAAAGATTCAATAAAATCAGATAAATGATAAACTTTAAAAACTATCAAAAAAACATATACCTAAAAGATAAGAGAAACTAAATGATAGCATTCTTGTTCGAGATAAAGCTTCCCATCTGGTGTCTTTTGCAGCCAAACCAAAGTATCCCCATTACAGAAGATCCGTCATTCCAAAATTTCAAAAAAGCCTTTTTTCTTTCATAATCAGTCAAAACTATCTGACAAAATAAGCCTCTTGTCATTTATTGCTGTTTACTCTTAAATGCATTTCACAGCTTGAATAAGTCTTTGTTTTACCAACTCTAGCCCACAAAACAAGCACACTTGTCAACCCACATAGAAAACAACGCAAACTGCTTCTCTGCAACGTGAGATTATAGAGCGGTGGCAACCCATTCATCCAGAGCACCTTAACAGTGCCAATTTGTTTCTGACTGCTGCATCTTAAATCATCCAAATCAGATGGTTCGGTAACTCTCAAATAAAATTTTCTAGCAAGCATTAAGGAGATAAAAGTCAAAAAGAGGTTCTTTATCACCAAGGTCAAGTAGAAAAATGTAGGAGTAACCAACTGCTCAATGAGGAACACCATTTACATTAAAGGTTAATAGATTCAGTCTTGCCATTCAAGAATAGACCATCTGGTTTCAAATGTAGAGTTGAAATAAGTCTATAAAAAGGTAAGAATTCTTGAAATCAGATAGCTCAGAAACATACATCCAGTGATTTCAAATATATCACTACTGTTTTTAGAAATAAGACTTTATAAGTTATATCCAAACTTCCAAGCGAACACCTGCCCTCTACACATCTACCACTGACACAAGGTAAATAAGGTGTTGATATCTCTAGATTCTATTCTACTAAGACTCATTGTCATTTTAATGTGTTGTACAGCACTCAGATCTATACCTGCCCTGGGAAAAGAGTTACATTCCCAGTCCCTCTTCCTCCCTTGACGTGCAGGCATCTCCCTCCCAGGCCATCCTATCAGCAGAGCGCCACTCAGAGCTGTGACAGAAGGGGTAGGCAACCTGTGATCTCAACTCCATGACATCCTGAGAAGCACTGCCATTTCTTAACTCATCAGCAATCACTTCCTACTCTTCTAATGCCTCTGTATGAATATTTATCAACTGGAAAAAGCCACTTTCTTAACCATGTAGAAATCCACCAAATGAGTTCAAGCAAAGTATAAAAGTAAAGGTTAAAATCCAATCTTCTGATACCCCAAAATCCACTGTCTCAGTTATGTACTGTAATATTGCAAAGCACCCCAAAACTTAGTGGCTCAGAACAACAGCAATTTATTCTTTCTCACAATTCTGAAGGTAGAATGGGTGATCCTTCTTCTGGTGGGGTCACTCATGCAGCTGCATTTACTTGGTAGCCGAGCTGGACTGGAAGAGCCAAGAAGACCTCAGTCATGTGGCTGGGCCTTGGCACTGATTACCAGCTGGCAACTTAGTTTTTGTCCATGTGGCCTGTCTCTCCATATGGTGACTCATTTTCTAGGGTCTTTCCACAAGGTTCTTAACACCAACAGGATGGCCTAGATTTCCCTACACCATGGCAGCTGGGTTCCAAGTAAAAGCAAAAGCTGCCACTGCCCTTAAAACCAAGCCCAGGATGGCTCAGCATCACTTCTCTGTCTGCAGTGTCTTGTTGGTCAAAGCAATTCACAAGGCCAGCCCAGCTCCAAGAGACGGGAATGCACATAGAGGGATGGAAGAATTATCGGGCAGCTGCCTTGGGAAACTATCTACCACATCCTAAGTGCAATTTGAATGAAATTCCACTAAAGAAATAGAAATATTTTTTTAAAAATAGTCAGTTGATAAACATTTACTTTGTTTACTCTTTGCTAGCATATAAAATAGAGATTAAATGTTTTAAGGAAGAAATGGCAAGAAAAGTCTACTTTTATTTAATGTTACAATATCTAGGCACCAAGACAGCATCATATGCTTTCTTTATTCTCAGTATTACTAGTACCATGATTACTAAAAACTACTAAAAATACCACTGCTATGACTAGTGAGAGTTTTACTGCTTTACCAGATCTTTACCAACTTGACTTAACAATCAGCCATATCCTATGGCACTAAATCCAGAGGTCCACGAATAAAACAGATGCTACATAAATGAGTTAGAGCACCTTTTCTAAATCTATGAATCAGACAGGAGTGCATATTACTGCAAGGGCAATCATGTTAATACTTAATTATTACTCATATTGTTTTTGCCCCCCAGGCATGTTTGGGGAGAAAATTATGATATAATATCAATTTCTAATTTTGACCACTACTTTAAACTTACAAGCAAAGTAAGAGATTATTATTTCCCCAATTACCTCCTTTGCAATGGCCAGAAGATTAAAGAAAAACAAGATTGTAATATAGTCATGTACTGCACAACAATGTTTCAGTCAGTGGACCACAGATACAATGGTGGTCCCCTGAGATTATAATGGAACTAAAAAAAATGCCTCCCGGTGACATCACAGCTGTTATAACATTGTAGTGCAAAGGGTGTAAAAATCAACAAGGCTGAGGTGAAGATGGCAAACAACTTTAACCTGGGGATGACAATGACATTGAGTAGCTCCTAGAAGTGGTTCCTGAAGAACTGTCTACTGAGGAGCTATTGAAACTGAAACAGGAATGCACTGCTAAAGAAGAGGCAAGAGAAAGGAAACTGCAGGAAAAGAAAAAGAAGGTGACCCCCAAGAAACTTCACTTGAAGGGTTTAGCAGAGGGTTTTACAGACCTCAGCAAGACACATTAAAATAAAAGCAAAACACCATGGATATATTTCTGAAAAGAGTGACACCTCCTAAAAAAGAGCCTCAGGCAGGTGCTTCAGAAGGGGTTCCAGCAGAAGACACTGTCATAGGAGATGACAGCTCCCAGTATGATGACACCTGAAGATCTTCCAATGGGACATAACATGGAGATAGAGGACAGTGATACTGATAACCATGATCCTGTGTAGCCCTGGGCTAATGTGTGTGTCTGTGTCTTAGTTTTTAACAACAAAAAAAGTTTAAAACATAAAAAATTAATTAAGAATAGAAAAATTCTTATACAGTAAGAATATAAAGGAAGAAAATAATTTTGTGCAGCTATATGATGAATTTATGTTTTAAGCTAAATCTTACAACAAGAGTCAAAACATTTTTTTTTTAAATTAAAAAGTTGGCCCTGGCTGACAAAGCTCAGTGGATTGAGTGTGGGCCTGTGAACCAAAGGATCGCGGTTTGATTCCCAGTCAGGGCACATGCCTGGGTTGCAGGCCAATTCCCAGTAGGGGACACATGAGAGGCAACCATACATTGATATTTCTCTCCTTCCCTTCCCCTCTAAAGATAAATAAATAAAATCTTTAAAAAAATTAAAAAGTTTATCAAGTAAAATTGTTACAGTAAGCTAAGATTAATTTATTACTAAGGAAAGAGATATTTTATAAATTTACAATAGCTTATGTATACAGTTTTTATAAAATATTGTATGGTAATGTTCTAGGCCTTCACATTTACTTACCACTCATTCACTGACTCACCCGAGCAACTTCAGGTCCTGCAAGCTCCATTCATGGTTACTTGCCCTATGCAGGTCTAGCATTTTTTATCTTTTATTCTGTGTTTTTACAGTACCTTCTCTATAATACAATTGCCTACAGTATTCAGTACAGTAACATAATGTAGAGGAATGTAGCCTAGGAGCATATGGCCTAGGTGTGTGGTAGGCTGTACCATCAAGGTTTGTGTAAGTGTCCTCTCTGATGTTCACACAAAAAACAAATCTCGTAATGATACTTTCTCAGAACATATCCTTGCCCTTCAACAACACATGACTAAGAGAGTTTCTCTTCCCAGAGAGAGAAGAATAAGAACAATTACATGCCTATAGTACTCTTTCTGTACAAAAAAAATTTAACTAGCCTAGTGGCCTTTCTCTTTAAAAGAATGAACAGTGGGACTTCCAGTCAAGATGGCAGCATAGGAAGACACATCTGGCCTCTTTGCACAATCACATCAAAAATTACAACTAAAATAGAGAACAATCATCATTCAAAACCATCAAAAATTGAATTGAATAGAAGTCTGACAACTACAGAACTGAAGAAACCACATCCATCCACACTGGGGGTGCAGACACAGAATAGGCTGTGTGGTAAATAAAATTCAAGAGGGATATCTTGGGAGCAAGGAGCCCCAAACCCACACCAGGCCCCCTAGCCCAGGATTCCAGTGCCAGGAAGAGATGTCCCCATAACTTCTGGCTGCAAAAACCAGCAGGGATTGAGTCCAGAAACTTCTGGAGCCCCAGGCACTTCCTCTTAAAGAACTCACACATGGACTCGCCTACTCAGACTCACTTCCTCTGAGTTTCAGCACCAGGGCAGCACCTTGAAAGGTACTAGTTGTATACAGGGAGAAAAAGAAGTATCCGGCATCAAAGCATCCCTTTTATAAACCCTCCCCAACAGGGTTGGCAAGATAGTGCCATATCTGAGACTCCATCAACATGGCTAACACTATTTGGCTCACCTTGAAGATCCCTAGACACTCACCCCACCCAAGTTACAGACCGACCCAAGATGCTTTTCCATATGAATGGCTTGTCTTGGCTTAATCTTCATAACTTTATAAATCCTCTCAAATAAGGAACATCTGGCCTCAGTGAGTCCCAGCCCCAGCACTAACAGCAGCCAACCTAGATTCACAACTTGGCTTAACCTGGAAATCTCCAAGCCCAGCACAAGTAGCAGCCATCTCAGGTAGCTTTATAGCTCAGGCAGGGTGGCCCCAAGCAAAACACAGGTAGGGGCTGACCTTGGCCTGCACCACCCAGGAAACCCCAGGGCCAGTACACCCAATGGACAGCTACAGACCATGTTGGAACACCACCACCCTCTCCCTACACAGCTGATCCTCCATGGAGAGTGGAGGTTGGTATTCAGTGGTCATAGCCAATCCTTGCAGCTGACTGGCCTGGGTAAATCCCTCCCCCTGATCTGTCAACAGCAACCAAGTCTCAACTACAAGAGGAGGTTGTACTCGGCCCACATGAAGGGTACACATTGAGTACATAGCTTGGGTGTTAGGGGAGGCTGTGCCATGGGACTCTGTAGGACACCTACTAAATTAGGACACACTACAAAGACACAGTTAAACAGCTCTACCTAACACATAGAAACAAACACAGGGAGGCTTCCAAAATGAGGAGACAAAGAAACATGGACCAAATGAAAAAACAGATCAAAACTCCAGAAAAAGAGCTAAACAAAATGGAGATAAACAATCCATCAGATGCAGAGTTCAAAACTGGCTATAAGGGTGCTCAGGGTGATCAAGGAACTGAGTGAGGACCTCAACAGCATAAAAAAAAGATCCAGTCAAGAACAAAGGTTACACTAATTGAAATGCAGAACAATTACAGAGAAACAACAGTAGAATGGATGAAGCCAAGAATCACATCAATGATTTGGAACACAAGGAAGCAAAGAAACAATCAGAACAAGAAGAAAAAAGAATTTTAAAAAATGTGGATAGTATAAGGAGCCTCTGGGACAACTTCAAGAGGTCCAACATTCACATCATAGGGGTGCCAAAAGGAGAAGAAAAAGAGCAAGGAATTGGAAATCCATTCGAAAAAAATAATGAAATAAAACTTCCCTAATTTGTTGAAGGAAATAGTCCAAGAAGCACAGGGACTCCCAAACAAGATGAATGCAAAGAGGCCCACTACAAGACACATCATAATTAAAATGCCAAAGGTTAAAGATAAGAGAGAATCTTAAAAGCATAAGAGAAATGAAGTTAGTTACCTCCAGCAGAGTTCTAATAAGACTGTCCACTGATTTCCCAAAACACACATTGCAAGCTAGACGAGATTAGCAAGAAATATTCAAAGTCATGAAAAGTGGGGACCAATAGCCAAGATTGCTCTACCCAGCAAAGCTATCCCTTAGAATCAATAGGCAGATAAAGAACTTCCCTGGCAAGAAAAAACTAAACTAGTTCATCATCACCAAATCATTATCGTATGAAATGTTAAAGGGACTCATTTGAAAAAAAGAGGGTCAAAACTATGAACAATAAAATGGCAAAAAAATATGTAACTACTAACAACTATATCTAAAAAAACTAAGCAAAAAAAACAGAGATAGAATCATGGATATGGAGAACATTTTGATTGTTCCCAGAGGAGGGGGTTTGTGAGGGAATGGGGGAAGAGGTGAGGGGGAAGAAGTACAAATAGGTAGTTCCAGAATAGCCATGGAGATGCAAAGTACACTGTAGGAAGTAGAGTAGTCCAAGAACTTATACATATGGCCCATGGACACGAAAAATGGTGTGGGGATTTCCTGAGGGAGTGAGGGGTCCTAGGTGGGGGGAGACAAAGGGGGAAAATCAGGACAACTATAATAGCATAGTCAATGAAATATAATTTAAAAAATAAAAGAATGAACAGTAAATGGACTACGGTGGGATGATCTCTTCAATAGCGAAAAACCCACAACACTGAAAACTGAAGAAGCTATCAGGTCACTGCTACTCCACTACCCTTCTCCCATTCATTCATTACCCAAATATTTATTAGAACCTACCATGTGCCAGAAAATTCTAGCCTCTTAGGATACACTAATGAAAAAAAAAGTGGACAAAGGCCCCTGCACATGTGAGGTTTATAATCCAACAGTTAGAGACAATCAATAATAAACCTGATAAGTAAAGTACATTGTGTGTCGTCTGTAGTTCAGGCTCTGACCTGGAGATAATTGGGAATTCTTCGGCATATACTTTGCATACAAGCTATGAGACCCAATGAAATCATCAGGGGAATGAGTGTGCTGGGATTTCCCAATGAGCAGAGAACAAGAAGAAAAGGGAGCGCTAGCTCATAAGATTGAGAACTGTCTCATATAATAGACTGAAAACCACAGAAGTATGAAGGGTCAGAAACCTCAGTACCAAGAAACAGGGTGTGGGTAGCTGTATCACAAGCTCCAGGAGTCAACTAAGATGAAGACTGAGAACTGGTCACTGAAAAGACAAAGCAAAGCAAGCAAAATATTGCATTATTTCACAAGAACAATCTGAAACTGCCCTGTGAGACAAGGTCTAACCATGCCTAAAAACCATATAAATTTAAATTTTCTACTCCCATATTCTCTTACTTATGGTTTAGGGGAAAACTATTAAGTAAACTGGTTTTCTGTCAGACACCAGTGAAAATGTTATTTTTTGATTCCCAAAATCAACATGGCATGACCAGATGCCTCATGCTTAGTTACCTCAATAACAGCATTTCCCACAGTGCAAGATGCAGTCTGATTGTTAAGATCGGGCCCAGGGTGCCAGTGCCCATCTGTTTGAAGTCCCCTTTTGCCTAGCCTTCCTTATTTACAGAAAATGAGAGTAAGAAAAAAAAAACTTTAAAAAAACAAAAATAATACAAGTCAAAAGCTAACCACAAACAGTAAAAACCATACTGCAAACATCCCAAAGAATAAAAACAAAATTTCCGTTGAGAAAAAAGCTTCAACACCATCTTCATTTCTTATCTTTAAGGATCTTTCCCTCCAAATCACACAGCACCACAATTCAATATGAAGAACTTGCATAAAGAATAAAAAACTCTAAAAAGAGAATTTTACCCACTGTCTGACACCTATGTGTTACATATGGCAATTAAATAGCACACTGTTAAGAATGTTATTGTTACATGAATAAGGCTGTAACGATGGACTCTTAAAATGCCACAGTAACTTATTTTTCCCAGCAGAGAAAAACAAAGAAAGAGAGAGAGAGAGAGAGAGGAAGGAAGGAAGGAAGGAAGGAAGGAAGGAAGGAAGGAAGGAAGGAAAGAAAGAAAGAAAGAAAGAAAGAAAGAAAGAAAGAAAGAAAGAAAGAAAGAAAGAAAGAAAGAAAGAAAGGGAAGAAATCAAAATGATCAATTCTCCAGCATTTTATCACATTTCCCTTGATGCCATGATTTCTACAAACACATGACACTATTATCTTGTCATCCATCTTCCAGCTACGAGAATAAAAAAGTTTTCACTACTCTACACATTAGACATATTTCTAAAGAAACAGTACAAATAGAACCATATTTTCCCTGTAATTGAGATGATTTCAGAGTTCTGTCACATCAAAGCAAGACATCCTTTAAAATTATCTTCTAAAATGAAACACAATCAATAATGAGTTATGCATCAAATGTTAGTACATGCCAGACAGTGAGCACTGCAGGTACTGTACGTTCAAACCATGGCCTCTGCTGACAAGGAGGTATGACCTCTATGCAGTGATAAAAATATATGGGCCTGAAGGGTAACAATAAAGAGCTAATGTATAGGTAATATTAGGTAATATAGGTAATATAGTAACATGTATAGGTAGTATTAGCACCAAGTAAGTGATACAGAAAATAGTGTTAGGGAGTCTCCAGGCTGTAACAGATGACTCCTGAAAGATGTGGTCCAGACTAGACAGCCTTAAAAAGGCAATGAGCCTTCCCCAGGGCCTTTCAGAGGGAGTAGGAATTGAACCTGGAACAAAGAAACAGGATATGCATGGACAAAGGCACAGAGGGGAGGTTTTTCTCAGAGGATGATCTCACTTATATGTGGAATCTAGTTAACAAAATAAAATGACGAACAGAATAGAAACAGAGTCATAGATACATGGAACAGACTGACAGCTGTCAGAAGTGGGGGGATCGGGAACTAGATAAAAGAAGGTGAAGGAATTAGCCAAAAAAAAACCATACAGGTATAACCCATACACACAGACAACAGGGTGATGGCCAGAGGGAAGGGGGCAGGGGCTGGGTGGAGGTGGGCAAAGAGTATAGAAAATGGGGACATCTCATAATAGTGTCAACAATAAGAATAAAGTTTTAAAAAATGAACAGAGAGTAGCAGACCCAGGAGCATGGCTTAGAAGCCTGTGATTCTCCGTTTAAATGGGGCGATGGTGTAGGTGGCATTTGCAAGCCTTTGAAGTCACCAGAGAGTGACAAAACAACTTGGTTGCTAATGTTTAAACATCTGGAGATTGCAACTAAAAATTCAAATTCTAGTTTCTCCTTGAAACATAACTGCTAAAAAGAGAAGAAAGGGAGAAGGGTTGTGCCCAGGTTATTCCTTCCTTCTCACCTCTCTCTTCTCCCCCAGCCACTATACCATCTTCTCCCCGGCCTCATCAACCATGGCCTGTCCAGTCAGAGGAACTTGAACCCCAACTATGCTTCCCAATGCTTGTATAACCTCAGAAAGTGACTTAATCATCTGAGGCATGTTTCCTTACTTGTAAATGGTGACAATTATATGTACTGAAAAGTATTAATTTTTTCAATAATATCTAATTTGTACAAGGCCCATGCTCAGATTGCTCGCATTTTCTCATTTAATTCTTACCACTATTCTCAGTTGCATGTTATTCCCTTTGTGCAGATGAGAAAATTGAGTGGCAGATAATCATACAAACAAAAATTTTCAAGGCCAGAGGTGTTGCTGACCCCGAAGTCCTCACCCCTAGCCATTCCGATACACTAACAATAGTAATGCCCGCAGATGTAGTTGCTATCGATATCACCATTACTCTCCAAAATGCCATTAACTGGCCCTTGTTTGTTACACTTGTTGTTCCTGTTGTTATTATTATAGATGAGAAAACCAAAATCCAGAGATTTTTCTTTAATTTACCCCACATGACTTTGCTGATAACTGACAGAGCAAAAATAGACTGGAGTCTGGTTAACAAGGTTGTTAAATTTTGAGTTGAGAAGCTGAATTTGTACATTTTTCTACATTAATAGAGCACTATTGTGTTTTTTTAAATATAGGAGTGGCATAATAAAGGCATTCCTTTGGGAGAGTTAATTGAAGTTTCTTGAAGGCTTCACTTAATATTCCCATAACAAAAATCAGAACTTTGTCTTTGGACCTCCTCTGCAGGCCCCAGAGGCCTCTACCACTTCATGTCTTATGTTGGACATATTTCTTCCCTTTAGTCTGAGCTACAAGCTCCTTAAGAGGAAAATTTATTTTCTATTTATCTCTGTACTTCCAGAGTTTAGCAGAAATACACCAAATTTATTGCAGATGCAAACATATTTAATGGATAAATGAACAGATGAAAGAGGTAGATGTGATCAATTCAAATGGAAGCACTTTTAGGAATCTGCACGGCAATTTCAGGGTCTGACTGAAGTTTGTGTAACATATGAACTGTATGTACTCAAGTGCATTTTTAACAAAAAGTTTCCATAGTTCTCATCAGATTCTCAGAAGGATCCAGGACTTCACAAACATTAAGTGTCATACACTCAAGGTAGAAAGACCAGTTAAAAGTAATCGAATTTGCGCAGAAAAGAAGTTACAAAGAACCAAACTAGTGTTCTGATAATAGATATGGAAAGAATACTACAGTAGATGACATGCCATAAATAGATTCACACAATCTGACACCAAAAACCAGTCCTCATTAGACCTAGTATTAAATTAAACATAGAATATTATTCAGTGTTATTGTCCATAGGTTGTTCCATAAGACATGGCAGAAACACAACACCTGACTTCTTTAATGAGATGTTTACTAAATGTTTAGAACTTAAAGCACATGCATTGTGTTTTGATAATCCTACAGTGAAAGAACACAATCTTTTTGCAACTAATATGCAACAAATGTTTATTCCATTTTGAATAAACAGAGAGGAGGAGTGAAGATTTTTCTCCCTTTTTGCTGGAATACAGGAGAAGTTTTACTTTACTGAGAAGAAATCAGCCAGAGATTTTTTAAGGATATTTAATGAATAACCACGGTGATGTGGATGGAACTATACACAGTCGCCTCTCTAGTAAGACTGAGAGTGCAGTCATTCTAAGTATCACGAAGCTGAGATAAATCACCCTCTTGTTCTTGATCCCCTCCCCTCTCCCAGAATTTTTAAATGAATTATAGTGAGTTTTAAAGAGGACTCACTCAATGAAAACTCACAGAGGGCTCCAAAGAGGACGCCAGAGAAAGATGTTTGGAACAAACAAGGGCCAGTCAACCTTGCTGTCAGTTAGCGGTTGACAGCGACAGGTACGTGGCGGTTTCAGCTGCAAAGCGTCACTAATTTCACTCTAGGTGACAGACACTACAATTGGATCTCTGATGCCTTGGTTTACTTCTGGTTTTAAATGAACTAATTTAAGCACTCAGAAAATAATCATGAATGGTGAATATATGTGAAAGAAATTAAACAAGCTGAAGAAAGAGGAAAGTTTATAAAAATATTTCACATCTCTGTGGACAACAAAAGAATAAAAACTAAAAACAATGTGTGCAGCAACAGTCTTAGGCCTGCTTTACTCTTAACCCCAAAGTAGGCACGAGTAACACGGAGTGCTGCTCCTCCGGGATGACAGGGGCAAAACGTTCCCCTAGTGAGATGAGGCAGCAAAGTCGGAATCATTGCTCCAACTCAGGGGCGACAGTATTTTAACTCCCATAGCTTGTTCTTGAAGTAGGTCTAGCTTTACTCATTGCTCTAGCGGGGGTGTCCAACCTTTTGGCGTCTCTGGGCGTCACTAAAAAAGAGTCGTTTTGGACCATATATTAAATACAGAAACACTAACGAAAACTGATGAGCAAAACAAAGGTTTTAAGTAAGTTTTGTGTTGGGCCTCATTCATAGCCATCCTGGGCCACATGCAGAGCAACTAGCCACGAGTTGGACACCCCTGCAGGGAGGGAGGGAGCGACGTGGAGCGACTCTAGGACCAGCAGCTGCATGTGCACTATTGCACTATTTCTAGACAGTGACCCTCAGTACCATTGTGAAACTTAGAGCTAGGAAACAACTGCAAAAACAGACTGTAAGGGATGACCCAGAAGTATAAAGAAATGATGACACAGAAAAAATAAATGCAAAAATATCCCACAAAAGCTGATCTTACCAAACAGAATCCCATAAAGATATCTAATGCCAAAAAAGTAAAAATTTTAGTGATACATTTACTCAAATAAGAATAATTTTCTGAGATTGTATGGCAAAAACTTTTTCAAATTGTATATATTTAAGATATACTTTAGCAAAGACTTTCAAGTAAATGTTTTGATTGCCCAAAGAGATGTATAAAAGAAAAACTTACATGAAAAATAAAGGAGGAGTTACAAAACTAAAAAGGCAAAAGGTACTATAATGGCCAGATTTATGAAAATATAAATTATAAACCTTATAAATTTAAAATAGTGTCAAATTTTTTAACCCACTAAATTTGATCATCTAGACTGGACACTACTGAAAAGAAACTTTATGTTTTAGACACAAATTCTGAGGAAATTGCCCAGAATGCTGCACAAAGGGACAAAAGTATTTTTTAAAAGAAAGTCAAGAAATGTGGAAGATAGACTGAGAGTATCTCACATACACATAAGAAGAGTTCTAGAAGAAAAAGTGCAGAAATGTTTGAGGAAACAAGAGCTAAGAACTTTTCAAATGTGAAGAATTCCACGTATACTCAGAAAAAAATGCATTCCCAGTGCCACATTTAATAAATGAATTCACATATTGTTGCACCATAGTGAAAATGAAACATCAAGAGTGGAAAACATATCTACGTAATTCATCAGAAATTTTGACCAAGATTTTTATATTTTCAAATCTCTCATAATATTTATCTATTCCTCTTCTCTTTATTCTTTTTCCTTCCTCTGATGTATTTTTCTGAACTGAATATTATTACTTTCTGTAATGTGGCACAAATATTATTATTTCACTAATGTTTTATTCCCTAAGGACGAAGACCAGGTACACTTTCACAGCTGTAATTTCAGTGCCTAGAAATGCTTGATACACAGTTCCAGTGCTCAATAACATTTAATAAATGAAAAGAGTAAATACTCTAAGAAATGAAGTTACTTCCCACACTTGGCTGCTAATAAATGGTAGGGCTAAACAACGTTATTGACTGTTGATTCATTTAGATTTCAACACAAAGTCAAATCCTTAAGGATCCTTTTTACCTGGGTAACTCTCCAACCATTTTCCCTTCATCCATTTCTTGGCCAATCATTCCCTTGAGATCAATATTATAATTAATGTTTTTTTAACCCAGTCTGCTTTTTTGGCTTCTTATTTTGTTATTCAACATATTGTTATCAATCACAAATTTACATAATCTTCGAATTTATTTACAAATTTATGGTAAATTTATTATATAAATTTATATAAATTTAATATAAATTAAATTTATATTTAATTTACTGGGACAAATGTAGTGGGTGAATACCATTAGAAATGGGCAAGTCAAGAAAAAATGATTTGAAGAGGTTGGTGCTCTGTACACAACTCATATGTGTGCAGAGCAATATGCTATTTACTGCCCTCAAAGACATTTCATAGTATATTAGAAAAGCACATTATACATATATAAAAATGATAGAAGATGATGACGGGGGGAAAACAATATGCTGCAACATTCTATAAAGGAAAGATTTTAGCTCACTAGGGGCATAGGGAAACATCATAGAGCAAGTGACTATTGTGAGGGCCTTGAAAAGGTAGTAACATTTTGACAGAAGGATATGGGAGGAGATAGAATGCCAGCCCAAGAAACAAGAATGAGCAAACAAATGGAAGCAGAAAAATACGGGAATATTTAAAATGCAGCAATCTCTTAACCTAGTCTTAAGGATAAGGTGAGTGTTGAAAAGTAATGAAAATGAAAAAGCTATAAATATTGCTTGAGGATATATCATGTAGGGCATTGAATGTCATACGAGAGAACTTGTATATAATTTAGTAGGCAATAAGAAACCATAAAGGATATTTTAATGAGAAACTGTGTTATGTCAAAAATATGCTTTTTGAGCTTTGAATATGATGAGTTAATATTTATATCCATGAATTTAATTTAAGATCTGGCAGAGTGTCTAGGAAGAAATGCACAGTTGAAAATGAAAGGTGCCACCAGGAGAGAAGTTGGAGCCGGAGATGATGAATAGGGACAAAGACAGATGAAAAATATTAGGCAGCTGTTCAAGGATTCAATCAATGAGCTTAGAGAGCGGGGTCAGTAATGATGAGTGTTTCATTAAGTCAAGAAGAAATAAGGTTAAGAAAAAGACCCCGGATTTGGCTTTTAGAAGATGTTCAATAACTATCTTCCAGTAGCAGTAGGATGGTAAGAGCGGAAGCCTGAATGGTGGAGATAATAATAAACTGTAAAACAGGAGAAAGAGCCAGGACACGGTGGAAAGGTCTGGTAGTAAAAGGTGAACAGTAGTACAGTTGAGTCGGAGATATTGGGATAGGAGAATCCTGAGTAATCTTTTGACGTACCAGAATGAATTAGATTCCTCTTGGTGCTAACATCACAAACTCAGTCTTCATCTTGTGATGCTTATTTACTTCTTATTCCTCCAACTGGACTGTGAGTTTATGAAGGCAGATGCTGTCTTGTTCAGCTTTGTTTCCCTAGCAACTAACCCACCTATTGCCTAACACTCAGAAGACACTCAATACAAATATTTTAAGAATCAAGGAGAAGTTTAAAGATGGTATGAAGGGAAAGGAAATGAATATTGCTGAGTCCTAGAGGGTGTGTGAAGGATTCAGATCAGAAATAGGATGAAAAATTAATCTTGCATGGTAACAGTGGCTTATTATCTAAATATACCAAAAACACCTATGTTCGGTTTTCACCTTTGAACCATCCATTCCAAAAAGTTTGTATGGTCTTAAATGATATTTTCAATTATAAACGAATAAGCTTAAATGTTAAAGCAAGAAAAATGTATCTGCTCGAGAAGAAAAGAGCTGAGAAATAAGGGCAATTCTTGATGAACAGAAGGGGGAAGAAAAGCCAAGAAGCACAGACGCTGTAGATAAAACTCAAGTGAGCATTCAGTATCACTATACCAATTCCGCTGTGTCTTTGATTTTCTTTCCAATCATTCCTGTCCGTGTGAGGATAAAGAAACCAGGATATATGGGAGTCGCTATGTCAAGCTCATGTGAGTTTCCAGGTTGTTCTATGGTGCCAGTTAGAAGCTAAATTTTTAGAATGTGAGAGAAAAAAGGAATAAAGGCATCACTGTGCCAGCCAGAAGTTGTCTGGGTACCCAAAGTAGCCACATGGTGGAAACCTGTCTCTCAACTATGAGGGGTGGTTCGTTAAATCAAGAAGAAATAAGGTTAAGAAAAAGACCCTGGATTTAGCCTGAAGGGCTTGGAGATAAAGTCTATTTTATTGCCCAAAAGTGTGAGGTCAAAATGATTGAAGCTGGCAGTTTTCTATTCCAACTTATCCAAGTGAATAGACTTCAGCAAAATTTCTCTCTAGAGGTTCCTATAATTTCAAATGTGAACGGGGTTGGGGGAGGTGGTAGCAATGAACAAAGACAGCTACAAGGAAGTAATGGTGTTTCTCCTGATTTCACATTTAAGAGAGGCTCCACAAAGAAGCAAGCAAAATGTGCCTATGCTCATTGGGTATGCTATCACCTCTGAACTTACTCAGCTGCAGCAATGGGACCTCAGATGGGAGGTGATTTGCCTGCACAGGCTCACACGGTGAGCTAATCCCGCGGTGCCAGGATCGAAATGCACTGTGCCTGAATTTTTAGCCTGTTGAGTCTTGAGCCATTAGACCTTTGTTATTTTACTCTCCAATTTATCTACAGATATTTTTTATTGGGCTTACATTGTATTTCTGTTTAATGTTTCTCTTTCCACCCAAGCAGTCTCTTCTAAAACTTCCCTGGCCCTCACAATTATCCCTCCTTCTCAGGGCAATGCCTTCCTCTCCACAGCCCTCCCAGTGTGCGAGGTGAGTCATAACTCTGTAGGGATTTTCAGGTTTTGAAGAAGGAGGTGATTTCTCACAGGAAGGCAAACCATTACATTGGTTCCATACATCCCTGAGTGCTAATCACCTTGGAGTTCTGGTCCCAGAAAAAAAGGTATGTTTCTTCAGTCCTAGCACCAAAATTAGTCTTTGGTAACTTTTAATGAATGCTGCTGAAAAAATAAAGCTTCGCCTTAGAGGGAAAGATAAAATAACATGACAGTATAAGCACAGAAAGTTTCAATAATATTAAAATTCCTTTTCTTATTTCTTTTCGCGTTGTGAAATATTCTGTAAACACGAATAATTGTCCCTCATATTCTCTCTCATAATAGAATCCATTTTTATAACAGAGAAATATACTGAAACAGGGGAATGCTTTGATGTGATTTATTCGAGCCAGATCATTTGCATATCAACATACCAAACTGCTTTTGCACTTCAGAACACAGAATCATAAATCGCATATCAGGGCAAAGCACGGAGGACTCATGTAGTCTGACCAGTACCTTCAGGCAACAGGAAGACTCTCAAGCCACCTCACACAGAAGGGTTTCAATGGCCTTTAAAGAAAGAAATATCTTCCTTCTAATATTTAACAATGCTGAGATTAAAAGAACAACAACAAAAATAAACCTTCTTTATACCTAACCTAAATGTCTTAAGGCACAATGGTGCAATAATAAGAGTTTTGTTATATCTTAGTGATAGTAACATATCACTAATTTTTAATGACATTTGATGACTCTGATGGAAAAAGAAAAATTGCATATATATCATTTATATAATTCAAAATTACATAACTTTATATTTCCCAATATTTAGTGCTCCCTCTTAAAATAGCACATCATAGTTTAAGGTGATATAAACAAACAGCATAAACTAAGCTTCCCACACAACACACTCTTACATAAAACCTGAAGGAAGTGATTCTAAAGGCAACTTTACATCTTAGAAATATTTATATTTATTGGTAGAAGTGAAATGAATTAATGTAAATAAGAGACTGAATTGAGCAATGACTAAAGAATAATTTTCTGTTCAACATGTAAGACTTGGACAATTTTCTTTTTTAAAGGGATTATGTAAGTGAATTATAGTTTCTAAATGGAGTATTGTGTTTTCAGAAACATGTTTTCTATAAGACTAAACTTTTAGTAGGAAATTATTGAAAGTCTTTTTCTGTAACTTTAAATCTTTTTGAGTTAATATTGCCTGATATTTACAGTTTAAAGCTCCCAGATATGCAAATTCTAGGTTCAGTACTATTTTTCTAAACTCACCAGTACCTTTGTTGTTGCAACAATGTAAACAATATGCCTTTTATTAAAACTCCCTCTTGTGCTTGTACCATAATTTTCAAGGTTACTTTGTTCAGAGAATGCAGAGATGTGACAAGGAGGGAGATCGAGAGAGGTCGTGGCTTTCAAAGAAAAGTTCATGCAAGACTCTAGAGGACTTCAGAATCCCTATGGGTTGTTTCATTTACCACTGAAAAGAAGAATCAGAGCAATTCCTAGGTCACAAGGACATGTGAGTTCCTCCATGGCTTCCTGTAGATTGTGTTATGGTCTTGAATCTTATGTACAATTTTCACCTGGGTGCACAGGTCCCCAAAGGGACTGTGGGTAAAATTCGGGGGATCAGTGAATGCAGACTGAAAAAAATAACATTTTTTATTTTCACTTACCTCTAACTGAAATGTAGCACTTCCTGAAATTAAGAGTGTAGACAGCAAATCACAGTGGTATTAAAGTCCTATGACTTTCTCACCAATGACAATTATAGATATTTCCATTCCAATGTAGAGTTGTTGCAAATACCCCCCAAAAGATACTTCATTTACGTTCAGCTCTATCTTAAGGTATAGTTGTTACTATTATTAGTCTACAATGTTTAAGTCTTTTGATGACTACAGTTCAATGCACTTGCTTTCTTTCATAATCCTGTGTGTTTCATTTCATGCATTTGAAAGTCTATAAACATCAGCTTCCAGCACAACAATAGGAGGAGATGGCTGACCTATCTCCAATAAAGTTGGTAAAAATTATTTTTTAAAAAACAGTCATGCAAAGCCTCTGGAAATATTTCTAAGTGCAAACAGAAAATAAAGAAATACTATTCAACAAAATCGATGAAAATTCAGCAGGAAATATGAGAGTCTGTGGTATTTGAACCAAGACTGCTCCTTCCCCCACTTCTCCCAGCTCAGCAAAGTGGAGACTCGACAGCAGACTCATGCAGCTGAGAACACTGGGCTCTCTCCCTCCTCAGCTCCCAGTCAGAGGGTTTTCTTCCCTAAAGGAGCAGGACTTTAGTGTTTCTCCTCTCACCCACTGTTGCCTATTGCTGAGGTTCAGCCCCAGGTAAGTTAATAGCTGAGAGCTTCTAGAAAAAACTAGGGCTTTTCTTTCCAAACCCTAGTCATGGAATGGAGGCTCCCCCGTGGGCACGGAGTGCTGAAAATACTGGGAACCCAATAGCCCATCCCCAAGTCCTGAAGCACTGGTTCCACATGAGGAAAGCAACCCAAGAAGACCTTGGGATGCTGACTCCCCATCCACTGAGCACTCAGCTCCTAATGCAAGGATGTCACGCAGATAGAAGCTTGTCAGTGCCCCAACCCAAGCTCCAGAACCCTGGCTCAAAGATTTTGCCTGCTGAAAGAAGCAGGCCATTCAAAACCAGCTCCTAATCCCGTCTCGAAGGAACAAACTTTACCTTTGACAGAAAGAATACGGAGACATTTGAGCCTAAGCGGACTCTCAAGAAAGTGCAGATTGTGATGAAAGATAGTTGGGAGGAGGTGGATGGATCTGATGAAGACACAACGAAAACTGTAAATGGGCCAATTTGCAGTGGAGAACCTGGGTCCAGAAATATCAGACAGTGACCTTGGGAACTATGAAGGAGGATTAGTTTCTGTAGGAATTCATGCCCAAGGCACTGCTGAAAACAGTAATTAATCGCCAATTTGTGAAGTTTAACAGCTGTATGTGGTTAGGGAACATGCCCTGGTAGGACCACTGTCACCCCGCAGTGACAGTTGGCAGACCCAGGGCTATGCTTCCCCGAGTCACAGTGTCAGAGACTCGACACTGGGGATGAGTGTAGGAGGAAAACAGACTTCCTTAAAATAATAATAAACAAATAATAATATTTGTTTAGTGCCTGCACTAAACAAATAAACAACCAAATAACAAGAAAGGGAGATGGGGCTGTACCCAGATTTGCTACAACATATTGAAAATATTTTCAACAAAATAAATTATGTCAACGGAAGTATTATACCAGAAAACGAAGCAGGCAACAGAAGCTGGCTGCAAGAGTGACCAGATGTCACATTAAAAGAAAAAAGATTTCAGAGTAGCCATCATAAATACGTTCACAGGAGTAGAGGAAAGCATGACTAATGAAGTAGATGAAGTTATGATGGCAATGTTGCATTAGAGAATATTGACAAAGAGAAAAATTTTAAAGGACCAAATGTAAATTCTAGAGTAGAAAATCACAGCTAAAATAAAATATTCACTGCAGCGCTTCAATAGTAGATTTGAACTGGCATAGGAATAAAATTAGTGAACTTGAAGATAGACTGGTAGAGATTATGCCAGATGAAGAACAGAGAGGAAAAAATGAAGAAAAATAAAAGGAGCCACAAACAAAAGTGGGCACCATTAAGTGTACCAACATGGTCAAAGATATAAGAACCAGAGGAAAGAAGAGACAAAGGAGAATATATATATTTTTTTCAAATAATGTATATATATTCAAATAAATAATGACCAAACACTTCCCAAATTTATTTTAAAAAATAATAACCTACACACCCAGGAAGTTCAATGAACTCTAAGCAGGAAAATACAAAGAGACCCACAAACCAACATATTATAATAAAAATGCTGAAAGTCAAAGACAAGGAGAAAGCCTTGACATTAGCGAAGAAAATTTTATTTTGAGATGGAGTTCAGGCACCAGACTGCCACAGGAGCTAATGACACAGAACAGGTTAAAGAATGTCAGGTATAGTCATCTAGAATAAAATAAACAGTCATAGGAGATAATGGGGAGGGTGGCCCCAGTTTTCAACATGTTTTTATCAAAATGCTGCAGAATAAAAAAAGGCTAAAATCAAAAAAAGTGAATGATGGGGAGGATGCTGTGTTAAACAAATTAAGTAGATTGTGTTACTATAGGACTTTTCATAAGTTTGAAAATGTCAACTGTGACTCTCAAGACATGGGTAAAAATGACACCATTTCTCTAATTACTTTGATCATGAAACCTTCTTTTGGAGTAACACTCAAGGCTTAATTTAAGGTTCGAAAAGCACTTTGGGAAACACTGACCTGAAGTGGATAAAAGTGAGGGATATGGTGCACTGCGGAAGTCAATTGGCATATTTGTCTCCCATCTGTCTATATCAAGCACTGCTTCCTCTCCAGGGCATACAGAATAGACAACTATTCATATTTTCAAGGACCTCCTGGGTCAAAGGCTGTGTGAGGTTCCTGGTAATGCTGTTTGCAGAGGCTCAAATCTCAGTCACCCTGAGGGTGACTATGCCCTAGCCTGTCTTTTCTGATTTGAGCATCACATTCCATTAGAAATATTTAGATTCTACATTAATGAGTGCAGAAAAGGACAACCATTGCTAACGGGGTTCTATGCATGGAAAATTCCTTCTCATTCTTGCTTCTGGTTTTAGGTGCTGGTTTATAAATAGCAGCCTATCAAAATGGTGCATGCAGCTTCAAAAAATGTAGTCATCATCTGAGAGCTATACTTAACATCAAATGCCAAGGCACATTTGTCAGCAGCTGAGGCCTGGAGCACAGCCAGTTCACTGCACTGAAGCTTCACTCACTGCAACTCTCCATCAGAGGGTATA
Source organism: Sturnira hondurensis (assembly GCF_014824575.4). Classification (NCBI taxonomy): domain Eukaryota; kingdom Metazoa; phylum Chordata; class Mammalia; order Chiroptera; family Phyllostomidae; genus Sturnira; species Sturnira hondurensis. Next base: position 33,736,128 of record NW_028076767.1, read on the forward strand.
TGTTAGAGGAGGGTGGACTCATGCCAGATATCAAGAAGCTATGGCTCAGCAACCTGAATCGGGTGACAGCAAACAAGGAGGACTGGAGGAGTTGAGAAAAGGCACATGGAGACAACTTCAAGAAACAATACCACTATGGCCTGTCAGAAAACAGAAATAGCAGCAGACCATCCAGCCTTGGTGTGCCATGAGAAATGAAAGAGTTGTGTGTTTTATAGTTAAGGCCAGAGCTTCTGTGTGGCACATACTAAACAATTAACTGTTGTACGTTGAAAGCATTTTTATTTCTCTTTTCCTCTATAAAGTTTGCAATTTTAAAAATTCAAAAAAAAAGAAATAGTTGTGTGGGTTTTTATAGAAATACTTACAACTTCTAAGAGAAAATGGTAACTCACAAAAAGGATTAAACATTATCTAAGATGCAAACAGAAAAATAAATGGATGAAAAGTCCATAGGGAAATGACCTTAATCTAACCAAGTGTATCTAAACACAAACACTCTACATAGAAAGTAGGGTTCCTATATATTCCATACAGCTATTGACCTTTGCTCCTCTAATCCTTATAACAGTTGACCTTGAATTAAATCCCAACTTGCCTGAAATACTTAGAATGGTTTTTGTTTTTCTAATCAAAATAATCAGATTGCCCTTGTTTTCCTAGTCAGAGGGCCGTGGCCTGAATGAATGTAGGGACAGGATTTTACTTTCCTGGAAATTACACAAGTTAGTTAGCTTTCAATACTGGCTTTTTAATAGATTGATTAATGAAAAGCTAGAGAAGTCTATACTAGCTATGGTGGCCTTCCTTTAAGCGGGCCTCTTCCTGAGTAGAAGGAGCAAGTGACAGAAAAAAGCTATTGCATACATAAGACAAAACCAACAGACACACAACTACCAACAGCAAAAACAAATAGATCTTGAGAAGCCAGACCAATTTTGGAAAAGTAAGAGGTTGCAAGCAGGGAGAAAAGCTTCAGAGATAAAGAATATTTTGTGGTAAAGGAGGACCAGTTGGCAATCAGAGGCCCGAGGATTACACCAAAAACTTGTAAAACCTGAAAGAGCTCATCTATCACATTGATATATTCATAATCATTTAAATGATAATATCTGGCTTTAGCAAATTCAGAAATACAACCACTTAAACACATTGCTGATGGGAATACAAATTATTATACTGATTTAGCAGTGCAATTAGGTGAAATGTTTTAAATGTTTAAAAATGCTCAGGTTTTTTTTAGCTACTTTTAGAATTTTTTCTACCAAAATTCCAATTTTGTTTAAAGGAAAATGTATTTTAGTGCCTTAAGGATTACTGGAAGAACAATTTACAAAATATTCTAACTGTAATTCTATCTGGGTATTATAGTAGCAGGTAAATTTTTGTCTTTCTCTTCTCTATTTTCTTAGACATCTTAAGATACTAATTCGATAATACATAAAATAAAATAGGCTTACATAACAATTTGCAAGGCAATAGAGTAGAAGTACACACAAGTGACAGGAGGACTTGATAATAATTTTATGTCTTTTCTTGACTATCCTATGGTTCCCAGGAGTTAGTTTTAGATGCATTGCTTTATTTTTTAAATTTATTTAATTGTTCAAGTACAGTTTTCTGTCTTTTACTCCCATCCCAGCACACTCCCCAGTGCTCCCCACCTCCCTCCCATCTCCACCGCCCCCCCTTAGTTGTTGTCCATGTGTCCTTTATACTAGTTCCTGTAGATGCATTGCTTTAGATCTCACAGTTAGAAACTGGTAACGGGAGACTCCTAATCAAAGTGGTGAATGCAGAGACTGGGGAGCAACAATTTCTATGGGGAAAAAAAATCCAAAGTCAATAGGCCCCTTACTAACACAAATGGAGCCTTAAATCTCTGAGTCACTAAAATACGTAGTTGGCACTTGCTGTTCACTGCTCTGCACCTGCAGATTCAACCAACATTGATTTGAAAATATTCAGGAAAAAATGTTACATTGTTGTTGATGTGTCCAGTGTAGTCAGGCCTATGATGGCCAAGTCTGTACTGAACACAAAGAGGCTTTTTTCCTTTCCATTAATTCCTAAACAAAACAGTATAATAACTATTTACATAGCATTTACATTATACAAGGTATTATACTAACCCAGAAATGCTTTAAATATGAGGTCTGTCAGGAAAAAGTTCAACCATTATTAATATAACAGGAACAGTTTATGCAATATCCATGTAACCTGGCAGCCAAGGAGAGTGGACTGGAATGCACATGTGTGAACAATGATGACTTCACTGTACTAGTCAGTAGGGGCGGTAGACACCACTGAGTGAGCATGTGTACTTTGTGGCTGATGCATTCAAAATAACTAAGCAAGTAGAGCAACAAATCTACACCAAATTTTGCATTAAGCTTGAACATTCCTCCACAGAAACTATTTGGATGATTCAGAGGCCACAGCTATGGGCAACTGGTGATTGGCAGCTTCATCACAGCAATGTGTCTGGTCATGCATCACATCTGGTACAGAGGTTTTTGGTGAAACATCAAATCACCCAGGTTGACTTGGCCCCCGTACAGGCCAGATTTGGCACACTACGACTTCTGGCTTTTCTTAAAGCTAAAATCCTCTTTGAAAGGGAAGAGATTTCAGACTGGCAATGAGATTAAGAAAAATACAATGGGGCAGTCGATGGAGATTGGGAGAACAGTGTGAAGTTCTAAGGTGCCTACTTTGAAGGGGACTAGGGTGTCACTGTCCTATGCACAATGTTCCCTATATCTTGTGTCATTTTCAATAAATGGCTCTTTTTCATATTACATGACTGGATACTTTCTGGACAGACCTTGTATATGTGAGGATGTGCATAGGTTACATGCAAGCACTATGCCATTTTCTATAAAGGGCTTGACCATTCAGATTTTGGTTTCCACGAAGGTTCTGGGAACAATCCCCCTCAGACACTTAGGGGAACAGCATGATACAGACTAGGAATAGAATAGAAGAGAATAAACATTGTTCTCACCTTTCCGCTCTTCCGAGCCTTCCAGCACTCCACATTTAATCCATTTACTATTTGAGCAAGACCAGCAAAGTGGTTTTAATGAAAAAGGGATATTTCAAAAGCAAAATAATATTTTTGTTAATACATTAAAATGTACTTTCCTAATAGTCTGTGGGACCCAGGAGGATAAAGGTCAAGTCTTACTTGTCATATCTCCAGTGTTTAGCATAGCACCTGGTGCAAGGAAATTTCAATGAAGGAACGAATGACTTGAATCCTTTCAATAAGACTCTAAAATCATCCTATTTTACCCAGAAGAAAGCTAGTAAGCAATCAAACCAAATGTCTTTGGAATAATATATAAGTGTATAGCATAAATTTATAGGAATTTTAACTACTTCATTTTTATTTGTACTTGTGTTAAATCAAGCTCCCATCCCAATTCATCAGTTGCCTAACACATGTATCATAAACAATGCTGGTTGCCACATTTCTCTAGGTATTTCAGGGCCCTGTGCTTTATGATTGAATCATTTAGAAGAAACATTTAGGTAGTTGACCCGCCGTGAATTTTACAAGGGCTTGACATGCATCATCAGTATCACAGCTGACTCTTACAGGAATGAAATTGGTGCTGACTGGGCGACAGCCTTTATTACAGGACAGTGAGGGGCTTGAGGGCCTTTGCTGTGAATGAGAATGACAGCGCTTCAGAAAGCCCTGATGCAAATTCTTTGACAGGTTCTACAGTCACGTACAAAAATACTCTTGTTGCTGTCACATATCATCATTTTTTAATGTCAAACCTGTATTACACCGCATAAAAAAAACACCTAAAGAAAATTCTAGACCCGATTGCATATGAAGTGACAAATTAAACATTATATCAATGCCAAATCCAGACCATGATTAAAAATTAAAAAGTGACTTCTGTTCTTCTCATGTTTGTAGTTTAAAAATCATTGGATTCTTTTACTAGCAAATATAATCTTTTCCATTTAATCCTTTCAGTTTTTTAGCAATCAAACATTGAAAACTACCAATGGAATTACATGGGTGTGCTCCACTGTTCCCAAGAAAATTCACTCAAGGTCAAATTCATTCTGGATTGAATAAATTTAGTCATTGTCTTTCTAGGTTTCTGCCTTCATTTTCTGCAAAACTGAGCCATTGCCTTGTTTGTTCTCAGTCTAGCCCTTCTATGAGCGCAGTGCTCCTGTCAGAGTCCAAATGAAACTGATTTCCTACCTAGTCTTGACTTTAGTGACTCTTATTAGACACTGCCCACCCACCTGATGGGACACTTACCTGTTACCTGCTTAATGAGAGTAAAAGTTCTTATTTATGGAGCATAAGCATGGGCCAGTCACTGCCCTGGAAACTTTACATTGTCTCTAACCCCAACCACAGCCCAACAAGGCAAGAACAGCATCACTGTTTTCCTGGGTAGGACACCGAGGCTGAGATGGCAGGGCAATTTGTCCTGGGAGAAGATGTACAGAAAAAGCACATGGGTTGGAGCAAAAGAACCTGTGGAATCATACTATTAATGAGGTGTACAATTTTAACCTAGTTTACTTGACCTCTCTAAGCCTCAAGTTTCTCATGAGAACAACAGGAATAACACATGAAGTCTAGCATGGATGAGGAACTTGGGCAAGGGAGATGCATCCCTTCGGAGCTAAATCTTCCACAGCTGTGTCACAGAACTGTTCTTTCCTTATTAAGGGAAGACATAATATATCTGTAAACTTATGATTACTCTTCCCAGGATGAATTACCTAAAACCACTGCATTCTTTCATGTAAGATTCTTACTTGTTTTTCCCAGGGAGAATGAATGACACGCATAAATCCCACACCCTGGTTTAGGCATACTTCATCCTATAACATATCAGCTGCCCCAATCTGTTAACGCAAGGGCTTGTCTTTTTTATTTTTTCCAGGAATTGCACTTTGCACTTTGCTCAGCTCTTGAGCTGAGCGAAGGAGCCAGTAAGATTCAGACCTGGAGAGTCTGAACAAGATTTCTTCATCAGCCATGCCTTCTGCCATCTCTGGACTTTGAAAATGTTGTAATAAGTTGCTAGAAAGGGATGATCCAAAAATTCTCCAAAATAATCTAGCAGCAAATTTCTGTATTGTCCTCTGATTTTCCGCCGCAAACATTAGCATTTAACGCAGGCTTGATGCAGGACCCTCAGACACTTGGAATCTTTCACTCTTAGCGGAGAACTAGAAGTGAGCTTGGCGTACTGCATTGAAGCTGGGAATAAAAGGTCACGTGAAAACTTTTGACCCAGTTTTGACTTGCTATCCTGTTGTTAACCTCTCTTTGCAGTTAAAAGAAACAGAGTCTGACCCACTCATAAATTTTTAGGAGACCCTAAAGAATAATGGCAGAATAAGAAAAAGCCTGTTCTTTGAGATTTTTTTTAAAAAAATCAGAAATATTATGCTACTTTTAAGAAATAAGACAGATTTACTAAAAGTAGAGTCTGAAGTTGCTACATAAAGCCATTGTCTAGCCAGAGACAGGGAGTATGTTGTCCCTGGCCCACAAGTGGACAACACCATGTTGGGTCACCAAGCCCACTGCGGACTAAACTACCCTCAGTGGAGCAGTTCTCAATTCCCCAGTATTTCCTTCCTCATAGGTGTTCACCCTCCCTAAGTTTCCTAGTATCAAAAGTCAAGGAGATGAAAGTACTCTCAGGTTTATACAGAGCCACCTTTATGTTAGAATATATACACTCTATGTATAAAATGCCTATTAAATACTATATAAAAAGTTACAAATATGTATCATGTGTACATATGTATACATCATGTATTTGTATTTGTTAAATCTTAGCACTATTCTAATATCCCATTCTGACCTGCTAAATATGTACAGTGGGCTGCACTTTTACTTCAGCATCCCATTACTAGGAATTTTGTTTTTCTTTGGCTTTATTCATTGTCGGGTGAGGGCAGGGGGTGGAGATGAGAAAGACAAAGAAAGCTATAGCATAGAATTTCCCATTGTAGTTCCAAACTTACAGCAGCTAATTTCTTTTTATTATAACAAAGGTTGTTTTGGATTCTCCTCATATGTTCCAAACCTTTTTTAACACACCAATTTCTCACAACAAATAATGCTGCCAAATTCCATAATATTAATGTTGCCATTTTCTTCTTCTTTTATGGCAATGGCCCTTTTCTTCTAAGGTTTGTATGATTTCAAAAACTCTCTCAGATATGAATACTAGAACCAAACTGCAAGAGCAATCATCATCACCATCTCAAAAGACCAAAGTCATGTAAGACTACATACAGGTTCTGGGAACTGGCGCAAACAGGCCTTCGAATAAAGACTGAAACTCAAATGCCTACACGCCTAGTCAGGTAACTTCAAATGAGTTAAGCAAGCTATGGAGAATGCATTAGCATACACATTGCTTGCAAAGGAATAAGAACTGGAAAGCATACACCTCAACTAATAGAAACAGTATGCCCTGTGTGGCCATATCTTTTGATCTGTTTTTCAGGAGAAGCCAAATTTTCTGATGTTTATGTGAAATCTTCCCATCAACTTTTAATTTACAAAACATTGCACGGGCCTGACACAATATACCTAGGAGAGGAAGCCGTACCGTAGCCTTTCAAGCTTCCAAAATTCAAGTTCTCTCAAAACCCAGTCAACCTGGGCCCGATGAATGCTTTAGGGTTTAGGCAACTCCATTTAACTGAATTTTTAAATTACTGGTTAATGTTGTAATTCATTTTGGATCTTCAACAAGTTTCCCATTCAGTGGGGGGTGGGGGGCTAGGGGGTGAAAGGACTGAGCAAAAAGAAAAAAGGACTCATGGACACGGACAGCAGTGTGATGATTGCCTGGGGTGTGGGGGAGGGGGCTAAAGGGGACTAAATGACAATGTGAAAAAATACAATAAAAATAAAATAAAATAAGTCTGCCACTTAGCATTTTGGTCAAGGGTAAGTCTGGTTTTTGAATTTCAGTTAGTGGATGCCATGGGTCTGTTACTGTTTCCTGCCCTCCTGCAGACGGCAAAGGAAAATGGTCATCATGCTGATTCCAAATCAGGTAAAAATGCACATTTTCAACAAAGATGTTTTCATGGAAGTTTTCTTATTACAGTAATAGCATATTAGACCTGTTGCTTCTGCAAAACAATTTTTAGACTATAAATGTTAGTAGGCCTTGTAGTGTCATTCTAGAGATATAACCTAGTGAGTGTTTTTTACTTTTAAAATATCTCTAATGTAGCCATTTTTCTTTATATTTCCTGTGAAGTCATCTGCAAGGCATTCTCTGAGGTGGGTAAATCATCCTTCATATAGCTAGTACTTGGTCATATGGTCCATGTGGTTTTATACTGGTTAGGGTAAGAAATCATTGAAAGTGCTGAGAATCAGTCAATGTAACATGAAAGCCCAACATGGGAATTCTGCTGCTACCTTGACTACTCGCATCTCTGATTAATTGCTCAGATAAATAGATTACATGTGCAATTACTTTGAGCCAAGGCAATAGAAAAAAATCCTTGCTACCACCTAAGTGGGAACAATGAGTTATACCTTCAGAATCCCACTGTTACTCACGGTTGATGCCTTCAAATGCAGGAGGTTTTTTAAAAAAATTTTAAAGAAATGAAATGTCCTGGGTGAAAATGATTTTTAAGTGTATAATCAATTTAAAAAAAAACAAGAGAGAAAGAAACTAAGTGGGAGTTTTAAAGGCACTTCAAACTAATGCTAGGATAATTCATTTGTATTCTAATAGCTTTATGGCAAATTGGAAAGATTACGGGCTTTGGAATAAATCAAATGTGGTTTCAAATATGCCTTTTAGAAGACTGTGGGCAATGTCCATTAGTGAGGCTAAGCTCAATTCCTGTATCACAAAATGCGCGTTAGAATACCTCCCTGGTAGTATGCTTGTGAGAATAAAATGAGGTCAAGTCAGTGTCTACCTAAGGGCATTATTTACATCCCTACACTTATTTACCAGGTGCACCTAAAAAATGGGATTTTCCTAAGTAAGAAAATGAAGCTCACATGTTGAATAAAGCTCCTAAATTCAATAAAATGCTCGTATAATTGCTGCCTCATTTATTCTTCATGTTTAGTACTGTCTGCTCTGTACCCAGAACCATTGGTGTATTATAAATAGTCACTGTTAAAGACCTGCTTCTCTACTCACAGCACTTCTGACCTCCCATGTGTGGGGGTTTCCCATATCAATCACTCTTCCAATTCTCTGGTGTCCTATTTTAATAACCAGAGTTAGTGTCCACCTCCACGGGTTTGAAGACTCAGTCTAAAAGACTGTCCTTTCTTCAGATGACAGTCACAAGAAATGGATCCCCAGGGTCCTCACACTTCTGTCTAATCTGGCTACAAAATCAAGTGTTTGGATAAATCTTTCTCCTCCCACTTCCAGTTTCAATAATTGGTTAGAATGGCTCACAAAACCAGGCGAACATTTTCTTACATTTACCAGTTTGTTATAAAGGATGCAAATAAGCAACCAGATGAAGTACATGGGGTGAGGCCCAGAAAGGCCCAGGGCACAGGAATCTCTGTTCCTGGAGTCACAGCGCACCAGCCTCCCAGCATGTGGAGGTGTTCGCCAGCCCAGTAGCTTTCTCGACCCCAGGCTTTAGGGGTTTGTGGAGGTCCCATTATGGACGCACATTGATTAAGTCAGTGACCATTGATGATTAACTCACTCTCCGGCCCCTTCCCCTCCCAGAGGCCAGAAGGCACATCTGAAAGTGCCAACCTTGTAAGCATGGTAATTTTGGGAAACTGCCCGACCCTGGAGCTCTCTAGGGGTGCCCATGCACCAGGCATCTCCTGAGAACACAAAAAGACAGTCATATCACTTAGGAAATTAAAAGGTTTTAGGAGATCTGTGCCAGAGACAAAGACCAAATACATATATAAGATATTGCAATATCACAGCACCAGTCTTGAGGAAAGGCCCAAGACACAGGAATAAGAGTTAGCAAGTTCGTGTACAGTTTATTAGAAGACAATACTTCCCCCAAACAATTCTTGTTTTTTTATGGTAAAAATTCTTTTTCTTTAATAAAAATATCTGAATTTAAGGGTTGTTAGTATCTTCCACACCCATATATGACCTACATGAACTAAACCTTTCAAGCAAGTAACACACAAGCCCGGAAGTTAAAGGTGAGGACGGAAACTCAGTAGGGCCTGTGCCTCTCTCCTGCTCCAAAGCAAACCCAGCTGGTGCTATTTTCCTCACACACAGAAAAGCAAGTGTGAAATATACATGCAATTCCATTCAATTCCAGAGATGTTAGATCACCTATTAAGTGCAAAGGGACGGCATATTCCTCACTTAAGCACAGTTAGGGAGAGCTGTTTAAGTTTTGACAGTGCTGCAATTCTTTGGGGACCAGCTGTTGGAGCAAAAGCTCAGGAGCATGACACCCTGTGAATGGATCGCGGCCGCCTGTCAGCTCGTGTTCACAGCCACACTGATGGCGTGCATAGCACAACGATGTAATATGGGGCAAGCTGATGGGCTGCTTGGGAGGAAGGGCTAAATGGCAAGAACTTCACTTGTTTCTGGTCAGTTCTTTTGACTATAAGGAACTCAGCTTACCTCGGGGGAAATAATGGGTGGGGAGAGAGGATTGTAAAGCTATATAAACAGAAATCAGAATTGGACTGCAGTCAAACGTGGAGGCAGCTCAGCAAACTGAGCTTTCAGCTATGCCCAGAGGTATCATGGTCTCTCATTTCATCTCTGGGAAAATGTGCTAGATGATCATTTCAGTTTTTTTATAAATTCTCATGGTCCCAACCCTACCATGTAGTTCCTCTGTTTGCATCTTTTTGTCTCAATCTTCATTTTCAACGGCAAGAATCACCACATTTTGTATGAAAAGTACTAGGGGAGCATTTAGTGTTCCAAGCTCCTTTTTTTTAGGTGCCAGGGAGACTGGCTGACATTGGCTCAAGGTGACCACTGCTGAAAAAGGGTGACTGGGGAGGAAAGGATCAGTGGTCTGCACCGGCCTGTGGCCGTGGGCCTGTGTGCTGGCTGGCTTATCTATGCACCCCTCAAAGGTTCGATATAAAAAAAGAGTATCTCATGAGTCTCCAAGTCTGACTGACACTGTGAACAACAGCAGCTGTCAAAAGGTATAGACAGATTTGATTGATAATGTTTGGAATTTTCTTCTCTAAATTTCACCTGGAACTTTAGAATAACATTAAAATGCAGAATCCAAAGTTTCAGAACACATGTAACGACTCAGAGCAAAATAAATGAGTACCTAATACAGGTAAGTCCATTGAACTTCACATAAAAAACTAGCCATGTTTTCTTTTAGAATTGAATATTATCAATTTGGTGACTATACGAGCCAAAATAATCTGTAAAATGAGTTTTACACAGCCTTGCAAAGGTGTCCTTTTTTACATTTTTCTAAATCAAATCCAAAGTTTTCCAAGTCAGATAAATAAAATAAAATAAAATGTGCAGTGGGAGCTCTGTGAGAGCCACATAATAACTTGTGGACCTCACACCACAGAAGGACAGTGATACGTCCATTCTGATGTTGTTTAAATGATAATGGAAAGTGAGTCTTCATAAAAATGACAACACAGATTACTTCACACTCCCAGAATGACAAATGAGATAGCTGGATTGCCAAGGAGATGAAGGTGAAAGGAATCTGACACTTTGCCTCTATTTTACTTGCCCACAGAAGGAGTCATTTTGACTCCAAAGGTTGAAATGGGTTTTTCTAGAACAGGATCACAAAAGAAATTCAGGTCAAATCAGAACAAAACATAAAGGCATCTTGGTGACTGAAGAACAGCCCTGCTGGATGGCTCTAAAACGGGAAAATACGGAGGTGGGACTCTCCTCACGGAGTCCTTCAAGGTCAGGAAAAAGCAGGCAAAGAACAGGAACTGCCTTTGAAGAACTGCACATCACAAGAAATTTCCAAACTTAAGATTTAAACACTGGGAAACTATAGGTTACCTCCTTTTGTGCTTTGTGATTTATGTAGTGTCATTTAAGAATTTTGATATCGTTTACATTGTGATGCTACTCCCTTTTGCCCCTTTTATCAAGATTTCACAATAGAAAATTATTTTTCATTCAGGATTAAGGCTAAATTTCCATATCTTTATTGCAACCTAACAGTATACCAATTTTCTTAGTTTCATTACAACCTCTAATTCCCATTAGAGGTGAACAGATGCATTTTCACTCTTTTTTTATTTGAAAACAAACTTTTTACTATTCATATTTGTATCTGAATACTCTAAGTACCCTTTATTATTGTGGTTTCTCAATGTAACCCTAGCAATATCTAGGACTTCAGAATGGTCAATTGTGCCCTGGATGGTATGGCTCAGTGGTTGAGTGTCAGCCTGTGAATCAAAGGGTCGCCGGTTCCATTCCCAGTCTAGGGCACATGTCTGGATTGTGGGCCAGGTCCCTAGTAGGGGTTGCACAAGAGGCAACCACACATTGGTGTTTCTCTCCCTCTCTTTACCCCTTGCTTCCCCTCTAAAAAGATAAATAAATACAGTCTTTCAAAAAAAATAAAATGGCCAACTGCAGTTAATGACCATAATTCTTTTTCTTAACAAGCATACTACCTGATACATATTTCCTTGCAAAATCATTTGCTGTTACAAGTTGCTTTTTCCGTCCTGAAATGTTATTTTCTTCCTATGATTCCTTAGGACTCTGAGCCACTAATCTTTAAGAGCTTGGGCTTTATATTTTTTCTGTGCTTGAAAAAAAATGTATCAATAAAACACAGATGAGAAAAGAAAGACGAAAACTAAACACTGAATTATTAATGCTGACAGTGAATAACCAGGGTAGCGTGAGAGCAGAGCTGTCGACAGCAGCAGCACAGCCAATAGCAAAAGGAGCCACAGATTTTTCATGGCTTTCTGTCTAGTATCTGTGATTTTTCTCTCTGGCTACCTATTATTTATTTGACAAGATTTATTTAATTATTAGGTAATAATTAATTATTATTACCCAATTTATTATTACCTAATTTATTAATTATTATTAGTTATTGGATACAAGCATTGTGCACAGTGCTGTTTTCAGAAAAAATGAAAATAAAATGGATAAATTGAACAACAGGTACAGGTGTGGTGTAGAGTGGGGAACATTCCAGAAAGAAGGAAAAGCATGTGCAAAGACACGGAAGCATGGGAACGAGGGAGGAGACAGCCATGAAGGAGCTGAACTGTGTTTGCTGCAGCTAGAGAGGTCAAGATCTGCCTGAGAGGTGGTAAGAGGAGGTCAGAGAAGCTGAGAAAGAAAGCAGAGATGGCCAACTGAATCCATTGAATTTTATTTTGTGGAGCAGCAGTTATCATACTTTTCTGTCAAAGGCCAGAGAGTGTGCATTCTAGGCACATAGGTGGTCTCTGTCAGCATAGTCTTTGTTTCTTGTTTTTCTACAATCAATTTCAAAGTTTAAAAATGATTGTTAGCTTCCAGGCAGTACAAAAACATGCCGGGGGCTAGATTTGGCCCAACAGTGTCAGTTTGCCAACTCCTACTGTCCTCAATTTTTTTAATCTTCTCCTATTGCCAGAAACTCCAGGCACTAGAAGGAGAAAGAGAAACCTAGAGAGCTACCTCCAAGGAGACCGCAAGGCAATGAAGGAAAAGATCGAAGGCCTTAAAAACAATCCGACTGGTTGCCAGAATGGGCTGTAATGATATCACTCTCCCCTGATCCTATGGTTCATTTTAGTTTTTGAGCACTGAAGTGACAGAGAATACTAACTGAACATTTTGAAAAATAATGCATACACAGTCATAGGTTTGAGTTTCTTATTATAACAAGAATTTTGATCTTTAGAATCAAAATTCTTTGTTCTCTGGCTATCAAAGAAAAGCTTTGCTTTCAGAACCATATCACCATGCAGTGAGTGCAAAGTTCTTTTGCATTATAATTTATAGCCTCCTTTGACCAAGGTTCTGAGTAGAAGTCTCACCTGAGTAATGCTTTTATTCTTCCTGCTTACTTTATCTATCTCACAAAATAAAAAGTCTCAGACACAGCTACAAGGGGCTTAACTATTGAGATTTCCGAGTCTCTTCAGCAAGCCTAAATTAGCTCCAAACACATGCTGACAGGCAATGGGGACACATCTCCCTGTAAAGAGCAAGCACTGTACCTGTCTGGAAAATTCTCCATAGAAGATGGGAAACAGAGGGCACTCTGCATTCATAGCTCACAGTTTCTGTCCTTTGCTATCTATAGATCAATAGCCAGAGAGGTGGCCACTAGGCTGACTCAGCACTCACACTGTGGCACCAGCACCCTCCCCACTGTGAGTCCAGCCAGGTAGTAAAGCCCAAAGCCTTCCTGTGTCTGAAGGGCACCTCTTTGCTGCCCCACTGCTTAAAAAATCAAGGTTTGTACACCTCAGGCATCAGACACTCCAGTCTCAAATATGCCAGGTCTACCCAAAGTGTCAATAGTTTCAGCAGTCCATTTTCCTGTTCAGTGCAAGGCATAGATCTGATCTTTCCTGAAATTGATCTTTCAATGTGCACTTAACTGGCAATACCCAATGGCAATTCTTCTTGTTATTATAAATTTATTCAACTTTTTGACAGTTCTTTGAACTTAAACACAATAACAAAACCTTCACTCTGACCTTTTGCCAGTTGTCAGTTCCCTTCCTGACCTTGCTAAATACAGCTGACAAATACAATGAGAATCTTGAAATATAAAAATTTCTCATCTTTCTCAGTAACTCAGTATGATGCTATTTTCTTGACACCTGTAGTATTTCTTTTCATGTTATATACTTACAGATAAATTTAATTTTAACTAATTAAAATTTCCAATAACCTTAGAATATAACTATCCATATTTCTATCTATTTGAGAATAAACAAGAGTTAACTGGGTTATATTCTTAAGGAAAAATAAAAGCAATGAAAAGTTGAGAAGAATAAATTGGAAGAAAACAAAGTTCAAAAACACAGACATGAACACAAATAAGGAATCCATATAATTTAAAATATGAAAGAACTGTCCTTAAAAGGTGATACAGTTACATTTTGATTTTCCAACTAGAAATCATTACATACTATAAAATTCAGAAATGTAAAGATTCATTAATGTTTAAGTGGGCAAGTGGTCCAATGAAACACAACTCTATCTATTGCAAAGCTTATGTTCTTTGCTAAAAAATAAACAAGTAATAAGGTATCACTGAGCCAAGTACCAAATTAGATATGGAGATACAAAAATGAATAAAATATGTCCTGTGCTTTTTTATTACAGCCTAGTGGAGAAGATACTTATGAATACAGTAAAATGGAAAAATATCATAAGAATGGTATATATATACCATAAGAATGGTATATATAAATTATTGCTATGAACTAAAGAAAAAATAATAAAACCTTCATGAAGGTGGCATTTGAACTAGCTCATTTGAAAGAGTTTTATAAACTGATTTACTAGACAAATGAAATGTCTCTACCCTCTATGTATAAGGAGGTAATCATGCAGGCTCCCTGAGCTGCCCCCTCTGAATCAGCCCCTGTGGGAAGGGGCTTTTGACAACCCTCTTGATCCCTCAAGATCCCAAGAGTGAACAGGTCTGAGGCAGCTGAAGTGCAGCCAGGCCTGGGTGATAGGTCATGAACACAATGTGTGCAATGAGTTTTCAGAATGCAAACATGTTGTGGACTGCTCTGCTTGGTCTCAGGAATTGTAACTCTACCTCCTGTGGCTAAGGATGAGCAAGTGACCTCTGGAATGCAAGACACAGGAGACAAAGCTTGTCTCTGGTAGCAAATGCTGCCTCAGTTTCCTCCCTGCCCCCAAAGCATGGTCGAAAGTCAGAGACGAGTAAGACCCCTCACAGCAGGGGGCAACCTAAGCCAGACTCAATCACTTGGGAGGCCATCATGGAAGGACTCGGGAGTGGGAGGGGGTGCTGCAACAAAAGAGTGAGCAAAAGACCTGTGCCCCCCAGCTATGTGACATAGCCCAAGTCCCCACATCGTCTGGGAGAAGCGCTTCCTGGTTCTAATCCACTTAAGCCTGAATACCTAATGGGGAGGAGTGAAGCTCCTTGCCTTGCCAGAGCAGATCCCTGGGGGAAAATCTGGCATCACAAAGATTTCCTCAAAATCCTGTGAAACCTGCTCTGCTAAGAGTGCTTTCATTCATATGTTAAGGGTCCAAGCAGGAAACCCTCAAGCTTCTGCAAACCCCCTTCCTGACAAACTCTGACTCAGACTAAGCCCTCAGATTTCTCTGAAATGTTATCTACTGTTTGATCCTTGCCACCCTGTATTCCTGTGTATTACAACCCAATAAAAGCCCCTGGAGGAAGGGGCTCGAGACCCCTTTTGAGGGATCGGCCACCTCTCCTCCCCAAGCAGATCATGTCTTGGTAGTGTTTAACTTTCATCCGTGGAGGATGGGGGGGACTTGCGGGGAAAGTCGGCCCCACACAAATGTTGGGGAAGTCAAGTAAAAGAAATTGAAAGGAGATAAACTCTCCAAAGCAATCACTGTAATAACCTATCAGAAAATTCCTCAGGGACCTTAATGACTTTCAAAACAAATAGAGGGCTTAACAAAAGAAATCATTGATTCAACACAATAAATCCCAGAAGCTTTGTAGAAAATCATTTTCCTAAAACTCAGGCTTTTGAGAATTCAAACTTTTTCTCCATAAAAATAGCCTTTCACATCTATTAGTTTTATTGATATTGTCTGTTATTTTCATCTTTCTCATCTCTTGATGGAGAACTACAACCTATTCCTTATCCTCAAAACATTATTTCAAAAGTTTTTAAAACTTTATATTTCTGAAATATTATTAGTCCAAATCAACTGTATTATAAACATTTTCCCCTTACTGATTAAAAAAAAAAGAGTAGTATTCTTCAAGATTACTAGCTTAAGAGCAGGAAGATACAAATTCATGGTAAATTTTCATTTTTACTTGATTTGCCCTGTTGCATGCTTGAAATTTTGGCAAAAATTACCCACTTGACAAAATAACTTAATTGAAAAAAAGAACAATCATTGTGTCAACACCCCTGTTTATTATGTGGGGATTAGAAATGATATTATCGAGGCCTATTCCATTTAGATCATCCTATGTCAAATTTCCAAAATGTATTCTCATCAGGTGTTTATCTTTTTCCAATCTATATCTTATTTATTTTTTAATAAATAAGTATGAGAAATTTTGTTTGGCTATTCAAAGTTTCATAAAGTTTCTTGACAGCTCCAACTTTCCTTACCGTTTTTGAAAATGCAACTTGTTATTCTGTACATCATAAATAACTTTTTCTTGTGTTCATTAAAATGATAGAATAGCTCTAATCTCTACCTGTCTGCCATTTAAATGAAGAACTAAGTTGTTTGGATCATAGCTGCCACCACCTGCAACGCTAAGACTCTATCAAGTTGGCATTTTCTGCTATACTTAGGACAGTAAGAAAAAATGGTAATGACTCACTTCATTTTTCTGTGGTTGTCAAATATTTCTATAGAAAAAAAATATTGCACTAACTTTCCTGTTGGACACTGTCATTTGCAAATGCCACCAATCTTAGCAATTGACAGTATAATGAAAGAAAAATAAGCTTTCATCATAAATTGTACTTCCTTTTCTTCTACAGAAAAAAAAATCTATCAAAGTAATAGCAAAAATTCAATAATGACTCTGTTAGTGGTAGAGGAATGTTTAGGTTCCTATATACAATAACTGTAGCCCATCTTCAGAGTTTACCAGATTTAAAAAAATAATGGGTGTAAATGTCAAGATTTGAAAATTACTATGGTTGTACCTAACTGCTCTTTCATTTTGGCTGATATAAAAACTAAAAAAAAAAAAAAAAAAACTCAGAAAAGACTAATACTTTTTTCCAATTGCAAACTTTTAACAGCTTTAAAGTTAATAATGAGACGTCTGACTTAAATCATTTTGGGAAAAGTTCCATTAGGAACCCAGAGAAAATGCTAAACATGAGCTCGAAGACCTCGCTGATGACCTTTTAATGGAATTTTAACATGTTGTTGTCACACTCCATATTGACAGATTTTGACAGCTTAATAATATCCTTGATGAATCAGAATCAATTTGTACTGAAGACCTGTGACTCCCTTATGTAACTAATGGAGTAATTATTGCTCCTCCCTTTGCAGTGAGTCTTTTACATGGCGCTGTGTGATAATGCAGTCATATGCCATGACTTACAACAGCATCCTGAAAATTCTCCTTTGTAAAACACCATTTGTTAATCTTACCATAAATATGACACAGACATTTAGGAAGGCATTTATCACCCAAAGAAAGATAATAATTGCTTGTGTATGCGAAAGTGTGCTATTTTACAATTGCTAGTTTCCAGTATGCATATTGGTAGCTACGGTTGAAGGAAAAATACTGAAACATTACTTAGCAGTATAAAGGTCTTTTCATGGAACCAAGAACATCGATCTCATATCTTTACTTCTGAAAGTTAATTTAGCAAGCAAGTTCAACTCTCTAGAAACTATCCCAAACTCACTTACACCCATAATATTCAATTAGAAATGACACCAGATTTGAAGCATTCAAGTTTCAAAACAAATTCTCTCCAAATTTGTTGGAGGGCATCCTCACCAAATTTTACTTAGTTAGATCTTCAACATTTTTGTATCTTCTACATTAATAATATTGTAAACTACTCATATTTAGAGCTATTCACTGAAAAATTATTCTGAAATAATTTTGTTGAAATTTTTAATCAAAACCAACAGCCAAAACCAGCTTGTGCTACAGTGTAAGCATCAGAATTCACAGGGGAAAGTAGTTCTAATCTTGCCTATTTTTAAAAGTGAACCCTAATAGAACTGTTGATCAATGTTATGGCTGGAACCCTATTAATGTGAATGAACTATCCTGAATATTATCCTAAAAAAAGCTAGTGTAAAGAAGGTCTGTATCATCATGTTCCATTCTGTTTCCTGCCATTTAATTGGCTGTTTGTTACAGGAGGTCTATCACACCTAAAACAACGTCCTCTGGAACTTCGAATCTGACATTTGGGGAGGCAAAGGCCAATGGTTATAATCACTGCAATAATTAATCACATAAAGAATACACTTTGGGTCAAAAATAGAATGAAAAAATATAGCCAACCTCAGCACCCTACTCAATGTCGCTAAGCCTGGATGCAAAAATAACTGCAAGAGAGCTCAGGACCAAGCAACTGACAGCCACACTGGGGGTGGGAAGAGGGAGTCAGATTGAAAAAGGCCCTCACATACTAAAGCTGGAAGGGGAAATGAAGAAGTCTCATCTATTTAGTAAAAACTGTATGTCAGGTCTGTACCAAGACTGTCCTAATCAATGTTTACGATGTCCATGTAAGAAAGCTAGGAGGCCTTATTTTACAGGTGAGAAAACAAAATCACTTACCCAGGGGAGCAGCGGTGAAGGGCAGAGCTATTCACCCCAGAGGCCCTGTCTCTCACCAGACTACTCTGGGGAACTTTGCCCTGTGCAGGGAGAGGGTACGATTTAGCGTCATCAGGCTATATACCTCCAATGCCCACACAGAGGTAACCATGAGTTCTCTGTCTACTTGATGGTCCCCCTGAACCCTGAATTTCTAGAAAGAAAAATTAATAACTTGCACTTTGGTTACATAATAATCTCTGATGCTATTTTTGAACATTTCATGTGAGATTTTTTTTCTCCTATAGCACCCAAGATCACGCAATACTTACGATATTATAAAATTAAGTACAAATGGAAAGTCTTCTTCTCTTATCACAACCAACTTAAGCTGTACTATAAGCATAAGAATAAAACCTCTCGGTGTTTTCTATTAAAGTAAAAGAAGAAAAAAAATCTCTACTTTCATATTGCAACAGCTACCCCATAATGAAAGGTCTGTGAATGTGCCACTTGTTAGATATAAGCCCTGCAGTTTAAAAATGACCTTAATAGATATATGTAATACTTGAAGTGTTGTGAGACTAACTAGCAATATCAGCTTAATTAACAACCTACGCAGAATTCTAGAACACAACATTTGTTTCAAAGACAGAAATGCTATTTTAAATTTCTTATACATTTGGCTAAATAAGCTCAAAATTATAATATTAATAGCAATGAGCCCTGGCTGGTGTAGCTCAGTGGGTTGAGCACGGGCCTGTGAAGCAAATGGTCTCCAGTTCAATTCCCAGTCAGGGCACATGCCTGGGTTGCGGACCAGGTCCTCAGTAGGGGACGCATGAGAGGCAACCACACATTGATGTTTCTCTCCCTCTCTTTCTCCTTCCCTTCCCCTCTCTCTAAAAATAAATAAATATAATATTTTTTTTTAAATAACAATCACTTTTATTTACTTTCTAACATAATATATGCCATGTTAAAAATTTTTTTCTCAACTGCATTGGATGATTCACATTCCAATAGACTGAAATAACCGCAATTCAGTGTTCCCCAGAGCAAGTTATTTGTTAAAGTTTTTCTCTTAGTCCAGGCAAGAAAAGGAAGTAATTGAATTTAATATGGTTTTGGGACCATCACTAGAACTATCAAGCCCTGGATCTTCTCTTTAATGCCACATCCAGAAGGTTAAACCACAGATCCTGCCAGCAGGTCTCTTGTCAAATAAGACTGAGCAGACCAACAGCCTTGAATTTCTCCCTTTCTCCTTAACATTTCATCCCAATCACGCCTCAGGACCCAGTTAAACGTTTTCACTCACCATTAGGACACATTATTGCCAGCCTTTGCCAATGATGCTTATAGCCGCCTGACAGGCCAGAATTAGTTACTCCTAAGAAGGTTCATTTCAATTTATCATTGTCCTATAGGTTTGATATTCCTTGGATATAAATTCAAAACAGAATGCTTAAAACCATCAGCTGGCATAACTCAAAGCTAAGAACAGCTGGTATACGGATGTATCGTTACGGACAATCACTCAGAATCTGCTCTGGTTGTAGACAGGTACAGTCTTGCTTCCCTGTGCCGGATACCTGGGAAGGCTCCAGCACAGCCTTCTCCCCTGACCCCTCACTGCTTCTGACCTCAGTGTGCCCTCACCTCTTCTCCAAGGCTGCCATGACATCTACACTCATAAAGCTACCCCAGGAACCAGTTCCCCTTGGTTGAGATCTTCAGCTAGATGTTTTTAAGCATTGGGGAAAGAACGTGCTAAAATCATATTCCACCAAACAGTATGAAATGAGAGTATTTAGGGAAAAGAGCATTATTCTTTTATAGTCACAAAGAGATTTTCTTTTACAGCATTTTTCAGATATGATAACATCTGTCTGCGCAACCTTCCCTAGAGAGAAGTCTGTGGGAAAGCGATTATCCAGATTTTATATCAGCAACAGCAAACAAAGCCCAGAAAGAGACAAAGCAAGGTTTTATATTCCTTGTCCCTGGAGAGCAGAGGAAATAACTCAGGTCTTTGGAGTTTCAAGAAAATGTGCTTTCTGGTAGTGGTAAGCTAGCTTTGTTATTCATTAGATTGTTTTAAAGGAGACACTCTTTTTAAAAGCCTATTAAATGCTTTTATATCAATTTGAAGGATTTGAATCAGAAACGAAGGAAAGCTATTAGAACATACACGCTGTGCCTGCAGCATTAGGGCAGAATTTGCAGTTCCCCTGTCAGACCCAAACTTTGCTTCACTTTTACATTCTCCAGGACTAGGGCTGTCTGCAGACTTTAGAATCAACAAATTGAGACAATTTGTTGTAGCTGTTATTTCTAATTGGAATCACGATATTTAAGTCTTCCATGAACGGTGATACAATACTTAAGCAGTCATAGAGTCAGCATTATTTTAGGTCTCCTATGGTATTTAAAATACAACAAATCGTCTGCTGAGTTTTTATCCTTAGAACAACATGATGGTCTAATACAAAAACATATGCCAAAGTCGGAAATACATCTTTCCCACTCATCCTACCACAGTCTCTCAGCCTTTTATGCAACTTAGCATATCACCTCACCGCTGAATTGTTTTTCATAATTTACTCATTCTCCTCAGAGAATTTATAGTTAAAGAATATCATAGCCAGAGACACTGGCTACATCTCTGATTAAATATTCTTCCCCAACCAAGGAAAAGGCCCAGTAAAATGAAAAGGCCTAAGTAAAATTTATTTTTAGTGCTCTCTTCCCAATTAAAAACCTTCCTTGCCTAAATTTTATGACTTTTCTTATATGCCCCCAAAGCCATATGAAAATAAAGAAAAAGGAGTGGTGAGCATTTATAGACTATAAAAGGGCCCCAGGGAATTATCCCATCGCTCCCCTGCCCAGCTTTTCCCAACACCTCTCCACTGCCCTCCTCACAGCTGAACCCAGGCCAGGCTGTTCCCGCAAGAAGGCATGCCGGTCCACATGCAGTTCCCCATCTCCACCCTACCTGACAGCACGCTCTGTAGATTGTGCCTGTAAAATATTACTGTTTTATCTCCTTTATTTCTAGTTCCACTGCTTGTCATTATTTATGCTGTTTTCATCTCTGGCCTGGCAGACTGCAATATTTTCTTAACTATGGTCCCTCAGACTTTGGTCTCATTCCTTCAAATCCATGAATTTTCTGAAGGAAAAATGTGATCATATTGGCTCTGCCTAAAATCCTTCAATCATTCCCCATAATCGTTTGAAGGATAATACCAAAACTTCTCCAAATAGAAGCACAATGCCTTTATTAGCTGACCCTCGGGCCACTCTGCCATGGCCCTCCATGCCCCCCACCATGTATCAGCCAAGCAATTACTCCCCCTCGTCTCATCACACATCCTTGTCTTTACCAACGTGCAGCTCTTGATTTACAGAATGCCCTTCCTTCCCTCCCACACTGAGCTTGTACTCATCCTTGAAGAGGGCTCAATTTCCTTGTAAAGGATTCTCTCTCATTGGTACAATTTCTTTTGCCCTTCTCCTCCTGTATTAAAATTATTTGGAAATTTCATTTATTCAACAGATATTTGAGTTCCTTCTCTATTCCAGCCATGTAGATGTGCCTGAGCTCCGAATAGAATAAAAGCAAAACAAACATAAACGCAATCTCATGGGGTTTAGGCTTACGGTAAGAGGATACACCTTAACCAAATCCTCACAAAAGTATGTAAGTACTGACTACAATAAGTGTCATGAAAAACAGTAATAAAGCTAAATAGACAGGAGAGCCTGAGCAGGAGGACCTCATCTAAATTTAAGGTAAGGGAAGGGGTCCCTGAGGAAGTCACATTTCTTCCAGAGGAAGGAAGAAAAGAGGAACAGAAATGGAGGGAGGGAGGGACAAATCCAATTAGGTTCAGACACCCAAGCAGAGAAAAGAGTGTGACTAAAGACATTGAATCAGAAGGGAGCATAGGTCAGTCCTAGCCTATGTTAGTATGTAGAATGTTTCTTGGTTAGAATTAACCTCGTTTCCTCAAAAGCAATGCTATCTCTTGCTTCTCAATCTTTGGCCTTGCTGTTTCCTCTGTCAAGGAGACAGTGCCGCCATCCCCAGCTCAATTGGCCATCACCAGGTCTTCTGTAAAGTTCAAGTAATATATTACCTCTTCTAGGAAAGAATCTTGAATCTCTAAATCCAGATTCTGTGCCATTGCAACATGCTCCTGTGGCACCCTGCCCTTTCTCCATGACAGCACTTCTGGTCTATTATGAGTGCATAGTTAATGAACTCTGTTCTCCACTACACTGTAAGTTCATGAAGGCAGAGAAGTTGTCTTGCTCACCAATGAATATGCAGCTCTTAGTAAAATGTCAGATGTGTAAAACATGACACGGGAATCACCAAGTTCTCCAGAATTCAGATACCAAACTTTTCTTCAGTGAACAAATTAGTCTCTCTATCTCACATAATTGCAGGAAATAGAAAATCTACTTGGGTTTTGTCCCAAGCATTTGTATGAGTCTCCAAGGAAACATCCCATAAACCTGCTCCAGTCGCTGCTTCTCCCCTCAGCCTCCCTTCCTCCCCCAGATCACCACCCCTCTTCCCTTGTTGCTTTGTATCTGCTCCCAGAAGCTGCTGCTGTCTCACATCGCTTGGCTTTCTACTAGTATATTAGTTTCCTATTGCTGCTTCACAAAGTACAATAAATCTGATGGCTTAAAACAATATCATTTATTATTTCACAGTTACTGCAGGCTAGGATTCCAGGTACAGATAAACGGGTTCCTCTGCTCAGAGTCACTCTAGGCTGTGCTTAAGGTGTCAGCTGCATTTTCCTTTGAAGATCATGATCCTCTTGCCAGCTCACTGATTCTTGGCTGTGAATCTGAGATATGTGCTTTCTTGATGGTTGCCTGCTACAGACTGCCCTCAGTTCCAAGAGGCTGCCGTTAGGTCTTTGACACATGGTCCCCTTCTCTCACAACAAAGTAAGCAGCTCCATTAGGCTGCCCAGGGGAGTGTCAGCTTCTGCCTATTGTCTCTTTTAAGGGTTCACCTGAATAGGTCAGGACTGTCCATGGAACCTCTTTTGATTCCTAACTCAAAGTCAACTGATGAGAAATCTCTATTTCATCTGCAAAATCCCTTTGCCTAATAGAATAACAACCACAGAAGTAATTTCCCATAATCTGCACAGGTTCCCCCCACACACCAGGGAAGGGCATTCATTATGCAAGCATGAACACCAGGATGCAGGAATCTTGGGAGATATCTTAGAATTCCGCCAAATATACCAGGAAAGAGAAAACTTCCTCAGTTCAACAAAGTACACAAATGAGTCGGCTGTGATGTTTAAAAGAAACATTAAGGAATTATTGATTCCAGCCAAATACATAGTATGTTAGAAAAGAAAAAACTAAATCTGACCTCATCTCCCTTAAAGTTCAAAGGCCTGGCCTCCTATAATAAACCATCTAGCAGTAAGCAGTCTGCTTATACATCAAGGCAGGCTTTTGAGTACCTCTCCCCATCCAGAACCCAGCACCCCTTCCCTTAGCCTAAATGGGACCAGGAAGGGGGAAGAAAAATAAGTATTCTACTTATCTCCAGTTTCTTGCCCCAAACCCAATGATTAGAATAATCTGATGAGAATAAATTCACTTTTAAAAAGAAAAAAGAAACTTACATATTCATAGAAATTTGTTTACCTTTATTGTCTTACACTCTTCCATTCCAGAACGGAATCTTGGCTTTACCTTTACGTAACCAAAACTCTTACTAGAGTGGCAAAAAAACCACCCCACAAAAAACCCTGACGCAATCTGTTCTTAAGTGTGGAACATGAGAGAAGACATGTTGAACCTTGGGCTTGGCAAATATTTCTTAATTATAGCAACAAAAAGTACAGTTCATTAAAGAGCAAATTACTAAATTGGACTTCATCAAAATTCACATTTTCTTCTTTTTAAAAGACACTCAAAAAAATTCAAAGACAGCTACAGACTGAAAAAAAGATCATTTCAAATCACATCCCTGTAAAGTACACATACCCAGGATATATAAAGAACTCTCAAAACTCCATAATAAGAAAAAACAACCAATTAAAATTAGGCAAAAGACTTGAATAGACATTTCACCAAAGGAAGTATATATCTGTCAAATAAACCCATATTAAGATGTCCAGCATCATTTGTCATTATGGGAACTGAAATTAAAATGTTTTGAGATATTACTAAATCTTATTGGAATGGTTAAAATTAAAATGACTGACAATACCCAGTTTTGGGAAGGGCATGGAGGAAATGAAGCTCTCATACACTGATAGTGGAAATGTGTTGTGTTTCAAGTACTGTGGAAAAAGTTCGGCAATTTCTTAATAAGTTAAATATACACCTATCATAAGATCTAACCATTCCATGCCTAGGAATTTACACAAGAGAAAATAAAATTTATGTTCACACACAAAGACATGTTCATAGAAGCTTTGTTTGTAAGAGCCAAAAGCTAAGAGCAACCCAAATGTCACCAGTGGCTGAATGAATGAATAGACAATATAGCTGTGCACAATGGGATACAAAGGAATAAAACTTTGATTACACTAAAATAAAGATGAACTCCAAAATAATCATGCTGAGTGAAAGAAAACAGACAAAACAGAATACATACTATATGATTCCAGTTATATAAAACAGGTTTTAATGCAAACTAATCTATAAGGAAGAAAGCAGATTTCTTTTGCCTGAGTATGGAGGAGGGTGGGAGGAATAAGGGAAAAGAGAAAAGAAAGAGGCATTAGGAAACTCTGGAGCTGATGGCTTTGTTCATTATCTCGATTGTGATCATAATTTCACAGGAGTTTATGTATATCAAAACTTACCAAATTGGGAGGCCAGGAAGATGGTGACGGAGTAGGACGGAGCGGTTTCCAGCTCCCGTACACATGGGAGAAAATCCTGGCAGATCTACTGAGGAACAGCACAATCAACCAACAGTTCCCTAGCATTTATGAAAATAAGAGACCAGAGATTGTGGTGGATGCTGAAGGACAAAACAGCGGCAGGTCAGTTGGGGTCTTGGGGACCTGAGTAAAGACAAGAGCAGTGGCGGCAGGGGGGCGGTGGGCGGGGGCCCGCGGAGGTCAAGGTCCAGAGGCATCGGTCTGGGACCAGCACCGGAGGCATCTGCCTCCGGAGCCTGGGCACCCAGTGGCCTCAGTAGGCGACCAACGCCGGTCATCGGCTCCCTCCCTCCCTGTCTAAGCAAGGCTCGGCAACACCAGGCAGAGACCTGTCTGCTTGAGTTTACAGAGAGGGTAATAAGGACAAAGGGCTGTGTTCAACTGCAGACTCTGTGGTCGCCAGCCCCGGGGGGAATTGTCTTCACTGATCTGGCTGTGGATTGGGCTGGGCTGAGAGGCAGGCTTTCTGGAAAAGTTTTTTTGGGGAGGAAAGTGAACTGAGGTGTTCTCCTGCAGCAGCTTGGCTTGCTTCCCACCCAGCAGGGCAGCGATTCAGAGGGGGGGCAGAAGCTTTGAGCCCTACCACAGGACTGGGAAGGACCATGCTAGATCCCATGGGACCCAGGCAGCTTGTTGGGTGCACAGGTGCCCACACCCCACTCTGGTACCCTGGCTTGTACGCGTGTGCCTGTACCCCAGGCCACAGAGAGGTCCTGCTGCAACCCGAAAAACCGGTTTGGAGAGTTTGAAACCAACAAGGAAAGATTTTAGATTTATTAATTAGATTTTTTTAATTTTATTATTGGTTTAGCTTTTAATACTTTGTTCCTCTCCTTTTTCCTGTTTTAGTCCTTCTTCCTTTCTTCCCAAACTTATCACTTTGTCCTTCCTTCTCCTGCCTTTTTGTTTGTTTGTTTCTTTGTTTGCTGCTTTGTTTTCTTTTACCCACAAGAGACACAAACAACTGGGAACTGTGAAAAGAGCAGAGTGGAACCCAAAGAGGAGGCATCTCTCTGTAGAGACAGAGAGACAAATTTTACTTTGCTATAGCAGAGAAGCCACAAGTTGCTACATACTTGTATTTTTTTCATTATTCTCACTTCTTTTATATTTTAATAGTATCTTTGAATTTCTCCTCTTTCTATATAGGCTTCTTAGTCTTGGCTGATTATATTGTGTTATTTCACAGGTTTCCCCTGTTCTTTCCTACACAGTGCATTGCCAATTTTCTATACTTCACACCACTTGTTTCCCTTTAGCACACTACTCAAAGCTCTATACCCCCTATTCAGACAGATGACATAGAGTATGTCATATGCTTGTTGCTCTAATATTATTGTAAATAATAGCTGTTTTATACAACTGTAAATACTTCACAACACATCTCTCGGATCTTAGACCACTTTACAGGTTCCTGGATTCTATTACTGTAGTGATTAACTCTATTTACTCACACGCTACACCTATTTACTATTCTTTACTCTCACCTTACCTCAAAATCTGACTGTCTGCAACCTCACTGCTTTCTAGATCCAACTCACAAGAATTCCCTCCCCAACAATAGACTTATATTTTGTCCATCCTTTCTTAAAAGTGGCAAGTTGGGTTGAAGATTACGGTTGACACTATATATAGCCTAAAGATCTTCTATCTCTTCTCTACTGGCTGTGACTGTAAATATCATAAAATACTCTTCTGCTGTCATAAACCATTTTGCCTCCCCCTTCCAACTGATCACACACACACAAAAAAAGAAGTAGGTAGAAGCGGAGAACATCAAGATACCTGAAGGAGACTGCACCACTGAATTTCACAGGTATTCTACCACAGAAGTTCACACTATAAACCCAGGGAGTCAGAACAGATCAATTTAAGAAGCTAAGGCTAACAAGAAGAGTCTCACAAACAATGGGAAGACAAAGAAACAATCCCCAAGTGAAAGAAAAGGAGGAAGCTGCAGAAAGAATGTTAGATAAAATAGAGGCAAGTTAACTATCAGATATTGAATTCGAAGCACTGGTTATCAGGAAATTCAAAGAGCTCACAATGAGCTACCAGAAACTACAGGGGAGCTACAATGAACTCTCCGCAAACTATACCAGCATGAAAAAGGAAATAGAAACTATCAGCAAAGGCCAAGAGGAAATGAAGAATACAATTTTTGAACTGAAGAACACAGTAGAAGGAGTGAAAAGCAGGATCAATGAAGCAGACTGGATCAGTGAGTTGGAGGACAAAGTAGAAAAAACTCCCAGAAAGAGCAAGAAAAGAAAAAGAGGCTCAGAAAGAATGAAGAGGGATTAAGAGAAATGGAAGGCAATATGAAACATAATAATATCCAAATAATAGGAATACCAGAAGGAGAAGATGAAGAACAAGGGATAGAAAACCTACTTGAAAGAGTAATAATGGAAAATTTTCCTAATTTGATGAGAGGAAAAAGTCAAACAAATCCAGGAATCACAGAGTCCCAATCAAGAGGAATCCAAAGAGGCCTACTTCAAGACACACCAACGTTAAAATGGCAAAATCCCAAGACAAAGAGAGAATACTAAAGGCAGCAAGGGAGAAAAAGGAAGTAATACAAGGGAGTCCTGATAAGGTTAGCTACTGACTTCACAATGGAAATACTCCAAGTCAGAAGAGAATGGCAAGAAATATTTCAAGTAATGAGAACCAGAGGCCTACAACCAAGGCTACTTTACCCAGCAAGGCTCTCAATCAAGATAGAAGGACAAATAAAGAGCTTCCAAGACAAAAGAAGTCTAAAAGAATATGCCTCCACCAAACCACCTCTACAAGAAATACTAAAAGGGCTGCTTTAAGGAAAGGAAGGAAAAGAGAGAGACAGAGAGGAACTGTGGTACAAAAATGGCAATGAATAAGTCCCTATCAATAATAACCTTAAATGTAAATGGATTAAATGCTCCAATCAAAAGACATAGAATAGCTGAATGGATAAGAAAGCATGACCCACACATATGCTGCCTACAGGAGACCCACCTCAGGACAAAAGACCATCACAGACTAAAAGTGAAAGGCTGGAAACAAATTTTCCAAGCAAATGGACAAGAAAAAAAAGCCGGGGTAGCAATTCTAATATCAGACAAAATAGACTTCAAAAAAAGGGCCATAAAGAGAGACCCAGAAGGTCACTTCATATTGCTCAAGGGAAGAATCCAGCACGAAGACATTAACATCATAAATATATATGCACCCAACATAGGAGCACCCAAATATATAAGAAAAATCCTAGAAGACTTCAAGAAAGATATTGACAGCAACACAATTATAGTAGGGGATTTTAACACCCCACTGTCAAAAATGGACAGATCTTCCAAACAAAATATCAACAAAGATATAGCAGCATTAAACGACACTCTAGAAGAAATGGACTTGACTGATATATATAGAGCGCTTCATCCCAAAGAAGCTAAATACACATTCTTTTCAAATGCACATGGAACATTTTCAAAGATAGACCACATGATAGGACACAAAATGAGCCTCAACAAATTCAAGAAAATTGAAATCATACCAAGCATTTTCTCTGACCACAAGGGACTGAAATTAGAAACCAACCCCAAAGGAAAAAACCCAAAACACCCAAAATCATGGAGACTGAATGGTATGCTATTAAACAACGAATGGGTCAAGATTGAAATTAGGGAAGAAATCAAAAAGTTTCTGGAAACAAATGAAAATGAACTCACAACAACCCAAAACTTATGGGACACGGCCAAGGCAGTCCTGAGAGGGAAGTTCATAGCAATACAGGCTTACCTAAAGAAAATAGAAACATTTCAAACAAACAACCTAACCCGACGCCTGCAAGAACTCGAAGAACAACAACAAAGACAGCCCAGAGCAAGTACAAGGAAGGAAATAACCAAGATCAGAGCAGAATTAAATGACATAGAGACCAAAAGCACAATTATAAGGATCAATGAATCCAAGAGTTGGTTTTTTGAAAAGATAAACAAAATAGACAAGCCTTTAAGTAGGCTCATTAAGAAAAGAAGAGAGAGGACACAAATAAACACAATCAGAAATGAAAGAGGAGAGATTACAACTGATACCACAGAAATAGAAGGGATTGTAAGGAATTACTATGAAGAACTGTATGCCAAGAAATTTGAAAACCTAGGTGAAATGGACAAATTTCTAGAAAAATATAATCTTCCAAAACTCAATGAAGAAGAAGTAGAAAGCCTGAACAGACCAATAACAGCAAATGAAATTGAAGCAGTAATCAAAAAACTCCCATCACACAAAAGCCCCGGACCAGATGGTTTCACAGGAGAATTCTACAAAGCGTTTAAGGAAGAGCTAACCCCTATTCTTCACAGACTATTCCAAAAAATCCAAAATGATGGGAAACTCCCAAACTCTTTTTATGAAGCGAGCATTATCCTAATTCCAAAACCAGATAGAGACACAACAAAGAAAGAAAACTTTAGGCCAATATCACTGATGAACATAGATGCTAAAATCCTCAACAAAATATTGGCAAATCGCATCCAACAATACATCAAAAAGATCATACACCATGACCAAGTGGGATTCATCCCAGGGATGCAAGGATGGTTCAATATCCGCAAATCAGTAAATGTAATACACCACATAAACAAAAGCAAGGACAAAAACCACATGGTCATATCAATAGACGCGGAAAAAGCTTTTGATAAGGTACAACACCCATTTATGATAAAGGTACTCAGCAAAGTGGGAATAGAGGGAGCATTCCTCAATATAATAAAGGCCATATATGAAAGACCTACAGCCAACATCATACTGAATGGGCAAAAACTGAAAGCTTTTCCACTAAGATCAGGAACAAGACAAGGTTGTCCACTTTCACCACTTCTATTTAATATAGTATTGGAAGTTCTAGCCACAGCAATCAGACAAGAAAAGGAAATAAAAGGCATCCAAATCGGAAAGGAGGAAACAAAACTGTCACTGTTTGCAGATGACATGATAGTGTACATGGAAAATCCTATAGACTCTACCAAAAAACTGCTGGAACTAATAAATGAATTTGGCAAAACAGCGGGATACAAAGTCAATATCCAGAAATCAAAGGCATTTCTGTATACTAACAATGAATCAGCAGAAGCAGAAATCAAGAAAAAAATCCCATTCGATATAGCAAAAAGAAAAATAAAATATCTGGGAATAAATCTAACCAAGGAGGTTAAAGACCTGTATGCAGAAAATTACACAACACTGAAGACAGAAATCAAGGAAGACACAAACAAATGGAGACGTATACCGTGTTCATGGATTGGAAGAATTAACATCATCAAAATGTCCATACTACCCAAAGCAATTTACAGATTCAATGCAATACCTATTAAAGTACCAATGGCATATTTCACAGACATAGAACAAACACTTCAAAAATTTATATGGAACCATAAAAGACCCCGAATAGCAGCTGCAATGTTAAGAAAGAAGAACAAAGTAGGAGGGATCACAATACCTGATATCAAACTGTATTACAAGGCCACTGTAATCAAAACAGCCTGGTACTGGCATAAAAACAGGCACATAGACCAATGGAACAGAATCGAGAACCCAGAAATAAACCCAACTCTCTACAGTCAATTAATATTTGACAAAGGGGGCAGCAACATAAAATGAAGTAAAGATAGCTTCTTCAACAAATGGTGTTGGGAGAACTGGACAGCTACATGTGAAAAAATAAAACTTGAGCACCAACTTACATCATACAACAAAATAAATTCAAGGTGGATAGAAGACTTAAATATAAGCTGTGAAACCATTAAAGTCCTAGAGGAGAACATTGGCAGGAAAATCTCAGAAATTTCACAGAGCAATATTTTTACTGATATGTCCCCTAGAGCAAGGAATATAAAGGAAAGAATAAACAAATGGGATCTCATCAAAATAGAAAGCTTCTGCGGGGCTAAAGAAAACTATTAAAATAAAAAAAGAAGCAACTGTATGGGAAGACATATTTGCCAACGATTCCTCAGACAAAGTTTTAATCTCCAAAATATACAAAGAACAGGCACGACTTCACTCTAAGAAGACAACTAACCTAATTAAAAGATGAGGAAAGGATTTGGACACTTCTCCAAGGAGGACATACAGAGGATTCAGAGACATGTGAAAAGATGCTCAATATCGCTAGCTACCAGAGAGATGCAAATTAAAACCACAATGAGATACCACTTTACACTGGTCAGAATGGCCATCATAAAAAGCAAAAAACGACAAATGTTGGGAGGGTGTGGGGAAAGGGGACTCTAGTTCACTGTTGGTGGGATTGCAGACTGGTACAACCATTATGGAAAACAGTATGGAATTTTCTCAGAAAACTAAAAATGGACCTGCCTTTTGACCCAGCAATTCCTCTGCTGGGATTATATCCTAAGGACCCTAAAACACCAACTCAAAAGAACCTATGCACCCCAATATTATAGCACCACAATTTACAATAGCCAAGAGTTGGAAGTAACCTAGGTGCCCGTCAGTAAATGAATGGATAAAAAATTATGGTATATATACACAATGGAATTCTATGCAGCAGAAAGAAAGAAGGAGCTCCTACCCTTTGCAACAGCATGGATGGAACTGGAAAGCATTATGCTGAGTGAAATAAGCCAGATGTTGAAAGACAAATACCACATGATCTCACCTTTTACAGGAAGCTAAACAACAAAAGAAACAAGCAAGCAAAATAAAAACAAAGATACTGAAATAGAGAACAGGGGGTCAGCGACCAGAGGGGAGAGGGGAGGAAATTTCAGGGGAAAAAGGGGAGGGATTTAGAACTAGTATAAAGGACATGTGAACAAAAACTAAGTGGAGTGGAAATGGGAGGGAGGTGGGGAGCACTGGGAGGGTGGGCTGGGATGTAAGTAAAAGACAGAAAATTGTACTTGAAAAATAATTAAATAATTTTAAAAAAAACTTATCAAATTGGACATTTTAAACATTTATATTTTATCAGTTGTCAATTTTATCTTATTACAGCTATTCTGTAGAATAATTAAAAATGTCACACTGCTAACCCCTTAATAACCATGGATGTCAAAAAACAATAAATAAATTACTGCATATACATACACACACACGTATATTCAGTGAAAAATGCTCATCAGAAATTTAAGAAAAAACAAAAATATTTTCAGACAAAAGCTAAGAACTTATCAGCAGCAGACCTGCACTAATACATGTTCTCAACATAAAAAGGAAAATGAACTTAGAAAAAAGCTCAGAGAAATGGAGAGAAATAAAAATTAATAAAAAGTATAAGCATGTCAGTAAATTAAATGAATATTAAATGTAAAACAAAACAATATCTCAAGCTTAAAAATTATAGAGAAAAAAGGCAAAAGTGGTATCTGAGTCTAGAGGCACTACATTGAATATAAGAGTTCCTTGTACTGTCTGAGAAGAAGGGGAAAATACTAACATTTGCCATTGGAAAGTCAAAGGATACCTGTACCAGATAGAGATGGCTTCTGGGGGAAGAGAGGAGGCACAATCAACTTCTAAAGTGGTGGCAATATTCATTTCTTAGTCTGAATGATAGTTACACAGCTGTTTGCTTTGTAATGAATCACTGAGCTATACATTTTTGTTTTGTGCATTTTTTTGTATTGGTGTTATATTTCACACTTGAAAATTTTTTAAATCTGAGATTAATGGGAGACTCCTAGGAATCAAACACAAACTCGTAAACATCTTTCAAGTCTTTGCTCATAGCACATCTGTTAATATCTCTTTGGCCAAAGCAAGTCATATGGCATGGTCCAAAGTCCAGTGTGGCTTTGGGCAAAAGTCTGTCATTAGGTAAACTTTTTCTATAAGGGGCCAGATAGAAATATTTTTGGTTGTGTAAGCTACATACATTTCTTTTGTAAATTTTTCTTTTTTTAAACTTTTAAAATGTAAAAGCCATCATTCACAGAGGACCTTTCAAAAAGAAGCTGTAGCTAGATGTGGCCCACTGGCCATAGTTAGCCTAACATCACATTAGGCCATGATAGCATTACTATAGGAAACTAACAAAAAAAGGGGGGGAAACTAATTCGCCACAATTCATCTTATTGGTTATAACTATTCATATCCCTATCAAAAGCAAAATATTTTCACCCCTGTCCCAAAACACCCAAAAATTCACTCAAACAAAGCACTAGTTCCAAACTACCTCAGGTCCTAATGTAGCCACTCTTGATCTGTAGATCTAGAAAGTAAAAAGGCCAGTTCCATAATGGTTGACAGAGGACAGGATAATTAAAATAAACACTTTTATTTGAAAAAGATAAGGATGGTAGGCACAGGTTATCACTAAAAATGTTGAAATCATTGGGCAAACATTGCCCTCTCTTTAAAGTAAAGAAACTTTCCTTTATTAGACTCTGGTTCTAGAAGTAGGTCAATATTTCCTGGAGCTGGGTTCTTCTATTCATGATAGTTATCAAAATCTCTCAACTAGCCATGCAAGAGCATTTCTTGTCTGCTCCTATTCCATTTGTCAAAGCCAGTCACATGACCAAGTTCAAAATCGAAAATCAGAGAAGTACATTACTATGCAGCTACCATGAAGCTATGACAACAATGTGGTTGCAGAATACTACTACAAAGAGTAAATAGTTGTTTAATCTGCCAAAAAGGTCCCCACTTTGTAATACAATGATAGGGAAATTTAAGTTTGATCTCTAGTGATTCCATACTGGAATTGTTTTGCAGGAATGAATTATATCCCAAAGCAGGGTCCCCTGAATATAAACACAAAGATTTTTGTTTATAAAAATGAATATTAAATTTTAACAAATAAAGTCAATAAATACTACCTTTAGAATTATTATTAATAGTCAAACTTTATGCAAAGAAAATAAATCTAATAGTTAAAAGGGAGGAACCCTTAATGTCAAGAAATAATGCACCTAAACTGAGCATTAATTTATGTGAAAATGCATCTTAGTTGATTCACCATTTATTATGAACTGGCATTGTAATGAGCCTTCCAAAAATCTAATGAAGTCAGGCTATGTTTAGAAAGTAGAATACACAGCACAGGGGACACTATACTATTCTTTTGACCGTCCAAATCACATATAGTAAATATATGGTCCATTTTTAGAGGAGCATTGATTACATGGAATGATTCTAGAGGAAAGGGACCAAGAAAATAAAGGATCTTCAATAATGCTATATAATAAACATGTAAAGACATGTGGAAGATTGTCTTGGAAAAGAAAACACGAAAGGAAGGGAAACATGAGAAACATTTTGAAATGTTTTCAGACTGTCATTTGGAAGAGGAAATAGTTTACCTGGTTGTTGCTATTAATCAGGGGTTGGCCATATATAATGCAAAGTTTGGGTCAACTTTTTTTTAATATGCCAGCTCGAAATAAATATTTTAGGTCTTGTAGTCTCTTGTAACCACTCAACTTACCATTGTAACAGGAAAGCACATAAATATAAAAGGTAACATATAAATTAATTTGCATAGCTGTGTTCAATAAAACATTACTCATGGAAACTCAAATTTGAATTTAATATAATTTCTATATGTCACAAATACTATTCTTTCTTTCCATTTTTTTCAAAAATTCCAAATTTGAAAAAAATTTTTTAACTCACTGGCCATGAAAAAATAGGCAGTAGAGTGAATTCAACACATAGCCAACTATGGCAAACTCTGCTATAGAAAATTAGGTAAGAGGTCAGGTCCCAGTGATATAAAACAAAATGTCAGTTCAAAGACACATTATTTTAATAATTGAAACCTAAAATGGAATGTTGTGTAGGGGCTATTGATAACCTGTCCCATATCTCCTTGGCCCACCTCTGAATTCCATGGACAATTCCTCTGCAAACTGATAGCTGTCCATTTTTAAATACCCTCTACTCTGCTACCCCGTTGCACAGCCCGCCTGCGGGGCAGCCTGGAAGAACTGAAGCAATTTCAACCAATGAAGCTGAAGAGGAAAAGAATGAATACCTCAGCTCCTCCCCTTAATGGAACAACTCTAAATTATGTTCTCTACCATCCCTCAGAGAATCCCCATTGTAACTGAGCCCTGTTTGTCTCACTCATTCAAACTACACTGGCTTTCCCCTATGTCTCATTTTTTTCTCCATTGTCACTTGTACTTTTTAAGGATCACCTCCCAAATAAACTACCTGCCCTCAAGAACTGATCTCAACTTCTACTTCCTGCAGATTCAAATTAAAAGAGTTGTGTCAACGTGGAGTTAATGAATATGCCCTTAGGGACCAGACACTTGCTGTGAAAATGGAAGTGATTTTTAAGCTGGACCAGTGGATCTCAATTGATTGTGTCCCCGAGGGGACATTTTTAATTATCCTGGCTGCCACCACCCCTACTCTAGCAGCTAGTGAGTAGAGGCCAGTGATGCTGCTGAACATCCCACAGTGCACGGAGCAGTCCCACACAGGAAAGAAGCATCCAAATGTCAGAGTGCCGAGTTTGAAACACCCCACATTAAGCTGGAGGTTGATCTAAGTGGTCTCTAACATCCTGTACTTTTCTAATATTCTATGATGTTAAGAAGGATTCTTCACTTGGATAAGCTTCAAATGATTCAAAATACCTTGGAAATTGAGTACCTATTTTTTTACCTTTGTATTTTCATGGGGAATATCTAAAGCTTTCATAAATTTCTCTAAGGAACCTGCGACCCATAAAGGTTAAGGACCAAGCTCTACAATAAATAATTCTCAATAATTTTATCATAGGTCTAAATCTTTAATCACCCTTTTTTGTCTTCTATAGTATTAAGAAATGCAAGGATTGACTTTTCATATTTGACAGCAGTTTTCCTAAGGCTGTGTAATTGTGATAGGTAAAAGAAGTTGGCAAAGAGGAGACTGAATTTAGTTAATTATAATACATTAAGAGGTTATAAGCTTCCTGGCAATCAATCTAGCACTTTTCTCAAGTACTAAGAAGACTATTATTTTTAATCCCTAAATAGTAGAGCTCAGCAAATATCACTACATATCAAGGAAGTAACTGAACAAATGGAAATTGTATTCAGAGAAAAACCCTTTACTCCTGACCTCACATCTTTTTGGACACAGAGCTACTGCCACCAAAGGGACTGAGATAAAGATTTTGTATAGACCTAGCCTCCTGTAGATTTCTTAAGCTGGGGCCATATAAATCATACAGGACTACTTTATCTGCAGCTAAGAATTCTGGAGAGACATAGTGAACCTATAAGAGATGGCAGAACCTGGCCAAGCTCTGTCTTTTCAGTAATAAATTCCACTACCATTCTGAGTCTTCTTTCAGAGTTTTATGTTTTTATTTTAGGGCAAGTTATGTGGACTTACCTGCAATATTAAAAGAATTCTTGTTTTACAAGGACCCAACATTGCTACCTTAGATTAAGTATGAATGTTTTGGCATTGTGCATATGTGAAAGAATAAGAAAAATAATAAGAATAATGAAAGATGTGTGATATAAAATTCTATCTAAAAAGACATTAAGCCACTCAGAAACATGATGTGCAAATTTCAATGATAGCTACAATTTATAAGAACTTGCTAAGTACCAGATATGATAAATTCAGATAAATAGATAAGACATAGATCAATATAGAGATACATTTAAATTTCACTATAATTATTTCAGCTAGGAACAATTTTTCCATACCTATTTTACAAATTATGGCTTAGAGAGTTAGAACAATCTACCCAGGGCTATAGAATAAAAAAGGCCACAACAAAGATTTAAACCCAGGTTTCTCTAGTGCTAAAATTTACCTTTACCCACACAATATGATACTGCCATACATGATATAGCAATCTGATTCAGAAACGGTGGGAGGATTTGAATCTCTGCACTGAGAATATCTGAGTCACCAAAGAAATTTTTGGAAAATAGCTGGAGTTGATAACGTGACCTGGAATAGTTTTAACCTTCAAATAGCATTTGAGGTGTTCAGTGCGAAAAGGGGCCAGAGCTTTGTGGGAGACACAAGGGGTACTTAGGCTTTGAAATGGACAGTACAAGTTGGCTTCTGTCAAAAGCGGGAATCTGAATCTGTCAAAACTATGTGAGAGCAAGAAGCTGCCAGGTACTGCTCCATGACTGAAGCTGAACTGGGAACCTGGCCTAGAAGTGAAGATCCTAACTTACACCTCTGGTTTCAGCAGTTAACTATAAAATCGATTTGGATTACTGCAATAATTCAGAGAAAGGGGGCTACTGGTGAGAGTAAGAATCCCAGCTCCTAGACACAGAGTGAAGATGGTAACTGAATGTCAGCCTGTGCTCTGCAGGGGGTGTTTACTGCAAAGAGGGCCACTAGCAGCAGACAGGAAAGTGTTTCTGTCCTAGCAAGGGCATTTTCCAGTTTAAACCAAAGAAGCTGAATGAACTCAATCTACCTTAAGAAAAATAATACTGGCCATATAACTGAAAACTCAAAAAAATGAATCTAGCTTCAACTATGGTTAGAGATCAGTTTGCCAGAGAATTTTGTCTTCATCTCAATTCTGGTTTCTTCTTCTTTTTTTAATATTTGAATTTATTCAAGTAACATTTGGGGTATTTTCTTTTTTTTATCAGTATTTTTAATTTTTTTTATTTATTTATCTTTAGAGAGTAAGGAAAGGAGAGAGGAAGGGAAACATCAATGTATGGTTGCTTCTCGTGCATCCCCTGCTGGGAACTGGCCCCTGACGGGAACTGGCCTGCAACCCACGCATGTGCCCTGACTGGGAATCGAACTGCGATCGTCTGGATCGCAGGCCCACGCTCAGTCCACTGAGCTACACCAGCCAGGGCTGTGGTTTCTTCTTTACAGATGTCATCCTCAGGTAGACAATTCCTGTAATAACAAGGTGACCTTCAGAAACAAGAATCCTTGTTTCCTGACTTGGTGAGGGGGTGGAGGGTCCGACCTGGCTGGAATCATATGAACCAATCCCTCCAGCCTGGCAGAAGAGGTCCCATGGAGTAAATGCACATGCTCTCCTTGCCCCGTTTGCGGGGAGAGAGGGCATTGACATCTAGCCCAGCACAGCCCAGCCCACCACAGGGACAGAGTGTAGGTGAAGGAAATAGCTCCCCGTAGGGAGGAATCCTGGACACAAAAGAAGATGAAAATGGAAATCATGCACTGAAGACTTCATAACACAGATCAAAATACAGTGCAGCCTGGAAACAGGAGCTCACGTGGGGCGTCAGGGGCAGAGGAGTCACACCTCGGGCACTTAAACGCTTGTTGGGTATTTGCTACCATATTTAATTGGTTTTAAGGTGAGCATCTTTCACATTTTAACAACACAGATGTCAGAACATTTCTTACAATAAATGATGTCCTGGAATCACTGTTGGCCAAGGGGCAACGATGATAATAATTTTCAAAGTCAGCATGGAACTCAGCCATAATTCCTCATATATTCATCTCTTCAATTGAGTTATGTGCACTGTTAATACTATATTTGTAGAGTTCAATTTTTGTTTAAAATACCTTCAAAAAGATTAAACTATGATCCACCATTAAAATTAATGTTATTATACATGCAGAAAAGAAATCTGTGCAACAGGGCATACATTTAATATTAATGAAGCACATAGTCATGTCTGGGAGAATGATTAAAATTCTGTTTTTTTGGAAAGTATTACCAAGTGCTTTTTAATAGCAAAGGAATAATGATGACAACAAGTAGATAAAGCTGTATTAATTTTATATATATATATATATATATATATATATATATGAAAAGCATTGCCTTTCACATGCCAAGAAATGCCCCTAAAAATAATATATCTCATAGTTCAAAATAGCTATTTTAATAAATATCATGTCAACAAAAGTAAATTATAATTCTAATTAAAATAATACCTCACCTAATAAGTGGTAGCATTAGCTGGTAGTACGTAAAATGATGTTTCATCTTTAAATCGGTAACAATAGATTTGATGAAATAAGGTTTTTGGCAGGAACTGTGAAAGGTACCAAGAATACAAGAGGAATAATTCACAGTCCCCATGTTTGAGTGTGCATTTTTAGTGAGGCGAAGTACTAAGATGTTATCAAGACAACCTTTACTAAGACAGAAATTTAACTCGCTTGTTGCACACCCTTTGCATTGGGACCCAATCTCCATTTCAGAAGTATTATAGGAAAAGCATTAATGAGAATACTTGCATATTACAAATTAATAAAGTTTCTAGTTAGAAAGTACTGAACTGCCTTGGAAACCCCAATACTCCAAATATTTAAGCCAAAAACCTTACAGTTATCCCTGACTTTTCTCTGTCTCCCACACCACACATCCAATCTAAAGGCTTTGGGATAAATCCAAAGAATCCGACTATTCTGCTACCACTTTAGACCAACCCACCATCATCTCCCCTGGAGACCTTACCGATCTTTCTGCTTTGTCCTGACTCTCCCACCTACAACTCATGGTCTATTTTCAACACAAAGTCAAAGTGATTCTTTAGAGCATAAGGTACATTATGATACTCTTATGCTACAAATCCTGAAATGGCCTAACACTACACTCAGAATAACAGCCAAAGTCCTTGTGATGGCCTGCAAGTCCCTAAATGACTGGCCCCTGTTACCTCTCTGACTTCTACCATTGTTCTCCCTTTCATTTACTCCACTTCAGCCTCCTGGCCTCCTTGCTGCTTTTGAACACACTAGGCATGTTTCTGCTTCCAGCCTTCACTGCTGCTCTTCCCTCTACCGAATATTTTTTTGGGAGATAACCGTTTGGCCAGTTCTCTCACATCCTTTCTGTCAGTCTGCTCAAATGTCACCTTGCATATGAGCCTCTCCAGATCACTCTAATGACAACGACAATTGCCTG
This sequence comes from Sturnira hondurensis, assembly GCF_014824575.4. Taxonomy (NCBI): domain Eukaryota; kingdom Metazoa; phylum Chordata; class Mammalia; order Chiroptera; family Phyllostomidae; genus Sturnira; species Sturnira hondurensis. The sequence continues at coordinate 33,776,367 of NW_028076767.1, forward strand.
ATGTCCTCAGCTCTCCCACCGCCCCCCGCCTCCACACACATACACTGATCTGTACCCTGATCTAATTGCTCTCCTTAATATAGCATTTATCTGCTTCTAACACACTATACACTCTGCTTATTTGTTGTATTTATTGTTTATTACATCTTTCTTCACTTCTTTTCTCCCATGAATCCAGGCTCCATGAGGGCTTTTTCCTTCACTGCTGCATTCTAGCATTAGTAAAGTCATGGCAAATAAGTAAAAACTCCATAAAAATTTACTGTGTGAATAAATGGGTGGTTTTTAATAGTCCAAATACTTACATGAATATAAATGCATGTCTGAAAACCATTTAGGATGGGCAGACATAACATAAGCTAAAAATCTTCTGAAGTCTAAAAGTAAATTATATTCTGAGAGAATGTGCTACAGGAAATTACCTATAGAACCTAAAGTACTAAGAGTACAGAAAAGGCAGATGGAAGGGAGAAGAGGGGAAACCAGATCCGTATCTTGGGTGAAGGGCAGGTCTGCTGGCATTGAGGACCCAAGTTTCTGGCATTAATGCCTGCAGGGTACACCTAGCTGGATGGATAAAAGCTTCCAGGGAGGTTCTCTAATAATGAGCAAAGTCAGGGACATCTCCCAGCCCCCCAGTCCCTGCTCTGGGCGATAAGGAATATCCCACCAGATGCTAATCTTCCAAACTAGAACCCAAAGCAGTGTACCCAAAGCTGATTATCTCTTACTTCTGTCTAAATGAAGCCTACAGTTTGCTTGTGACACACAGCCAGCATAAGCAAGGCAGCAACAATGAAATCATATATTCTACTTTGTCACCGGCCTCACTCTCTTTTATGTTCTATATACTGAAGGAGTAAAAGAAGAGACAGTAATAAAGCTACCTGGAGATTCATTAAACTGCTTTTTACTTTCAATTCTATCCATACCTGTTTTTAAGGTAAAAGTCTTCTACAGAAATAAAGGTTTTGAAGTAATATTAAAAATACAAAGAGGGCAGTGTAGGCAGACATGGCTCACCTCTTTGCACAACTACATCAAAACTGTAACTAAAATATAGAACAATCTTTGCTCAGAACCATCAGAAATTGAGCTGAATAAAAGTTTGACAACTACAGAATTAAAGAAACCACACCCATCCTAACTAGTTTGAGGGGCTCAGATGCAGAATACTGTGGACCCTCACCCAGGTGTGCTGGATAAAAATTTAGAAGGGATATCTGAGGAGTAAGGAGCCCTGAACCCAGACCAGGCCCCCAATCCCAGGGTTCCAGTTCCAGGAAGATAAGTCTCCACAACTTCTGGCTGCAAAAACCAGTGGGGCTTGAGTCAGTAGAATGAATTTCAGAAGTCCCAAGCAGTTACTCTTAAAGAACCCACACACAGACTGACCTACTCAAACCCACTCCCTCTGAGCTCCTGCACTGGGGTAGCAGCTTGAAAGGACCAGTTGTATAGAGAGAGAAACTGAAGTATCTGTCATCAAGGCAAGCAGAGGCCATTGTCCCTTTTCTAAACCTTCCCCCCATAGAGCCAGCAAATAGCTTCCATGTCTGAGACTCCATCAACCTGGCTAATACTGTTTGACCCTCCTTGGAGATACCCAAGCGTACTCCCCACCCAATTTATGGGCCCACCCAAACTTCTTTTCCATATGAAAGGCTGGTCTTGGCTAATGCTTCACAATTTCCTAAATCCTCTCAAGCAAGCTTCAGGGAGACCCTAACCCCTGTACCTCTTGCTAAGTGGCCCTAGGCCCTGCACTAACAGCAGCCAGCCTAGATTCACAGCTTGGCTTTGCCCGGAAATCTCCAAAGCCAGCACAAATAGCAACTAGCTCAGATTGCTTTATAGCTTAGGTGAAGTGATCCCAGGAAAAATACAGGTAGAAGTTGACCTTGGCCTGCACTACCTGGGAACCCCAGGACCAGTGCACCCAGTGGCCAGCTACAGACCACACTGGAGCACCACCTTCCGCTTCCTGCACATCTGATCCTCCATGGAGGGCAGAGGTTAGTGCTAAGTTGTCACAACCAACCCTTATATCTGACAGGCCTGGGTAAGTCCCTCCCATTGACCTGCCAACAGCAACCAAGGCTCAACTACAAGAGGAGCTATATTAGCCCACTTGAAAGGATCATGTGCATACCCAGTTAGTTTGTGTGAGAGGGGAGGCTGTGCCACCAGACCTGACAGGACACCAAACTATATTAGGTGCCACTACCAAAATAAGGAGTCAAATAGCTCTACCTAATATATAGAAACTAACACAGGGAGTCTGCCAAAACAAGGAGATAAAGAAACATGGCCCAAATGAAAGAGCAGATCAAAACTCCAGAAAAAGAACTAAACACAATGGAGATAAACGATCTATCAGATGCAGAGTTCAAGACACTGCTTACAAGGATGCTCAAGGAGCTTTGTGAGAACCTCAACAGTATAAAAAGGATCCAGTCAAAAATGAAGAGCCCTGGCTGGTGTAGCTCAGTGGATTGAGTGCGGGCCTATGAACCAGACGATCGTGGTTCGATTCCCAGTCAGGGCACATGCGTGGGTTGCAGGCCAGTTCCCGTCAGGGGCCAGTTCCCAGCAGGGGATGCACGAGAAGCAACCATACATTGTTGTTTCTCTTCCTCTCCTTCCCTTCCCCTCTAAAGATAAATAAATAAAATATTTTTAAAAAAAGAAATGAAGAATACACTGATTGAAATAAACAACAAATCACAGAGAAACAACATTAGAGTGGATGAAGCCAAGAATCAAATCAATGGTTTGAAACATAAGGAAACATAAAGCAATCAGTCAAAATAAAATGAGGAAAAGAATCCCCCCCCCAAAATGAGGGTAGTGTAAGGAGTCTCTGGGACTACTCCAAGAGGTCCAACATTCCCACCATAGCACTACCAGGACAGGAGGAAGAGCAAGAAATTGGAAATCTGTTTGAAAAAATGATGAAACAACACTTCCCTAATTTGGTGGAAGAAATAAACATGCATGTCCAGGAAGCACAGAGAGTCCCAAACAAAATGAATGCAAAGAGGACCACTATAAGACACATCATAATGAAAATGCTAAAGGTTAAAGATAAAGAGAGAATCTTAAAAGAAGCAAGAGAAATGAAGTTAGTTACCTCCAGCAGAGTTCTCGTAATACCGTCAACTGATTTTTCAAAACAGACATTGCAAGCTAGAAGGGATTGGCAAGAAATATTCAAAGTCACGAAAAGCAGGGACCTACAGCCAAAATTTTTCTACTGAGCAAAGCTATCATTTAGAATTGAGGGCCAGATAAATAGCTTCCCAGAAGAACTTTCTTTCCAAGAAAAAACTAAAGGTGTTTATTATCATCAAACCATTATTATATGAAATGTTAAAGGGACTTGTTGAAGAAAAAAATCAAAACTGTGAACAATAAAATGGAAAAAATACAGGTCTATCAACAATTGAATCCAGAAGACAAACACAGCAAACAAGAAGAATAGAGGCAGAATCGTGAGTACAAACAGCATGTTGATGGTTGCCAGATGGGAGGGGACTGTGGGGGAATAGGTGAATGTGTGAGGGGCGTAAGAAGTACAAATAGGTAGTTATAGAATAGCCATGGGGATGTAAAGTACAGTACAGGACATGGAGTAGCCAAAGACCTTATACCATGACCCATAGAATGAATAATGGTGGGGAGATTGCCTGAGGGATGGGGGAGGCTGCTGCATGCAGGTTGGTATGGGGGAAATTTAGGACAACTGAATCAAAATATAATTTAAAAAAATAAAATGATGGAAAAAATAGAAATACAGTAAAATGCATGTCATGGAAGGCTGAATATCTGATAGTTCAAACTACTTTGCCTCCATGATCTCAAACTCTCTTTCTGATCTGGTACCCACTTGGCACCACACTCAGTTATTACAATGTTATTGCCTTTATTCCCTATATACTATACTTTACATCCCCCTGACTGTTGTGTAACTGTCAATTTGTNGTAAAGTACAGTACAGGACATGGAGTAGCCAAAGACCTTATACCATGACCCATAGAATGAATAATGGTGGGGAGATTGCCTGAGGGATGGGGGGGGGGGGGCTGCTGCATGCAGGTTGGTATGGGAGAAATTTAGGACAACTGAATCAAAATATAATTTAAAAAAATAAAATGATGGGAAAAATAAAAATACAGTAAAATGCATGTCATGGAAGGCTGAATATCTGATAGTTCAAACTACTTCGCCTCCATGATCTCAAACGCTCTTTCTGATCTGGTACCCACTTGGCACCACACACAGTTATTACAATGTTATTGCCTTTATTCCCTATATACTATACTTTACATCCCCCTGACTGTTGTGTAACTGTCAATTTGTACTTCTTAATCCCATCACCTTTTTCAGTCAATCTCCTAAGGTACTACCCATCTGACAACCATCTGTCTGTTTTCTGTATCTATGAGTTTGTTTCTGTTTTGTTTGTTCATCCATTTTGTTTCTGAGATTCCAAACATGAGAAAAGCATATGGCATTTCTCTTACTCTGTCTGGCTTATTTCACCTGGAATAATTATCAATAAATCAAAAACAACAAGTGTTGGTGAAGATGTGGAGAAAAGGGAACTTTCATGTATTAGTGGGATTGCCACTAATTGGTACAGCCACTGTGGAAAACAGTATGGAAGTTCCTCAAAAAAATAAAACCAGAACTATCATATGACCCAGAAATCCCACTTCTGGGTGTTTATCTAAAGAAGTTCAAAACACTAATTCAAAAACAGATATTCATCCCTATGTTTATTGCAGCACTGTTTACAATAGGCAAGCTATGGAAGCAATCTAAGTGTCCATTCATAACGATTGGATGTAAAGGGTATGATTAGTTAATATATTATTACTATTACTATTTTGCTCTATCTTAGTAGCTCTTGGGAGAAAAAGTTCAAATTTTTAACCCAGAAGAATTCAATTGACTCTTGTTTTCCCCAAGAAACTGGGTAAAGTGCATAAAACTCAGTAACATGAGGAAAACTCAGTTTTCCTCTATGCCAGAGGTCTAACAAAAGGTGTTGGAGGAAGAATACAGGACTGTCACCAAGACCTAAGACTCCTCACTGCCCAGAATGGTACACCTCAATATAAGGAGAACCTTTCAGGAGTAAAAGAAGCCAAATTAATAGGTAACCCTCTAATTTATTGTCTAAATCAAGGCACTCTGAGAGTGAAAGGAGCACTATTAGCCATTACATCAAGCATTAACTGAAACTGTCCCAGACAAACTAAAACCTATAGCAACCCTACAAAGTAAATCTTCAGGCCCATAAACCTGAAGACTCAGGTCACAGTAAGAGAGCTCTAGGTAGCTTCAAATAAACCCCCTGACAAAGCTGCCTGTTGAAAGGGCCATTCAATATTCTACCACCTCTATGAAGCTCAGCAGAAAAAGTTCTAAGAATGTCAGGCTGAGAATCCAAAACAACATGGAGTTAGGAAAGTAGAAGATGCAAGAGGCCTTTGCCATCCACTAAAGTCATCATCAATCATTGGGATCAGGAGTAACCTGCCAAGATGAGGAGACCTTATTACTCTGGAGTGTCTGTCTTCTCTGCCACCTGGCAGAAGTAATGACTGAGGGAGAAGCAAGGGAAGTAAGGCCCCATCATCTACCACAACCAATGGAGAAAAGGATCACAAAGATACAAAATGTTGACACTAGAAGGGGTCTTAAAGACCATCTAATCCAGGTTCCCAATTTATAAATGAGTTAACATAGCTCAGCAAGAATAAATAAAACATTCCATGTAACTAAAAGACAAAAAAGTTATGATTTAATGTACTCATTCCTTCATTCAAAAACATATGTTCAGTACTCCCAATGTACCAAGCACTAGGATAAGCTCTGGTGGATAAAAAATAATAATAAGGCACAGTCCTGCACTTGAGGGTCTATACAGTTTAAACAGGTTAACAATAACATTTTAAAATTGATTATTAAGTATATCATGAGACTGTTGTGTTAATACCACTTGAAAATTCTAGCCAAATGGCTAAAAGAAAAAAGATTCTTAATTGGGAGAATGTTGGTAAACATTGCCACTATATGGTAACTTTGCTGAGAATTCCTGCAGTGAGAAATATTTAATAATAAACCCTCTTCCATTTGTCTCCTTTTTCTATTCCTTCTTACCCCACATTTCCGCAACACCACATACACAGTGATAGGTATAAAACTGAAGCCTATAATTTTCTCACGTATATATATTTTAAATATTGAAGTTCAAAATACATACTTCTAGATTTTCTAGAACACTAAAAGACAAAAAAAAAACACAAATGAAACCATTATGCTCATCTCTATTTCTTCTATCTGTAAAACAAATAATCCCCCAAAATCACACTAATGAATCTTTATCATTTTTTCATAGAATTTCATCACATAGAAATATGATCATTATATGATATTAATTTACTTAGAAGATCTTCCTAATTCATTCCTTGTTAAAGAATTTATCAAAACAATCATGCAGCATTCTAAATGTTTTGTAAGAAGAGAGGATTTAGGGCTGAAATGAAACCAGTACTTAGAAGAATGATTTCTACATAACCCAAACAGAATATTACTTGAACACACATATATGGGATACACTCTTTCATAGATGACCACTTTGATTATTAAATAAAATGATTTACCATATCAATAAAGCATCAGAATCCAATGCATAAAAAGTTTTGTTGCAACAGACCATATCCATCCTGTGGAAGTTCATTTCTCAATGTTGCTCAGTTCAAATATTATTCAAAGGTTTTATTTTACTTCACATTCAAATATAACAAATTATCATTGAATACTTATACAATATGTTTTCATGTGTATGTCAGCAGCTCAAAATATAATGTGCCATTCAAAAGACTGAAAATAATATAAGCTTCTTCAATATTGTACTTTAATAGGTCAATTACAATAATAAACTAACACAGGTTTTCACAGCCCTAAATATTTTAACCTACATTGAGTGTAATGTTCACACTATGTGAATGCTAAACTAAATGAGGATGAGGTGAGTGAAAATATATTCAGAAACCCTCAAATTATTCATGGTTATTATGGTTTATTTATGGTATAAAATATATTGAAAAATAACTTAATGCTCAAAATATCTTAGCTTGCTCCAGTACATAAGAATAACAATGCCTGAAAAAGGAAAAGCCAAGAGGAAAAACACTATTAATTAAAATATAACTACCAGGTCTATAATAGTGTGACTAAGTACAGGTGAAAAGGCAAATAATTCTTGTGAACAGGTCTTATACATGTTTGGGTACATGATAAAAAAATTCTAAATCATAAAACACAATAAAATTTTTATTTCCTACTTTTAGAAGGTCACCAGCCTAGCTTGATTTAGCACTAGCCTTTATGAAAACCATGCAACCTTGTCGTAGACTCCGGCTTGACTCACGCTTCACAAATTCACTCATTAGGGTGAGGTAGAGTGTAGCACAATGTTTGCAGATGTGGGTGCTTATGTCATACAGATGCAGGCAAAATCCTGGTCCTGTGATTTTTGTGCAAGTTAGCCCAAGTTTTAAACCCATTTCCCCACCTTGTAGAATTGTTGGAGGATAAAATAAAATACAGTATGTGACCTATTTATAATTAGCACTTAAAGAAATTTATCAAGCATCACTATGGTAAGCAAAATAATGCCCTCCCAAAAGATGTCCAATTCTTAATTCCCAGAACCTATACATTTGTCATCTCATGGAATAAAAAAAATTAATTGTGACATTCAGCAGACCTTAAAATATGAAGATTATCCTGGATTCTCTGGTGAGTACAGTGTAATCACCAGGATCCTTAATCGTAGTGCAGGGAGGTAGGGAGTCTGAGTAGAGGAAGATGCAACTATGAAAAAATAGCTATAGAAATGCAATGGTGCTGGCTTTGAAAATGAAGGAGGGGTCCTGAGTCAAGGGATGTTGAAAGTGGAAAAGACAAGGACAAGGATTCTCCCCTTGAACCTCCAGAAAGGAATGCAACCCAGGAGAGCTGTGTTAGACTTCTGACCTACAGAACAGTAAGATAGTATATTTGGGTTGTTATAAGTCGCTAAATTTGAGGTGATTTATTGCAACAGCAATAGAAAACTAACATTGTTACCTATATAGCAAGAACTCCGATAGGTGCTAGAGATGATGAGATTAGCAAGACACTCTAGGGATACATTTCCCTCTCCACAAGTCCTATTGTATGATCCTGGAATAATTTATGGTAGTATATAATATTATGGGTATTGCTTAGAAAATTTCTTTACCTATGGTCAACAAGCAGGATAATTCACTAGAACATATCTGTGGCATTTTACAGATCCGTATCTTGGTCTCCTCCTTCACAGGGTAAATAACTGAAAGCAGGAGCTTTGCCATAATGAAGCTTTGGGCAGAGATGGCAAGTTGCCTGCAAAAATTCTGTTTCCTCTTCTTCCCTACTCATATTATTGCTATAGCGATGTTTCCTGTAAAACACCTAAATTTAAGCTGCCCCTGCAGAAAAGGGTACCAAATGAGACGCAAGCTCAAGTCTCAGGTGGAATTATTATGAAAGTTCTCTTTTATCTGGCAGAAGTCCTTATTCCCTTCCCCCTCCTTTCTGCATGAAATAAAATAATAATTTTGTTCTACTTCATAAGAAGAGGAAACAATGAAGTTAGAAACCAAGGATAGAAATTGAGAACCCAAGGATTGAAACCATAAATTAAGAGTGGGGAAGCAAGAAGACTGAAGGAGATTGAAGATTGTAATACTCTATGACAGAGTATTACATGGACACTGAACTGCCACTTCTGGAATCTTGCACATGAAGAAAAATAAATTCATAATTTGTTAAGCCAGCCGAAAGTGATTCCTTATACCTGACCTAATATTTTTCCCTGATTTTCTAAGTAAAATTTCTTTTTTTTAAATATTTTATTTATTTATTTTTAGAGGGGAAGGGAAGGAGAGAGGAAGGAAACATCAATGTATGGTTGCTTCTCGTGCATCCCCTGCAGAGAACTGGCCCCTGCCGGAAACTGGCCTGCAACCCAAGCATGTGCCCTGACTGGGAATCGAACCGCGATAATCTGGTTCGCAGGCCCGCGCTCAATCCACTGAGCTACACTAGCCAGGGCCTAAGTAAAATTTCTTTAAAATCAGTCAGAACTTAACACTAAGAGATCCAATATAATGGAGGAGTAAGTGGAAGCTATACAAACCTCCTCCCAGGACCGATCTGGAATTACAACTAAATTGTAGAGAAGTCAGCCAGAATAAACAATTGAACAATAGTGGAAGAGAAGCCTTATAACCACAGACAGATTGAAGAAACACCTTCAACACAACGTGACTGGTAGGGAGAGCAGAGGAGACACCAGAGGGCTAGCTAGGTTTCCACAGGTGGCAACTGTAGTGCCAGAGGAATATTTCAGTGGCTGGGGAGTTTGCCCTGAGAAGTATGGGCTCTAAACCCAAGTTGGGCTCCCCAGACTACAGCACCAGAGCCTGAAAAGACCCCAGATAACATCCACCTATGAAAACTGGCAAGGTTTTTCTTTGCCAGGGACAGATGGCTGAAGTCACAGAAAGCCTTTTAAAGGACCATAAAATGTCATCTGCAACCACTTACCATGGGCTTCAGCAAAGGGAGGGCAGAGTGGACTAGAGATGCTTGACGAAAGACTGGGGACAGTAGCTGTGGGGAGAGAACTGAGGGAGCAGCCACCAGGATCCTGATGCTGACTCATCACCCATGTGGCAGGAGCCATCTTGCTCAGGCAAAGCAGCTGCCTCCAAGTGGCATCAGCATGAGGGAAAGCTATAGCACCTCCTACAGGAGTTACTCTGCCCCACCCTGTGGTGCTTAAATTGGACTGCTGATTACAGAGTGACTAGATTAACAACTGAAGGAGAAAGCCACAGACAGTAGATCTATGAAAGTCTCAACAGACTGCCTAAGGCCAAACAGGGGTACCATCTGGCACCACCATAGGCAGATTCAGAGAGAAAAAACAGTGGTAAATACTAGATGCTACTGAAATGAAATCCACATGATCTTCTCCATGATTTGTTATATCTTCTCTCCTGCATAGCTTTTTAACATTTATTTTTTTATCCTTCATGATTATACATATGAAGTCACTAGATTTTATAGCATAGTTCATTTCAAATCTTGTATTTCGCCCCTCCCTTCTCTTATCCCATTTTACCTTCTTCTTTCTTCTTATTATTTTCATTTTAAATTTTGTTTTCTCTCTAGCTATAACTTGTTTTCATTTTTCACTCTTACTATTCCTCCTCCCTACAGCCTCTCAAAAACATTTTTCTTGTCATTGGTCATCTCACATTCTTATTCCCACTCTTAAAGTACCCTTGTTCTCCTTCCATCTTTACCAATCTTTGCTCGTTAATTGTGGATAGGGTGGTGGTTGTTGCATTTCTTCAATTTTATCTCTAGATCATCATGATTTTGGTATTTCAAATCTCAAATTTTATTGTTCCCCTCTCCTATGCCATACTGCCTTCCTCCTGCCCTTCTTTTTTATATCAAATTTTAATATTTCCCTGCCTTAGTCTGGTTTTTGTTCCTACATCTGTAAGAACTGGAGAAACAACAACAAACAAAGGGCAGAGAGAGTAGAAGGAAGGAAATAACCAAGACCAGAGCAGAATTAAGTGACATAGAGACTAAAAGAACAATCCAAAGGCTCAATAAATCTAGGAGCTGGTTCTTTGAAAAGATCAACAAAATCAATAAGACTTTAACCAGACTCAACAAGAAAATGAGAGAGAAGACCTCAATAAATAAAATCAGAAACAAGAGAAATTAGAACTGATACCACAGAAATACAAAGGATTTTAAGAAATTACTATGAACAACTATATACCAAGAAATTTGACAACCTGGGCAAAATGGACAAATTTCTAGAAACACATAATCTTCCAAAACTGAATCAAGAAGAGGCAGAAAGCCTGAATAGACTGAAAAAAACTAGTGAAACTGAAGTAGTAATTAAAAAACTCCCAACAAACAAAAGCCCTGGAACAGATCTTTCACAAGTAAACGTTGCCAAACATTCAAAGAGAAATGAATACTATCCTCAAACTATTTCAAAAAATTCAAGAAGAGGAAGACTCTCAAGCTCATTCAACAAGGCCCACATTACCCTAATTCCAAAACTAAATAAAGACACTACAAAAAGAAAATTATAGATCAATATCCCTGACAAATATAAATGCTAAAATTCTCAACAAAATATTAGCAGACTAGCAATACCTTAAAAAGATTGTACACTATGATCAAGTGGAATTTATGGCAGGGATGCAAGATTGGTACAATATTCACAAACCAGTAAACATGATACACTACATAAAAAAATTAAGGCTAAAAACCACATGATTCAATAGATTTAAAAAAGCATTTGATAAAAATCCTACCCATTTATGATTTTAAAAATACTCTCAGCAAAATGGGAATAGATGTCCTGGCCACTGTAGCCCAGTTGGGTGAAGAATCATCCTGTAAACCAAAGGGTCAAAATTTCAATTACCAGTCCAGGGACATGCCTAGGTTGCATGTTCAGTCCCCAGTCAGGGAGCTTATAAGAATCAAGCAATTAATGTTTTTGCCACATTGATATTTCTCCCTCTTTCACTTCCTCTCCCTCTATAGAACTAATGAATATATATTTGTAGAGTGGAAACAGAGGGAACAAACCTCAATGTAATAAAGGTTATAAATGACAAACCCACAGTCAACACAATACATAATGTGCAAAAACTATAGGCATTTCCTGTTAGGTCAGGAACAAGATAGGAGGCCCATTTTCACCACTATTATTCACATAGTATAGTCATTTCAGATCTCATATGAAAGTCCTAGCCATAGTAAAGAGACAAGAAGAAAAAATAAAGGGCATCTAAATTTGAAAGGAAAAAGTAAAACTGTCATTATTTGCAGATGACATGATATATAGAGAGAGGAATCTAAAGATTTCACAAAAAAAACCTACTAGAAGTGATAAATGAATTCATTAAAGTAGCAAGATACATATAAATATCTAAAAATCAGATGCACTTTTATACAACAATAATGAATTAACAGAAAGGGAAAATAAGAAAATAATCCGATTCACTATTGCTATGAAAAGAATAAAATACCTAGGAATAAACCTAACCAAGGATGTAGAAGATCTGTACTCATACAATTATAAGACACTGAGGAAAGAAACTAGAGAGGATACAGCATATACCATGTTCATGGATAGGAAAAATTAACATCATTAGTATGCCCATACTATACAAAGCAATACATAGATTCAATGCAATTCCTATCAAAATGCCAACTAGAACAAATATTCCAAAAATGTATATGGAACCAAAAAGACCCTGAATAGCAATTTCAAGAAAGAAGAACAAAGTTGGAGGAATCAACTACCTGATATCAAGCTATATTACAAGACCATAGTANAGGAATAAACCTAACCAAGGATGTAGAAGATCTGTACTCATACAATTATAAGACACTGAGGAAAGAAACTAGAGAGGATACAGCATATACCATGTTCATGGATAGGAAAAATTAACATCATTAGTATGCCCCTACTATACAAAGCAATACATAGATTCAATGCAATTCCTATCAAAATGCCAACTAGAACAAATATTCCAAAAATTTATATGGAACCAAAAAGACCTGAATAGCAATTCGAAGAACTTTCTTTCAAAGAACCTGAATAGCAATTTCAAGAAAGAAGAACAAAGTTGGAGGAATCAACTACCTGATATCAAGCTATATTACAAGACCATAGTAATCAAAATAGCATAGTACTGGCATAAAAACAGACCTATAGATCAGTGGAACAGAATACAGAGCCCAGAAACATACACATACCTTCATAGTCAATTAATATTCTACAGAGGAAGTAAGCACATACAATGGGCTAAAAACAGTCTATTCAAGAAATGGTGTTGGGAAAATTGGACAGATGCGTGCAAAAAACTAAACTAAATTAAACCACTTTCTAACACCATATACAAGAATAAACTCAAAATCTATTAAAAACTTAAATGTTACACTCAAAACCATAAAAGTTCTAGAACACATAGCCAATAAAATCTCAAACATTTTTTGTAGCAATATTTTTGTTGTAGCAATATTTTTCTCATATATCTCCTCAAGCAAGGAGAAAAAATAAACAATGTGACAACTAAAAAGTTTTAGTTTTTGCTAAACTAAAAAGTTTAGCAAACTTAAAAGTTTTTAACTAAAAGTTTTTAAACTAAAAACACAGAGAACAGTGCGGTGATTGTCAGGGGCAGTCTTTCCCTTCTGCACAGCAAAGGGAACCAGCAAAAAAAAAAATGAAAGAACAAACACACTGAATAAGAGAACATATTCCCCAATGATACATTTGATAAGAGGTTAGTATCCAAATTTATAAAGAACTTATACAACTCAACAACAAAGAAATCTCATTTTAAAATGAGCAAAGGACCTCTACAAAGAGAACATACAGATGGACACTAGACATATGAAAAGATGCTGAATATCACTAATCATCAGAGAAATGCAAATTAAAACCACAGTGAGATATCACCTCACACCTGTCAGAATGGCTATCATCAATAAATCAATAAACAGCGAGTGCTGGTGAGGATGTGGAGAAAGGGGAACTCTTGTACACTGTTGGTGGGAATGCAGATTTGTGTGACAACTATGGAAAGCAGTATGGAGTTACCTCAAAAAATTAAAAATGGAACTGCCTTATTATCTAGGAATTCCGTTTCTGGCAATTTATCCGAAGAAACCTGAAACACTGATTTGAAAGAATACATGCACCCCTCCATTCATTGCAGTATTATTTATGATAGCTAATATTTGGAAGCACCCAAATGTCCACCAGTAGAGGAGTGGATAAAAAAACTCAGCCATGAGAAAGAAGGGAGTCTTACCCTTTGAAAGAGCATGGATGGACCTGGAAAACATTACGCTAAGTGAAAAAAGCCAGTCAGAGAAAGACAATGTGTACTTATGAAATCATAAGTACCATATGATTTCACTTATATGTGAAATCTAATGAACAAAATGAACTAACAAGCAAAATAGACACAGACTCATAGATAGAGAACAGGATGACAATTGGAAAGGTAGGGAGCTTGAGGTGGGTAGAGGGAACAAGCAAATAGAAAAGAGATAGAGAAAACACATGAACACAGAGAACAGTGTGGTGATTGTCAGGGGCAGTGGGGTGGGAGTTGGTGGATGATGGTAAAAGGGGATAAATAATGATGGACAGAGACTTAACTTGGGGTGGTGAATACACAATACAGTGTACAGATGATGTGTTACAGAAACATATACCTGAAAACTGTATAATTTTATTAACTGGGTGACCAGTGTCACCCCAATAAATTAAATAGAAAGGAAAAAATGAAAGAACAACAAAGTATACAGGTACATTTCAAAGACTGTTCTTTTTCCCTCCCCTTGCCAGAAGGATGAGAAGATTTTTCCTCAATATTTGTCTTGAGAACTTGGTGGAACTTCTTTTTTTTTATTTTAATTTTTATTTAATTCTTGTTCAAGTACAGTTTTCTGTTTTAGATTCCCAGCCCTGCCCCCCCCAGTGCCCCCCACCTTAGTTATTGTCCATGTGTCCTTTATACTTGTTCATGTGAGTCCATCCCCTTTTCCCCTGTGATTCTCTCCCCTCTCCCCTCTGGACCCTGTCAGCCTGTTCTGTATTTGAGTTGGTGGAACTTCTTGAAGTAAAACTGGCAAAAATGTGGACCTCCCCTGTGACTGAGCTCCCTGGAGTTTTTAACTCTTAGAATCATCCACACTGAGCTTTCAGTGATTCAGTGATTATAGTTCAGAGTTTCCCACCCGGCACTGGTACTCCTGTCGGTTTCCTCTTGTGAGTCTCTGCCCTGGTCAGTCTCTCCAGTCTTGGAGCAGGGGCTTACCCTCACCTCTCTTGGGATTCCTGTTCAGATCTTTACTTGTTAGCAAGGAGTAGCAAATCCCAATTTTGTTACATGTGGGGCTGGAAACCAGACATCATTTCTCAGTTCTGCAGTGCATCCAAAATTGTTCTAAGTGATAAAGACTAGTGATAAATATATTTTTTACAAAAGAGACCACTAACTCCTCTGTAGCTCCTAGGTATAACTCTCTCTTTGTAGCTATCAGTATAGCAAAAAAAACTGATCTCCATTTAACCTATTCACAAATATAAGTCTAATTTTAAAGTGTCTAAACATCTGTTTGTGTCTGAACAGAGCAATATCAGTGAAGAACATATTCTGTTTCTTTGGAAGGAACCATAATAAACTTCTAACTAGGTTTCATAATGTTGCTGCTTATAAGAAATTTTGGGAAGTATTAAGACTTTTTTGTTTGCATAGAAATTTTAAATGCTAGTATAGTATGTGGATGCCAATTATATAGGCACCAAGATTTCCACCCATAACAGGGTTCTAGTGTGAAGGCCAGAACATATTCCATCATGGCAATTCAATATGTGCCTTAAAGGAAATTATTATAATCATTTCATAGTAAGATACTGAAGAAGAGCCAGAGTAGAGGCAAAATGCATGGGCCCCAAAAATAGCTTTAAGGGAGTTGAATCATAAAGTAGAATTCTGTACAATGTTTCTCCTAGGTTTCTGCCTTGTTAGTACCAAAGATTCATGATGAAAAGCAGCAGTCTCTCATACGATTCCTCCCCTCCTGCAGTTACACTCATCAAAGACAATCTCTTTTTCGGTTTCTACAGGTTCTAGTGGTGATCTCTACAGGTCTAAATAAGAAGTTGGTTTCTTTTTATTATCTTGACTTACTAACTTTAAATACTATCCACTGACTGCTATCATTATAAAATGGAGGGATTGAGTTCATTTACCTTGCTCCCTCTTCCCCTGTACCTCTTCCCAGTGTTGATAGTAATATTGTTATTTTTAGCTTTTGATTGGTTAACCATTAACTATAAACAACATACTAAAAACACACTTTTTATTACAGTAACTTTCCACAGGAACTCTTGAACACACTTTGTAACATAAGCACATTAACACTGACACATATTTTTTATGTTTCTTATTAGATTAATTCTAAAAAATGGAAATCAATAAATACAACTATAATGACTATAAATTTTCTTTAATGTTATGCTAGAAATATACCCTTCTCCACAGATCTTATTACATTAGTGATGTGTGTGTGTGTGTGTGTGTGTGTGTGTAACTCCTAAAAAAAATCAACATACGTTTATTAGCCAGTCACTACCAACAAGATATTTACATGCAAGTCACTACCAAATCTGATGGATAAAGATATGAGAGAGGAAAGTATGTGTTCCTGTACAAAAACAACTGTGATCCAGGTAGAAAGTTAAAAGATCTGGAACTTGTCAGTAGGTTGACTAGTGAGCCAAAGTGAACTCAGTACTGTGAAGACTATCGGGAAAGACACATTATAAGAACCTAGTAGAATTGGACATGATTTATTCTTGGAAGAGTCATGACAGACTTTGGAATGTGACAATTCTGATGAGATTTAAAGGAATTAAAAATTAACTATGTAGCCCTGGCTGGTGTAGCTCAATGGATTGAGCACAGGCTGCAAACCAAAGGGTCACTGGTTTGATTCCCAGTCAGGGCATATACCTGGGTTATAGGCTAGGTCTGTACAGATCCCCAGTAGGGGGCGCATGAGAGGCAACCACTCTTTGAGATTTCTCTCCTTCTCTTTCTCCCTCCCTTTTCTTATCTCTAAAAATAAATAAAATCTCTTTCTAAAAAAAATAACTATGTAAAGAGAGAAGCAGGAGAATGGCAGGGAAGACTGCATCCTGAGCAGAGCAAACAACATGCCCACAGACCTTGCTTTGGCCGTTTAGATAAACAGAAAAAATATATATGGAACTCCCAACACACAGGAAAATGTGCTTTGACACCCATTCCCATTGTTCTTCAAAACCCTAAATGCTCTTACAAACTTTATTGTTTCAGAATGACCCATTTCCTAAAATAGCATTTTTTCAATAGTAGTTTGGACTCAATGAAATCAATTAAATGGATTGATTTTCTACTGTAATAAAATAGAAGCAAACCAAAAATTGTTAGAGGGAATTGCACTTAATAGTGGAAAGTGTTGTTTCCAAAGCTTTTGTTATTGCTTTTTTTACTTATTACCACAGTCAAACACATAGAAGAAACATTGTTCTAGAAACTTGTCTGCCAGTCAAGTCAACAGCACTGCGAAGGGAGTATGTTTTCCAAATTATATATGAATGAATCTGTTTACAATAAAAACATTTAATTGTCATCAAGTTTTGGAAAATGCAGTCTCATACATGCAGACTTTCAGCCCCCACTCAGCCACACAAGAACAAACCTTGGGCCTAGAACATTTCCTCACCAAGGTGAGTCATTACAGCCGGGTGTATCACCTCCTGGGGAAGTGTTTTTTCCAGTTTCTGACCTAGTGTGCATTTCTTGTTCTATTAAGTACATGTGCCAATAGTCCTCAGGTTCTTCTTCTTTCTGTACTTCAGACCCCACAGAGGAGGGATGAAGGCACCTTTCCTACAACAGAAAGTGGGATGTGGACAGCTGTTTTGCCTGCATTGGCTGGCTACAAAGTGGATCCACTGGTCATGGAGTACCAACACATTGCAAGGGGCTGGACTGTGTTGCCTTTCTCTCCTCTTGCTGTAACTAAACACTGTACCACTTGAGCCTGATATGGACGTTGTCTCTTCATAGCAAACCTCATAGCCTGCATTGGTTTCTTCCCTGAGTGGCACTTAAAACTGCCGTTTAATCTTGATCGCAAGAGCTTGCTTACTCAGGGAATGGTGAAATAGCAAGCACACAATGAAACAAGATTTAGTAATTGTCTATTCAACTTGTTGAATCCAGAATTGAAGCTCTGTGAAGAGCTTTAATTGAAGCTATCTGTGAAGGATGGAACTTCCTGATTGTACATTTTTCAAACATTTGAATGTTGACTAGAACAGCTTAATAGGGTTCACCAGATCAGGCATTTATTTATAATAATGCATAGAGTAGTTAGTAAATTTATTATAAAACTGCGAAAGTTGGACCACATGCCCTTTATGGTGGTTCATACCTGGATCTCAGTGATACGCCCTTGAACATTCATACTCATATAAAATAAAATATAAAAAAGACACAAGGTTCTCATGTTAGAAGCCAGTTTTGACTAAGAAACTGTCAAAAACATCTCCTACATGTGCTAAAGAAAGTAATTCTGATCAACACTCAATCCTCTTACCCATATACCACATTGAACAAGTTTCTGAAATATAAGGCCTTAATCAACTCTACTGTGCACAATGAATAGTGCACACTATTTATTGAACACCTACTGTATCAATAATCATGATACATCGATAAGGGGAAAAGCTTTCATGGACTAATGAAACTGTGCCGTGAACCAAACTGTGCTGTGGTTAATTCAGGTCTACGCATCTGAAGTTAAAAAAGAAAACTGGCATAAGCATTTCTTCCTACCTAAAGAGGCTTAAAAATTAGTAAACATTATTAAAGAAGGAGAATTTTTCAGAAGTATGGAAAAGTGATAGCAGGGAAACCATGCTAGGCAAAAAGGAGAAAAAGAAAGAAAATTCAATTTTCCCATGGTAGAGAAATTTTTCCTAGATTTACATCAGCAAATATAATTTGCCCTGCTTCCAGAATTGTTTTTTACCTAATAGACTATGCTCATACTGCTCTAAAATTGTTCTTCTTTTGTGAAAATAGCAACTATTTAAATACATCAGAATCTAAATCAGAAGGCTGTAAGAGAAAAAAATTATCACCAAAGAAGCTAGGTTGAGCAGGTCTTGAAAATTCACAGTCATTCCTTAGGGAAAAGCAGAATAATTTAAGTGGAAAGGATGATGGTTGAAGGGGAGATCAATATGTAATTTTAGCTAGATCACTTCCCTATTGTGCTTTGGGCCAATGCCAAAGAAACTCTCTGCCTAGTTCGAGACAATGGGTCAAACAAGAAACACTGTTTTATACCTGAAGGAGAAAATGAAGCTGGAACAGACAGTATGCTGAGATAGTCTGAGATTCCATTAGAGTGTCAGTCATGAATAAGGGGAGATGCAATTTCGGTGGCTATGAGGTAGTTTCACCATCACCAAGTCTCCCTGGGCAACTTCATTGATGCGTTTATGATGAAACTTCTCATTTTCTGTTATGTTTTCTCTCTTGGACCTTAAAGTAAATTCATCTTTCATCAGTTCCACACTTCATTGAATGTCATGATTTGGAAGAGATAATAAAATACTGGCTAGTGCTGCCCCCAGAGAGGACACTGAACCCACTTCATTTCAGGAGACTGTACTTATGGTAATTGATTTACCTACAAAGACCATGGTTTACAAAGGAAAAAATGATCTCGAAGCAAAGCAGAGCCAGAAAATTAGAAGCCATTGTCTCAATGCAGAAGCTGTACTCAAAGGCTGGGAGGGAGAAGGACAAGGTAGTATCATCAAATTCAGAAAAGCAAAACTGAATATTTATTATCACCAATGTATCCTTAGATCTTATTTAAATTTTAAAATCTTTCCAATATTGATTTTGTGGTTCATATCTAGGCAATAGCAGTCAAATAATTTAAAATCCCATAGATTCTCAGAGAAAAAAATAACATTTGGAAGTAAGTTTCCTCAGGTTCCTATTACCAGGAAGAGTGTGTGTGTGTGAACACAATAGTCGGGCACATCATTATCTAAGATCTTAACTCTTGAAGTAACAGCACCTTTGACCTTGGGACATGTCTTTAAATCAAAACTTTAAGTCCTAGCATTACAGTGATTAATCTGTCATTCAAATTTGTTCCTCCACCCGCCTCCCCCCAAAATTATTTCTCCTATATTGAGAAAAGCTTCCCAAATCAATATATTTTGATTGACAGACAATAATTTTTACTTCTGCTTAGACAGATATTAGGAGGATGTACTGAAAAATAGGAAAAGACTTGGGCAAAACTGCACAATTTATATTGAAAACTTTTAACCCCATCAGCCTGTCATGCAAATTTTTTTAAATTTATTTATTTATTTATCTTTAGAGGAGAAGGAGAGAGGGAGAGAGACATCAATGTACGGTTGCCTTTCGCACATCCCCTGCTGGGAGTTGGCCTGCAGGGAACTGGCCTGCAACCCAGGAATGTGCCCTGACTGGGAATCGAACCGCGATCCTCTGGTTCGCAGACCTGTGCTCAATCCACTGAGCTACACCAGCCAGGGCTCATGCAAATTTTTTATGAAGTCAACTATCTTCATCAGACTCCACAAAGAGGATATAGTTATTATAGGGTCATTTTATAATTTATCATTACTTAACATTAAAATCATTGGAATATCATTACTGCCTCTGAATGCAAATCCAAAATAGACTTTGGTAACCAATAAATGAGTCCAGAATGTTAAATTCCTATGTAATAAACAGAGCTAATTTCCCTGGGGTAACTTGTATAGAAAACAATGTCATTTGTACCTGTTTCCCCTACCTAATTTCTAATATCTGTTCAGGTATCCATCCCTAAATCTTACAGCTCATGAATTTGAAGCAAAATTGATCATACAGTTTCAGAGTCCCTAAATGTTCCATCATAATCTAGTTTCCTTATTAGAAAACTATGCCTAAACTCAGTCATCTCACAGCATTCCTTTGGTCGTAGGTTATTCATCAAACGATTAGGTGAGTGAGGTGCGAAGGGAAGTTTACGGAAAAGCAGGGCAAGTCCCTGTGTTAAGAGCAAGGCAGGCATGACAACCCATGCATGTAGTTGTAAATAGGTGTCAGCCCAGTGCTGCTGCAGGATCTTGTGACGAGGCTGAGATGAAATCAACACAAAAAGGATGAAAATGACAGACTAGCTCAGCCAATCAGATCAAGTTCTCGTTAACCCAGGCCTGACTGCCACCCACATACGGATATTTGTAATCCCTTGGGGACCAGTTATAACTTCAGATACTCCACATGCAATTAACAGGGTTTTCTTTCATAATTCAGACAGCTGTAAAACTCATCATATTTCATTTTGCTGCTAGGAATTTAGAATCAAACTTGAAATTTAGCCACAAAAACTACGTAAGCCTTGCGGCCTGCGTTTTTAGCCTCATTTTAACAAAGTCTAGTTTTCTCACCTGTTGTTCTATTTTTTTCTGGTCATGGCTATTATATTCACATGTGCCACCTCTTCTTTTTAATTGTTAATTTATATTATAAACCATCACATATTATCTGCAGGATAAATTGAGGTGTAAGTAAATGAATAGAGTATTATAAAATGGATTAAAACCAAATATGTGGAACTTTCTCTGAGGCCCATGGTATAAACACAAGCAAAGAACATTACAGAAATAATTACAGGTATCCTACAAATCAGAAAATTTTTATTAAAGTTATAGTCTGCTTATTTTTCTAATAAATAAAACTTACTGTTATGTTTTTATGTAATCAACCAGGAAAAAACAGGAAATTGACTTATATTATTTTTTATTATCTAAATAAAATTCAAATTGCAAAGTAACAGAACAGCCTAAGAATTACTGCAAAGTACCCTGTGTTATGCAACTCATTTTATTTTTTCAGACTCAGGACATTTCACTTTACTCATCTAGTGAATTTATACTAAAATATGGCATCCTTGTTACATTATATTTTACATTAAATTTGTTTGACTGCCTGCCAGATGTTTTTCTCTAGAATTGAGTTTATGGAATAAATACATATTGTGTGTTAAATATTTCTCACCATTTTGACAGGCACCTGCTTTCTTGTCATAATTATCCATAGTACAGAGATCATAGTGTGTTTCACACCTGAAAATGCAAATTCAATATATACAGAAACTGATGGGAAAGCAATCAACCCTGCAGTCTTCTCTCTCCTTTTTTGTGATTATAAACCCAATTGTATTTCTATAGGACCTGACCCTACAAAAGCAAGACAGACTATCAGCCACACAGTTGGGAATGGCTGGTTAATCTATGTAAGGGCTAGCCATTATGGTTTGTTTCTTTAAAAATTTAATGGAGAAAATATATCAATACTTTTCTAACACATTAATGGCTTACAGATTATAGTATGATTTAGTTGATATTAGGAATATAGGAAAGCACATTGAAGGAAGAAAAAAAGACTTCCCTGACCCCTGCGAGTACAAACGCCC
This sequence comes from Sturnira hondurensis, assembly GCF_014824575.4. Lineage (NCBI taxonomy): Eukaryota > Metazoa > Chordata > Mammalia > Chiroptera > Phyllostomidae > Sturnira > Sturnira hondurensis. The sequence goes on from NW_028076767.1 coordinate 33,798,609, forward strand.
ACCATTGACCTCCTGCACTGCACACAACTCCCATCGCTGAGACTCTGTGGGAGCTCCATGAGTGAGGCTTTTGCGGTGAGAGACCAGGAGAAGTCTGGTGTGAGCAAATCTCAACGCATGCCCATAGAAAGTTTTCTGTGCAGGCAGAAAGTCAAATCTCTCTCTAAACAGATTGTTTTTTAAACTTAAATAACTTGAACAAAGTAAATAATGCAAGACTCTAGGAGCAGGTCAAGGTACAGCATCTGAGGCCTCCATCTCTTAGACCAAAAGCCTCAAATTGAATTTCTTATGGAAATAACAAGAATAAAGGTAAAGTTGTTCCCCCACAGGCCCTCATGCCCAAAGCAGAATTGTCTCACTACCGTCTCCTGAAGGACCCACAAACCTCTCTAGTCTCAGAAATATGGATAATTTTTAAATTACTATGGTATTTACATATGGCATCACTTCACCCATTTTCTTGCTCCCATCTTCCTGTGTTGGAGTCATTGCTTCAGGTATCCATTATTTAATAAAACAAATAAAGAAATCAAACTGATAAGAACTTAGGAACTCAAGCAGAGATTATGCTTTAGTGACTGGCTATGAATTCATCTATATTGATATTCATAAGAACTAGTAATTTCAATTATTCTCTTTAGTATATATGCTCTTATAGAAGGATAAATGCTGACAAAAAGATATTACATGGAAACTCTAAGACCTAAGAGTTAATATGCACTTTATTCTTGGCTTGCAATTCCTTCCAATTTGGCCTCAAATCCCTAACAATGACTTCAAGAGCTTTCCAGAAGAAAATTCAAGAATACTGGCAATTTTCTGAAATGCTGCCCTCAGAGTCTATGCCATTGATCGTTTATTCCCCAGGCTTATGCAGCTATAATCGCAGAATGCCACAGAAGACAGAATTGACTCCTGAGTCAGACAGTCCGGGGTTAGTATTCCAGCACAGTATTCTTACTGTGCTGCTTATCCAGGCTAAGCTCCAGCCCCCTCATCTATGAAATGGAGATAATTCAAGGACCCACCTTGTAGAGTTACTAGGAACTTTTTTTATTAAGTCATTTTTTATTGTTATTCTATTGTCCCAATTTTTCCCCTTTGCCTTCCTCTGCTTATCCCCCTGTGCTTCCACAGTCAATTCCCTGGGATGTATAACATCCCGCACTGCTGTCCATGTCCATGTGTCTTTCATACATGTTCTTTGTCTAGTCCCTTTTCCTTCTTTCCACCATCATACTCCTCCCCCCTCCCCTCTGGTCACTTTCAGTCTGTTCTTTAATTACACAATGCATGTATAGCACCAGTGGCTGGCCCAGTGAGTGTTCAGCAAGTGTTTCTGCCTTCCTCCAGAAGCCTGCGGCAATGCCTAAGATATTGCTGACCACAGCAAAACCACATAATCGGAGACAGAACCTTGCATGTAGATAGGATTTGTAATCAAGACTGCCATGGTTTTAGTAATGTGTCTAAGTAAATCATGGGCCCCTGCATATCCACCACATTATAGCTTTCACCTAATTCCAGTCATCACCACTGGACCTCCCCTTCTGTTCTGACTGGACACACCTTCTCAGATGAAATGGAGCACTGTTTATTTCCCAGGACTGAGACTCGTCCTACCTCTTGCCAGTTATTCTCCAAGCGGCAGAAAAATTCAGCCCTTTCCCTCACATCCTTAAAGCACGGCTAGAGATACTACTCCAAATAAATAAATTTGCTAAACACTTTGAGTAACGTTATTGTAAAGAAAGTCCTGTCATTCTCACCAATCGGGTTCTGTGGTTACGAGGGAAGAGAGCATTCACTAGTGACATTAGTGAAATATACTATTAAAATCTTTGGTTACATTTATGGAATGCCAAGTTATGCCCAACTTAAATGTATCATGTTCCAAAACATCATGTGAAAGCCATTTATTTGGAACTCAAAATTCCCATAAAATGTCATATATTTAAAATTCCCATAAAATGTCATATATTTAAATGTCATATATTTATATGTCATATATTTAATGTCATAATTATACGATCTAACCAGAGTAGAAAATGTCATATATTTAATTCAGTGCTTCTGTCTATCAGACATACACTACTGTGATCCATGATGTAATCTATCTGAGGGAGCGTACCAAACATGCAGATGTGCACAATTAGTCTCGATTTGTGTGACTCAAGTCTTCACAGAGGCCTCATCAGCCTCTGAGTATAAATGTGTTCATTTGTTCAGTACATGAATATTACAGGCATCACCTGCTGCTAAATGCCAGGCACCATTCTGGGTACTTCTAATGCAGGGATAAGACAAAGTTCTTGGCCTCATCATGTTTACAGACTAATGGGGGGTGGGCAATAAACAGATAAGTATTATATAACTTCATATATGGAAAAGTGCTATGAAAGATTTTAAAAAAACAGAGAAAGGGGAGAAGAATAATTGGGCGTACCCTTAGAGAAGGTCTAAAGAGATGATATTTAGGCAGAGAATAACACTGAGTGGGTCGAAGCAAGGTAAATACCTGGGGAGAAGCGTTCCAATCAGAGAGAACAGCAGTGCGAAGGGCCGTAACTAAACTGGGTAGGAAGATAATGAAAGAAGGTCTGGCAGCTAGACAGTCAGAAGGGAGAGGACAAGTATAGAAAATGGTGTCCAAGAAGGGCTGGTCACTAAAGCCATGCGAGCCCTGGAGATCACTCTGGATTTTATTCGGAACATGGCGAGAGTGGGGGAGTGGGAAATAAACTGCAGCGACACAAGAGGGAAAGTGTGGAGGTCAGTTGGGAAGCATTCCCATAGTCCACTTAGAGCCGAGGGTGACAGGAGTGGAGGACAGGATGAGAAGTGATGAGAGGAATGAAGGGGACGCCATCAAAGGGAAAAAGACACAGTCACCGAGTTGGGATATTCCCTCGCTCACCACACACTTCCTCACATTTGCCAGCAGTCCTCAGACGAAGAGGCCCCCGGCAGGTCTGATCCTCAAGTGTGCTACGCATGCCCAAGCATGTCTTAATCCCATTTGATTCCATCTGAGGCCCAAACCAGCTACAATTATAAATCGTTTTAACACAGAAATCAAGCCTGGTTCCAGTAGGGCATGCCAGGAAAGTGTCAAAGGCGAAACATTCCCAGAGTTCCTGCTACCAATGAACGTATTAACTATATTTGCATATGAGAAACAAACTGTACACCTTCTCCCTGAATTTGTGTTCTGGGAGTCCTTTTGTCAAATCCCTTTTATGGCCCTAAATCCCTCTGCTATCTCCATATGTTACATAATTTTCTACTTTGCCATTAAAAAAAAGATAGAAGTAATAGATTATGGCTGATGGTTGTTAGCTATTACCTCATCAACATTTTAATAGAACAGAGTTGAACGAAATTATCTTATTTGAAGACCTCCTGTGAATGCTCTAAGAAAAGGAAGATCAGGGCCTATAGTCAGGAAAACACCTGTCTAAAGTTTAGTTGAGCTTAGGGAAAAGCTGAAGCTATCTTAGTCAACAAAAACATCAATACTCAATGCTTAAACAGTTTGTAACAGAAACCTGTATCCAAAATTGTGCTAAAACAAATCCACCAAAACTTGCAGGAAAATCACTATCAGTCATTCTATGGAAATACACACACCCTCCCCCAAACACCTGTAGATAGAGATAAAACCCACTTGGTTTCATATGCACGCACACAATTTATTCTGAAGTGAAAATCAAACATGATCTCTCAGCCGTGCTCCCTCCACCCTTTGCCCAGAGCAATGGTACTGTGTAAAGTGAACCCTGGGGAAACAGGGGATACCTTAAGAGTGTCAATAATAAATTCTATTCACTACTGCTACTCTTTCTTAAATGAAGTCATAGACTTCTAATTTAATATCAGCACATAAACGTTATCTGCTCCAGAAAAGCTTATCGAACAAAGGTCAGAACCACGGGTGGAGCAGGCAGCCCTCGGCTGTGGGTTAACAGAGCTCTGTCCACCTGCCGGAAGTCTAGGAGGTCCAGGATGGCTCAGACATAGAAAACATTAAAAGATTTCACAAGCAAAGATTGCTACACATCTTTGTCTTTGAAGGCCTGCCTGAAATTTCTGCCTTATTTTTGTTGTTGTTGTTGGTTTTCTTTGATTTGTTTTTGAAGTATTGAAAACCATAGGTTCAGTCTAGAGAAAAGAGCCCCAATTTTGGCAAGGGCCTGAAAGAGTCATTTTCCTAGTACTTTGAACCTGAAAATAACATTTCTTTCTAAAAAAATAGGGGTTCTTGACTTGGGTTTCCCCACTATTCACACAAGGTTGCTGTCATATAAATCAAATATCCATGAGTCAGGAACTCCCTACACAGTGTCAAGATTAAGAAACACTTCTTAATTATTTCTCTGGTTTTTTAAAGACAGACAAATTGAAGTGCCTCCAAAGAACAACCAAATGGTAAGAAGTTGAAGATATTTAGTCTTGAAAAAGTAGGAAGAAGAGACGTTAAAGGCTTTATTGTTTAAAGGTAGCATATAAAAGTGAGATCAAACTTATTTTGGAAAGCCCCAAATTTTGGAACTAAAAACAAAGCATAGAAGTTCAAAAGAGGAAGATTTCAGCTCAATGTAAGGGAGGGGAAGATTTTTTAACACAGTTTTCTAAAATGAAAATGGAGCCTTAAAACGTAATAAACTTTCTCTGATTAAATGTTCAGTCAAACTTGGATGACTGATTTTCAAGAGTATTGCTGGAATGATTTCAGAATAGGAAAGAAAATGGATTATTTTAAGTGTTTTGTGAAAAAGAAAATTTCCCATAATTATTTTCTTCTCTGGCTGTAAGCATGAGTATGTACAAGTACAAACTCTGCCCACCTATTCCCACCAGCCCAGACTCCAGTTGTAACAAAAAGAAAAAAAAGTAACAAGTATAATGGAACAAATGTTGTTTTTCCACATTATCCAGAGAAATTCAAAGGGTGACACACTTTTGTTAAAACAAATGGAAAATATTTAGCAAAGTATTTTCTAAAATAGAAGCGTTTACTCAAAACAGGAAATATGAATGCTGCAAAGTACAACGTCTAACATGTGCAAATCTGAACCGGTTTTTCAAAAGCTAAATATATGCAGTGTAAAAAATCCCCTAATATTACAAAACTATTTTTAGTTCAAAATATATCATGCCCAAGTTTGTTTTAAAATTGTCTAAAATTGCAGGCACAATATGTTTGGTATATGGTGGACTCATAGAATGTTTAAGATACAATAGAACTTTGGGTCCATCCGGTTAAGCCAAAGGTCAAGTTACCTGACTCCAGCCAGAATTTCCAAACCAGTGTCTTTTTCACTATACCTTGTTTAATTTAAATTGAATAACACTGAAAGCAGTTATGCTGCAAAGAGCATAAAGATGAACCGCACTTCTCTCTGGAGACAGAGCAAGCTAGAAATATTAAGTCAGGAAAGGAGCATGCATCAATGGCATGATCAACCACCCCTGAATATCATCTCTGAAGGAACAATGATTGAAAAAGTTTATCTTTTTTAGTACATTTGAGTTTTTGTTTTAATTTTTAAAGGGCACAAAAAGAACAAAATGAGGAAATGTTTCCACCTTATGCTGCAGACCCTTGGAAATGAAAAGCCCACACATAACTATTTGAGTGAGAAAAAGGACCACAGAATCCAGATGGCGATGGTGCAGTGGTGACTGAACAAAAAAGGGAAGCAGTCAGCAACTGAGAGCTGAGACAAGAAACAAAATTAGAGGAGCTGCAAGTTCCCAGTGAGTTCTGAGTGAGAGGGCTCCTATCCGAGGGTGCACTGGCAAGTAGATGAAGTTTCGTAGCATCAGTAAGAACTGTTGTTGCAAGTGAGATGAATAGGTTGAAGCATTGATTTTAAATCTTTTGTAAAAATATATAACTTTCTTGAGACAGCACCCACATAAATTATAATCTAATAACTTTTTAGTTCCTCCATAGATTCATCTAATATCCACACCAGAGGTCACTTTAATGCATCTATCTGTTCACCCACTTATTCAGAATATATACAGACCACTGTTGTTTTGTGCCTGGTACTTTCCTAGATACTAAGATACAACTATAAATTTTAAAAATGTTGTAACCTCCCAACCAATACAGGATTGTTTTTTATGATGTCCTTGGATGCTAGTCTGACTACATTCAGCAACAGGAAATTTCCCAGGCATCCAATTGTATTTTTGGACTGGTAAAATTATTTTAAAATTCCATTTGAGATAGGTATGTTTCAGAATACTGAGGGCACAAATGATGTCATATTTCTGAAGTAAGGAAAACCAAATTAAAACAAACTCACCAAGACTGGCAGGAAAATTACTACCAGTCATTCCATGGAAATACATACAACCTCCCCCAAACACCTGTAGATAGAGGTAATGTACACTCGGTTTCATATACACACATACAATTTATTCTGAAGCAAAAATCAAACATGATCTCTCAGTCATGCTCCCTCCACCCTTTGCCCAGAGCAATGGTACTGCATAAAGTGGACCCAGGGAGGAAATAGGGGACACCTCTAAGAGTGTTAATAATAAATAAATAAACAAACAATGACTCAAATCTAAACGAACAAAAAATCACACAGTATTAGTTTCCTAAAAATGTTATAACAAGTTACCAGAAACTAGGTATCTTAAAACAATGGAGGCTATAAGCCTGAAATCAAGTTATCAGCAGGATCTTGCTACTTTCAGCTTCTGGTACTTATCTACAATCTTGGACATTTTTTGGCATATAGATGCATCACTCCAATTTTGGTCATTGTCATCACCTGGCCACCTTCTCTGGGTGTCTCTCTCCCTCTTCTAATGAGGATACCAGCCATACTGAATTAGGGGCCCACCCTACTCCAGTATGACTTCCAGTATGATAATTATCCAGTATGATAATTTTAATTATCTCTTGCAACTACCCTATTTCCAAATAAGGTCACATCCTGTGGTTCCAGAGTTTCAACATATCTTTTTGAAGGACACAATTGGTACTAAATAGTTGTTATAATAAATATGTCAATATGATTTCATGGAAAAGCACAGTCACCAAATTACCCAACACAATAGTCTCTATTCAGAGAATAACATGTGGAAAAATAAGTATTGTGCAAAATTTTTAGACAATCCCCAAAATACATTTTTTACAAAGGTACATCAAGTGAAAAGGTTGGAAAGGTAGCATTTTCGACAATTCTTCTGAAGTAGTATCTTCCACCATTGTTCAATGTGTTGTATGTATGTGCTGTGTTTCTGTGTTTTAACCCCTCCCATGTTCAATGTTTACTTTTTACTAAAGGTATCCTCAAGGCTACACATTTCTGATTAAGTCCACTGTGAATATCAGTGCACAAAGAAATTCAAAAAAGTTGAAAATTTGGTGACAAAATGGTAGAGAATAAATGTACCTTCTAAAGAATTATTTTGTTACACCCCTCCACCATCTCCTATCATCTCTTCCTCCTTTAGTGGGTACAGTAAAACTTCATTTACTGTATTTATTTACTTTCACTTTTGATTTATTACTCCATAAATCTTTTTCCTTTGTTCAATTTGAGTACTTTAGGTTGAAATGGATTTTGTTATAACATCTCATTGAAATTAATAGAATTTTTAAAAACATAATAGCTCATCACCTAATGTTAGAACATTCAAGAACTAAAATCATTAAACTAGTGAGGTATCAATTCAAAGGAGCACAAATAAAACTAAAAGAGAATTTCTCACATACATAATAGAAGCCAAAGACAATGAAACGATTTTTTAAGTTCTGAAAGAAAATAATACCAATCTCTAAATCTTTGTGAAAATATCCTCTAGAAATGAAGGTGAAATAAAGGCATTATTGAAGTAAATAAAAACTGAGCATATATATATATCCATGAGACATTCACTAAAAGAAATTAGAGAGGTACATCTTTAGGCAGAAGAAAAATTATCAGCAAAATGCTGAAGAAATGAAGAGTGAGATGTAACTGATGGGTAAATATTTTTGTAGATATAAGTGAATAATAATTTGACAATAGTTATGCCTTCTGGGTTGAAAGTACATGTATAATTAAAATGTGTAACAAAAGTAACATTAATGGAGGTAGTGGGTAAATGCAGCACCATAAATTTCCAGTATTATCAGGGAAGTACTAAAATCAATCACTGGTATTAGACGATAATGAATGAGAAATGCATGTTATAATCTCTCATGTCGGGGCCACTAAAAGGACAGTGAAAGAATGTATAACCAACAAGTTGTCAAAAGGAAAAAAATGTAATAATATACATACAGGTCCTATAACTAGCAATTTAATTAATAATTTTAACCACAGTCTATGACATCTAATAAGGTAATAGTTGTATGAACAAAATGACCTTGATCTATAATTTCAAGCTTCATCAAAAGCGTTCCAGGAGACTTCCGCCAAGATGGAGGCATAGGTGGAAACACTGTGCCTTCTCCCACAACCAAGTTTGAACACAACAAAGGTTTGGAGAAACAAAGACACAGCCAAAGGACAGAAAATTGAATTATATGGAAGTCCGACTACATCTAGCTGTGCAACGGGGATGGTAAGAGGAGCGGAGCCAGCAGCGGAACAGGGTCGGGCAGGACAGATCCCCCCACCTAGGCGCGCAAGTGGCCCGGACCCAGTCAGGGTGTGGGGCAGACTGACCAAGGTCATACATTCGCGCACAGTGAGACAGACCACGCAGGCCCCAGGGGGTGAGGGCTGACGGCGGTGGCATGCTCGCGTGCAGTGGGACGAAATGCGTGGGCCCGGTGACAGTGGCAGCTATGGCACCCGTAGCTGCAGCAGCGGGAGGCAGCAGGCGGCAGATGGGACGCCATTGTTCCTCTTTGACCCCACCCCCCACATACAACGTCACAACCCAGCTACTGAGTTGCCCTGCTCTAGTGAACACCTAGAGCTCCAATCCTGCTACGTAACAGGCATGAATAGCCCAAAAGATGAGGCAAGAAGAACTCAAAGTCCCAGAGCCAATAACTCTAAGTGACCAAGAGATTGCCAGCCTCTCAGATGCACAGTTCAAGACATTGTTTATCAGGATGCTCACAGAACTGGTTGATTATAGTCACAAATTAGAGGAACATAGGAAGGCTAAACTAATTTAAATGAAGGGAGATGTCCAGGAAACCAATAGTGATGGAAAGGAAACTGGGACTCAAATCAATGGAATGGACCAGAAGGAGAAACAACACATCCAACCAGAAAGGAATGAAGAAATGAGAACTCAAAAAAATGAGGAGAGGCTTAGGAACCTCCAGAACATCTTTAAACGTTCCAACATCCAGATTATAGGGGTTCCAGAACGGGGAAAGAAACAGCCACAAGTGGAACACTTATTTGAACAAATAATAAAGGAGAACTTCCCCAGTCTGGCAAAGGAAATAGACTTCCAGGAAATCCAGGAAGCTCAGAGAGTCCCAAAGAAGTTGGACCCAAGGAGGAACACACTAAGGCACATCATAATTACTTTAGCCAAGATTAAAATGAAGGAGAGAATCCTAGAAGCAGCAAGAGATAAGGGGACAGTCACCTACAAAGGAGTTCCCATCAGACTGTCAGTGGATTTCTCAAAAGAGACCTTACAGGCAAGAAGAGGCTGGAAAGAAGTATTCCAAGTCATGAAATCCAAAGACCTACAGCCAAGATTGCTTTATCCAGCAAACTTTCATTTAGAATGGAAGGACAGATAAAGTGCTTCTCAGATAAGGTCAAGTTCAAGGAGTTCATCAGCACCAAGCCCTTATTATATGAAATGCTAAAGGGACTTATATAAGAAAAAGAAGATGAAAAATATTACCAGTGAAAGGACAGCAAACTCACAGTTATTAACAACCACACCTAAAACAAAAGCAAACCAAGAGGACAGCTAGATCAGGAGTGGAACCATAGAAATGAAGACCACATGGAGGGTTAGCAACAGGGGAGTGGGAGGAGGAGAAGAGGGGAGAAGGTACAGAAAATAGCATAGATGGTAGGTAGAAAATAGATAGGGGGGAGGGCAAGAATAGTGGGGGAAATATAGAATCTAAAGAACTTGAGACACGTGGTTATAAACTAAGGGGGGGAGAATGGTGGGGGAAGGAGTGTGTGTGTGGAGGGGAATGAAGGGGGGGAATAGAACAACTGTAATGGTATAATCAATAAAATATATTTTTTAAAAAATAGAATAAAAAATAAAAATCTGAGGGGCCCAGGCAGGTGGGTCGGTTAGTTGGAGCATCGTCCTGATATGCTGGGGCTGCAAGTTCAATTTCTAGTCCGGGCACATGCAGGAGGCTGCCAGTGAATTCATAGGTGGGTGGAACAGCAAGTCGGGGTTTCTCTCTCTCTCCTGTCCATCAATAAACTAAAAAATAATTTTTTTTTAAGTTGAGAAAAGAATATATGGCCATCAGGGCATATATGGGACACTACTGATTCTCTACTCATAAATATCATCATAATAGTGCCAAAATCCAACCTCTGTCACAAGCCTTTCAACTACAGTTGTGTGATCATTCTAGTCTTAACTAAAAGTCACTATAAACACCATAATCTTTTAACATAGCAAACCAATCTGGATGTAAGTTGTCATCCTAATTTGAAGCAGACAAGTAGGTAATGTGTGTAAAAACATACTGTATGTTCCCAATATGAGTATGACAGTAAGAATACCTGGAAGTCTAAGCTCTCTGTGGGTTTGAATTATTAACCAAAGTTTAAAGTGAGTTCTATAACAACCTTTTACAGAATTACAGAGCTTTGGGCATTTGTTAATCAGGTCTTTTTCTATTGTAAATGACAGAAAACCAACTCAAGCTAGTTTAAGTTAAAAAAGAATTTGTTGACACAGAGATGAAAAGTACAACAAGGATGAAACTGACTTATGAATTTTGCAAGCCAGTTACTCAAAGAACATCATTAGGATCTGTCTCCAATTCTCAACTCCTCTTTTTCCTCCTGTCCCCATTAAATGACCACAAGCAAGTTAGACTTAGAAACCACAATAGAATGAGAATGTCCCTTTCATAATAGTTAAAACAGAAGACCCACAGGGGGCCTTTACAGGCCCAGATTAAGTCATATATGTAACTCTGAAAAACTCTGTGACTGATTATTTGGACCTTGGTCATGAACACAAACATGGGTTCATGACCCTGCACCACATGAACTGAGGGTATGAGTAGAGCAGTTGTCCTTTAAGAAGTGAGGGTGCCATTAACAGGAAATGGAATCAGGTTTTATGAGATTAAAAAAAAAAACAAATATCTATTTTACTTTATCCTAAAATCTCTCTATAATGGAGAAATTTAATTTAATAGAATCTCTGGACCTGATAATAAAACACTTGCATAAATTCATATTCAACACTTTTCTCGGAATATAAAAATCCAGTTTGACACTTGAAATTAGTAAGAGTGTAATTATCATATAAACTAATGTGCTCGTCCATGCAGTGATTCTTCCCCTCCTCTCTAACTTTGTATTACCATTTAAACTGTCTCTTCTGATGGCTCCAACTTGATGGAGACATGTATTTAACATAATTCAAGTTTGAGACAGGTGTGAAGGGAGAAGTATGTTCTGCGTGTTCTATATAATTTATTCATGATTATAGATATTAGGAGTTTAAAATTAGAAACTGCCTAATGTATATTACTTTCTATGTTGTGGAAAGATTTTTAAATTCTGCCTTGGAATAGACCATGACTTTGAAAAATACGCATCTAAACTCTCCTTCGGTCTCTAATTTGGCTGTAGAAATGATAAAGAATACGGGGCTTCCATTACTTCATCCCAGTTAACTGCTGATTTGCTATACCCTGAGCAAAGACTTTCATTGGTCTGAACAAAGACTTTGCGGGGCTTTGCAGAGCTTCACTTGGGCATTGCATGAAAATAAAGAACAAAATATGTGAATCGTATTTCCGCCTTCATTATAAAGAATAACAAGAAAGATATTTAAAAGACCTATACCAAGTCATTAAAGGTGAATCACTCCTATTTCTCTATTGCTTGGCTACGACAAACACCATTAACTCATCAAGTATTCCTCACATTTTCTCAAAATAGCTCTCAGGCAAACACTCAAACAAAGGAGCACAGAAAACAACATTACAACATTATGTATCAGTTTTGTTTTTAAATATGTTTACTTAGCCAGCCAACAAGAACTGAAATTTTATCTTATCTTTAATCAATGATCTTATATGGGTTTTTCTTCAAATCCTGGATCTTTGAGATTAAATTCCTTGGAATTATATCGACCTATAACTCTAGGACTCCAAAGTTATTGAAATGTTCCTTGAATCCTTGCCTAATTTGAAACAGACAGGAGCAGCCCTCCTAAATCTTACTTCCTGGCCATTGGAATACTTGAAGCACCTCTTTCAAGCTGGCTTCCTGGGAATGTCTAAAAACCCGGGGAGCTCGGGAATTGTTCTTTGCCTTGCAGAAGTCCAGACACTGGCTCCAAAGATTTTCATACTCTCCAGGATTCCTTCAGTGCAGAAGACTTCTCCTAGTTACTTTTCCAGATTAAAATCATTTCTTTAAAAAAAAATCACTCATTTAACCAACTCACTTTCATGTTACAAAAATAAGTGCAAAGATCTGCTCCTTTGAGATTTCAACCCCTTTACTTTTTTTTTTAAATGCTCCCTTTAATTGTCTTGGTAAAGAAACATAGCAGTGAATACATTAACAAACATCAGAGCGATGTGATGAGTTTAATACAAACGTGCTTAACCACAGGATGACCATGTGGCTTAACACATGTGGTATCACACACTGCATCTGGGCAGAAGGCTGCTTGGAGAGTTCGCTTATCACACCCTTTTCCCTCATTGTGTGGAAGCAAATTCATAGAAATGAGCGATTCAGTCTCAAGGGCCAGGAAAGCATTCTGGAAATGACATAAGCATTCGTTTCAGCATTGTTTCTACGAAAACCAAGGGATCGTTCTATGAAATGAATTGTTATTCATCAATGTAGTATCCCTCACTTGATCAAATAGCTATGTTAGGCCAAACATTTTATAAAAGGCAAAGTGAACCATATGTTGTAAATGTCTGTTATAAAAAGCATATATGTGTTTCCACAGGAAAGAGTCTACCACTTGATGGAACGGATCCAGTTTTACGGGAGAGCAGTTACAAGTATAGATATGTTCCGTGGCATGCATGATGCTGGCTCCCAGGGACGGACCTGCCTGGCCGTTCCTTTTCCTTCAGCACTTTTCTTGTTCCAGATCTCTCCACAGCCAGACTCAATACTATCCCATCCCCTCAAATCATATAAATTCTGGACAGCCTGGAAATCAACGGACTCAATTACCTCAACATGATCCACTTAGATGCTTTTTGGCAAAGCATTTGTAGCACCTAAGAGCTTTGGGTTGTAAAATTAAGTGCAACTGGAAAGGTGCAAAGGGCAGACTTTGAATTACCAAACTCACAGCAGGTACTTCCACCCTGAACATAACAAGTTCTGTAAGTTTGGAGGTATATTGATAAATAGCTATATGTTATCTAGGGAATTTCCAAGCAGATAAAAATATTCCAACTTGTCCCTCTGATTTAATATTAAATTACAACATGTATGTGAGTTTAGTTGATTTTTAGAATGACTAAAAAATTAGGAATATATTGCTCTAGTGCACAAAGAAACTGACTTGCCCACAATTTAATCACTTCCTAAGAATCTCTGCCTTGTTTAAATCTAACCATTATGAAGCAAACTTGATGTCATTTATGCAAGTTCAAATAGTTCCATCAAATTTCATAGTTAAGATATGATTAGATTCCTTTAGGTTATACTACACATCTCCCCTTACAATTTATGCAATGCTGCCAGTTGACTATCCAGGTCAGTCCTTCACTTACTCAGTTTGTCATATACATGATACTCTAGCGGCTGTGAAGTAGGGAGCAATGTAAGATGCCCTCAAGCAAGTTAACACCAAAACCACAATAACATCAAAACTCATCAGCACAACAAGATAAGCACAAAGGAATTTCCATGGGAGTTTTGAGAAGGGAGAAAATATTTTTGTTTGGAGGTATCAGTTAAGAGTAGCACAACTGACTTTGAAAGAGGGGTAGAATTTTGAAAAAAGTAGGCATGGGAGAGATTATTCCGAGGAGAGAAGGAAGTAAATAGTACAGAAGTGGTAACTTTGGGAGACTGGCACAAGCCTACCTGGTCTACAGATTAGACCACAAGGAGAAAGTTAGTGAACACAGCTGGTAGGGCCAGGCTATGGTACAGCAAACTAAAGGATTTACAGGCAAGTTGGTGACAATGGGGGTAATTGAAGATACTGCACAAAAAGGTGGTAAATGGTATGCTTTGAAGATTAGTCAAAGAAGATGGATGGAAAGACACTCGAGGCCAAGAGATGAGCTAGGACACATTATAATAGTCCAGATGAGAGGAATAGCTGGTCTACATTAGTGCCAAGAGAACCGATGTACAACTGCAGGTTTTCCCCTGAAAGGCCAAGTTTCACCGTGGCACGAACCGTATTGCTTTCATTCAATAAGTACTTGTTGAGTGACTAAAATGCAGTTCCGAGATACTTCAGAACTAATGCAGGCAGACCTATGAAACTGATTAATAATGTGGGAAAAGGGAAGATGATTAAGACTTTGAAACTTTAAAAGCAATATCATAAGAAGAAATTTAGGAGAAGGTTTGGGGTACAGCATTCATTTATTCATTCAGTGAATATATTTGAGCACATACCCTGTGCAGGTACACACAGAATTTTGAAGACTCTGAGTTTGAGGTACTAAGACGCATTCAAATGGAGATCACCAGTAGGTGTTTAAAGGTGCTTGTACATTTAGTGAAGAAAGTCCATGAAAAAAGCATTTTAATGATAGTGTGGCTGGGTCTACTCATGTTTCACATTAAAAATTCTTTTTAGCCTCTAAGTTGCAATGTATTCTTTTGTACAGTAATTTATGACTTCCATTTTAAAGAGAATTGTTTGTGAAACACATTTTGCCTTTTTTTCTTCCAAGGTAAAAATTATGATATAATAAGCCTTATAAAGAATAGATATTGTTCATAAGAAACTCAGAACTTAGTGGTTTAATCAAATATGATAATCCTATCTTAATATCTACATTCTAAAACTGGATTTTAGAATGTTACCAAAACTGGATTTTTACTAAGGAACTATAATCTATCATGATAATGAAGTTAATAAAAACAAAAGATAGCACAAATTTTAAAAATTTTAATTGTTCTCAGAAAATGAGATTTTAATATTTGGATTCAGCTTTTGGAAAAATAAAAGCTTTAGGAAAATGCATGTATTCTACTTAGCTTGTAACACATTTGACATTAATTTCTTTCTAGGAAAAGAGGTTAAATGCTTTGTGGATAGTTATCCACAAAAACAAGATATTAGAAAATATTCAGCCCTGGCTGGTGTGACTTAGTGGACTGAGTGCCAGCCTGTGAGCCAAAAGGTCTCCAGTTCAGTTCCTGATCAGGGCACGTATCTGGGTTGCAGTCAGAACCCCCGCTGGGAGTGGATGAGAGGCAGCCAATCAATGTCTCTCTCACACGCCGGTGTTTCTTTTCCTCTCTTTCCCCCTCCCTTCCCCTTTTTCTAAAAATAAATAAATAAAATCTTTTTTAAAAGTCAACTTCTTTTTAAAAAAAGAAAATATTTAGAGTAATTTTTCTGATAGTTATTTGTAAAGTAAATTCACACTTGACGTTAGGTATGACTTCATTTGGGGGGGATGCAGCAAAGTTTATGGGACAAATGAATAAACTTCAGCGTGTGTGATCTACCAGTGCCATCTATGCTTCAGTGACTAATATTTCTTTAGTATTCTCCCTGGCATCTGTACACATTCAAATACAGTATAGGGTGTGTGTGTGTGTGTGTGTATAATTTACTTTTCTTCTAAATTGTTAGCATCTTCCTCTAATCTCAATAAATAAACATCTATACCAAGTGGTTACTAAATTAATTGTGAGTGAATCGTGATAATTTTATTTATCTTTTTGATTAGGGATATGGCAAGAACACTTTTCAGTTTTAATCCATAGTATAAAACAGGCCATTTAACTTAAAGAGCCTTAAGAGCTCTCCTAAATGTGTGCTCTTTGGGTGATACAGCGCTTTTGCCTTCTGAGGCTTCTGTTTCCCCATTGGTTCATTCCTCGAGATAAATAGTTGTTTCTGTATTTTACTGGAAATAGAATATGCATAATTGAACCCAATGAGCAACCTCTGTCCTTAAAATGCGCCGTATCTACATGGCATATGCAAAGTTAAACAAGGAAAGCCCGCAGTCTCCTGCTGTACTAAGGCACAGTAAAGCAGTCGTGGTTCACGTCTCAATGGGGAACTTTGAAAGAAAGCTTTTGATTCTCAGGTGATTTAAACATATAATAAAAGTGTAATGTATACATTGAAATTAAGAACAAACTGACAGTAACCAGAGGGGAGGTGAGAGGGAATAATGAGGGGAGAAGGGGGAAGGGTTTTCGTGAACATCTATAAAGAACACATGGACAAAACCAAGGGGGGTGGGATCAGGGGTGGGAGGTGGAGATGGCTGGGGGTGGGAGGGAGTGATGGGGAAAATGAAGAAATTGTACTTGAACAACAATAAAAAACCATATATATTTGTATATGTATATATATACACACACAAATCAAGATGAAAATAATTTCTGAATTATATCTAGTAGGGATGACACCAGGAAGAATTTATTTTAAGAGACCAACTATGGCAATAAAAAGAAACTTGCCCACGAGGGTGTAAATGGTTTAGCTATCATATTGGGTACTTGAAAAGTTCTCAACTAAGTAAAGAAATGAAGTGGTTCTTTAGCAAACGAGTGGCATTTTAGGAGAGGATTTCTGTTAGGCCTTGGATAAAAGTGAGCTACTACTCTGGAAAGACCTAAAACAGGTGTCCAGGGGCCCTCCACTGTACCCCGGCACTGGGTGGGACTTGCATGCCGTAGCCTTCAGCTCTGTCATGACAACAGTAAACCACTTATAAAACTTTATTGAAGACAGTGTGCGTGTTTAAGCTGACCGTGTTGACCAGATCCTTAATAAATTTGGAGCTGTTGGCCATTTAAGGATATTCACAGACAACAGTAGAACTTTTTATTTTTGCTGCAATAATTGACACAAAAAGAACTTCATGTGGTGACTATTGTTACAAGCTTCCTTGGGAAAAAAATGATACAACACAATGTTTTCACCTCATTTGTTCTCTCTTTCCAGCTAATGTGATGTTGCATTAAATCTTCCCTAAGGCCTGGAGTCTGACTGTGACAGACTTTAATTTTCTAGTAATAAACTTGAAAGAAAAAGTAGAAATGGAAAAAAATAGAGCATTAAGTTTAGTAAATATGGCCTAGGCCATTTTCACTTATAATTTATCACTCGCTCCACAAATAATTATTGAGTCCCAACTCTGTGTCAGGTACTGTTTCAGTTACAGGGAATATAAAAATGAACCAAACTGAACAATTATCTGCTCTAATGAAACTCACATTGTACTAGAAGGCAAAAAATAAACTAGTAAACAAATACATTAGAAACAATTTTAGTCAGTGCTTTGTGCTGTGAACAAACTATGGAGGGGACTACGGCAGAGTGTGGGGATGCTGTTTTAGATTGGGGAGTTATTCCTAAGTACACTGGGAGCCCACAAGATGGTTTTAAGCAGTAAACACACAATTTACATTTTTAAAAGAAATTTTAGGCTGCTGGGTGGATATTAGGTCATTATGGTAAAAAAGCAAAAACAGGGCAACCAGTTACAAAGTTATTGTAGCAACCAGGACAACAAAATGGTGCAGAATTGGAAAGAGCAGAAATATATTGGGTGTATATTTTGGTGATTGGGCACACAAGACCTGCCAAAGGTTTGTGTATGAGGAGTTACCATAAAGAAAGTAATAAATAAAACTTCTTAATTTATTTATATAATACAGTGCTGCTTATTGACATGGAAAATGCCTGGAGAGAAATAGGTTTGGGGGGAAGGCTTTTCAAGGGTGCTATTATAGCCCTTGTATTAGGATAGGATATATTATGCTAGAGCAATAATATCAACAAAAATCTCAGTGACTAACATAACAAAGATTTCCCACAGGTTATCAGGGGGGCTGTGTTCCACACAGTCTGTCGGAGACCCAGGATGACAGAGGTTCCACATGTCATAGGGACAGAAATTGAATCACAAAGCCACCCCAGTTGTCATAAGAACAAAGAGAAACTGGAGAGTCACTGCAAAACAGTTGGGTTTGCATTTCATTAGCTGATTAGTTGCATGGCCCTGCCTAACTTGGAAAAGTCTGTGAAATGCAGAGGGGCAAACTGATCTTCATTGAAAGAAGATCAGTTGTCTGTGCTATACACCTATGGTTTCTGATATTCCTATTAGTCATTCTTGTTTATTGTTTCTCATTGGACACCATGCAAGTTATTGAGGTTTTAGTCAATGATTAGAAGTGATTCCTTATTAAACCAATCACTAAGAGCTAAAACAATCATGTATTAATTAATACATTCATTTGGAACTGAAGATTCCGGAGTAGTAGATAACTTTTTCTATCAAAGTCTCAACACAAACTACATAGTACACTTAATTTAGATTAATTCAAGCACAATTTGAAATAATCTTTTAAAAAAAAAAAACGAAGATGTGGGTAAGTGTA
The DNA here is from genome assembly GCF_014824575.4 of Sturnira hondurensis. NCBI lineage: Eukaryota > Metazoa > Chordata > Mammalia > Chiroptera > Phyllostomidae > Sturnira > Sturnira hondurensis. The sequence continues at coordinate 33,817,337 of NW_028076767.1, forward strand.
GGGAAACCATACAGATAGGGCATAGGAACTACAAAGGATATAGTATAGGTTAGTAAACAGGGTCCTTACCACTCTGAGGCCCAAAGAGATGAGAGGAAGAAGTATTTATCAGAACTCAGGAGAGAGTGGTATAGAGGATGCAGCCTTTATACAAGAACACAATCTTCAATCAAAGGAAACCTCACAAAGAAGAAGGAGTGGAATGAATACCCTGACCTTCTCTCACTGCTTCCCATCTCCTGGCATCACACTTCCTGACTTCAAAACTATAGGAATCAAAAGCAGTGTGGTACCGACATAAAAACAGATATGTTGATCAAGGGAATGGAGCAAAGAGACCAGAAGTAATCCCATGTATATATGGTCAATAAACTTTTGAAAAAGGAGCCAAGAACAGACAGTTGGAATTGTCTGTTCAATAAATGTTTCTTGAAAAACTACACAGTCACATGTGAAAAAAAGGAACTGGACCACCATAGTACACAATACACAAAAATCAACTCGAAATGGATTAAAGACTTCAACATCAGGCCTGAAACCCTAAAACTCCTGCAAGAAAACACATGAGGTAGCTCCTTGACATCACTCTTGGAAATTACTTTTTGGATTGGACACCAAAAAGCAAAGACAACAAATGCAAATATAAACAGGTAGGACTACACCAAACTAACAAGTTTTTTCACAGCAAGGGAAACCATTAACCAAATGAAAAGATAATCTATGGAATAAGAGAATATATTTGCATACTACATACCTGACAAGGGGTTAATATTCAAAACATGCAAGTGACTCATACAACTCAATAGCGAAAATAAGTTAATAAATAAATAACCTAATTTTAGAATGTGCCAAGGATTTCATAGAGATTTTCCAAAGAGACATACAAATGGCCAACGGGTACATAAAAAGATGCTAGACGTTATTAATCATTATAGAAATGCAAATCACAACCACAACCAAATCTCAAGCCCATTAAATGTCTACTATCAAAAAGACAAGAGACAACACGCTGGTCAGATGTGGATGTAAACTGGTACAGCCAATATGGGAAAGAGTGTGTAGGTTCATCAAGAACTTAAAACTAGAACAACTGTATGATCTAGCAATTCCACATCTGGTATATACACAAATGAAATAAAATCAGAATCTCAGTGAGGTGTCTGCTCTCTTCTGTTCATTAAAGCTTCTTAACAATATTCAAGGAATAAAAACACTCTATCTGTCAGTGAATGAATGGATTAAAACTTGTGGTATATATACACAATGAAATATTGTTCAGCAATAAAATAGAAGGAAATCTTGTCATCTGTAACAACATGGATAAAACTGGAAGGCATTATGCAAAATGAGAAAAGCCAGACAGAGAAAGACAAACACTGCTTGGTCAATTCCACCTTTATGCAGAAGCTAAAAAAAAATTCAGACTCACAGAAACAGAGCACAGTGGTGGTTGTTGAGGGCAGAAGGGTGGGCAGAGGAGGGTGAGGCTGGCAAAAGGTGGAGGCAGAGATGGAAGAGGGTATAAGGTGTAAAAATAGTAATAAAAAATACAAGAAAAAAGGGGGGAAAGAACCTATAGAAAAGACAAGATAATAAAAAAAATGAAAATCCACCCAGAATCTTAATACCCAGAGAGAAAAATAAACAAATTAAAAAAAGAATAAAGTTTTAGGATCTAATGTATATACAAATATAACTCAAATTCAAACAAAAAAAGAGTAGAACTTCAATGTTCCCACAAAAAAAGCTAAATACGTGAAGTGATTGATGCGTTAATTAAATGGGGAAAATCCATTCATGCTGTGAATGTAATATCAAATTATTATGCTATACACTTTAAATATACTACAATTTTACTTGTCAATTATACCTCAATAAAGTAGAATAATAGATAAATATTATTGACTTCTCTGAACCAAAAAAAAGTAACAATTGAAGTCATGGGCAAATGTCATCATGTAGGGAACATGCATGGAGCAAATGACTGAGGATGGAATCTTAAGAAACACTGCATTTAACATGTATTATAACTAGGAATACCCACTACATGTTATAGTAAGCCAAATGGTATTCATATTCGATAGAAATATCTTTTAAGTACTTTTGACACTGAAAAATATTCATAAGGGTAGCTGAAACAAACAAACTACACATTTATCAGAATTAGGAATAGCAAACAGACAACTTCCTCTCTTCTCTCTCCCCAGAATCCTGGCCTTCCTTGGGCTGCTGCATTTCGGATTTTGCCTCTCAGCCACCCGGCACTTTCAGTGGGCCACACACAGCGCCCCTCTGGTTGGGAGGGGTGGGAAGAGAAATGGGAGGATCTTTCTTGCTTTTCTGGGTTTCATCTTCATTCCCTCTCTTTTTGGGTTGTTTTTTCTTTAGGCCAGAGAGTCACTTTCCACTGCTTCTGCCTATTTTCTTTTTCCTAGCTTTCCAACCAGTTCTCTGAACAATTTCTTCTCAGCCAGTCTTCCAATTACACCCCGTTCTATGAAATATTTGCTCACTGTAGTTCCAGGTGCTGGAACAAGGAAATTTCATTTTCTCCTTAAGTTTAAGGTCAAAGGTTAGGTTGGACCACTGCCAAAAGAATCCCTGCACTGCTCTGCACCATTTCCTGCTGGTGCGAGGCTGGGAGGCAGGAAGCCGAGCCCACCAGAGCAGGAGAAGGGAGAGATGTCTGCAAAACAGCTGAGTGTGGAAGAAGCAGAGAAGTTGAAAACTGATGATTTGTGACTAATGTGTGAATTTTTGACTACTCTCTAAACCTATTAATCTCATCCATCTAGCTCAATAAATAAATACTATGTTGAAGTTAAGATTTTTTGGTCTAAAAGTTACTAATGGCGTCATTACCGGTTTCTGCAAAGCTCTCTAAATATAACAGGGTGCTTGTCAGCTGACTGCTATTTCGAATATATCCAATTGAAATTTGGTTCCTTCTTTTCAATCATCATTTTCCATCACTCTGTTCTGACTTTCAGTTCCAGTTAACTGATCGCAGCTGATCTTTTTTCCTGCTGGCAATGAGAGGAAAGCATTAGAAGCCTGTGCTACTACACAGTCATCTATTATCAACTGAAAATCTGGCAGATACAGAAGGGAAATCAGGCTGCAGGGGTCTTTATCCGACCTTCACTGTTTCCGTCTATTTTAGGTTAGAAAAGGTTTTAGAAGTTAGGGCTATTTCATGCAACGGTTCATAAATTCTGGGAGAGTTATACAAAACCATAAAGGCAGATTTCATAAACAATGGGGTTTGTATAATATCCTGTGACCATTTCTCCTCTTTCTCTAATTGTTCAGAATGTTCAGTGTTAAATTTAAATGTCAATAATCTATAAGTATAACATATTTCTAGTGATGAAAGGGATTTCATGAAATCCTGAATCACAGATTGTAGAGTTCTCAGAGGTGATCTATCTGATTTAAATAATATTGGATAAGAAGACATATAAAATAATAAGCAGAACAATCTTGTGCAAATATTCTAGTATAATCTTTGCTAGGAATTTATCAAGAATAAGTGACAGAGTTCTCATTTGACTAGGGAAAGCCCAGCTTTGATTATCTTCATGGTGCCAGCTATGGGCTGAATTGTATTCTCCCCAAATTTCATATGTTGAAGCCCTAACCTCCAATGTGATGGTGTTTGGTGCTGGGGCCTTTGGGAGGTAATTCAGGTTAGATGAGGTTATAAAGCTGTGGCCTTCAAGATGGTGTTTGCAGCTTTATTAGTCTAGGAAAAAGGGGAAGGTATCCATCTATAAGTCAGGGAGAGGGTTCTCACCAAAACCAAAATAGCTAGCACCTTGAATTTGACTTCCCAGCCTCAATAAATGTAAGAAAGAAATATCTGTTGTTTAAGCCATTCAGTATACGGTATTTTGTTATAGCAATCTGAGCAGATTAATACAGTGTCCAGGTGGAAAAATAACTTGCTTAACAAAGGAGTAACCAAAATCACCAAAGATAATTTCCCAAAGTTACCTCAATTATGCCTAGAAGAAAACAGTGTCTTATAAAGGCACATTATTAGTTAACTCTTTCCATCAACTCCCACATTTAATTCATAAACCAGCTTTATTACTCTATCACCAAATGACTGTATAATAACTCCAACTATTTCTTTTCATTCTACTAAAACCACCACCATATTTCACCCAAACAGTACAGTAGCCCCCACACACACATGTATCCCAGCTTTATTTCTGGGCCAATCTCCCCACAGTAGCCAGGGTGGCCTTTTTAAGATATAACCCATTCACCTGCTTAAAAATCTGCAATGGCTTTTCATTGCACTTCAAGTAAAATCCAAACTTCCTCCCCAGTTTAGAAAGCTCTGTACTACTTGGGCCCTCATGGCCTCTGCAATCCAGTCTCACGTCACTCTCCCCTTCAACTTCACTGTTTCCCCAACTTGCCCATCAGCCACATTCCCGCCTTAGGACTGTGGTGCTAGTGCCCTCTTCTTGAGATCCTCTTTCATCTCCACCTGGCTGACTTCTTGTCATTCAAGTCTCAGTTTAAGCGTCAGCTATTCAGAGAGGTTTTCCTGACCACACAGCCTAAAATAAGCACCCTGTCGTTCTTCATCCCACCACTCTGCTTTGATTCTGCCGAGTATGTATTGCTGACTGCTATTTTGCTTACTTACTGGTACATATTTACTTATTGAGTGTAAGCTCCCTGGGAGCCAGAACTGGTTTGTCTTACTCATAGCTGTATCCCCAGATCCTAAAAGGGAGCCGAGAAAAGAGTTACTTACATACATTTTTAACGAATAAATAAATTATATAATTTCACAGGATGAAAGGGGTCTACCTATGAAAATGTATTTCTATCATCTTCCATAGTACCAGAAATTTCTACAATTAGAATCATTTCTATGACTAAAACTCTATTAAAATGTAAATGTATAAGTAAAATGACCTACTAAAGTATAATTATTCATTTAAATCTTTATATAGTTAGTTTGTTTATTCATGCTTGATTTAAAAACTACATTTGCTTCAACAGAATGACTTGTAAGAGGGGGGGGAAGTGTGAAATTTAGAAGTTACTCCCCAGAAAGAGAAAGTAGCATAACACCAAAGTCCTGACCAGCTGAAGTATATAATGGAGGGAAATGAGTGATAGGGTCACCAGAGCAAACAATCCCACACAAGTTCTGCTCTTAGGAAAGTGTATGTACTGAGTAATGAAATGAACCGAGGAACTCAATTTTAGATCTCGTTTTTTCTCTCGAGTGTTCTGTTCTCAGTCATCGGCTACCATCTCTGTGAGTCAGGCAGGTTGTGTTGTCGCTTCAACCCACCACAGTGGAGAAACCAAGACCCTCCGCCATATGGTTAATCTCTGCTGGACCTGAGATCAAGCCTCAGCTCCTATTCTAAGGTACCCATTTGCATACCTAGATCAGAAAACTCACTAAAAATTCTATGAGCTGGTAAAATGATTGCATGCCATAAATAATGTGAGAGGCGTCAGGGGTAGTGTTTGAAGGGAAGAAATTTATAGGATGAAGCTACTTAAAAAACATCCATAACCCTATTTCACCCACCTCCAGAATGTTGCTGGTGTACTTACATCATTTAATTTCACTTTGCTCTGTCATTCATTTATTAAATATTCAACAGATTTTTATTGGGCACATTTGAAATGATAGGCATCTCTCTAATTGTCCATTTCATGGTAGAAAACAAAATTAATTCCCTTTGTTTTACCTTATTATAAAGATATTATAAAGTATGCAAGTTCCTGAATGGCAAAATGCATTTTTTAAAATTCAAGTACATAGTCTCTCCCCTTGGTCATCTTTTATCCTCACTCTACTGCCAAATGAATATTTGTTGAAATTAATGAAATTTAAAGAAGGCGGTGAGGGTTGGGTGGAGGTGGAAGAAGGTATAAACTGGATAAAAGGTAATGAAAAAAATACAATTAAAAAAAGGAAGAAAGACATCTAATTGAATGGGACAAATTGGAATGGACTTCCATGTGTTCTGATCCCACACCCTATCTTGTGCTGTCTAGGGCATAAGTAGCAAACAACTGAAATCACAAATCAGTGTTTCTCAAAGTATTATATTTGGACCATAAGCATCAGAATTATCTAGGATATTTGTTAAGATTTAAAATTTTAAAGCCCCAGCATGGATCTACTAAGTGGAAATCTCCTGAGAAAATCTGCAGGCATCTTAGAGATCCTTAGACCCATTCAAGTTTAAAAAACACTGCTGTAAGCCTCAAGTTACAGCAAGAGACAATAAAACAATATACTCTACTGAGAGGGCAAAAATCACTTATAAATATTATTTTGGTATCTCTTCAGTTGTCTCAAGTTCAATTGCTAGTACTTGTTAGACAAATTACTACAAAAAAATATGAAGCCACTTTGGATAAGTCCCTGAAACTCATATATTATCTGAGGTTTATCAGGCATAAATGAGCCGTGCCTGAATGAGCCGTGGACATTCTGCAAAGAGCAGACAGCTTTTCTCCAAAAGATATCAAGTGATAACTAACTTTGGTCCTTTTATTTCAACTGAATAATTAACTCAAACAATAAGCTGCTTTATGGTCTAAATGTCTCTTGACAACTGTTCCCATTTCTACTTGACTTTAATGCTGAAAGATCTGGCTGATTGATGCCAAGTACATAGATTACTATCACTTTTAATAATATAACTTCAGTTATTACAAATTTAATTGTGAAATCAGAACTATATTTTATTGATAGGAACACTTGTTTTTCCAAGTGAAAGTAACTTGCATTGTTGTGGTAATTCTACCTCAATTATCTTGCAGTGTTTTTTGGTTTTTTTTTTTACCATAATGTATCACCTTCTCAAACTATTCGTAACCTCATCAAGGCAGTTAACTAATGAAATACTTTAAATTACTTCCCCAGATACTGTCAGAACATAATGACATGAAAATAGCCCTATTATGTAACAACACTAGATTTTTATTTTAGTCCTCCGCTTGAATGCTTAAAAAATAAAAAGGAAGAGTACTTCTATGGATTAAAATATACGTCTCATGAAACTCAATTAAGAACAACTTGTTCTGTTTTTTAACTATATTTTTAAAGATGTTGTGTTGTATATGTCTTTATTATGGCTATTCATTTAAGGCTGGGTACCTTCAAACTCACCAAATTTATTTTCCCTACTCTGAAAAGAAAACGACTACTCCAAACCACTGGAAAAACTTTTTTAGCCCTAGTGGTTTTTATTTTACCATTAGTCAGAGATTCAAATTAACTAGTTTTTATTTCACAGGTTCATCTACTTTGTATGCTACTTTATTTTATTCCTTCTTGTATTGCAAATGATGTATAAACCTAGGCCACCTCCCCAATAAGGCCACTGATATTTAATTTATTGATTCTAACATAAGGAGTGATCAGATTTGAAGCAATTGGAAGGATGAGTTTTTAATCTAAGGTCCACAGAGTTCTGAGCTATCTCCAGAATCGTATCAGCAGCCAGAATCTAGGGAGACAGAGTGGCGCTGGCACCATACTACCATATTCACAGTGCAAGCCCAGGGCCTCTCCAGGCCCAGCTTCCTACTCCACGCTTTACTCTCACCCTTCTTCCCAGAGAGGGTCCCTGAGAGGCCAGAAGTGTCTAGGACATGTGTTGTCGGACATCGTAAAAAAAGAATCAGATGGCTGTCAGGGAAATCTGAGAGGCTATTGAGTGGTAAAGGAATTAAACTTGACTAAGATTCAATCGGTTCGACCAGAAGATGAAAAGCAGCAGTTCCTCTCTCCTGTTCCCACATTGACAGGCAGACATCCTCAGGCTATTTTTGTAGAGTTGTGAAGGGACTCTAGAATGAGAAAAGCTGAAAGTAGCAACATGCTTTCCCACACCTTTTAGGTCAGGTGATTGGAGTGGGTATTGGGGGGGTATTGTGGTTGAAGGGATGGGGAGAATTGGCAGATATAGCAAATACAGGACACCAGTTAAACTTGAATGTCAGTTTAAAAAATGAAAACTTTTTTACTGTAAGTATGTCTCATGCAATATTTGACAAATAATCATACTAAAATAGTATTCATTGTTTATCCAATGTTCATACCTAATTGTGCAGCCTGTATCATTCTCGACAAGGAGGAGTCACTAGAGGTCCGAGTGATCTTAAGCCTCCCGTTGGTCTCTGGAAGGGCAGACTGAAGGGAGCCTTGTAGGGAAAGAAATGCAGGGAAAGACCATAAGAAGAAGTAGTAAAAGAGTCACTGGACAAAGACAACAGAGAACAATGGGACAAAAATACCTTCTACAAAGTTTATTCCATCTCATCAAAATGGGAAGAAGATGAAACCTGTCATCTGATCACTCAGCAAACTGATGGCTTAGGTTTGGGAGAGACATGGCTGACTCAGAGGAGGTGAAGTACTTTAGAATTTAGCACAGTCTTAATCTGCTCACTACCAAGGGCAGTACTTCTCCAGAATTTGCAACATCTCTAAACACTATCAATTTGGAACATAACTTTATAATAATAAATACTTTGTAAGGGAAAAAATAGCTCAGCGGCTTCTCTGAAGCTTGCCAAACATCTGGCTGAGTAGTCAGGTGAGCTATCTCTCATGAACAAGCCTCATGCAAGGTTTCATCTTATGTAGCTGTTTTTTCCCTCTGGTTCTTCCTGTCAGGTACCAAGGGAAATCTGCTGTGTAGAAATGTACTATTTTACTTTTAATTTCTTAAGACCATAACTGTTTATTTGAAGTCATGAGATCCATGGATGATCAATTTGAATTTTATTCAAATCATTCTTCATCTAGAAATGCGAAGCTTTTTTGTTTAATGACCTGTGTTTCATTAGATTGAATTAAATTCTCCCAAGATTCAGAACTTAAAATCCATATGTCCAGGCAAATAATATTACAACATTCTGAATCTTTTTATGATTTTCTCTAGGGAAACATTTATAAACTTTGGTAAGTAATAGGTTGCAAAAATACTTAGCAAAAATATTATGCTGTGATTCGTTATTCGATCTTCTTTAAAAGATTAGCTTTTATTGACTTTTCTTCTTTTATCTTACCACAGAGTGTTTACCAGAGGCCCTGACTTACGTTCCAGGAGTTTGAAATCAAGGGAATATTAATAAATGATGTTCATTTTTATTTCATTTTTATACAAGTCAGAAACCTTATTGTATCACTCAGAGTAATGACATTGGACATCAATTAGAAGACAGGCAATAAATGAAGCTGAAAAATTAGTTATCTTTCAGAAAGAAATATTAATTCTCTACCTCACACTAATGTTCACCTGCTCTTTGGTTCCCATTGCCCAGTGATCTTCTTGGGCAGGACAGGTTTTAAGAAGTCTCTGACTATCACTGTCCATGGGCTCCCGATTTGGCCCCAGGAAATCTCACCTTTGCCCCAATGTTGGTGGAAGTGCAACTTGCTTCTTTGAGGACCCTCCCTCATTCCTCTGCCATCAGAAAGTGGCAGGGCCAGCTCCAGCTTCTAGGCTGTAGACCCTGCAGGCATGAGTCAAATACAAACCTTGGAGCCCCTCAGATCCTAAAGGACACAGACGAATTGTATACTTTATCATCCTTCTGCCCATTACCTTCACTGGGGACATGGCTGGGGAAGGAGAAAATTCCAACACACAGACAACTCTCTTCAAAATCCCCTCAGCCTCTTCAGTTTCACCTCTTCTGTGAATGTGATGTGTGAATGTGTGACAGATTATTGCTAAGGAAATACATGTTGCACCACACCATTCATAAGTGCCATGTAGGTTCTCAAGCACCTTCCTTTAGAATGTGAGAGTCCCCAACAATGCTGTCGGTTTTTTTACCTGTCCTGAAACTCCAAGACACTGTGACCTTAATACTTTGTTCTACCGTGAACATACAACCCCCAGCCTTGTTTATTCTAATTCCCGTTTCTCCTACCCATTTTCTGACACCCCATAGCTGCTCCAGGACCACGTCTTTTACAAAATATCCCCCCAAATAATTCTTTACCTATCAGATGTAAACCTAACTTTCCTTTCTCTTCTTTTACCTTTCTCTTAGTCTTTTCCAAATGGTTAAAAAAAGAATTCTTTTGGAAAAAGTAGAAGAGGTAAAAATGAGCTACCAATTATAGCATTTGCTCTTCATAGGCAAGGATAATGTGAGGAAGTCAGTTAACAGTCAAATTAATGAATTGTCCCATCCCATATGAGGGAATCTAGAGTACAACGTGAACTTGTTCAAGTTCACACAACTAATTAGAGACAGGTGTCAAGATAAACTTCCTGGGACCAAGAAATTTTCTGATGAATCAGATAAATGATATTACACTTTGTGGATGAGTTAGGAACAATTTAAACAATTTAGGAAGTTCACATGGAGGCAGAGACTGGAGTGGCACAATTGTAAGCCCAGGAATGTCAAGAGTTTCTGGCAGCTACTAGAAGCTAGGAAGGGCCAAGGAGAGAGTCTTCAGAGAGAGCATGGCCCTGCTGACATTCTGACTGAATTTCTCACCTCCAGCAGTAGGAAGATAGCTGCCATGAGACCTCCTGCCAGTGGCCATGGGGGTGAATCATCATAAAAGTGGACCTTCCAGCCCCGATCGAGCTTTTGCATGACAACCACTCCAGCCAACAACCTGACTGCACCCACCTAAGAAACCCTGAACCTGAACCCCAACAAAGCTGCTTCTAAATTTGGACCCACAAAAACCATGTGGTAATAAATATTCATTGTTTTAAGCCATAAATAAATAAATAAACAGGAAGTATTAAATATATTACTGTATTGCTGATTTGGAAGCCATTTTTAAAATAGCAACTCTGGTTGCTTGAATGAGTAAGATGTTTACAACAAATTATTCTATCAATTCTAATGAGACAAGCAACCAGCCTCCTAAATCATTCAGGTTGCTTGGTCATGTCAATCACGTTTGACATCATTTCTCAATGAGCACAATAGTCTTAGGACTTTGAATTCCTGCTGCTTTGATGGAAGCACATCTGCTGCTATTATTAGATTTAGTCACAAGAGAAGAATTTCCATAAAAGTTTATTTCTTTCCTGAAAAAAAAAATCACTGCCTACTATCTGTCTAGTCCTGTGTTAAATAGGTGGGAGTTATAAGGATGAATAAAACATATCCAGCCTTCTGAAAACTGACATTTTTATTTTATAAATTCAATATATTACACATATAAAAGTGAAAGTGCCAATATAAAATAATAGGGGTTAGAAGATGATTCTCAATAAATATTTTTTGAATGAGTGAATGACCACTCTTTGAAGATGACACTTGAAATGACATTTGAAAATGGGCAGTATGTGAACATGCAAAGACTGAAAAAACATCTGAAGTCAGAGGGCGTAGCATTAGCACAGGCAGGTGGGAAAGCACAGAGAATAGAAACCGTCAGTACAATTTGTGCTTTGCACTTCATTCGGCACTTTACAAATTTTATCTAATTCCACCATCATAGTAATGATGTTTTTATCCTGACATTACAGATGCCAAAAGCTAACATTTATACAGTGGGTATTGTTCACCGGGTATTGTTCTTAAGATATATATAGAGATATATGTATACATATCTATATATCTATATCTATATCTATCTATATATATATATATATAGTGTCAATTAATCATCTTAACAAAAAATGTTATGTGAACAATATGATTGTCTTCACTTTCCAATAAAGAAAATAAAGATCGGGAAGAGGAAATCTTGCCCAAATGCATGCAGTAAGTAATGACAAAGCCTGGCTACAATTCCAGGTCAGTTTAATTTCAGAGGCTTTCCTTTAAATTTCTGTTATACTCCTCTAGAAAATAAGTTCCATTTGGTGTGAACAAATATAAAGAGAAGTGAAAAAAAAGTAAGAAAAGTAAACCAGGCTTAAATGTTTGGCAATGTTTGGGTTTTATTTTATGGACAATAGAAAGTTATTAAGCCTATTTATAGGTCCTGAGTTTTAAAACACCATTTATGCCAAAAATGATTATTGCTTTTCAATCTAGATGTTAAAGAGCTCAGAAATGCACTTCTTCACGCTTGCTTTTGCCAGGTACAGGAGAGGCAGACTCTGTAATAAATAACCTTCCACAAACTTTACTTAGTGGTGGCGGAAGGGAGTGTGGCCAGTGAGATCTTCCAAAGACTTAGGGAAAAGGATCAAAACCAGTGATCCAGCCAAATCCTGAACACAAATGTATTTCATCTGTTTTACTCATTGTTTAAATGTTGGACATTTTTGCATAAAAATTTGAATTTCAGGCTTTTCATAAACACTCAGCAGCAGGTTTCACAATACCATATCACATGGCAGTGTTCCCTGCCACAGAGCACTCTGTCCTCTTTAGACAGCTCATGCTCTCCAGCTGGCCACCGTCCCTAAATCTCTGTATGTGTTTTCATTTTTCCCTTCTTTTATCTCTTTCGACTTTGCATGACTAATTGTAAAATAGTTCAAACATGCAAAAAGACATAAAATAAGAAAACAGACACATATCTACCCAACCCACCATTTGATTTAATACACTTCATCATACTTGCTTGATATCAATGTTTTGATTTTTAAAAATTAAACATTATGAAATTCTTAAACATCATTGGTGGGGGGTCAACGCTGCTACAAGTACTCCAGAGAACCATCTGGTCATACCTAATAAAGTTCAAGATCTGCAGATGTAGCCACATCTAAAAACTCATATATAGGCACAAGACAGACGACTTCCTATTCACTTACAATCAACCCACTTCATTTATTTATATTATCTGCCTGGCCTGTTGGTATTTGCAACATCTAGGTTTGAAAAATGGCAAAATTTGAATTTATTTTTTATTAAGTTTACTAGAAAAATAGTATTGCTTAAAATAGACATTTCAAGATTTGAGTCCAGGGAAACAGAATTTGGGATTACTTCCCGCGTGTGCAGCAGGAGAGTTTCAACACCAGTGATCCTCAGACCACTAGTTCTTTGCGCTTTTAATTAGTTTTAGGTGGAACACTCAGTATTTCATTTTTAAAGGATTCAGTGGTCAAGTAAATCTGAAAAAAAATTATTGGATTAGACAAATCCATGGACATTTTTCTTGCAGAACTCAGCAGAACCTTTCTATTAAAATGTGAATTGTGACTTTTCAAGAGATAAACTATCCATCTTTTTTCTGCAGAACATACTCTGGAAAGCAGTTTACCTACCAGACCTTTATTTTGCCTTTTAAGATTTGGTAAAGTATAAGCAAACCTATGTGTTTTCTTAAAATAATCACATATTTTAAGAAAATAATTTGTCCACATGGTTTTTAAGAAATAACTGTGATCTTTTCTACATTAATTCTCTATTGCAAAAAATGAAACTCGAGCACCAACTTACACCATACACCAAAATAAATTCAAGTTGGATAAAAGACTTAAATATAAGCTGTGAAACCATTGAAGTCCTAGGGGAGAGCATTGGCAGGAAAATCTTAGATATTCCACGCAGCAATATTTTTACCGATACATCCCCTAGAGCAAAGGACATAAAGGAAAGAATAAACAAGTGGGATCTCATCAAAATTAAAAGCTTCTGCATGGCTAAAGAAAACAGTATCAAGACAAAAAGAGAAGGAACTGTTTGGGAAAACGTATTTGCCAATGATACTTCAGACAAAGATTTAATCTCCAAAATATGCAAAGAACTCACACGACTCCAGTCAAAGAAGACGAGCAATCCAATTAAAAAATGGGCAAACGACTTGAACAGACATTTCTGCAAGGAGGACATACAGAGGATCCAGAAACACATGAAGAGGTGCTCAATATCACTTGCTATCAGAGAGATGCAAATTAAAACCACAATGAGATACCACTTTACAACAGTGAGAATGGCTATCATAAACAAAGCAATAAACAACAAATGTTGGAGAGGGTGTGGGGAAAGGGGACTCTGGTCCACTGTTTGTGGGATTGCAGACTGGTACAACCATTATAGAAAACAGTACGGAATTTTCTCAGAAAACTAAAATTGGACTTGCCTTTTGACCCAGCAATTCCACTGCTGGGATTGTATCCTAAGAACCCTAAACCGCCAATCCCAAAGAACCTGTGCACCCCAATGTTCATAGCAGGACAATTTACAATAGCCAAGAGTTGGAAGCAACCTAGTTGCCTGTCAGTAAATGGATGGATCAAAAACTATGGTACATATACACAATGGAATTTTATGCTGCAGAAAGAAAGAAGGAGCTCCTACCTTTTGCAACATCATGGATGGAACTGGAAAGCATTATGCTGAGTGAAATAAGCCAGGCAGTGAAAGACAAATACCATATGATATCACCGTTAACAGGAATCTAAACAACAAAACAAACAAGCAAGCAAAATATGACCAAAGACACTGAAGTACAGAACAGGCTGGCAGGGACCAGAAGGCAGAGTGGAGAAAATCACAGGGAAAAGGGGAAGGACTCACATGAACAAGTATAAAGGACACATGGACAATAAATAAGGGTGGGGGGTGGAAATGGGAGGGAGGTGGAGAGCACTGTGGGGGGCAGGGTTGGGAATATAAGACAGAAAACAGTACTTGAACAAGAATTAAATTTTAAAAAATCTCTGTTGCTACTGAAATAAATTACCACAGACTTGTATCTTAAACCAATATTCATTTATTATCTCACAGTTTCTGTGGGTAGAGGTCAGGGTACAATGTGACTTTTACTAGACTGAAGCCAAGGCCTTCAATCCTTTCTAGAGTCTCTAGGTATGAATCCACTTACAAGCTCATTCAGGTTGTTGGCAGAACTCAGTTCCATGGAGTCCCCATTTCCTTGTTTCTGCCACCACAGGACAGCAGTGAATTCTTAAAATGCCCTCTCATTTTCCTCTACTTATTCCCTGTTGCTAACCTATTTCTGTAATTGCCCACTCATGGTTAGAGGACCGGCAACGTCAGCATACGTGGCAACTTTCCAGGAATGAAAAGTCTCAGCCCTCTTCCCAGACGCACTGAACTAGAAACTCACGGGGAGAGGATGGGATCCAGCAATTTGCATATTAATGTTTGGAAACCACTACTCTAGGATTACAGATTAACTTCATAGATGATATATCTAAGTGTTACTAGCTGATGTGCCCCCCCACAAAAATCCTTATGTTGAAGCCCTAACCCCAGTCTTCAGGATATGACTATATTAAAGATAAGCTCTACAAAGAAGTGATTAAGATAAAAGGAGGGTTAGGGTGGGCCCTAATCCAATCTAACCAGCATCCCTTTAAGAAGAGGATCTGGGAGCCAAGGAGAGAATCTTAGAAGAAATCAGTCCTGCTGGTTCCTTGACCTTGGACTTCTAGATTCCAGAACTGTGAGGAAAAAAAAATATGTTGTTTAAGTCATCCACTCTGTGGGATTCTATTATAGCAGCCCTAACAAACAAATAACTAAATAAAATAAATATTATTTTGAATTATTCATATCAGCTTCCTACTCCATTATTTGAATGATTTACTCCAATCTATACTGGTGTTTTGGTTTCCTGTCTTCATTTGACCTAGTCCCTCTTCCAACTAACTGCTCTGTTGCCAATACCCAGCTCTGTGCTGCCCCTCTGTGCCCTTCCAGTCCTATCCTGCCTGAAAACCCCTAACCACAGGCCCATCCCACCTGTACCTTCTCTGCTCCTCTGTTACTGTGCTGCTCATAATAAATAAGAGATATCAGTCAGCTTGTCTTTCTCAGTTCTAAGCTCCCTTAAGACAGACATTCCATTTATTACCTGACCCACATCAGATGTGGGTTGAGTAAAAAACAAAAGCTAGATTGAAAAGCAAAGATTTGAGAAAATCGAGGTGTCACGACATACAAGAGAAACACACACGAAAACTTTCCAGAATAAAGTAAATAGTACACAAAACTTTAGATAACAGAGAACACGAATATGATTCAGGGATTTCTCAAAATCAGTCTTCATTGCAAACCATGCAAATAACTGAACATCTGCATCTGCTGAGAAGCAAAAAAAGCCAACAAATTTATTGCCATGAACTGAACAGTTGAGCTAGTAAGGTGAGTACACACCGCGAATTCTGTGAAAAAGTTTACACTTCACTGCTACTGAAATGTCAAGGATAAATTAAACAACTTACTGTAGTTTTTCTTAAGCTCAAATTTAAACAACAAAAATGTTAATATTAGTTCAAAAATTCAAAAAGAAAAGGCAAATATACACAAAATTAAGAGAAAATGGACAAAATAAAGTATTCCTTCAAAGGATGAATTTATAAAAATGAGACTTACTAAAAGATCATGCTGAGATTATTTCATAAGACAAGCTCTGCCTCAGCCTCGGGGGAGGGGAGGGATGGGAAAACTTCTGAATGTTCACCCTTCGTATATGAGAAGATCTTCACAGCAGCAAACCATCTCTAGATTCACTGCTTTAAAAAAACTGAAAAAAGGCATGCTAATCCAGACATGTAAGTAGATATCAGGGGAGAAGCTAAATTCATTACTTATTTTATGCTGCATTCATCCTGCTCTTGGCTTCTGGGGGGAAATGCAGTAAAACATTTTCTATAAGGAAATGAAAACTGATTTCTGAATATTCACTTTCCTTGTTCTCAGCATATGACAATTGGATATACATTGATGTGAGCTTATAAAGCCATATTTGATGAAAAAGAATAGCAAATATCTACATAGTATAGTATTCGTGATCTAGAAAACTGCTCATAGTCACTTAGTAATTAAATGATAGGTGCTACCCTTGCATTTCCAGAGTTTCTTTCATTCCACTCATTTATTTATTTTATCCATCCATGTGACAAAGGTTACTGTACACCTACTATGTGCCAGTCGTACAGAATCAGTAGCATGAGAACCTCCAATCAAGTGGATGAAACAGGTAAGTACAGATTACCTCTGAGTTAAGGTGATTCTACTTACGATTTTTGGTCCTTATAATGGTGCAAACGTAATAGACATTCATTAGAAACCTTACTTTAAGTTTGGAATTTGGATCTTCCCCCAGGGTAGCACTATACAGTACGACACTCTCCTGTGATACCCGGCAGCAGCCACAGCTCCCAGGCAGGGGGATTACAAAGGTAAACAACCTATACTCTACAGTACGCTGTGTTGCCAGAATTTTTTGGATATTGTGTTGTGAGCACGTTTAAGATAGGCAAGGCTAAGTTATGATGTTCATCAGGCTAAGTGTATCAACTTATGTGATTTTCTTTTATTACAATGGGTTTATCTGAACATAATCCCATTATAAGTTGAGGAGCATCTGTAAGCAGCTGACTGATAGTTCAGTGTGACTGGAACCTCTGTATCAGGCATAGACCAAAATCTTATGGGGCAGAGAACAATTAAATATTCATAAAAGTGTAAATTGCAGTTAGGTGTAAAGAACATTTCTTTTCTCCCAGGGCTTCCACCTGGGGTACAGACTACACCGGAAACAGTTCGGAGCTGAGAAGAAAAAAGAACAAAATGATTCACCTTCTAAATTTGAAGAAAAGCCACATGAGTACCTCCATCAAAAAGTTTTCAGAGTAGTAACATTCAAAGGAATGTTACGGCAAAACACTGCCCCTTCTCTCAACTCTGCCGTATGCACAGAGAGTTTGTCAGTTATCACTTACCCACCTCTACCCCCTTCCCTTGGGGGTGGATTTTTCTTGTTCTGCACCCCCTACACCCCCAAGCTACAGTGTAGTCACAAGCCTGAAGATGAACCTCATTGTGTTGGAATTTGAGGAAAATTCTAAATGTGAAGTTGAGAGCTGGAATGCCCAGGGTATTTTGCAAAGGTAGTCTACAATCCCACGGCCTAGCCTATATGCATGCCTGAGTACTCCCTGAATTAAAAAAGAAAGAAAAACACCGCTCAGAAGGCGAGTCAGGTTTAAGCCCTCTGTCAGTATTCTAGGAGGACTACCCAATGAAGTAGAGAAACCCCGGTCACAAAACTCCCCTCTGGGATAAAAGTGGCTATAGCTGCAAAGAATCACCAACGCTGTGGAACTAGCTAACAGGAAGCCTATGTGGACTCCCAGAACTAACAATTATGCTGAGGCAGGAGCCAAAAGTACACAGGGAGCCAGGAGACAGCTGGTGTTGGGTGGAGAAACAACAGTGACCAAGAGAAGAAGGGATCACAATTGTCACAGCTAAATTATCGCCATTCATGGGAGAAGACATTTACCCCCCACACACCTGCAGTTTCTGCAGCTGTGTGGACACAGTAAACTGGGGGCTGGGAAGAGAAAGGGGAATGAATTCAGACACCCAACTTTCTTTGGTCAATGGGATTCTACAGCTGCATGGGAGCTCTGCCCAGATACTGGGAAAGGGGCCTTGAAATGGACATTCACATACAGTATCTCAAGTTGACAGAAATGAAACTACTTTAAACTGGAAATGAAAGAGCAAGAGGGTATCTGAGATAGAAAAGCAAACGTTAAAAATATTCCACATTTCTATACCACTATTGAAACTCAGATCATATCTATTCCAATAATCATAATTGTCAAAATCTTAAATTTCTATATCACATTTGGGTTTTCAAGGAAACAATGCATTTCTATTCCATGTTATCATCTTCATAAGTCTATGGAAGAGCAACTGAATTGATTCCTACTGGACTGATGCAAAGACTGAAGTTCGCCACTGTCACACAGACAATATATTGCAGAAGTAAAACTAGAACCCAGTTTCACTTTAAATGGGTAAACTGGCTTTAAATGGGTCATGCTGATCATATAGCCTGTAATTTTTTTTATTGATACCGGAAGTAGAATTTGTAAAGCTTTGCCATGCTTGTCTTTAAGTAATGGGCTCTACCTGTAAGGTCTGCCATCCACTGGTATCTATTCTATATGCTTATGAACAACATTTTATATCCTGCACACTAGTAGGAAACCATATTTACATGTCAGAAAATGGAACAAAATATGCTGATTAATTGAAAAAAAAACTTACCGGGGTAAAGTTCTCTCACAGAAAAAAGTATTAAATCTACAGCATCTACTTTTGGTCAAGATGGAAGTGTAGGTAGACACGCTTCACCTCCCTGCAAAACCATAAGAAGGATACAACTAACCTCAAGACAAAAACACCCAGAACAGCCAGAAAATTAAACTGTATGGAAGTCTGACCACCAAGAATTTAAAGAAGCCATGTTCATCCAGATGGGTGGGAGGGATGGAGATAGAGAGACAGGGCAGAGAGGACACAGTGTGGCACCAGCGAGGCAGTGCCAGCAAGGTGGTGCCAGTGGCAGTCAGCGGAATGGGCAGTTCTGAACTCATGTGTGGTGGATAAAAATAGGAGGGACACCTTGGGAGCAAGCAATCCCATCCTCAGGCCAGACTGTGTAGCCCTGAGTACTGGCACTGGGAAATCAAGCCTCATGACTTCTGGCTGTAAAAACCAGTGGGGGTCCACCTTGATGGAAGAAACTGCTGGTCTCTCAGGAGAGTCTGCTTAAAGGGCTCACACTGTCCTAGAGCATATGCAAACACACCCACTCTGGGAAACACCACCAGGGCAGCAGCTAGAGGGGTGCCAGTCACATACAGAAAGGGGACAAGATGACTAGAAATGGTACAAGTGCCAACCAAGACACCAGCAGCCAGACAGCAGCATTGAATCCTCTCCAACCCCTCCCCAATACACAGAGCTACACCGTGATAAAGCAAGTTGCTCCACCCTGGTAAATACCTAAGGCTCCACCCCATACAATTTAATAGGTGTGCTAAGACAGGGAGTGAAAGCAGTTCTATCTAGTAACAGAAACAAACACAGGGAGGCTGCCAAATTGAGTATACAAAGAAATATGGCCCAAATGAAAGAACATAACAAAACCCCAGAGAAAGAACTAAATAAAACCAAGATAACCAACCTATCAGATGTGGAGTTCAAAACAGTGGCAATAAGGTTGCTCAGAGAACTCACTGAGTATGGCAAAGGCATAAGGGAAAAAATGAAGACTATACTAAGTGAAATAAAGAAAAATCCATGGGCAACCAACAGTGACATGAAGGAAGCCAGGGTTCAAATCAACAATTTGGAACATAAGGAATAAATAAACAGTCAAACAAAACAAAATGATGAAACAAGAATTACAAAAAAATGAAAAGAGAATGAGACTCTGAGAAATCTCCAAAAGTGCCAACATTCAATCATAGTGATGTCAGAAGGAAAAGAGGAAGATCAGGAAGTTGAAAACTTATTTGAAAAAAATAATAAAAGAAAACTTCCCTAATTCGGCAAAGGAAAGACACAGAAGTCCAGGAAGCACAAGGAGTCCCAAACAAGTTGGACCCAAAGAGGACCACACCAAGACACATCATAATTAAAATGTCAAAGGTTAAAGATAAGGAGAGAATCTTAAAAGTAGCAAGAGCAAAGCAGAGTTACTTACAAAGGAGTTCCCACAAGAATGTCACTTGATTTCTCAAAAGAAATTTTGCAGGCAAGAAGGGACAGGCAAGAAGTATTCAAAGTGATGAAAAGGAAGCACCTACAACCTTGATTACGCTATCCGGCAAAGCTATTATTTAGAATTGAAGGGCAGATAAAGTGCTTTTCAGACAATGAAAAGGTTAAGGAGTTCATCATCGCCAAGCTTTTATTATATGAAATGTTAAAGCTTTAATTATATGAAATGTTCAAGCTTTTGTCATATGAAATAAGTCCCATGTAAGGGACTTATTTAAGAAAAAAGAAGATCAAAACTATAAATATTAAAATCGGAACAAACTCACAAATATCAACAACTGAATCTAAAAAAACAAAACAAACTAAGCAAAAAACTAGAACAGAAACAAAATCATAGATAGATATGGAGATCATTTGGATGGCTATCGGTGGGGAGAGGGAAGGGGAAGAATGGGGAAAATATATAATGATTAAGCACAAGTGGTAGGTACAAAATAGACAGGGAGATGTTAAGAATAGTAGAGGAAATTTCCCTGGCTGGTGTAGCTCAGTGGATTGAGTGCAGGCTTGTGAACCAAAGGATTGCAGTTTGATTCCCAGTCAGGGCACATGCCTGGGTTGCAGGGCAGGTCCCCAGTAGGGGGTGCATGAGAGGCAACCAACCATACATTGATATTTCTCTCCCTCTCTCCTTCCCTTCCTCTCTAAAGATAAGTAAATAAAGATCTTTTTTAAAAGAATGGTAGAGGAAATGGAGAAACCAAAAAACTTACATGCATGACCCATGGACATGAACAGGGGCAAGGGGGTGATTGCTGGAGGGAAGGGGTGTACTAGGTGGAAGGAGGCAAAAAGAAAAATTTAGACAACTGTAATATGCTCTTAAAAATCTACCATATCTTGCAATTTAGCATGATATTAAAATTCCAAACACTAACCAAAAAAAATTAAAATAATTTCCCATGTTGAATTTATCCCCTTTGATAAGGGAAGTAGTTGAGAACACTTCTAAGAATGTCCTTCAGGAACCCTGAGGCTTAGCGAGTAAATTTCCTTCTTCAAGGTCACTGCTCAATACTCATTTCACTAATTAGTGAAAAATTCCACATTTTTAAAGATTATCTCCATTTTACTTGACTTAGGGTGTTAGTTATATTGAATACATAAACTGATGAAAAGTGAATCATTCTAAGTACTCATTCTTGGAAGAATGAACAAATGAGTGAGTATTATGAGACCTTTTACATATGAAGAGCTCTACAATCATTGTTAATCTGGGAAGACTGAATTTGTGATCAGGTTATCTATGATTATCAGTCAACTATATTTGTCATAAAGTCACTATGACCATAAACAGCTGAAATGAGGAAAGATCTTATTAGATAGTTCACAGAGGGTAAGAACCACTACACACTAGTCAGTCTCTGAAGAATGAAAGAGAAATTTCACCTGAGAAAATAGGACTATGGGCTAAAATAACCTTGGCTGAACATCTGTAAAATGGGAGAAGTTACCAGCTGTACTTGAGAATCAAGCCTACCAACATGTGCAATTTAGAGAAAAGGAATCTGCTCCATTTTAGTAGTTAGCAGGAGAGCAGTATCAGAAACTAATACATTTGTTATGTAGATTTTCTCCTAAGAAAGGCTTAATGCTAAAATTTTTTTTAACTGGGAGACCATCATTCTTTAACAAAATATAAAATATATTCAGACAGAATTAATTACTGCTCAAAATTCTTTCTGAGCAGAGGTTGCTTACTTTATCTGTTTTGTGAACCAGAATTTGGACTGGAATAGCCATTCAGGATCAGCACAGTCCAGCTTTCTAGCTAGTGACTCAGAACTTCAGGAACATCATAATAAAATTCGGTGAGCATGGAAAAAAATATATAGATATGCATGTAATTCCATCAACATAAGCACAGTTACATTCTACCCACTGCAGCTACTGGTCATTAAGGCTCTGGTGTTCATTTACATTTGCTGTTATTGATTTACAATTGACTTACCAATAGTCTTCTATCCAGTTCCTTCTTCCTTTCTAATAGAATCCTGAGAAGGTTGGTTTGTTTGTTTTTTTGTTTGTCTTTTGGTCATTCTCCAAATGACTATGTCCTGCAAGAGAAGCTTTACCACTTTTGGAATGAGTATTGATTGGTCTAACAGTAACTCCATTGCCTTTACCAATGATTTGCTTAGGTATAAGATGACAACATCTGAGCCAATGAGACAAGGTAAAGTCTTCTGAGTATTATTATTGTGCATTGTCATGTGACTTGCTTTGGCCAATGAAGATGTGAGAGAACAAGAGGCCTTAAATAGGTTTTTATAGTTTGGTTTGACCTTTTGAACTCCTGTGATCACCATGAAAAGAGTATACCCCAGGTAACCATTGAGCAAATAGAATGCCATGTGAAGTGCACTTGAATCTGACCAGAAGCCTGGAGCCAAGCCCAGGGAACCTTTAGCCTGAAGTAGAGCTATCCCAGCTAACCCACTGCCTTTTGAGAAAGAAAAGTGATTGTTAGTGTAAGTCGCTGAAAGTTGGGGTGGTTTGGAATCATGGTAATAGCTGACTAATACAGTTAGTGACTAGGTGGCTACTGCAAATTGTCCAGGGAGAGCTTTTTGCAGGAGGTGACATTTTTGCTAAGTTCTAATGATAAGATCGAGCCAATGTGTCCTAGAGATCAGAGAGATGATCGCTGGAGTTGGAGCAATCTTTAGCTAGTGCAAAGGGCCTAAGGAAAGACCAGAATTAGCATGTAAAAAAGAAGCAGGGAGTTCCATTTACTTAAAAATGCTGTAGGCAAGTGGTAAAATGGTATGAGTTTTCATTAGTGAGGTAAGCAGTTTGCAGAATATGTGAACCAAGGTAAGTAATTCAGGTTTTATTCCACCAGAATGAGAAGCCACTGGGGGATTCCAAACAGAAAAGAAATACAGTAGAATTTATGTTTTTTTTTAAATATCACTACAGATAGTAAGGGGTCCAGGGTGGAAAGGGAGAGACCAGTTAGAAGGGTATTGCAGTCCTCCAAGCAGAAGATGGTGATGATTTTGATTACGCTGGGGAGTAGCACAAATGGAGAGAATGAGATTGTTTCAGGATGTACCCTGCCGGTAAAATAGACCAGTCTTACTGAGGAACAGATATGAAAAGAGGTGTCAGAAGAGTCTAAAATAACTCCTGCATTTTTAGTTTAAGCAACTACATGGTTGGTGGCACCATTTACTGACTCAGGGGAGCCTAGGCGAAAAGCAGGGCTGATGGATGGACGGAGGGGGCAGAGGAATCATGAGGGTTTCGTTTGGTCCTGCTGGGTTTGCTATCTTCCTAAACAACCAGACAAAGATGTCAAGCAAGCATTTGAATATATGAATTGAATATATGATTCTAAGGACCAGAGGAAGGTAAACAATAAAAATCTAGTTTTGGTAGGGACAAATTGGCCAGATATCACGTGTAGTATTGACATTCTATAATAAAACCAACAAAATATTTTCTTTTAGATAAGTGTTTTCCATGTGTTTTCTGTCTCACTTTTGATTCATTGTTCAGGAGGCCAGTATAAAGCATGATATCATAATTTGAGTTTTTCTTAATAATTCTAGCAAATAATAACAGCACTCTAGTCTTATTTTATATAATCAGTGAGTAAAGGGATTCATCTATAGCAAATGAAATCACTGGCAATAATTTTCCAGGCAAACACAAACCTCAAGGAGTATATCACATAAATAACAATTACATATTTGTGTAGTATTTTATATGCCCTGGATTTAGAAAGTTTAACTTTAGAGAAGAAATTGCAATCCGGGGTACTTCATTATTATTTTTTTTGCACATACCAAATGGCTGCTTGCCAGATTTATTTAGTGCTTTACTCTGACATGTTCAAGAGACTACAGAGTAAGTGTTGAACATGGGGGCAATTAGTAAATGACAACATGAAAACAAGGAAACAGACGATAGAGAATATAGAAGAGTGATTTACGGAACAATCAAATGTAGGACAAATAAGTAATAGCAAAATCCAACCCAAGGCAAAATGTAAAATCAGATCCCCTGCTTCCATACTCGAGTGTGTCTGGGCAGGAAAGGGATGGGAGAGTGGGTGAGGCTGGGATGCCGATGCATTCGTCAAGATTTTACTTACCCTCCCAACATTTTATCACAGTCCCACCTCACCTCCCTCTCTCCCCCTCTTTCAGCCTGCCTCTTTCCCTCTCTCACACACACATATATACACACCCATAATATCACCTCTATATTTCTTAACTTAGTATTAACAGTTAAATTCTAAGATTCAACTTATTAACTACTGTTTGTCTGTTTTTAGCTCTTTCTCATAGTAGCTAAGTTTTTTGAAGGGGGTTGTTATGAGACCATTTGAAAAAAGAAACTGGAAATGGCTTCATTTCAAGTACCTTCTGTTATCTGAAACCTACAACATTCAACAGCAGCACAAAAGTGTAGATAACATGTGCCAATGTTTAAAAGACTGTGAAGGATTGATGATACTGTGCTGCAGAGTTTCTCATTATTGGAGATCTTCTGATATAACCCAAGCTTGTCAATGCATCAAATGCAAATGTCTAAATCAATCCCTCCCTGGTTTTATGTAGGCAAGACAAACCATAATTGGGTTTAGGTCACTGTCTATCTAAATACGAGGTCTGTCTGGAAAAAGTTCAGCCATTGTTAATATAACAATGTAAATGGGCAGCCAAGGAGAGTGGACTGGAATGCACATGCGTGAACAATGAAAACTCCACTGTGCTAGTCAGTGGGGGTGAGAGATGCTATTGAGTGTAAATGAGTACTATGTGGCCATCTCATTCAAAATGACTGAGCGAGTAGAGCAACAAATCCACATCCAATTTTGCATTAAGCTTGAAGATTCCTGGGCAGAAACTATTCGGATGATTCAGAAGGCCACAGCTATGGGCAAACTGGTGACTGGCAGCTTCATCACGACAACACATCCACTCATGCATCACATCTTATGTAGAGTTTTTTGCTGAAACATCAAATCACCCAGGTGATTCAGCCCTACCCCCCCACCCGCCCCCCATAGCTCAGATTTAGCACCCTGCAACTTCTGGCTTTTCCCAACTCTAAAATCACCTTTGAAAGGGAAGGGATTACAGACTATTGATAAGATTCAGGAAAATATGACAGGGCAGCTGATGGTGATTGGGAGAACTGTGTGAGGCAAGGTACTTACTGTGAAGGGGACTAAGGCATCATTGTCCTATGTACAGTGTTTCTTGTATCTTGCATCTTCTTCAATAAATTTATCTGTTTTTCATATCGCATGGCTGGATACCTTCTGAACAGACCTCACACACCCATAGATTGCTTCCCATGTACATATATCATATTAATCAAAAGTGATGATAAGTTAGAAGGTCGATATTAAAAAAAAGGGCTTGCCCTTGCCTTAAGACCTTCCAGCTCTAATGACTGATTTGTAGGTAGAAAAGGTTCCGCTCTGGATGATTGCATTTTTTACAGGGAGACAAGATAGTCGTCTGAAAAGCTCATTCATTGCAGACTGTTTTTCGAAGTCTTTTCCATGTAATTATGGATATATGGGGATAAAATAAAGTGAAGCTGGAGAAACCTAGTTTTAGAATAGGGTGCAAATATTTTCTATTAATTTAGTGTGTTGCTTAGAATAGAAAATTACAGTATCTTTTCACTCCATAGATAAAGGGGTTTCATTTTTAAAGCATATCTTTCCAAACAGATAGTCTAATAATGTCTATCTTTGATTTTTTTCTCTAAACTTAATATTTTATTTTGGTTGATATCTTCTTCTTAGCATTCTAATGTACTCCCGATTTGTCAGAGACTGAGTATATGTTTCCTTTAACTGTTGGATAATAATTAATATTTTTATTATGATCTGATACATATTCTATAACAATAAATTATATCATTTCCTCAGTAGCATAACTGCATAGTTAATTGCTTCACTGACTTTTATTAACTGCTCATTTTCCTCCTTAATTAGATTATTGTTCATAGATGGCCTTAAATGCATTGACTGAAGATTTTTCAGTGGTATAAGAAAGGTTTAAATGGCTTTAAAAAATAAATATAAATTTCTTTGATTGTAGAAGCTCCTGAAACATATGATTATCTGGATTACCAGACATTCCATTCTACCCAGAACCTCCATGAAGACCCACCCACCTAACTCTATGTGCCATTACCAGCTCGCCACCAAGGCAGGAAGCGTTACCATCAGCAGTATGGCCACAACACAACTGTTGGGTCAATAAAATGTAGTGGTATTTTAATGCATTAACCTTATAAACCAAAAGTATGAATAAACACTATGGGCTATTTGAGCCCAGGGATGTTTTCTAAGCATGGACATTTTGAATGGGACCAAATTTCAATGACTTTTCACATGAGATAAATGTCTCATCCAAAACAGGGATGTTTTGAATAGTACCAATTTTCCAGCAAGCAAATATCTTAGGTAAGCATTATGATTAAAAAAGCTAAACAAACTTCTGGTCAAGATGGAGTCATAGGTAAACACAACTCACTTCCTCACACAACCACTGCAAAACTTACAACTAGACTACAAAACAAATATTGCCCAGACTCATCAGAAAATCGAGCTGTATGGAAGTCCAACAACCAAGGAGTTAAAGAAGACACATTCATCCAGATGGGTAGGAGGAGTGGAGACTCAGAGAAGCGTGGAGATACAGAGATGCAGAGCGGCACACAGATGCAGAATGGGTGGTTACACACCCATGTGTGGTAGATGAAAATCGGGAGGGATACCTCAAGAGTGAGGGATCCCAGCTCCACACCAGACCACCCACCACAGATTTCCACTGCCAGAAAGATAAGTTCCCATAACTTCTGGCTATAAAAACCAGTAGTGGTTGGGAACATGAAAGAAACTGTGGGATTCTCAGGATTCTCCTCTTAAAGGGCCCACAACAAACTTAGGACTTACATAGACTCACTCCCTCTGGGCTTCAGCAACAAGGTAACAGCTGGAAGGTCACCCGTGGCATACAAGAAGAAATTGGAGTGACTAACATCCAGACAAGTACTGGGAGGCAGCTTCCTCCCAGACAAAACTCCAGAGGCCAAGCAACAGTTCTGTCCCCTCTCTGAGACCTCCCAACACAGAGCCACAGAGCAGTGGCATGAGTTACCTCGCCCTGACAATTACCTAAGTCTCTGCCCCACCCAACTTAACAATGTGCATTTCTACCATAAGCCACATTACTAAGACAGGGAGTCAAAGCAACTTTACCTAATACACAGAAGCAAACACAGAGAGGCTGCCAAAATGAGACAAAGATATATGACCCAAATGAAAAACAGAACAAAACCTCAGAAAAAGATAAACAATCTATCAGGTGCAGAGTTCAAAGCACTAGTTATTAGGATACTCAAGGAATTCATTGGATACCTCAATAGCATAAAAAAGACCCAGGCAGAAATGAAGGGTACACAAAGTGAAATAAATAAAAATTTACAGGGGATGAAGCCAAGAATCAAATCAATGATTTGGAGCATAAGGAAGCAAAAAACCTTCAATCAGAACAGCAAGAAGAAAAAAGAACCCAAGGAAACTAGAATAGACCAAGGAACTTCTAGAACATCTTCAAATGTACCAACATTCAAATCATATGGGTGCTAGAAGGAGAAGAAAAAGAGCAAGAAATTGAAAACTTATCTGAAAAAATAAGAAAGAAAATTTTCCTAATTTGGCAAAAGAAATACACATGTAAGTCCAGGAAGCATAGACAGGGTCCCAAAGGGACACCAAGACACATCAGAATTAAAATGCCAAAGTCAAAAATACAGAGGAAAAACATAAAAGCATCAGGGGATAAGTAGAGAGTAACCTATAAAGGAGTTCCCATAAGATTGTCAGCTGACTTCTCAAAAAACAACTTTGCAGTAAAGAAGGGATTGACAAGAAGTATGCAAAGTGATCACAAGAAAGGACCTACAATCTAGATTGCTCTATCCAGCAAAACTATCATTTAGAATAGAAGGGCAGATAAAGTGCTTCCCAGACAAGGGAAAGCTAAAGGAGTTCATCATCATCAAGCCATTATTATACGAAATGTTAGCTTATTTAAGAAAAAGATCAAAACTATTGCCATTAAAATGGCAATAAATTCACATCTATCAACAATTGAATCTAAAAACAAACTAAACAAACAACTAGAATAGGAACTAAATCATAGATATGGAGATCATTTGGAGGGTTATCAGCTGGAAAGAAGAAGGAAGAGAATGGGGGAAAAGGTGCAGGGATTAAGAAGTACAAATTGATAGGTACAAAATAGACAGGGGGTATTAAGAACAGTATAGGGAATGGAGAAGCCAAAGAATTGAAATGCATGACCCATGGACATGAACCAAGAGGGCCAGGGATGCTGGAGGCAATGGTGGGTACCAGGTGGAGGGAGGCAAGTAAGGAAAAATTGGGACAACTGTAATAGCATAATCAATAAAATATATTTAAAAATTTAAAGGTCAAACTGAATTACGTCTGGCAAAAAAAAGCTAAACATGTTAATGTATTGACTCAATTATTGTTTTCTTTCATGTTCAGTATTTCCAAATGTTCATACTACCTAAGGGGATAGGGATAAAATATTCTGCAATTCTAATCTGGATAGACAGAGATTCAATTTCCAACTGTATTATCAGTACCTGTGAATGTGACCTTCCTACTTGGAAATAAGTTATTTGTACATGTAATAGAGTTAAGATGAGATCACATGAGATTAGAGTGTACCCTAAATCCACTATGACTGGTCTACTTGTAAAAGGAGATGACACACTCAGAGCAAAAATGACCATATGAAAATGGAGGTAGAATTTGGAATTACTCAGCTACAAGAATTGCTAGGAGCAACTAGAATGAAGAGAGAGGCTTACAACAGATTCTCCTTCAGAGTCTCCATGAAAGAATTAAATCTGCTGACATTGTCATTGAAGACTTCTGGCCTCCAGAACCATAAAAGAATAAATTTTTGGTTTTCTAACCCACCCAATTGTGATACTTTGAAACCACAACCCTAGGAAAGTAATACTCCATATGTCTGTAGTTCAGTGAAGGCATTTCAAATGCCAATCCCTCAAAGGCACATTTCTGACTAATCGAGTCCACACACATGGGAGAGAGACTGCTTCATGCTGTGACCACTGTCAGCCCATGAGCTGGACCCAGGTCAGAAAACATCTAGCAAATAGGACCCTTTTGGCAAACCCCCCTTAGAGAAGGTCTGATCTTAATCCTTGTTCATTCTGTCATAAATAACATTTGACCCAGCCTCCAGGTACACGCTGGTTCCTGGAACAGTCCATTTTCCTGATCCTATCAAGGATGTAAAATGACTTGGTACCTGGTTGCTTTCCCCTACTAGTACCTGAAGCTAAGCCCACCCCTTTTACCCTGTGTGATTGTGTGGCACCTGCCAAGTAGCACAGGGATCTATTTCATCTTGCAGCCCCCCAAGACATGCCTCGTATGTAAGTTTTTATTAATTGCCACACTAGAGTAGCCAGCGTCTTTCTTCAGTCTTCCCTTGCACTCTACTTACAGAGGTAGATTTTCAATCTCAGTACTTTGTCCTGGGTCTGCATGTATGCATGACACCCATCTTTTCCTTCTCTGAATGACCAAGGCATTACAGTAGACAATTCAGAAGTAAGTAATGTCTCTCCAGATAACTCGTACACCACTTATAGCTCAGGGACACACATTCTTCTGAAAACAGCCTCACCTTTGCCTCATCCAAACACCAACAAGTGGACTGCATACTCAGTATAAACTAGCAAATATTGTTCCTGTTGACTGAGAAGTATACAAGCAGAGAGGGAGTGGGGGTAAATAAGAATAAACTAGTATCCGTCTGACACCATACATAACGACTACAACCTCATTGACTATATTCCCCATGCTGTACTTTACATCCCTGTGACTTTTTTGTAACTGGCAATTTACACATAACTATGTGCAGTGTCAGACAGGTACTAGACTTAATGAGTGATCACTTTATAAGTTATATAAATGTTTAATCACTATATTGTACACCTAAAACTAATATAATTTTGTACATCAACTGCTATTGAAAAGTGTTTTAAATAGAACAAAAGAATAACCTAATAAAGTAAATCCTTTTTCCCATGAATAAATCAGCAAAAAATATACATATTTACTTCCTTGACTAACAATAACTCATAATTCATTAAAGACCACCGTAGGGGCATACTGTAGTGGGAATTTTGTACTCGATTCCTCTAAAGACTGACAACACACACTTTTGTTAGGCACTCAAAATTGCACAGAACAGAGGCAAAGCAACTTACAAAGTTCTGAAACCTTTAACATCGTTTTAGAAATAAAGAAAGACAATAGAGCACAAAATTATTGTTCCCTGGCCAGTTAAGTCAGTTAGCTAGAGCCTTGTTCCAATGCACCAGTGCTGCAGGTTCCTTCCCCCGGCAGGGCACATAGAAGAATCAATCAATGAATGCATAAATGGGTAGAAAAACAAATGGGTGTATCTCTCTCTCTCTTCCTCTCCCTCTTTGAGATCAATAAATTTTAAAATGTTTTAAATAAAAAAGAGTAAAATTATGGAATGCTTCCTCTTTCCCAGTTTATGTTTTAAATGCATTATTTAGTCCTCTTGATAACAATACAATGCTGTCAGTCTTATTATTATACTCATCTTTTAAGATGAATAAACTAAAGCATAAAGCAGTTAACTATATTGCCTAATATTACGGAGGTGCTCTTTAACAAAACCAGTTGCAAAGGATACATCTGTACTCAAAATAGACGGGGAGCTGCACTTTTTTTCTGATTTTAGTGAATAGAACATGTGTAGAAGCAGGATTTCACGGGAAAGTGATTCAATGGAAAGATTAGAGATTCCTCATTGCCTCAATTACACAAGTCAGCAACAACAAAATAAATGAAAAGAAAGATATCAAGTAAAATCAGACACATAAATGAGAGGCATGAATTTTGGTGTTAATTGTTGTGCATACGCTGAATAAAATACTATGTCTTGATCTCACATTTAAAACTGTCACATATAAAATTTCTCATAAAGTCGGTGACTTATTTCTAACACATGTTAGGTAATTAGAATTAAAGGAGAAACTTTTTGTCTTTTTAGAAAGCCAGATTTTGAAATTCTAACTGTATCAAGTACCTTTAGTCATTATAAGTGAGTGATCTATCTGTTCTTTAAAGCAGATACAGAGCAAGCATTTTGGTTATTATCCATATTTAAATTAATAATAATAGAGAATGTGCATACAGTATCTTATAGTTTCCAAAGATAATCATACTATTTTATTTATTCATTAAAGGATTGACAGTCCAGGAAGCTGGTATGGTCACCATCCTACACACATTGAAACTGAGAGCCAGAGACTGACTGTCCTGTTCAAGGTCAAGGGTCTATCAGCTATGTCTTGTAATAACTCTTCCTATCAATTAAACTCAGATTTTTAATTAGTTCAAACTTGGGGCTGTCTTTCTTCTATCTTCACCATTAAACCAGATCAGTGAGACTGACATAGCACACAGAAAAGTACACTTACTTATACATCCTGTGGAGTATAATCACTTCTAATTTTTAAAAGAAAAAAATTCCCTTCAAAAGGAGACAATTGAACTGTATGATCTTGAGATCAGCAAAGAGCTCTACATGAACTATTAAAATGGTCTCATTAAATAATAAACACTTAAATTTAATTTAGATCTTTAATCACATAAAAGAGCATCATAAACTTGTACATGAGATTGAATCAAGATGAGGAATGAAGTCCAATTTAGTCTTCATGAGTCATGTCTCACAAAACCATTTACATTCACTAAACTTTGTGGGAGTGTCTGCTTTTTAAAGATGCCCTAGCTCTGTATTGGAAATCACGTTCTCTAGCTGGGCTTTTTCAGTTGTGGTACACTTAAGCTCACAGCTGGGCTTCCCAGTTTCCTACCCACTAGTTCTCCTCGTCCAGCCCATACCAATTCGTTATCACAAAATGAGAAAGATGTTGAGAGTGGGAAATATTATCATATATCTATTCAGAAATAGTCAAAACAAAATGTTCTAAATATGTCCAAATATTTATAAATGTATATAGCATTTTATTTAGAGCTAGGCAACTAAAATTGTTTAAAGGTTCAATATTCCACACATCAAAATAAATTCTCAATGTTACAAAAATTTAAATGTAAAAATTGCAAGTATTAAACATACTAGAATAAAATAATGAGTAAATATTTATTAAACTTGGGATGTAGAAAGACTTTCTAAGTATGACTTATAAGAAAGCAGCTGGTGAAGGTTTCCGACTAAAAGATTAATAAATGGGATCCTTCTTCTTAGTTCCAATATTAAGCAGAGTCCATGCAACTTAGTAAACTACTGAACTCAAAGCACTCACTGTTGCAAAAAGAAGTTAATGGAATAATATTGTAATATATATAACACCCAAAAGATTAGTGTCCTTAATTTATAAAACATTCTAACCAATCGATAATAATGGATTGATTTTTTTAGTATTGTAACAATCATTTGAGAGCTAAAACAATGTACCTCTATAATAAAATTTTTCTCTAACACTTTTAATGTGCCATAACACTTTTTAATATGCCATAACAACCTGAGAATACTGTGCTTTGAGCTAATAATAGTTTAGAATATGTAAATAATATTTGAGAACATGTTTTCAGAATAAAATTTTTATACTATCTGACATGGAAAAATACTACAAGACTCTGATAAACACTATAAAACAAATTTGCTCTTTAAATTTAAAATTAATGAGGATATATACTATTTACTGTTACTTCTCTACTGATATTTTTAAAGCCCCAGATATACATATGTTTTACTATGCATCTCAAACTTCACTTTTCAGTATTTTGTAGATTACAATGCAAATAATTTCCTTATTGAATTTGACTCTCTCCCCCAGTTTCTCAGACAGCCTGACAAAACTTGCCCTTTTGGTTCTATTTTTGACTTTATTATTGTGCCCTGCCACAGACACTGGCTTTTGGCTTTTTTTGTTGTTTTCAACTACCAGGAAAGGTTCTCTCTTGAAGGTTCTTTGTTTAAATTAGTACTGCCCACCATTCATTAATTTCCTGTGAAGATTTCCCAGAGTTTAAAGGTACCAATGTAATAAACTTATTAAAGATGTTATTATTCTAAAGTTTTGCTGTTGGTCTTCTTTGTCATTTGGCTTCCAGATTCTGGCTGATTTCTTTCATTATTGACCAGTTATTCAAAATGAACACAAAGCTTTTATGATACTCTCTGAAGTCAAAAAGGAGAAATAATGTGCCTAGTTGAGAAATATACACAATGTCTCTATTTTAAACCTAAAAACTCAAGACCCTTCTGTTCCTTATTTCACATAATCCCAGGAATGGCATAGTCACCTAGTGGTTTTTGGCACTAGAAAGTAATACAATACAATAATTTGTCAACCCTAAGCAAAAAAAAATCTTGAAGTTCTTGAGTAATTCCTTCGTACATTGTAAAATAAACAGGCGCCCAATTCCATTTCAAGGATACCCTGTGATGTTGAAATCTATGAGTGATGGAAAGGAGGAAGGTGATAGGGATGGTCTTCTATTGCCTTTTGCACTTTCTCTACATGAACCACATCTTTGGGTATAATGGAACTTTCATAAATTGAAAAGTTCATCTACAGAAAGTGATTTTTCTCTGAAATATGTTATATAAATGTCATTCTTTATGAAGCTTTAGATGTCTGATAACATTCTACAAATGCTTTCCTTTTAATTTTTAAAAAAACTGTAATTAACAGGTTACATTCACTGGGAATCCCATGTTAGACTTTTGTTATCTCAGGCTTTGGGTCCCCAAGAATCCCTGGATTTTGCTTATGTCAGTAGCACTAAAGCTCAAATCAGCATGGCCTGTAAAAATAGTAGTTAAAGGGGACCCTAGTTCACTGTTGGTGGGATTGCAGACTGGTACAACCACTATGCAAAACAGTATGGAATTTTCTAAGAAAACTAAAAATGGACATGCCTTTTGACCCAGCAATTCCACTATTAGGAGTATATCCTAAGAACCCTGAAACACCAATCCAAAAGAAGCTATGCACCCCGATGTTCATAGCAGCACAATTTATGATAGCCAGGAGTTGGAAGCAACCTAGATGCCCATCGGTAAACGACTGGATCAAAAAGCTATGGTACATTTACACAATGAAATTCTATGCTGCAGAAAGGAAGAAGGAACTCCTACCCTTTGCAACATCATGGATGGAACTGGAAAGCATTATGCTGAGCAAAATAAGCCAGGCAGTGAAAGACAAATACCCTATGATACCACCGTTAACAGGAATCTAAACAACAAAACAAACAAGCAAGCAAAATATGACCAAAGACACTGAAATACAGAACAGGCTGACAGGGTCCAGAGGGGAGAGGGGAGAGAATCATAGGGAAAAAGGGGATGGACTAACATGAACAAGTATAAAGGACACATGGACAATAACTAAGGGTGGGGGTGGAAATGGGAGGGAGGGGG
Organism: Sturnira hondurensis; assembly: GCF_014824575.4. Lineage (NCBI taxonomy): Eukaryota > Metazoa > Chordata > Mammalia > Chiroptera > Phyllostomidae > Sturnira > Sturnira hondurensis. Next base: position 33,852,379 of record NW_028076767.1, read on the forward strand.
AGCACTGGGCGGGGAGTGGGCAGGGCTGGGAATATAAGACAGAAAACTGTACTTGAACAAGAATTAAATTAAAAAAAATTTTAAATAGTAGTTAAAATGATTTCTATAGAGCATATTGAAAAACTAGAGAAAATCACATAATCATAAAAATTCTTAAAATGAAATACGGAGATGGTAGCATGAAACACATTATAGTTCAAGTTTGCTGAAGCAAAGGGCCTTGCTTCTTCCTATAAATATCTACCCTATTCATGCAGCTAAATGACACCTGGAATTCTAAAAATCATACCATGCCTTTGGTATAACTTGATAAAACATCAATATCTCTGAGCATATTGCAAAATTTTATCAATCATTTTATCTTTAATTTGAAGCAGTCTCAGAATTATTTCTACAATAAAATTTTAATAAGAAAATAGGATGAAAAAGAAGAAGGGGTAGGGGAGTTTTAAAAAAAAGATTGAGTCTGAAGCAACTTGAATAATTTCAAACTATTAATAGCTCTCAAAGCACAGAGCCAAGTGAACAGTATGTCAGGAACCAACAGTGTACCTGAAAGTTCTGCAAATTAACTTCCACATAGAATACAATGTTTACTAAAGGATAAGTAATGAAGCATGTTCATTTAAATATATCTCATAAAGCTCAATAGTAAGGGTAGAAATTGTTTAGGATTAGATGTACAAGGCTTTTTTTTTTCAGAGAGGAATTTTATCGATCCCATTAGAATTGGCAATGCATCGTGGCCATTAATAGTGCCATATAACCAACTTTTAGCCAGTTTTGTCATTTTTTAATTCTCTAGAGACAACACATTCCCTTCTAGCCTGTATCCAGAGTCATCTACTCCAAGTGCCCTATCCTTGAAGTTAAAATGTGTTAGTTTTATATCTGTTGTACAACGCACAAATTCCAACTGACATAAAGAAAAAATACTGGACTTCAATTTTAATCATCTATGCAAAATATTGTCCAGGGAAGTTTACATGGTTGGCAAAGAAAATGGCATATAAGCCAGAAATCAGGCTAAAATGCCAGGAGTATTCTGTTGGCCGTGTAAAGTACATAATTTGAATTCATTCCAAGAAGATATGGCCACAGTTGTGTTTGTAGCAATAATACTCTCGCATGTGTTTCAGAGATATGTGATCATTTCTTAATATGACCAAAGAGGAAACATCTTGCTGAAACACATATAAATTTAAGCTCCCAACCAATGTGATGGTAGTGGCCTCTAATACTGTTAAGACAATATAATTTAGGCAAGATACAAAATGTACTAGAAGAGTTAAGTAAAACAACAGAAGATTCTCAAAGAACAGACCAGGGTTTTTTACATTTACAAAATATTTCTTTTTAATTATAGTTGGCATTCAATATTATTTTATATTAGTTTAAGGTGTACAGCACAGGGGTTAGACACATATAACTTATGAAGTGATCCCCCTGATAACTCTAGTACCCACCTGGCATCATACATAGTTATTAAAATATTATTGATTATGTTCTCTATGCTGTACTTTATGAACATATTTTAACTTGAGCTCTCCAGATACATTTAATAATTTAAGAAGAAAAGCTGAAGCCCTGGCTGGTGTAGCTCAGTGGATTGAGCGCGGGCCTGCGAACCAGATGATCGCGGTTCGATTCCCAGTCAGGGCACATGCCTGGGTTGCAGGCCGGTTCCCAGCACAGGACTCACCAGAGGCAACCATACATTGATGTTTCTCTTCCTCTCTTCTTCCCTTCCCCTCTAAAGATAAATAAATAAAATATTTTTTAAAAAAGAAAGCTGAGTAGAAAAAAACAAATGGTTTATAGTAGAATGTTTTTTCTTCCCCCTTTTTTTTTTAGTTTTTAGAGAAAATTTTTTTTTCTAAATCAAAACAAATAGCATGTGAGCATTCAATAAAACTCACATTCCAGTAAAATATAGAGTAGAAGGGAAACATCTGTCCCAGTAGGAAAGGGAAGATCTCTATGTTAGAGGCCCCAGTGCCAATTTCTAGTGACTGTTTTCTTGCCCTTGTAAATCAAAGCATGTTTCATTGTTTATGCTATCCCAGTATTAAAAATATGAAAATAAGGTCCTAAAATGTGGTATGGCTCTAGATATTGATTTAAGAAATGATAAAATTACAATATAAGTGATTTATAGAACAATGTTAAAATATTTTCTGCAATGGATACACCTTACCATATACGAACCCACTACACTGCTTGAACATGTTATCTATGTATAAGACACAGTTCATTTCTGAATGCTTTAAGAATTTTAACAATTTTAATTACAACTGCCTGAGCAGGGGCTCCACTTGGGCAAATTAAGTAGAACCAGAAAAAGAAAGCCTATGGTTAGAAAAATCAGTCAGTAAATAAATAAAACCACTAGTAAATTTTCTGTGAATGGGGACAATGAGAGGTACGGATGATTTGCAAAGGGGCTCACAGGCACACAGCTCTCTACGTTGAGAAGGTCTTCTCCTCGTGCTTTGGGGTGTTCCTGCTTCCACGCACTCACCAGACTGCTTTATGGAACATCTGCTGTCCTCCACAGAAAGCCTTACGCTGGGAACGCAGGCTGACCTCAAGAAGTTCACCGACAAGTGGCAGAGACAGACATGAGGAATACACAATTACAACGATAATACAGAAAGTTCTATAGTGCTTGTAGGTATAGAAACTGTGGAAAGCAGAGGAGGCTCACCTGAGAAAATCTGAGTGGTTAGGGTCACTTGATTCCAATCTTAAATAGTCAGTAGAGTTAGCCAAGTGAAAGGAAAAAATAAAGATGTTCAAGTTAAAGAGACTATACAATGGCACTAAGGCAAGAAAGACCATGTGCATGTCCTTTGATACGGCAGACACTTAGGTGTGTCGGGGGAAGTGACAAGGAATGAGTGTAGTTAATACAGATGAGGAGAAAAAGGTTGTTATCCTGAATGTGAAGAGGGAATTTAAACAGGAGACATTGATTTTAAACAAAGAAGTGACAGCTAAGATTAGTTTTAGAATTTTCCCTCTGGAAATGTCTAAGGTAATGAATCTTTTAAAAGGAAGAAAAAAAAAACCCTCCCAACCAAATAGATGAGCAATGCTTCCCTAAATTGAGGTAGCAGCAATGGAGAAAAAGCGGAGGTGTGCTAATGATGAAGCATTTAAGAGAATGAAGCCATAGCTTTGGGGAGTTGACAGCATGTGATCTGAAGAAGGTGAGTGAGTCTAGGATGGCCCCTTCCTTCTTTCTGACTTGAAGGGCTGGGTGGGTGGGTGGTAGTTACACTTATAAAACAGAAAATAAAGAAAGGAAGTTGGAATTTAATCAACAGTAACTGTATTTTAATGGAATCTCATGTTTTATTTTGCCCTTAATTTTCCCCACATTTTCCAACACTGCTGTTCTATCACTGGTTTCGGTAAACAAAGTGCTCGCCAAATCTTTATGCTGGGACTCCACAGGAAGTCTGAAAACACGCAGGGTGAAATATTTGCAGATTTGTGGAACCAAGTTGCTGTCAACAATAGGATTGTCCTAGTTAAAAAGCAAAAAGAAAAACTACTCTTAGCTTTTTTCCTTTTTCATACCATATATATTTAGGTTCTAAGTATAATCACATTTCTTATCTGAAAGGATTCTAGGTAGAAAATCAGAATTACTAATTTCTCCAGCACTGTCATAAATTTGCAACTGCTTTGTCAGAATGCCGAATTTTCCAAGTAACAAAGCCAAAAAGGTTACTAAACATGAAGATGCCAACTGTTTTTCTGTCTTTGCTGATTCTCCTCTTGGAACTGTAAACAGACACCCTACTCCCTGAAATTCTCTTGTTATCAATTCATGACATACTTCATACCATATGCTTCTTTGGTAAGTTTATTCAATCATTCTAAAGGGCAACATCTATGTCTTTCCCTTCTGCTCAAAACCTTTTTACTCTATAAATTTATATGATAATTTAGGGGCTAGAAAAAAACAATAAAAAATCCTCAACAAATAAAACAGTAAATGAGAGTCTATGTGTACTTGTGCATTAAAACAATCAACTAGAGGAACAAAACTTGAACAAAGGTGAGACAAATACTTGTTAAAGCAATTATTTCACATGGAACACAATTAAAATTTCTCAAAATGAAGTAAGAGATCAATGAATTTTAAACACGGTATTGAACCATGAATAAGGCATAAAACTATTACATGCGGTGTAATATTACAGAATATTTATGATTCATTTACACAAATTTCACAAACTATATGGTCTAGGATTGCATCCACAGGTGGTAAAACAATAAAAAAACAAGGGCGTTTTGATCACAAAGATCAGTACAGTCACATCCCCGAGACAAAACAGAGGAAATATCTGGGAGGAGCTGCTTCTTTAAAACTGTTCGTCTAATTTCTGATCTAGGATGTGTCACGGAGATGTTTGCTTTGTGAGAATCAATTCATTATACTGCACTTTGATTTTTTGTACTTGTTCTGTGACTGTTTAACCTCATAATAGAAAGATATTTTCTTAATGAAACACATAAAGGTCAGAATACAGATAAGTGCCCTAAAGAACCTTTCTGCACAGACTATCATCAATCTGTGAAAATTCTTACTGGGCAAGTTTGCTGGAGTAACTTCAACAAAGTCACTCACAAAAAATTAGACAAGGTCATGGGGAGCAACTACAACTAAAGAGAATGAGCCAAGTCTTCCACTTTTCTAAAAAATATTTCTCACATGAACATTTTTCATAAAATGGGAAGCAAAAGCCTGAAACTTTACAAGGTCATCTAATTCTCCAACAATAAGCATGTCAATCTCTGTTTAATTCAATTGGCTCTAAATTGTTAAATTTCTATTACTTAGCCAAAACTCCATTGAAACAAAAATATTTGTTTGTTAATGTAATGTTAAACGATGTGTAGCACTTTATACACTTCCTGGGAAACACTGCTTTATAGGTTTAAGCCACAATGTCTGATATGTCCTCAGCATTTCCATTCTCAGCCTAACTGTAAGACATAAAGACTGAAAGTAATCATCCTCAATAAAAAAGGCAAATACCAAAGGCTACACGGGGCACTTTAGCTTGCCCCTCCACCGTATCCCCATAATTTCCCTCAGCAGCTGTGAATCTATCCTAAATAGAAGAGTTACAAATAAAGAAACAATAAGAAGAAAGAAAGAAAGAAAGAAAGAGAGAGAGAGAGAGAGAGAGAGAGAGAGAAAGAAAGAAAGAAAGGAAGGAAGGAAGGAAGGAAGGAAGGAAGGAAGGAAGAAATGTGTGCATACTATAGGGCTTCAGGCAGGAGACTCAGCACTCTTTTCTATGCTATTCATGTCTCACAACATCTGAAATTATTTGCTAAGTACACACCAATCAATGAGATCATGTATCCCCAATCTTCATTAAACGTGTTGTATTTCTTAATTTTATTTATTTATTTTTAGAGAGAGGGGAAGGGAGGGAGAGAAAGAGGCAGAGAGACAAGTTCACTCTCGAATGCACCCCAATCAGGGATAAACCCACAACCCAGATATGTGCCCTGATGGGGAATAAAACCCATGATCCTTTTTTTTTGTGGGACAATGCCCAAACAAATAAGCCACACCACTAAGGGCTATGCTGTAGTTTAAGAATTAATATACTCTCTGTATATTTTAGGCAAAAGCTCAAGTTCATTTTCCTATTTTAGATAAACTTCCAAAATCATGAAAAGTATCATGCCACAGTTAACAGTTTATAGAAATCATACCTAATCAAAAAAATTCACCTTCAGTCCTATAGCTTGGTAGTCACCAGATTATGGCCCATGAACCAAAAGCTCATGGCTTCTCATTAGCAAACATTTCTTGGATGTTCAGACATAAACTTTGGTACCTATGGTGTTTGAGTACAATTTGCATCATTGCATACCCATCCTGCACCGAGGCCAAATATTGAGTGGAAAAAAACATAAGAGTACCAGTCCCTTTCTATGAACTAGAATATTTCCTGGTCCAGACCCACCAAATCCCAAAGACATTGAATAATTTCAGGTGAAATGAATGTCATATATTAAAGGAAAATAGATTCTCAGGGTTGAAAGGCACTTTTAAATCAAGTTCAATCATCCCTCTAATAGTGTAGAACATTATAGTCAGATAGTCATCCCCAGGCTTTGCATGAATGAACCTAGCAGATTTTCAGTTATTGAATATATGTAGTTATATATGCTGAGAAAACTTGTTTGCAGATGATCAGTTTAGCATGTAAAGAAGGGATGACTAATCAGACTAGTCAGAGCCCGACATTTACTCACATTCACTGACATTCCTGACATTCATGTTTTACTGGTGGACGGGGTTACTGTGCCTAATAGCAAAAAGTGGGCTGCTCACATCCTACCCTGTGTTAAGGGCTTTCTCCCACTGCCTTTGTCCAATGCTGTGATGACTGTCTATTTGCCTGGGACTGAGTGATAAAGTGAGGTCAGACCCATACCACAAAAACTCGTTTTCGATTCAGTAGGTGGGGAGCAGAAAGTCCTTCCTACTCTTCCCAATCCAAGCCTTGTCTCCAATCCAGTTTGTTTTGGGATATTGGAGAAGTAATAAAAGCAATATCGTTCATTCCATGCACTAAGCCTTATGTGTATACAACACAATTTTTTTTAAAAAGGAAAGGTAAGAGATACCAAGAACCCCTATTATTGTGATACATATTCTTCAAGGTGCCAACAATGGAATGATAATGCCCTTTCCTTCCAATAACATTCAGGCTAAATTAGACATAAAGAGTTACAGCTGATATAAGAACATGGCATCCTGGATACAGGAGTCAGCTCTACCTGCAATCGCCATGAAATTTTGATAAGAAATAGAACATTTAACCCAAATCCTGAAAGACATGCAGATATTCCAGATGAGTTAGAAAAGCAAGGGCAATTCAGGTCAAACAGACAGCAGGAGCAGGGGCAGAGAGGCACAAACCAGTAGATGAGGTAAAACTCTCCTGTTTACGTGCTGCTGAACACGGCACACACAGAAGAACCGGGGACAGATGGATGGGGTTCCATTTACAGAACAGACGATAAAGCTATGCATCTTGAGAGTGCAGAAAATACAGGTGGGGCAAAAGTAGGTTTATAGCTCTTTGTATGGAAAACAATACAACAGTGAATAAATAGTAATACGAGAATTAACACTGTATTTCACACACTCACAACTGTAAGCTTCCTTTTGCCTCACCCTGTAATAAACAACGTTAGGGGGTATGGGTCATAAATGGAAGAAAGTAAGATAATTTCCCCAATTCTTTTTATGTCAGAGTCTCTAGCTAGGGTTCCCAAGACATTAAGCCACTTTCAGATTAATGACAGTTTTTCATCTCTGTATTTCTGGAATTTTACACATGCTTAAACTACTATCTTCTCACTGCCCTTTTTCCCTTTACTTCCCTTTTTTAAATTTTTTAATCGGATTTACTGGGGTGACATTGGTTAATAAAATGTAGGTTTCAACTGTACAACTCTGATACATCACCTATATGTTGCATTTTGTATTTACCACCCAAAGTCAAGTCTCTTGTCACCATATATTCGACTCGCTTTACCCCTTAATACCTGCCCTCACCTCTCTCTCCTGGCAACCACCGCACTGTTGTCTGTGGCTATGAGTTTTTATTCGTCTTTTTTTTCACTTATTGCTTTCAGTTGTATATCCCTCACATGAGTGAAATCACATGGTTCTTGATTTTTTACATCTGACTTATCTCACTGAGAATGATATTCTCAAGATCCACCCATGTTGTCATACATGGCAGCATTTCGTTTTTTTATGGCTGAATATTACTCCATTGTATATACATGCCACGACTTTATCCAATCACCTATCAAGCAGCACTTCAGGTGTTCCCATGTCTTGGCCACTATGAATAATGCTGCAATAAATATAGGAGTGCATATATCTTTATGAATAAATGTTTTCAAGCTTCTCAGGTAAATATGCAGAAGAGGAGTTGGCATTTTTTAAAGAAATAGAACAAAAAAATCATCAGATTTGTACAAAACTACACACATCTCTGAATAGTCAAAGCAATCCTGAGGAAACAGAATGAAATCAAAGGTATCGTACACTCCCTGACTTGGAGTTATGAAACATAGTGACAGTAGTCAATCAAACAGCATGACATGGGCAGATAAACAGACGCACAGACCAATGGAACAGAACTGAGAGCCCAGAAATAAACCCACATGTATATGGGCAAATAATTTTTGACAAAGACAAACACATATAATGGAGATAAGAAAGTCTCTACTTCCCATTTCTTAATGCATTCAGTCACTTTTTGTTGGGAACTGCTCTGCCTGGAGTGGTTTTAGAAGGTGTAACTGCCCCTCATGGCTAAGGCTGAGTGAGTGACCTCCGGAATGTGAGCCACTAAGGAGACAAAGCTTGTCTCTGGCAGCAGTGCTGCTTCTGCTTCATCCCCTGCCCCCAACGTCTGGTTGGTTAGTCACAGATGGGTAAGACCCCTCGGGGAAGGGGGGCACCTAAGCCAGACACAATCACTTGGGAGGCCATCAATGAAGAACTCGGGGGGCAGCAACAAAGAGGGAGTGATGGACCCTCGCCCCCCAGCTATTCTGACATAGCCCAAGTCCCCATATCCTCTGGAAGAAGTGCTTCCTGGATCTAATCCACTTAAGCCTGAAAACCTATGATGGAGGAGGCAGTGCAGCCCCTTGCCAGCTAGAGAGGGATCCAGGGTGATTGGGCCTAAGAAAGAGTTCTTAAAGTCCTGTGAAGCCTGCTTTGCTTGGAGTGCTTTCATTCATACGATAAGGGTCCGAGCAGGAAATGAGTTTGTCTCCCACAGTTTCTGCAGCCCCCTTACCTGACAGACACTGACTCAGACTAAGCCCTCAGATTTCTTTGAAATGTTATCTACTGTTTGATCCTTGCCACCTGACATGGATTGATGAGCTTTACCTGTATTCCTATGTGTTCCGAATCTAATAAAAGCCATTGAAGAAGAGGTTCTTGGCCCTTCTCCTGTGAGAGATTAGCCACCTCTCCTCCCTAAGCAGATCATGTCTTGGTAGTGTTACTTTCATCCGTGGCAGATGGGGGGACTTGCTGGCAAAGTTGCCCCCATAGCTTTTTAGTTATCACCTCTCCCATGAAGTCTTCCTTGATCCCTGGTGTGTATTATCTCCACTCCCCATTGTTTTCACAGCTCCCTAAACTTCCTCCAGCCAGAAGCAGTCTGGAGTTGTCAGTTATCCATTTGCTTTGGAATTGTCTGCTACCCATCTTTCCAATGAAGCTATGAAGTCCACAGGGGCAGCAACTTTCCCCTTCTTGTTGTGGACTCAAAGACCAACACATCACTTGGCTTACAGGAAATGCAGAAATATTTGTGAACTCAATGATAATTAATTAGCTAATCAATTACTCAAGCATCTAATGTTCCAAAAAGATAGTCCTTAGGTAGAATATTTAATGATAAATTATGTGTGTGTGTGTTCAATAGCTAGAAAACTAAAAAATTTCCATTAAAACTTTTTTTACCAGATATCATTTTGATATAAATAAAACAGACTAAAACAGAGCTAGAGTACCCATTTTGACAGAAAAAAATATTTGCTAATAGTAATTCCTCATAACTTTGCATGTAGGTATGCAAGGTGATACTCAGCTAAAACATACCTGTAAGGTGTTCCAGATGTTTGCAGTTGGAGCCTGCTCTGACTGGTCAGCACTGGGTGGGTGCCAGCGCCTGTTTCATATTAGTTGTCAGATATGTTAAGCATCACTCCTATACACACAAAACGAGAAACACAGATGAGTATGCATCTCACAGAATTAGTTATGAGTAATCCTGTGAAGTAATTTGGGTCCCATCCTGGACTTTTATTTCCATGCTTTTCAAATTGTATGCTTGTCACTCCTAGGAATTAAGGAGACCAGGGGTGGAAAGGTTCAGCCACCTTTCTCCCACACCCAAGCCCCTCCCAAAGCAGCTCAATCATTACTGACCTCATCTTCCTGTCCCAGCCATTTCCTTCCCAGAGAACTGAGTAACAAAGCCATTTCTTTTCCATTTCTTTCCTTATCTGATTAGGAAGCAGTCACCTCGGCTGTATGAGTGTGTAAGCCCTTTCTTGCTCACATGGGTACGCAACAGGAGTTGCTTAACTCCATGAGAATGGTTACAATCTAGTAGAACTTTTTAAAACACTCATTTACACATGCAAATAACTATTAACCAGCTATTAATTAGCTGCCTTTATAATGCTGATAAAGGCTGGCATACTCATTAACTATTGGAAACTGTGAAGACACGTTTTCTCATTTTGTATAAATATGCTTTTCTAGCTCACGGGGATCAAAATTAATAATTCTATGTAATCTAAATTTGAAAGCATTAGTCTATTACTTTTCCATACTGGTGATCACTGCCTTAGAGGAAAAACAACTACTCGGTAAGTATAAGTGGAAATTCTGTGTCTATGTTTCATATCAGATTTTTTAAATACTCCCGTGTAGGGCCCCTTCAAACTAAGGCCCCAGGAGCCTTTCTATGATAGAGGGACTGAAGGCAACTTAGAGCAAGATCACCCTCAGATTGGCTGCTGAGTCTGGTTTAAGTTCTTCCAACCCCATTTCATTCTGAATAACCTCATGTGGTTATCTAAATTTTTATCCTATTTACTGAAGTCCATCTCTGCCCAGTATACTTTCCATTTGGGAAATTTTTTTTGGCCGACACAATTCAGGTGAGGCTGACCAAACCCCGGAAGGGAACATATGGGTAAAGCCAGTGCAATAAAAAATGCCCAGGGAACTTCTGCTAAAGCTTTCTGTAATGGCTCTCTAGGTTCCCCTATGATCATTAACTTAAGGACCATGTCACCGGGCTGCGGGGGCTGTTTCCCACGATACAGAGACCCCAGAATGAAGACCCAGAGAGATGCAGGTCTGAGAGATGGTGCAGAATGCGTACATTAGAAGCCAGTGAGAACCAGTGTCAACTAGATAGAGATGATTTTTATGAAATATCTCAGAAGTACCACGTTGGTGTTTTGAAATCTATAAAAACAAGTTTTCTTTTCCTGTTATAATACAATTTTATATGTTTAAAAATTAGAGGGTTTTGTTTTTATTGTTTTTCCATGGATATGAACTAAGGGAAGGGAATGTCGGAGGGTTGGGGAGTGCAGGGGAGAGGGGGGTGAGGGGGGAAATTGGGAAAACTGATATAGCATAATCAATAAAATATACTTTAAAAAAATAAAAAATAATTGGAAGATATCATAACACGCCATCTATTGCAACTAGGTAAATACATAATGAGGTGAGGGGAAAATAAATGTCTTCCTAGGCAGAGAGAGAAAAGGCCTCATCCAAGAAACGTTATTCCTACTTAGAGTTTTTTCTGGGCATTCACTAGCTAAATCACGCACAGTTTGCTGTCATTCCCTTCCTTCCTTCTCTACTACATTGCCTTTGTGCTTAGAAAGATCACAGGCCTTCCTGGAGACAATCTGACTGGGATGATGCTAAAATGTGTGAAAAAGGCAGCAGCCTAGCAAATAACAAGAGGTGAGCAGCCTAGCAGAGAGCATGGCAAAGTGAAAACACAGAAATAAAGGGACTCTTGAACAAGAAGACTTTTATGCAAAAGCACCGCGCACATCACAAAAGACACTCAGTATTTTGTCTCTATTTTACTTAGCTAATTTCAGAGGATTTACTCATTTAAATTTATTTTCCCCTAATTGCTAATATTTGATTGGCATTTCTGAAAGGACCCAATAAACAGGAGGCTTTTTCCTTGTCCATAAATTCTAGAGTAAAATGCCAAAGAGTCAGGCCAGCTTAGCAAGCGAAGAAACAAGGTCCGACACCTGGGATCACAGGATTTCCTGGCTGGTATATCTTCCCAGGCAGAGCTGGGCCTGTGCTCTGCGACGCTGGGCACCGTCTGCTAAATTGCATCTAATTTTCATTTGGTTACAGGGTGAGAAGAAGGCAGAGGGGGACACACAGAACTCATTGGACAGGTATAGAGGCCTTGAACTCTACCTAGGAGATTAATAACACCTAAATCTGCAGCAGGGTCTCAGGTAAGAAGTATTTATGAGATCAACTGTAAATTCCCCTGCAAACCCTCTACTACAGAGTAGAGGGTTTGTGAGGAGAGAAGCACAATAGTTAGCAGTAAGCAAAGGCAAAGCAGACCACAGCAGGGGTAGGGAAGGCATACATTCACAATCCTTATTCTGATCAAATTTAGGAAAAGCCAGGACTTGTTTGAGTGTGGCAGGACATGCTATTTCCAGTGTTTGACCTTAGAACTCATCTCTTTTCTGGTTTGAACAGCAGTGTCATTGAGCAGCTTGTCACAGACACACATGATTAAATCATTCCTTAAGAACCATTAGCATAGCCAAAACAATTGTTACCAAGGTTAATTTCTTTTGTAACCTTTAAATTTATTTCTAGACATAAGTCACCAAGTGTATATCAATAATTATTTGATTTGTGGATGCTTCAGACACAGCAGAATGAAGAACTATCTTCCAAGAGACATGATGACAAATGGAAACAACAGAGGAAAAGGATGATTGGACCGTTCCTTCACATCCTGAAATAATAAAATTTAAAGTCATCAATTCTCATGGTCAAGAGCTTATTATGAAAATTTCCCCAAAATCGCATTTATGCACTTATTTTATGTGAGAAGTGAGAAAACACATAAAGACAAAAACAGCAGTGTCACAGAGTAAACTAATGAAGACACATTTAAACAACACACAGGATTTTAGTATCAAAAAACAAAATAATTAGTGGTTTACACTAAAGATGCTTCCTACTTCTTTTGTAAATCATTAAACAGAGGCACTTTTGTCATGGTATTACTGTGCCGTCCTGTTTTCCTTTTATAATATTTCTCTTTTTAGAGAGAAATATTACCTGTTTCAAAATAACGGCTCAACCAGTCATTAACACTTTAAACCCCATGTAGCTTTTTCACAACTTAAGAGAACGACAGGCACACGCATTCATAAAGGAAAGTGTCCAAGGAAGTCGGGGCATAGAAGGCTGAGGGAAACAGTGGGGACAACCAGAAAAATCACCCTTCAAAGGAACTGTGTTGGACTTTTAACACAGCTCCTTTTAGGTACCTCCTTGAGGTACATTAATCAATTTTGGCAGCAAATCTCCTGATCTGGAGTCACTCTATGTTGTTTGTTATATATTTCTGACAGTCAGCATCTACATTTTCCTTTCTCATAACAGACGTCAGCTTAAGTCTGAGCAAGCTCTTCGACGTGAATGTAGCCCTGGCTGGGTAGCTAACTGGAGCCTCATCCCCTACACCAACCAAAAAGTTGTGGGTTCGATTTCTGGTCAGGGCACATACCAAGGTTGCAGGTTCACTCCCTAGTGTCAGGGTGTCTACGGGAGGCAACCGATAGATGTTTCTCACATCTTTCTCTCTCTCCCCCTAAAATCAATAAATATTTCCTCGAGTGAGGATTGTAAATAAATAAAGTGAATATATAACTGTAAACTTCAACATCACCAAACCATAGACTCTCCATAATTACAAACAAGAGGTATATACACCTCTCATACTTTCAAAGATTAAGCAAAACTGTTTGTCTATTTAAAGGGATCAAAAGCAGATCCATGATTTCTGGTAGAAATCAAAGTTGACATTACCTTAAAAAGTGCCACCAGATGGACACAGCTTACCATACTCAATTTTGACTGATGCGTGGTAACTGTTACTGAGGCAATAGTATGTTATATAATGCACAAGTTACCAAGATACCATAACTGTGGTCCCCATGGCAATATCTATTGAACAACAATAATATATAATATACATAAATCGTCATTGAGGAAAACAAACGGGAGCAAAGGCAGCCCTGATTTCCTGAAATCAGAATCTGCTCCCTCACAGTGTTAGCATTGCCACTGCCCCGGTTCACCTCATGGTCACTCACCCTTGACCTGTCCCAAGTGCTTCCTAATTGGTTTTATTGGCTTCTGTACACCCAGTTTTGCTCCCTCCTCCATTCCCAATCCATTCTGCATACAACAACTAGATTCATTACTAAAAACACATTGTCTTCCCATCCCTCTATTCCCTGACTCCGTGTGTATGCACCCATACAGACATGTGCACACACAAATCAATAGAACGGCTACTGGGTACGACTTCTCGGCATGTAGTTGTGCCTCAGAGTCTCCCTGCAGCCTCATCTTGTTATTCAAACTTTATTTTCTAGTCATACTGACTTATCTTCTGATTGCTTACTTTGTTGTATTGTATGTATTTTGCAATTTGCTTCAAATCCTTTTGGAAATGTGATTGGGCATGAATTTATTAAATACTCATTCAAGTCCAGCTTCAAGCTACGCACTCAAGTTTTCCTATTCTCCTCCAGGAAGTCAGTGATGAATGAGCATACAATGCATATTTGTTGAACGAGTGAATTGTCCCTGTTCTTAAGTCACTAATTGTCTGCCTAAATGTCATTAGAATCAAAAGAAGAGTGAGTGAGACAAAGGTCCAATCAGGGTGATATATACTAAGGCCCTGATACACAATGGCAGGGTGCTGTACTAGTTGAACAAGTAGTACAGAAGGATGAACAAGAGTTTTCACCAGCCCTCTTGGAGTTTAGAGCCCAGGAGGAAAGAGAGGAATATATATATATATATATAGTATACATATTATATCTTATATATCATATGCAGATATATATATATACACTATAATTATTTAAATGATTTCTGCATTTTCCATATTTCTTCAATTTTAGATATAACCTGCCCCAACATTTTTAATGTTTTATAACTTGTGCTATGTCTTATCATTGAAAAAGTAAACTATTTATATAATTATATATACACCATATTCTACCATATAACAATTTTATAGATGTATATATTCACACACATTTGGTTTGTATACTACATCACTGCACTTGGCATGACTAGGACAAGAATCAGGTTTGACTCGGAAGTTTGTACCTTAACAATTGTACAGTACTTTTTAGAAGCAAAATCATCCATAATTTAATGGAGGAAATTCCTGGATTCTTAATGCCAAAAAAGTCTGGACCTAAAAGAATAAGTAATTAATAAATGCATGCTCAATTACATTCCCAAAGGATTCCAAGCAATTGTAAAATGCTATCAATTGTAAGAGACACCATTGTTTCAATAACTTTTGCATGATTAACAGACAATTATCATATATGATGATTTTGTTTCAGTTATAAAACACCACCACTTTTAAAATGTTTAAGATGTTGGGATAGGACGTTCTTAAATTGAAGAAATAGAGAAATCAGCTAAATAATTATAAGTCTGCAAGTCTGCAAGACAGAAGTGCAGAGATCCATGAGAGTGTAGAAGAGAGGACCTCACTCAGTCATGGGGAAGGGACCAGGAAGGCACCCCTGAGAATGTGACATTTAAGCTGAAACCTGAGAGCCCCTTGGCGAGATGCACCCTTAGCAGAGTGCGTGACAGTTCCACAAAGGGCATTAGCAGCCGCAGCTGTGCCAGAGCTTCTGGATGAGCAGACCAAAGCAGAAAAATGCCAGCATCTGAGCACATCTTCCACGGAGGGATCCCTTATTGTTATTTGAGGAGGGCTTGGAGGTGTGACTCAGAACTGCAGGAATGTGATTATTAATCTGGTTATTAATGTGAGATCTGTTGTATCCAGGACAGGTGAATCCTGGGACCCCCGGTTACCTAAAGGGGGTGGTTAATATATTTTATTGATTATGCTATAACAATTGTCCCATTTCCCCCTTTATTCCCCTCCATTATGCACACCCTCTCCCACCCACATTCCCCCCTTTAGTTCATGTCGCTGTGTCATAAGTTCTTTAGTGTCCACATTTCCCATACTATTCTTGCCCTCCCCCTGTTTATTTTCTACCTACCCTCTATTTATTCTCTATGCTTTTCCCCACTCTCTTCTCCTCCCACTCCCTTGTTGTTAACCCTCCATGTGGTCTCCATTTCTATGGTTCTGTTCCTGTTCTAGTTGTTTGCTTAGTTTGCTTTTATTTTAGGTGTGGTTATTAACAACTGTGAGTTTGCTGTCCTTTCACTGTTCATATTTTTATCTTCTTTTTCATAGATAAGTCCCTTTAACATTTCATATAATAAGAGCTTGGTGATGATGAACTCCTTGAACTTGACCATATCTGAGAAGGATTTTATCTGCCCTTCCATTCTAAATGAAAGCTTTGCTGGATAAAGCAATCTTGGCTGTAGGTCCTTGCCTTTCATGACTTGGAATACTTTTCAGCCCCTTCTTGCCTGTAAGGTCTCTTTTGAGAAATCAGCTGACAGTCTGATGGGAACTCGTTTGTAGGTGACTGTCCCCTTATCTCTTGCTGCTTCTAGGATTCTCTCCTTCATTTTAATCTTGGCTAATGTAATTATGATGTGCCTTAGTGTGTTTCTTCTTGGGTCCAACTTCTTTGGGACTCTCTGAGCTTCCTGGATTTCCTGGAAGTCTATTTCCTTTGCCAGATTGGGGAAGTTCTCCTCTATTTTTTGTTCAAATAAGATTTCCACTTGTGGCTGTTCCTCTTCCCCTTCTGGTATCCTATAATTCAGATGTTGGAATGTTTAAAAATGTCCTGGAGATTCCTAAGCCTCTCCTCATTTTTTTGAATTCTTGTTTCTTCATTCTTTTCTGTTTTGTCGTTTCTTTCTTCCTTCTGGTCCACATCACTGATTTGAGTCTCAGTTTCCTTCTCATCACTATTAGTTCCCTGTGCATTTTCCTTCATTTCACTTAGCATAGCCTTCATTTTTTCATCTAATTTACGACCAAATTCAACCAATTCTGTGAACATCCTGATCACCACCAGTGCTTTGAACTGTGCATCTGATAGGTTGGCCATCTCTTCAACTCTTAGTTGTATTTGCTGTGGAGCTTTGATCTGTTCTTCCATTTGGGCCATTTTTTTGTCTTGTTGTGCCTGTTCTGTATGAGGGGTGGAGCCTTAGGTGTTCACCAGGGCGGGGCAACCCAGTTGCTGGGTTGTGATGCAGTATGTGGGGGAGGGGTCTGAGAAGGAACAATGGGGCTTGCTCTGCTCTTTGTTGGATTTCAGTCCCTTCCACAGCTTCCCCCAAGCAAACTGGGCCTTTCTAGTGCTGATTCCCAAGTGGGTGGGTTTCTCTAACAAACTCTCCTGTGAGGCTGGGAGTCTCTCCCCACGCCTCAACTCCCACAGGTATATTCAATCGGTGTTTTGAGGTTTTATTTCCTGACTTTGGGACCCTGGGTTGCACGGTCTGTCTCCATCTCCACTTTCACCCAGTTTATCTGCAGGCAAATGTGGGACCACCTGGTCAGCCAGCTGCCTTGTGTGCAGTGCCTGGCTTTGCAATCACCGCCTTGCTGGGTCTGCCCATTGCCACCCCATGTCTGGGGTCTGCCAGCCACTTCCTGTATACCCAGAGTTTGCCTGCTGCTGTCTTACATGCCCAGGGTGTCTTGCACACCCAGTGCCACTGCTTTTTGTGCCGTGACCCCTCTCCACCTGGCTGTCCAACTCCACCCCTCCTACCAGTCTGGATGAATGTGTCTATTTTATCTACTTGGTTGTCCAACTTCCATACAGTTCAATTTTCTGGCAGGTCTGGTTGTTATTTTGTTTTGAAATTGTTGTTGTCTTTATTTTGATTGTGTGAGGAGGCACAGTGTGTCTACCTACACCTCCATCTTGGCAAGAAGTCTCTGAGAATCTCAGTTTTGAAGATGATACTTGGATCTTAGCAGAAAAGAAATTGCCTTAATGTCTAATACGTTGAAATTTTAATTTTAGAAGTTCATTAGGAGTTTAGACATGTCCATTTTACATTGCATTAACTTTATGGCTACCAGAAAAGAGCCAAAATTGCATCAGTTATGTCCAGCTTTATTTACTCTTTGAAACCATTTTATACAAACTTGTTCCTATTTTCCTTGAACATGTAATAGTTTCCTCCAAGCCACATGGGTTCAGGTCCAGAAAAATCCCTGTGGCATAACTTAGTCAGTAAGCTAGTGCCACAAGAGGAGCAGATTGGGGAAATAATATAGCTAAATTTGTGAGAAGCCTAACAAATACATTTATATTTGTAAAACAAAATTATAAAGACAGCATACTAAATGCAGACATTAACCATGCACTACGCATCTAAGTTAGCAAAAATAGGTATTGCCACAAATGCTATAAATTGCATGCTATCCATTTTCAGAATATCCTTTCCCTACCTCTTTCCTCCAGCATTAATGATATGCTTATAAATGAAGTTAGCTTTGTTGCAGATAACATAAATACTTTGAAGTCTGCTTCTGTGACTACATTTAAATGACCATGGTCCTTTCGATTTTACTGAAAATGAACTCTCATACCCCTACTGCTGGCCTCCTGGTCTGTGTCTCCAGGTCACCAGGGCCCAGGTGCTTAGCTCACTGAGACCTCAACCAGAGAAGCCTTCCTTCCACCTACAGACTACTGGGGAACTTTGCAAAGCCCAGTATATCTTCTACTTATCTTCTGGTATCTTCCCCAGTTGTTTTAAAAATTTCTGCTCCTTCTCCACCATTAGCTTTACTTCCCTTTTTAATATCCCAACTCACATTTGCCTTTTTGTTAATTATCTCCAGAATTATAACTCACAATCACATACAATGAAATTCAAAATTTCTTAGTTGCCAAAAGTAATACAAAGTTACTTCATATGATCTCAAATTTTTATATTGAGATCTTATGTTTGGGGAGATATTATTGTATTTCAGTCTCGTTACATGCTTGCCGTGAAGACATTAAATATATGTCAAATTAAACATCCTTGTCCTAAATCTTTCTAAACATCCCCAGTTTCTCCACTTTCATTTATAAAAGGATATAGATGCAGCAGGCTCTGAGACAAAACTTTAAGAAATCCTAGTAGGCAAAATGTGGTAAAAAGTTACTATTTGATATAGAAGTCCAGATTCCAAATCTGCAGTTGATCTGTTTACCAACTACATAGACTACATTCCAAAAAAAATGCAAGTACTTATTAGCATTCATTCAACCTCATCACCCAAAATAAGAACCAACACTATAAGAATAATTCTAATGTAAGTCAGAAAAATGGGACAAAATATTTGATAAATATCTGGGCTTAAAAAATCTTGACAGGTTTATTTTTTCAGTCTTGACATGCATTCCATAAAATTTAAGAAGTTATTTTCAAATGTAGAAAATAAACTTCACTTCTGTTGACTTATATTATGATGTGTAAGGTAATTCCTGTGTAAAATATTTTTCTATCACTTGACAGTAGCTATAAAGACATGTAAAAAAGCAGTAGGAAGCAAAGTTTTAGAAATTATTTTCAAGTATGTTCTCATAACAGATATAAAAAAGAAACTGAAAATTACATTAACTTGTAATATCAAGAGTTTGGAGTAAACCTACTAAACTTCCTATAAAATCCCCACACATCTAAAACTGTAATATAGTCAAACCTCTCTCTGCTTTTTAACTATGATTATTTTAATGACTTTTTTCTACCCTGGTTTAGGAAATGAAGATCCCGTGTTTCAAATAATCCAAATTAGAATTACCAGGTCAGTTTTCTCTGCAAATCAATCTCTTTTGTCTACATGTCAAATTCTATTGGTTTCCCCCTTACCCCTTTAGGATGATACTTCCCGGAGGAATTTAAAAACGGCTAGAATTCTGGTACAACCGGAACTCTACCTCAAGCTTTGTTGTAATAGATGACATAGGTATAGATGACGACACAGGTATAATCACCTAACACAAGGTTCAGTCACATGAGGAGTTCCATGAACATCCCACGATTCTTTTCAGTCTCCATCTGTCACAGCCTATTTATTATATGTTTATTATATCTCTCATCGTGTTCTTTTACTATACCATATTTTGCTGTGTATGATGTACACCCACATTTTTGGCCCAAACNAGCAGCTATTCCAGGCTCTTGGCAGAGAATCTTGGGGCGGGGGGGCGGGGGAGGTGTTTTTTAATATATTTTATTGATTATGCTATAACAATTGTCCCATTTCCCCCTTTATTCCCCTCCATTATGCACACCCTCTCCCACCCACATTCCCCCCTTTAGTTCATGTCAATATGTCATAAGTTCTTTAGCTTCTACATTTCCCATACTATTCTTGCCCTCCCCCTGTTTATTTTCTACCTACCATCTATGCTATTTATTCTCTATACTTTTCCCCACTCTCTTCTCCTCCCACTCCCTTGTTGTTAACCCTCCATGTGATCTCCATTTCTATGGTTCCATTCCTGATCTAGCTGTCCTCTTAGTTTGCTTTTGTTTTAGGTGTGGTTATTAACAACTGTGAGTTTGCTGTCCTTTCACTGTTCATATTTTTATCTTCTTTTTCTTAGAGAAGTCCCTTTAACATTTCATATAATAAGGGCTTGGTGATGATGAACTCCTTCAACTTGACCTTATCTGAGAAGGATTTTATCTGTCCTTCCATTCTAAATGAAAGCTTTGCTGGATAGAGCAATCTTGGCTGTAGGTCTTTGGATTTCATGACCTGGAATACTTCTTTCCAGCTCCTTCTTGCCTATAAGGTCTCTTTTGAGAAATAAGCTGACAGTCTGATGGGAACTTCTTTGTAGGTGACTGTTCTATTATCTCTTGCTGCTTCTAGAATTCTCTCCTTTATTTTAATCTTAGGTAATTTAATTATGATGTGCCTTGGTGTGTTCCTTCTTGGGTCCAACTTCTTTGGGACTCTCTGAGCTTCCTGGACTTCCTAGAAGTCTATTTCCTTTGCCAGATTGGGGAAGTTCTCCTCTATTTTTTGTTCAAATAAGTTTTCCACTTGTTGCTGTTCCTCTTCCCCTTCTGGTACCCCTATAATTCAGATGTTGGAATGTTTAAAAATGTCCTGGAGGTTCCTAAGCCTCTCCTCATTTTTTTGAATTCTTGTTTCTTCACTCTTTTCTGTTTTGTTGTTTCTTTCTTCCTTCTGGTCCACTTCATTGATTTGAGTCCCAGTTTTCTTCCCAGCACTATTGGTTCCCTGTGCATTATCCTTCATTTCACTTAGAGTAGCCTTCATTTTTTTCATCTAATTTACGACCAAATTCAGCCAATTCTGTGAGCATCCTGATCACCAGTGCTTTGAACTGTGCATCTGATAGGTTGGCCATCTCTTCAACTCTTAGTTGTATTTGCTGTGGAGCTTTGATCTGTTCTTCCATGTGGGCCATTTTTTTGTCTTGTTGTGCCTGCTCTGTATGAGGGGTGGAGTCTTAGGTGTTCACCAGGGCGGGGCAACCCAGTTGCTGGGTTGTGATGCAGTATGTGGGGGAGGGGTCTGAGAGGGAACAATGGGGCTTGCTCTGCTCTCTGTTGGATTTCAGTCCCTTCCACAGCTTCCCCCAAGCAAACTGGGCCTTTCTAGTGCTGATTCCCAAGTGGGTGGGTTTCTCTAACAAACTCTCCTGTGAGGGTGGGAGTCTCTCCCTGCACCTCAACCCCCACAGGTATATTCAATTGGTGTTTTGAGGCTTTATTTTCTGACTTTGGGACCCTGGGTTGCACCGTCTGTCTCCATCTCCACTTTCACCCAGTTTATCTGCAGGCAAATGTGGGACCACCTGGTCAGCCAACTTCCTTGCGTGCAGTGCCTGGCTTCCCAATCACCGCCTTGATGGGTCTGCCCATTGCCACCCCACGTCTGGGGTCTGCCAGCCGCTTCCTGCACACCCAGAGTTTGCCTGCTGCTGTCTTACATGCCCAGGGTGTCTTGTGCACCCAGTGCCACTGCTTTTTGTGCCGTGACCCCTCTCCACCTGGCTGTCCAACTCCACCCCTCCTACCAGTCTGGATGAATGTGTCTATTTTATCTCCTTGGTTGTCCAGCTTCCATACAGTTCAATTTTCTGGCAGGTCTGGTTGTTATTTTGTTTTGAAATTGTTGTTGTCTTTATTTTGATTGTGCGAGGAGGCACAGTGTGTCTACCTACACCTCCATCTTGGCAAGAAGTCTCTGAGAATCTCAGTTTTGAAGACAATACTTGGATCTTAGCAGTAAAGAGATTGCCTTAATGTCTAATACATTGAAATTTTAATTTTAGAAGTTCATTAGGAGTTTAGACATGTCCATTTTACATTGCATTAACTTTATGGCTACCAGAAAAGAGCCAAAATTGCATCAGTTATGTCCAGCTTTATTTACTCTTTGAAACCATTTTATACAAACTTGTTCCTATTTTCCTTGAACATGTAATAGTTTCCTCCAAGCCACATGGGTTCAGGTCCAGAAAAATCCCTGTGGCATAACTTAGTCAGTAAGCTAGTGCCACAAGAGGAGCAGATTGGGGAAATAATATAGCTAAATTTGTGAGAAGCCTAACAAATACATTTATATTTGTAAAACAAAATTATAAAGACAGCATACTAAATGCAGACATTAACCATGCACTACGCATCTAAGTTAGCAAAAATAGGTATTGCCACAAATGCTATAAATTGCATGCTATCCATTTTCAGAATATCCTTTCCCTACCTCTTTCCTCCAGCATTAATGATATGCTTATAAATGAAGTTAGCTTTGTTGCAGATAACATAAATACTTTGAAGTCTGCTTCTGTGACTACATTTAAATGACCATGGTCCTTTCGATTTTACTGAAAATGAACTCTCATACCCCTACTGCTGGCCTCCTGGTCTGTGTCTCCAGGTCACCAGGGCCCAGGTGCTTAGCTCACTGAGACCTCAACCAGAGAAGCCTTCCTTCCACCTACAGGCTACTGGGGAACTTTGCAAAGCCCAGTATATCTTCTGCTTATCTTCTGGTATCTTCCCCAGTTGTTTTAAAAATTTCTGCTCCTTCTCCACCATTAGCTTTACTTCCCTTTTTAATATCCCAACTCACATTTGCCTTTTTGTTAATTATCTCCAGAATTATAACTCACAATCACATACAATGAAATTCAAAATTTCTTAGTTGCCAAAAGTAATACAAAGTTACTTCATATGATCTCAAATTTTTATATTGAGATCTTATGTTTGGGGAGATATTATTGTATTTCAGTCTCGTTACATGCTTGCCGTGAAGACATTAAATATATGTCAAATTAAACATCCTTGTCCTAAATCTTTCTAAACATCCCCAGTTTCTCCACTTTCATTTATAAAAGGATATAGATGCAGCAGGCTCTGAGACAAAACTTTAAGAAATCCTAGTAGGCAAAATGTGGTAAAAAGTTACTATTTGATATAGAAGTCCAGATTCCAAATCTGCAGTTGATCTGTTTACCAACTACATAGACTACATTCCAAAAAAAATGCAAGTACTTATTAGCATTCATTCAACTTCATCACCCAAAATAAGAACCAACACTATAAGAATAATTCTAATGTAAGTCAGAAAAATGGGACAAAATATTTGATAAATATCTGGGCTTAAAAAATCTTGACAGGTTTATTTTTTCAGTCTTGACAAGCATTCCATAAAATTTAAGAAGTTATTTTCAAATGTAGAAAATAAACTTCACTTCTGTTGACTTATATTATGATGTGTAAGGTAATTCCTGTGTAAAATATTTTTCTATCACTTGACAGTAGCTATAAAGACATGTAAAAAAGCAGTAGGAAGCAAAGTTTTAGAAATTATTTTCAAGTATGTTCTCATAACAGATATAAAAAAGAAACTGAAAATTACATTAACTTGTAATATCAAGAGTTTGGAGTAAACCTACTAAACTTCCTATAAAATCCCCACACATCTAAAACTGTAATATAGTCAAACCTCTCTCTGCTCCCACCAATTTAAAAAAAAACTATGATTTTTTTTAACTATGATTATTTTAATGACTTTTTTCTACCCTGGTTTAGGAAATGAAGATCCCGTGTTTCAAATAATCCAAATTAGAATTACCAAGTCAGTTTTCTCTGCAAATCAATCTCTTTTGTCTACATGTCAAATTCTATTGGTTTCCCCCTTACCCCTTTAGGATGATGCTTCCCGGAGGAATTTAAAAACATTCATTTAATTATTTTATACTCTTTTTTAAAATTATTTATTTCTTTTTAGAAGGAGGAGAAAGGGAGAGCAACGCCGATGTGCAAGAGAAACATCAGTCGGCTGCCTCTCACAGACCCGTAACCCAGAAACGTGCCCCGACTAGGAATCAAACCAGAGACCTTTTGCTTTGCAGAATGACACCCGACCCACTGAGTCACACCAGTCAGGGCAACTCTTTTACACTCTCATTAAGAATTCTACGTTTAATAATAACAGCGAAAAGTTAACACCATAAAAATATGAAGATGAAACAAAACAAGGAGAAATCAATCACCAGTAAAAAGTGATTCTTTTTATACATTTATTTGGCTATGTTTTGTTTATTTTCTTGGATTTGTTTCTTTATTCCTTAGGAAATATAGAAAACCACCTGACCAGACCCTAAAAATTTCTCCTAACCACACATTTTCCAAGATTGGGAAACAAGCTTTAATAGATTTCCTGGGCCCATTCTATAAGGATTATTATTATTGATATTCTTTCAACAGAAAACTTTTAAAATACAGCATTTTTACCTTCTTGTTAAGATTATCCAGCTCCTCCTTTTGGAAACTGAATTTTTATCTCACACTTTTCTGATTTTTCTGCTTCTGGACCACCCCTGTCCTTAGGGCCTAAACTACAGGTGCTGACTCCTCCCCTCAACCCCCAGAGCTCTCCCACTACACACCGGCTCAGAGCTTCATTGCACTGCCATACCTCAACCACCACTTTATAATGCAGGTAATGCCCAAATCTTTATCTTTAGCTCATGATTTCTTTATTGAACACAAGGTGTCTTTCTGTCCACCTTCTAAAGTTTTCTACTTTGATGTTATCCTCACACCTGAAGCCCAACAAAATTATCACCTTCCCCTCAAAACTGGATTCTCCTTCTAACCTCTCTCATTTTGCTCAGGGTAGTTCATCTCACCTGTTACCTAAAGCTCAAACTTTGTTTTCCTCTGCCTGCATCTTTTCTGTCACCTCCTCAATCCAAGCTCTTATTATTTCAGTTCTTCCTTCAAGAGTTCATACATCTATACCTTTCTTTTCATTCCCGTAACTACCATGTCCATTGGGTCTCCTCATTAATACCAAAACTGCTTCAATAACCTCCAGATTTACCTCTCTCATTTTCGTTTCTCACACACTACAATCAATCCTGCTCTTTACTACAAAATAAATCTCCCTAAATTATCACCATGACTTCCCTCAATTTCCAAACTTCCTTTCCCAATACCTTCCAGAAGAAACTACCCACCTCATTCATATTGTCTAATTCATGATCTGCTAATCTCCAGATGCTGACTATAAATTCCTTAGAGAGAAACAACCTTTCCTACTTGGCACCACCATGCCTAATATCATACTATGCACTTTCTAAGCCCCTGAGAAATATTTTGCAGATTGATGAGTTAGAAACCTATTGAAGGTAGCATGCTTCCTGAGTTAAAAGAACCCAAATTAGAAATCAAGGCCTTCAATGTGTAGCTCTATGTTTGATGCTCTAAGCATGCTAAGCTATCAAGGAACAATTCTCCTCATAGCCTTTAGGAAAAGCAATTACAAACAACTAAAATCAAAATTAGAATTAATCCATGGCCTCTAGGATCCTCGTATAGGAAGACAATTTTAACCTAATTTTCTGCCACTCAGTAGCAGTGTAAATTAACTTCTGATGCAGTATTCTTCCCTGAAAAATTAGAGACTAAAAACTACCTTCCATGCTTGTTAAGAAAAGCAATCTGTAAGTGGTAAAATATTGTAAAATTCAAGGTTATTATTATTGCCTAATAAATCCATATGGCACCCTATGCTTAATCTCAGGTTTACAAAGCCTAACTTCATCCACCCAGCCCTTCTGCTATCAAAGGATGCTAGCTTGTGCTCATTCATCCTCAGTGGCATCACTGAAAGGTACACATTTGTAAACATAAGAACTTTGCTATTAGGAGAGGAAAATAGGTGCAGTCTTCCAAATGGAGATCTTTTCTATAAAAGTAAGATAAAAATTTTATACTTTAAGCCAGGAAAATACGAACTTTTGCACTCTCCTAAGGTATAAATGCTGACATTTTTGTGGTTTTAAATTTTTGCCAAAGAAACCAAATCATTGATTTTGAAAAGACAACTTTATAATATGGTTTTAAAAAATCAATTTGTTCGAAACGACTATTATTTTTTCCCTTAACGGAATTACATGCATGGGTTATTTTATGACAGGTAAGAAAACATCTTTCATCTTTATGATGCATATGGCACCACTCGTGACTTTGGTGCTCATGTCTTAAAGACTATAACTTGCTCATAAAAATAAATCAGATGTTTCTGCAGAGCCATGTAATGCTGCTGCCGTCTGCTTACCCCCAGCACCTAATGAGGCATGAGACGGGCTCTGAGCACAATCAAGTTGTTTACTTTCTTCTGGCCAATAAAGAACAACAAAAAAGTATTAGAGTCTATATTCATCTATATCACAAAAGAAATGGACATGGGTGAAAATGAAAGGTCTTCAATATTAAAATGTCTGAAGGGTTTTCTATAACAAGGCAAAGTAATGATGAGCAAGAAGGAATTAGGACAATGGCACTATCTATCAATAGCATCAAGACAGAGCAGAGTAGGTGCCTGTAGCAGCTAAAAATGCCGTCCTCATGTTCCTTAGTCATCAGAAGCTTTTTTTATGCGAACACAGAATACAGAAGAGTCCTATGAAAGAAAAGAATTGCCTCTTAATACAGTGCATTAAAAAAGAGAGAGGAGGGCCCTGGCTGGCATAGCTCAGTGGATTGAGCGTGGACCTGTGAACCAGAGGATCACGGTTCGATTCCCAGTCAGGGTACATGCCTGGGTTGCAGGCCAGTTCCCAGCAGGGGACGCATGAGAGGCAACCATACATTGATATTTCTCTCCCTCTCTCCTTCCCTTCCCCTCTAAAAATAAATAAATAAAGTCTTTTAAAAAAAGAGAGAGAGAGGGGAATCCTGCACCTAAATAACCTTAGCTTTAGAAATGCCTTCTTAAAAAATAAAACACCTAAAGCTTGGTTTTGCAAGAAAAATGTTAACTCTACAAGTAGTAACATTTTTATTGTAGAGTAATTTAAAATACAGTGATGATTTCAGAGGAAAGGGAAACTGCTCTGGTAAGCGTTTGCATTTTTTTATTGAAAGACATCACTTGTTTGCAAAACCTTGACAATACCGCAGACCCCTTCCCCTTCCAGGGCTTCGGCAGCATCAGGGGCAGAGAACCATGGCGCCAGGCTGCCCAGTGGCAGATAGTAGCCCAAGCCAACTCACAGAACATTCGCTGACCATCTCCCAAGTCTGGACCCTGCCATGCAGCAAAGGAGAACATGAGGCGAGTGAAGCCACGTAGCTTGACTTACTGATACTGCTTTTAGCCCCATGAGTAGAAGACATGAGCTTGAAGAGTGTCCGAGTCTCCCTCAAACATATAGATTCAATGGATCCTTTTATTTGCCTCTCAGGGGCTTTTTATATACCTCCCAATCACCACCCCAGTGTTCTCCCTGTAAGAAGGAGTTCACAAAATGTCATGTAGCTACCCTCTTGGGAAGTTATTTTTCTTCTTCTGGTGAAGTTTTACTTACTAAAACATTAATGTGATTAAATTTGGTATGTCTGTTGGACAGTTTTCCAAATTGGTTGTAGAAAGTTAACTTTCACCAATATATGAGAATTGTAGTTGCTTCCCATCCTTGTTAAAAATGTTGTCGAACTTCATAATTTTGGCCATTCTGGTGCCTGTGGTGGCATCCTACTTGCCATCTCATCTCACTGGTGACTGATGATGTCAAGTACCTTTTACATGCTTATTGGCCTTTCAGACATCTACTTTTATGAAACGCCTATCCAGGCCTTTTCTCCACTTTTTACTTGTCTTTTACTTACAGGTTTCTAGGAGTTATTTACATATTCTACATGCAAGTTTTATGTTGAATATATGCATGACAAATATCTTCTCTCAAAGACTTGTTATTTTATTATCTTAATATTGATGATCAGTTTTTATCAGCTATTTCATTTATGAATTATGCTTTTTATATCCTATTTAAGAAATATAGCCCTGGCTGGTGTGGCTCAGTGGATTGAGAGCTGACCTATGAACAAAAGGGTCATTGGTTCAATTACTAGTCAGAGCACATGCTTGAATTGCAAGCCAGGTCCCCTGTGGGGGCATATGTGAGGCAACCACACACTGATGTTTTCTCTCCCTCTCTTTCCCCCATTCTTCCACTCTGTCTAAAAATAAATAAATAAGCCCTGGCTGGTGTAGCTCAGTGGATTGAGCGTGGGCCTGCGAACCAGACGATTGGGGTTCGATTCCCAGTCAGGGCACATGCTTGGGTTGCAGGCCAGTTCCCAGCAGGGGATGCACAAGAAGCAACCATACATTGACGTTTGCTTCTTCTCTCTTTCCCTTCCCCTCTAAAGATAAATAAATAAAATATTTTTAAATAAATAAATAAATAAAATATTTTAAAAAATAAATATATGCCTACCTCAAGGCCATGAATATATTTTCTTACATTTTCTTCTAGAAACTTTACTTTTTTTCTACTTGTATATTAGTTTCATCATCAAGTTTGAACCATAATTTGTGTACAGTGTGATCTAGGGAAAATAGTTCATTCTCTCCCCATACAGACATTGATTCAGCATCATTTATTGAAAAGACCTTCTTTTTCCTACTAAATTTCAGTGATTTTTTTCATCATAAATTAGGTAACCATGTGTATAGTGTCTGTTTTATGGACACTATTTTCATTCCAGTACAAAGAGAGAGTCCAAAATTGGTATAGAATAAGAAGCAGAATCTTTTTAGTGATACCTACTATAGATAAACCTATCATATAATCCAGCAACTCCATTTCTTTCGTACTATAAAAAGTAATGAGTACATATGTCTACCAAAAAGATATGCTCAAAAACGTTCATCACGGCTTTATTCATAATGGTCAAAAACCAGAAAAAATCCAAATATCCATCAATAGTAGAATGGACAAATAAACTGTGCAACATTCATACAATGAACAGCAACTTTTAAAAGCTGCATAGCTGCATACTACTGTGTAGCAATAAAAAAGAATAGACTACGGCTATCACCCATCAAAGTCCATGTGCCATGCCATTCAAAAGGCCAACATTCAAAACATCAGAGTTTGGAGTAAGGTTTATTGATCGAGAAGGCACCAACTGAGACTAGGGGGGCCCCTGAGGTTCTTCAAATCCATCTTATAAAAGCCCACAATTCAGTATCTTTTTATGTTGAGGGAAGAGAGACTGGGAGAGGTAAGAGGTGATTGATGATCACAAAGTCTGGGCACCAACACGGATCCTTAAAAGAGCAAAAAATCTCTGACTCTCTTTGTTTCTGGTCCATCAACCCCTGCTGATCTGAGTCCTATCTTAAGGCTCCTGCAAATCTTTGATAAACTATCATTATTTTTGTATATATTTCCCTACCTCCTGCGGAAAGTCACTTTCAAGCAAAAGAGGTGTTCTTAAAGAAGAAAAAAAACCTCAAGCCACAAGTAGAATTTCTCAAATGGTTGGCATGTCTATAATGCCTACAGGCAAGGACACAGCAGGCTTGAGTGAGAGAGGCCAAGTACTTCACTCTGTTACATTACTATATACAACAACACAGAAAACCTTACAGATATATGGTGAATGAAAAAAGACAGCCTCAAGAACACATATATGATTCCTTTAGATGAAGTTCAAAACGAGGAAAAATTAATCTGGGGCAGTAAATCAGAATAGTTATTACCTCTAGAGCAGCAAGAGGGTGTTGACAGGGAAGGAAGATGACAAGGCTTTCCAAGGACTTGAAAATATTCTATATCTTGACTTGATAGTTACATAGGACTATAAAAGGAAAAAAGATCATCAAGCTGTACATTTAAAATTGTGCATTTTACTGCATTAGTTCCTGTATTAGTTTCTATAGCTCCCCTGTCACTAACCAGCAACCACAAATTAAGCAGCTTAAAACAACACAAACTTATTATCTCGTAGTTCTATAGGTAAGAAGTCCAGGTTGGCTCAACTAGTTTCTCTGTTCTACATTTCACAGGGCCAAAATCAAACTTTTTTTAAATATATATATTTTATCGATTATACCATTACAGTTGTTCTATTCTCCCCTTCATTCCCCTCCACCCACACACTCCCTCCCCCACCATTCTCCCCCCTTAGTTTATAACCACATGTCTCAAGTTCTTTAGATTCTATATTTCCCCCACTATTCTTGCCCTCCCCCCATCTATTTTCTACCTACCCTCTATGCTATTTTCTGTACCTTCTCCCCCCTTCTCCTCCTCCCACTTCCCTGTTGCTAACCCTCCATGTGTTCTTCATTTTTATGGTTCCACTCCTGATCTAGCTGCCCTCTTGGTTTGCTTTTGTTTTAGGTGTGGTTGTTAATAACTGTGAGTTTGCTGTCCTTTCACTGTTCATCTTTTTCATCTTCTTTTTCTTATCCAAGTCCCTTTAGCATTTCGTATAATAAGGGCTTGGTGATGATGAACTCCTTGAACTTGACCTTATCTGAGAAGCACTTTATCTGTCCTTCCATTCTAAATGAAAGTTTTGCTGGATAAAGCAATCTTGGTTGTAGGTCTTTGGATTTCATGACTTGGAATACTTCTTTCCAGCTCCTTCTTGCCTGTAAGGTCTCTTTTGAGAAATCCGCTGACAGTCTGATGGGTACTCCTTTGTAGGTGACTGTCCCCTTATCCCTTGCTGCTTCTAGGATTCTCTCCTTCATTTTAATCTTGGCTAATGTAATTATGATGTGCCTTGGTGTGTTCTTCCTTGGGTCCAACTTCTTTGGGACTCTCTGAGCTTCCTGGATTTCCTGGAAGTCTATTTCCTTTGCCAGACTGGGGAAGTTCTCCTTTATTATTTGTTCAAATAAGTTTTCCACTCGTGGCTGTTTCTTTCCCCCTTCTGGTACCCCTATAATCTGGATGTTGGAACGTTTAAAGATGTCCTGGAGGTTTCTAAGCCTCTCCTCATTTTTTTGAATTCTCATTTCTTCATTCTTTTCTGGTTGGATGTTTTGTTCTTTCTTCTGGTCCATTCCATTGATTTGAGTCCCAGTTTCCTTTCCATCACTATTGGTTTCCTGTGCATTTCCCTTCATTTCAATTAGTTTAGCCTTCCTATGTTCCTCTAATTTGTGACTATAATCAACCAGTTCTGTGAGCATCCTGATAAATACTGTCTTGAATTGTGCTTCTGAGAGGCTGGCAATTTCTCGGTCGCTGAGAGTTATGGGCTCTGGGGCTTTGAGTTCTTCTTGAGCCATCTTTTGGCCTGTTCGTGCCTGTTACATATCAGGATCGGAGCCCTAGGTGTTCACCAGAGCAGGGCAACTCAGTCGCTGGGTTGTGACGCTGTACGTGGGGGCAAGGTCAAAGAGGAGCAATGGCAGTTCCGTCTGCTGCCTCCGTCACTGCCACAGCTGCCACCGTCACTGGGGCCCACGTGTTTCGTCTCACTGCGCACAAATATGTGGCCACAGTGAGCCCTCTGCCACTGGGTTCGCCCACTGGGGCCTGTGCGGTCTGTCTCACTGTGCGCGAATGTGCAACCGTGGTCAGTCTGCCCCACACCCTCACTGGGTCCATGCTGCTACCCCGCTGCTACCCCAGCTGCCTGTGTGCCTGGGTCGGGAGATCTTTCCTGCCCCATCCTGCTCTGCTGCTGGCTCCGCCCCTCTTACTGGTCCGGTCGAAAGGTTCGTTGTTGTCGGACTTCCGTATAGTTCAATTTTCTGTTCTTTGGCTGTGTCTTTGTTTACTAAACCGTTGTTGTATTCAAACTTGGTTGTGGGAGAAGGCACAGTGTTTCCACCTATGCCTCCATCTTGGCGGAAGTCCCCAAATCAAACTTTTTAAGCTAAGCTTTTATCAGAGGCTCTGGGAAGAATCCTCTTTCAAGTTCATTCCACTTGTTGGCAGAATCCAGTTTCTTGATGCTATAAAACTAATGTCCTCATTCTCTTGCTGTAGGCTAGGAGCCCCTGAGAGCTCAAGACCACTCTCCCATCTTTGAATGGGGTCACCTGCATCTCAGACCCAGAAACAGTGCATCCAATCTTTGTCATGTCTGAAATCTCTCTTGACATCACCTTCCAGAGCATCCACTATG
The DNA here is from genome assembly GCF_014824575.4 of Sturnira hondurensis. Classification (NCBI taxonomy): domain Eukaryota; kingdom Metazoa; phylum Chordata; class Mammalia; order Chiroptera; family Phyllostomidae; genus Sturnira; species Sturnira hondurensis. The sequence goes on from NW_028076767.1 coordinate 33,884,645, forward strand.
TTTTCCTCTCTGCCATGTCTCTGCCTCTCCTGCCTTCTATTTGGCTTTAAAGTGCCCATGTGATTACATTGTATTTACCCAGATAACCCAGTATAATCTCTTTATTTTAAGGTCCCATAACCTAAGTACATCCAGAACATTCTTTATGACTTATAACATACCCTACTAAACAGGATCTAGGGATTAAAGTGTGGACATCTTTGGAGAGGAGGGTATTATTTAAACAACTACAGTTATTATCCCCAATAATTAAGACAGGTCACTTTACTGAAGAAGCTAGGAGTGGGCCTGTGCAGCTCATCTTTAACCTAGACTTCTACACCATTTGGTCTTAGTCCAGTTACGCGTCCTTGATTGACTGCATGTCTGTGGTCTCAAGAAAGTAGACTATTCATAGCTTATTCCTCCTCATTTCATTTGTCTCATCATACATATTACTGATCTAGACATGTGCTTCTAAATCCACTGCATTATGACATTCCAACTAACATTGCATTAAAAATATTTCTCATATATAAACCTGTATTTTTATATCTACAAACCTCTCCAACCAAATAAATGCAGTTTATATGCTTAGTTATTGACTTAATTCATTACATTTCCCTCTAACTGGTTCTAATAGTCAGATAGTACAACTTCTTCAAACATAAGACTAATATTTCACTGTTACCTAGGCATCATGTCAAGCACAGATTACAGAACTTTGCTTCCAAAGAGCAAACGTGTTTAAGAAATTACTTGCAATATTGGTTTACTCATTCTGATCTAGTTCAAAACTCATCCTTGCAATTATTATTTTTACTTGAAGATTTATGAAGAAAAAACAGATCACCCAAGGGACTTTTGAGATTGTGCTTCCTGGTATGTGTTGTCAGTTTTGTGCAAATAACCTCCTATAAAAGTTCTCTAAAAAAAAATTTAAAAACACCCAAAACTGATGTACTTTTAACTTTCAAAACACCTATGTTCTTGTGCTGCTTTCCACATAATTCAATATCAAATAAAGACATCATTAATTTTGACTTGATTGCACTATAATTATTCAAATATCCTTACTTTTATGTTCTGATTTAATTTCCATATTCGTTGTTACCATTCAATACAAGTATTATAGATAATGTACCTAAAGTACTTCCATTAATTAGAAAATACAATTTTTAAGCAATTATAGTCATAAAAAAAACAACACAATACAAAGGCCACTGTGGCAATGTAACTGTACTTATTATCGACATAAATCTTGGCTGAGCACCATACTCTCAGCATTTAGTGGTCCCCTTCAACTTGGCATGATCATTCATTCCACAGTAGATATGACCAGAGCTTGACCAGTGACCAAGTCAATATGCCAAGTCATCCTTCCTGATACCTCATGAGTAAGGCCAAGTCTCAGGTCAAGAACAATACCTTGAAAACCTCCACTTCTGCAGAAATAGAGATTTGCTTATTGCAGCTGCTCAGCAGGGCTCTGCGCCTCTTATCAATCAAGGAGGAGCTGTAACACTTCCTGCCCTCTGCAGGAAACAGTCTCCAGCTAAGACTCATCAGCAGGGATTCTAGCAGACCCTCCAGATAAGAAAGGAATTCAGGGTCAAGGAGAAAAGGCCAGGTGAAAAAGAAGGTGAAAAAGTCCAGAGCAACAGGGACACTGGAGTACAAATAAGGAAATAGAGACTGTGTCGATCATAGAGCCCTTGGCAGCAATCACAGAAGGTTTCAGCAGGAAGCTTCTTTGGAAACCAAAAAATCTTTAAATATTAAGCATAATAAATATTTCAGAAAAATATTGTCTCTTATAGAAAAAGAAGCTTTATATAGGAGGTAGTATAAAAAATTTTAAGTGCCAAACATTTCATTAACTTGATCTTTATCAAGAGGACATTTATTTCTCGGAACATAAAAGCAGCCAAAACCTGAACTAAGAATCTCTTGTTACGAAATTGAAATATTTCTACTGAAAGATTATCAAATTGCATTTATTGAATTTTAACTTAAATTTTAGGGTGATTAAACAATTAGATTAAGTCATTAGCAAACTTTTGAAAGCCTGAAGAATATTGTAATAGTGCCCAAATCCTAGGAAATGAGTAACATAATAATGCCTATCTTGCAAATTGAAAAAGTGCCAGCACAAAGAACTACATGCTCCTAATAGAAATTTACAGTGGTCAGTCCACCAATTTATTAAACTCAATCTTTTTGTCATCTCATTTTTCTTCTATGAAAAAGATCTTGCTTCTTTAAAATTTATACTAATTAAAAAGGAAAACAATTAACTGAAATGAAACCTATCTAGAAAGTCAGGTGATGTGTTGAAACAAGAAACTATACCGAAGTTTTGTTCCTCAATTCTGCCAGCAATCAAAATGAAGATAACATTGCTAGTAACTCAGGATAAATGACAATAATACACTCTAAACTTTGAGCTCTGTTTTTAAAACATGCTATTTCAGACCCAGCTACGAAGAATAAAATACTGTTTTTTTTTTAAGGTATATGTGAATTACCTTGGAAGAATTAAAAAACAATTGAACTTCTAACCATGATCTTAACTGTGCTTATACATTGGTCTAACATAATATGAAATTCTACCTGTCAGAGGAATCTAAGTCAGTACTGCTATATTGTACCTAGTGGTCATGCACTCTCTCTTTTACAACCCACTATAACCCCCAGGTATTTAATACAATCAGCCCAGTGACTTCACAACCCATATATCACAGAGGGGAAAAGATACCCTACAGCTACAAGACAATCCACGAAGATGTCAGAAAATCTGAGCAAACCTAACCACCCCATCAGGGATGTAGGAATTATGGTTAGGAACACCTGCTCCCCTCTCCCTCTCACGACTGAAATAAAAAGAATAGCAAAGACAGAATGACAGAAAGGTAGAGGAAGAAAAAAACAAAAATGAAAGAAGAAAAAAAGCTCCCAAGCTTATAATAGAGGAGGTTTTCCTCACTTGGTTAGTAAATAAGAATTCCTTGCCAAGTTCTCAGTGTTCATTTTATCATTTAACTTCACACAAAGTGGACCTTAACTTTGCATAAATTACATAATTTCTAGCCTACAGCTGGAAGAAATAGGACCCCCTGCCAAACATCAGTCCAGAAAAGTCAAATTTGCCGAGTGTCAGCATAAACAACAGAGCTGAAGGTTAATATTTAATCTTGCCTCTTCTCTGATCCCTAAAATCATGTGGATAAGAAGTTACCTTGAACTTGCTGAAAGCATGACTTCATTCACCATGAAATGAAACGGAAGTTATGTTGGAAAAAGAGGAAATGAAGAAGCCCTGAAAAATTTGTGGATGGCTGAATAAATTTTTTGTACTAGCAACATATTAAACAGACCTACTGATTTGAGAGCATAATCTACTTAGGCTTGTCTTTTCAAAATCTTCAAAGATTTTGTTTCCTGAGTGTTTATGCTTAGTTATGGAGTCCTGCCACCAAAGGAAGAGGAAACAGAGATAAAAGGCATGAAGAAAGTCATGGAGATGCTGTGTTGGCTAATTCCAACCTCAAGTGTTTGGTTCGCTGTAGGAAAGTACCTGAATATTTTTGTCTTCCTTGTAAATATTTATGTTTACCAAACCATTTTTTTCACAGTATCTGTTCCCTTGTCAATTCTGTAATTTTTCCTGGGTCTCCTTATCAGGAAAGATTTTTTCCCTTCTTTTCGGGACGGTTTCAATGCCTGATTGCCACTCTTATACATTGTCACAAAAGTATACAGTAGTTAAATCTGTTTACACAATTCCATATATCGGAACTTCAGTTATTTCCCCATTTCTGCACAAAACATGCCCTATACAAACTCAAATACCAAGATGCTTTGTTTAGAAAGTGAAGCCATCAAGATGGTAACATAGGTCATTCCCAACTTCAGTCCCCCTCCCAAGACAAACTAGCAACTACCCATAGATAAGAGATCATTGTGATGGACAGCAGACCCTCTCCTATGGCCCTGTGGGGGCAAGGCACCAAGCTAGCAGTCCTGTTCAACTGTTGAGTACAGCCTCTGAGGCTGCATAATGAAGCAGCCTGAGGGTGATCCTGCCTCTGATACTGCCAAGCCACAGCTCTACACAACAGGAGAGCCCAGCATAGGTCATGCCCAATTGCTAAAAGCAGCCTACCACCTCCCCCAGACAGGAAGCTTGGCCAGTGGCCCTGTTCAATCATGGAGTATAGCCTGCAGCCCCACTGACAAGGGCAGCAATCCCACCTGACCACAGAGCCCAGTTGCTAGCCCCACTCAGCTGCATGATTTGGCTGGAGACCCTGCCCAACAAGAGAACCTGGCCAGTGACCTTTCTCAACAGTCAGTTGTGTACCTGCCAGCACAGTCTGCATTTCCTGCCTGATCTCAGAGCACAGCCTGACTCCTTATCTAGCCTCAAAGTTCTGCCTCTGGCCCCACCTAAATAGAATCTATACAGAGGCACCACCAGCACTATCAGCTCAGGGATCACAACCTGAAATTCCAGCTGACCAGGAGCAATTGCAGAGCCAAGCCAGTAGCCCTGTCCACTTGATGAATCCAACTAGTGGCACCATGCTACTATGGAACAAATCCAGCAAACTTACCCATCTAGAGGCAATTGTAGAACCCAGCTAGTGGCCCTAATTGACTGCAAAGGACAGCCAGCACTCTACCCAATTAGCAGCACCCCACCCAATTAGGTGACCCTGCTTAAATGCAGAGCCCAGCCATTGCCACCCCCTGACTTCAGAACCTGGGCAATGGCTTTGCACAAATAGAGTCCCCAATAGCAAGCTCTGCCTGCCCAAGAAGACTACTAGCTGACCCATCCAGAATTCAAAGCTGAACAGACTGGCAAAGAACTGCCCCTGCCAAAGTGAATCTATAAAGTCTACAAGAGTCTAACTCAAACATAGATACCAACACAAGCATTTGAAAAAATTCAACATACATTCATGATAAAAAAGACTTTCAAGGATTTCAATATTAAAGGAATGTACCTCCACATAATAAAGCCATATAAGACAAGCACACAGCTAATATCATACTCAGTGGTGAAAGGTTGAGAGCTTTTTCTCTAAGATCAGGAATAAGAAAAGGGTGCCCACTTTCACTACTCCTAAACAACATACAACTGGAAGTTCTAACCAGAATGATTAGGCAAGAAAAAGAAATAAAAGGTATGCATATTAGAAAGGAAGAAATGAAGTTATCTGTGTTTGTAGATGACATGATCTTATATAGAAAATCCTAAAGACTCCACCAAAAAACCAGTTACAACTAATCAGTAAAGGCACTAAAGTTGCAGGATGCAAAGTAAATATACAAAAATCAGTTGTGTTTCCTATTGGTTATAATGTAAATTAATGCAGCCATTATGTAAAACAGTAGGGAAGTTCCTCAAAAAATTAAGAAAGAACTACCACATGATCCAGCAATCCCTCTTCTGGGTATTTACTTGAAAAATATAAAAACACTATTTATAAAGATATAAGTACCTCTCTTTACTACAGTATTACTTATAATAGCCAATGCATGAAAACAATCTAAATGTCTACTGATGGGTGATTAGATAAAGAAGACATGGTATACATACAATGGTATACTACTTGGTCATTAAAAAATATGAAATATTGCCATTTGCAATGATAGGTATAGAGTTTGAGAGGATAATGCTAAGTAGAATAAGTCAGATACGAAAGGACAAAAACTGTATGATTTCACTCACATGTGGAATATAAAGCAAAAAGTAGCAAACAAACAAAACAAAAACACACTCATAGATACAGGCAACAGAATGGTGGTTAACAGATCAGTGTGCTGAAACAAACAAAAAAAATGGCCCAAATGAAAGAACAGATCAAAGCTCAAAAAAAAAAAAAATACAACTAAGCAAGCAATGAAGAGATAGCCAATCTATCAGATGCACAGTTCAAAACACTGCTAATCAGGATGCTCACAGAAATGGTTGAGTACGGCTGCAAAATAAAGGAAAAGGTAAAGGCTATGAAAAGTGAATTAAAGGAAAATGTTCAGGGAACCAAAAGTGAAGGGAAGGAAATGGGGACTTATATCAATGGTTTGGAACAGAAGGAAGAAATAAACATTCAGCTGAAACAGAATGAATAAACAAGAATTCAAAAAAATGAGGAGAGGCTTAGGAATCTCCAGGAAACCTTTAATATTCCAACATTCAAATCGTATGGGTGCCAGAAGGAGAAGAGGAAAAGCAAAAAATTGAAAACTTATTTGAAAAAATAATGATGAAAAACTTCCCCAATCTGGCAAAGGAAATAGACTTCCAGAAAGTCCAGGAAGCTCAGAGAGTCCCAAAGAAGTTGGACCCAAGGAAGCACACATCAGGGCACGTCATCATTACATTACTCAAGAGTAAAGATAAGGAGAGAATCTTACAAGCAGCAAGAGAAAAGAAGAGAGCTACCTACAAAGGAGTTTCCATAAGACTATCAAGCTGATTTCTCAAAGAAAACCTTACAGGCAAGAAGGGGCTGGCAAGAAGTATTCCAAGTCATGAAAGCCATGGACCTACATCCAAGATTACTTTAACCAGCAAAGCTATCATTTAGAATGGAAGGGTAGATAAAGTACTTTCCAGATAAGGCCAAGTTAAAGGAGTTCACATAGAAGATCGTTCTGTGGTGGTGTGGGCACAGACAGGACCCATGCCAAAAGATAGGTTCTCCCATGGGGAATCAGGCCTGCATGGTAGCTAGACTGCTATGATACTTGCTTTGCTAAAACCCCCTCACCCTGAATTGAGGCGGTAAACATTTACTACATATCTTCAAATTAACTTCCTAAACCTTCCAAGGATGAGTACAACCTGTTCAACCACTTTTCCCTTTGCATTTGCACATATCCTTCTTCTGCGATGTAATTAGCAGCATCCTCTCCTCTGCTTTCTGTAAAAGGTAACCACCTAAAGTGAACCTGTGCATAGTAAATGAGGACCATCATGTAATGTGCTGAGAAAAGCAATAAAGGCTTGTCAAGGCAAGAGCCAAGGTTTTTTTTCTCCTCTTGGAAGAGAAACCATGCCATCCCTTGTCTTCCACAGGACTCAATAGTCCATGTGAATTTCTCGTGCCTCAACCACAATGTGGCAGACCCCACAAGCCGGGGTCTGCATCAAGTTCATCTTCACCAAGCCCTTATTATATGAAATGTTAAAGGGACTTATCTAAGAAAAAGAAGATCAAAACTGTGAACAGTAAAATGACAACAAACTCACAACTATCAACAACTGATCTTAAAAAAAAAAAAAAAAAAAAAACAGAAATGAACTAAGAAAACAACCAGAACAAGAACAGAATCACTTAACTGGAGATCACATGGAGGATTATCAATGGGGAAGGGGAGGGGGAAATGGTGGGGAAGGTACAGGGAATAAGTAGCATAAATGGTAGGTAGAAAATAGACAGGGGGAGGTTAAGAATGTAGAAGCCAAAGAACTTATGTGTATGACCCATGGACATGAACTAAGGTGGGGGAATGCAAGTGGGAGGGGGTGTGCATGGTGGAGGGGAATAATGGGGTAAAAATGTGGGGGAAAGAATGGTGGTTAAAAGAGAAAAAGGGGGTATTAGGCTAAGTGAAATAAGACAGAGAGAAAATCCTGTATGATCTCACTTATATGTGGAATCTAAAATAGGAATCTCATAGATACAGAGAAGAGACTGGTGATTGCCAAGGGTGGGGTGGGGTTGAGGTAGAGATAAGGGGTTAAGGTAGTCAAAGGGTACAAATGTCCAATTATGAGGTGATTACATTCTAGGGATGTAATGTATAGCATAGTAAAAAATATTATGTTCTATATTTGAAAGTTGCAAAGAGAGTAGATTTTTAAAGTTCTCACCAGAAAAAATTATATATATGTTAAGTGATAAGTGTATTAACTAACCTTATTATAATAATCATTTTGCAACATATACATGTCAAGGCATTACCTTAAAATTACACAGTGTTATATGTCAGTTATATCCTAATTAAGTTGGGGATGAGGGTTGTTTCATCCACCCAATTTTCCAACTCAAAATGACAAGTTATGCATGAAAAAGTATTCATTTTGGCTTTAAAGAATAAAGCAGTTTTAGGCTACCTAATCAAACACGTCCTAAGACGGGGGGGGAAAGCAGGTCAAAATGTGCATACAATAATTCTTTAAGAATAAATTCCATTTTTAATCTAACATCTAACTCAAAAAAATCATATGCTAGTACCTAACATCTACTCTAAAAGACATTGGGCTAAATACATTTTTAAACCACTTTTTCTAATTTCCTTCAAAGCATTTAGATGGAAGTATCAGACAGAGGGGAAAATATATTTAATTACTCTTCTGATATTGGTACTTTGCAATCTTTCAGCTGTTTGATATCCAGTAACATTTTATTGTCTCAGCAGGTTTACATTTTACAGGATATTTTCTGCCTTTCCTGAGTTGTTCTGAAATCTTTGCCATTAGCCTGTTAATTTTAAGGTTAATTAGAGATCACATCTTTCTGAGGGTCTAGCAAAATGCACATGTGTTACCAGGGCAACAAGCCCACAGATTGTTATATGTACACACAGCATCTTGAGGCCATGGTGGGGGGCAGGGCTGGAGACGGAGTAGAGAATTCAACCACTCAGTTTCCACAATTTTGAGTTCATTTGAATCTAATTTGATCTATAGAGTACTAGATAAATACTAGTGAAAGAAAAATTAAATTAAAGCTATAATAACAGTAGTTTAATTACATAGTTCAGTTTAAAAATATGAATCAGAACCTTGCAGTAATGGTTGCACCATATCTTCATTTCCTAGTTATAAATGCATGCACTTGTGTGCCTTGAGAATACAGACCATCTTGAAGCAATTTTTGTACCCTCAATCCCTCCCAGAACCAGGCACTAAATAAGTATTCAACATATACTAGCTCAAACAAGTACACAAAGAAAGCCTTCTAACTAAGGCTGATCTCTAGCGGAATGTACAGGGAATGTGAAGTCAGAAAAAAGTTTTAGGTACAAGGTGGTAGCTAACCACAGACTGTGAATGCAGATTACCCAGCTCATAATAATGCCCCTGGGGCTATTTGGGGAGAATGCCTACCAGTCATCTGTTTTCTTTTGGACAACACCTGAATTATATAATCTGCCTGGGACCTAACCTCATTTCTGTGGCCACACAGTACTTGTTGAAACATAATTCTATAACAGAATTATGAATCAGAATCAGAATCCATCCCAAGGAGTTTTCAAATTAGAAGAGAAGGGATGGGCTTTTTCTGACTTTCACCCCTTGATAATGAAAAAAAAAATGAAATCAACAACCACAGAGAAACAAAGACAAAAGTTGAGAGAAAGGTAATGGTATAGCTTCCGGTTCCGAACATCTTCAGTCACACTCCTGCCCTCCCAATTTTATGAACCAATGCATGAACCAATGCTCTTGTCCTCAATTAATTCAAATTGAGTTTCTATCAAATGTCTTCAAAGTAATCCTCAGTTATACAATGAGTATTTCCTCCTTATTGAGAAGATGGGTCACTTGTGCGTCTCCCCAAGGGAAAGAGGTTTCAGGTTTCCAGAAGTGTGATGAGAGGAGGGCATTGCATTTGGGAAAATCACCTGTTGTTGCTTGATTGCGATAGGTTCTCTTTCAAGAATAAACACTCCAGTGAAAGCCAGATATCGTCACTATAGAGCATGTAAACACACACACACACATACACTCTAAGAAGGCATATGGATCTTGTCTTCATCAAAAAAGTTAGTCCGAGGCCTGGCCAGGCGCCTAAGTTTGTTGGAGTGTCATCCTGTATACCAAAACGTTGCAAGTTCGATCTCATACCTAGGCTGTGGGTTCGATCTCTGGTTAGGGAGGCAACTGATAAATGTTTCTCTCTCATATGCATGTTTCGCTCTCTCTCCTGCTCCCCACTTCCTCTCTCTCTAAAAGCAATGAACATATCCTCCGGTGAAGATTATTTTTAAAATCCTCACTTTTTGCTATCTTTTGTTACTCTCCTAGGGAAAACACAAGCCCATGGGGGCAGGCCAGAATATCTGTAGGCTAAATGGGCCCAATTATCTATCTTAAGCCTTAGTGGCTACTAGTTAACTGAGACTTCAGGGGCAACTTGAGTGAGGTCTTGGTTCTACTCTACCGTCTTCACACTGCAAAGGCTCTGTTGGGCAATACTAGTCCAACAGTGTGATCCCTCCTACCTCTCCCCAGCCTGGCTCTCTTTCCCATCCCATGGCTCTTTACCCAAAGTTAATACAGGGTGCGGGAAGAGTAGGTTTACAGCTGTGAGTACACAAAACACAGAATTTCTTCTTGTATAATTGTTTATTAATTATTGTATTATTTTCCATTTGAACAAATGTAAACCTACTTTTGCCCCACCCAGTATATTAACCTGTATTAATCTGCCAGGACCTCCATTTTGCCCTGCCCCTCCTCAGGAAACTATACTATTTCACAGCTAGCTTTGATAATGTCAATTTTGCAACACTGATATACACTAAATTACTAAGCCTCAAGTTTAAATGACTAATTCACCAAAAAAAGAAGCATTTTTTTCTTATCCAGAAGGCTACCTGGAACAGAGCACTAAGTAATTATCATTTACTAAAGGCCAAATACTCCATACACACCCTGTAGTATTTCTCTCTTGACCTCGTAACCGTCTTGGAAGATACAGATTTAACACCCACAGATGAGGACAGAGAGGCGAGTACAATTCAATGGCTATTCGGTCCAATCAGCACTCTCCTTGGCACTCTGTGTACATGATCACCGCTATATCACGTTTGCAGCCCACCAACAAACAAGGCATGAGGACTCCTTCTTATGAATAAGGAAATTGCGGCTTAGAACAACCAAACGCTTTTCCCAGAGTCATACAACTACTAGTAGAGCCAGGATGGAAGTGCAGGTCTCTCTCCCTCGGGAGCCCTCGCCCTTTCCACTGCTCCATGCTGCTGTCCTGTGAACTGTATTTAATTCAACTGTTACATTTCCCCTTTATACGTAAGTACAGAGTGATGGAGGTCTATGTGTCACAGCTCTTGACTTTTAATCTTTCTTTTATGCCATAATAGTCTATTTTCATGGGGTGGGAGACAGGGTTTATTTTTAAAATTCACATTCATCTGGGCTTTCAACCCTTTCTAAAAGGAACTTTTGGTAAAGGTAAGGATAGGAGAGACATACTAAATATCTATTCATTTCAGAGCTATAACTCCTTAGTTGTCTTGCTTGTGTTATAATAAAGTGCATGCTTTTCACAACGTAAGCTACCTAAAATCATCTAATCATCTCATCATCTAATTTCAAAGGAAATTTAACTATTACCACTCAAATAAGTTAAAATAGTCCCAATGTATGTCCTAAGCCATGCATGCAGTAGGTCTGTTTTATGACTATCAACTGCAGTTGAGTTTTTGGTATTACTAGCACCACACCAGTTTTAATTTTAACTTATAGTTGGATTCCAAATTTTTCTACACTGCCTTCAAAGAATTACACGTGATGCAACAATAAACAAAGATTTTTTAATGTAGAAGATAGTTAGTTACACACCAGAACCACAATTAAAGAAAGTAAATAGTTCTAACTTTTCCAGAATTAATCACAGAACTAATTCCAGAATTAATCACAGAACAACCAAAGACAGGAGAGGTTTCTGTGCATCACCAAACACAAAATGTCAAAACTGACTTAGAACAATCTTAAGAGTCCAGATATGAAAAAGAATTAGTTTCACAGTTTAATGGTAATATAGAAACAAAAAACAGATATTGTTACTATTGATGGTTAATAAAAAAATCAAATGGATGAGGAAGAGGAATGTAAAAATATCAGCCATTGCCTCGATCTTGCGGAAATATCAAAACTTTCTTCTTGTGATAGTTATAATTTTTTATTTTCTTCTCTTTTCCTCCTCTTTTATCTAAGGCATGTTGTTTGTTCTTACTTCATAATTTTCCCAGTAATTTTTTTGAATTTTGTTTTTATTTTTTCCATGATCATTTAGTCCCATTATAGCTCCCTTCCTCCCCTCCCCCTGCAATCACCACACAATGGGCCCATGTCCATGAGCCCATTTTCCTTTTTGCTTCGTCCTTCCAACCCTACACCTCCCCACCCCCTTTACTGTCATCTGCTCTCCATCTATAAGTCTGTTTCTATATTGCTTGTTAGTTCAGTTTGTTCATCAGATTCCACATATGAATGAAATCATAGTGTATTTGTCTCTCTGACTGGCTTATTTCACTTAGCATTATGTTCTTCAGGTCCATTCATACCGTCATACAGGAGAAAAATTCTCTTTCTTTATGGCTGAGTAGTATTCCACTGTGTCATCGTCCCACAGTTGTGTCACTCACTCATCTACTGAGGGACACTTGGGCTGCTTCCACATCTTGGCAGTTGTATATATCGCTGCAGTGAATATAGGCTGCTTATGTTCTTTCGAATTAGTGTTTTGGGTTCCTTCAGATATATCCCCAGAAGTGGGATCACTGGGTCACAAGGCAGATCCATTTTCAATTTGTTGAGGTATCTCCATACCACTTTTCACAGTGGCTGTACCAGTCTGCATTCCCACCAACAGTGCAGAAGCGTTCCCTTCTCTAGACAACCTTAGCAGCACTTCTTTGTTGATTTATTAATGATAGCTATTCTGATCAGTGTGAGGTGATATCTCACTGTGGTTTTAATTTGCATTCCTCTGATGATTAGTGACATTGAGCAACTTCTCATATATCTATTGTCCATCTGTATGTCCTCTTTGGAGAAGTGTCTATTTAGGTCCTTTGTCCACTTTTTATTTGGGTTGCTCGGGGTTTTGTTTTGTTTTTTGATGTTGAGTTTTCTAAGTTCTTTATAAAATTTGTATATTAACCCCATATCAGATGTATCGGCAAATATGTCCTTCAATTCTATGGGCCGTCTTTTTATTTTCTTGATGATTTCCTTTGCTGTGCAAATTTTTTTTAGTTTGATGAAGTCCCACTTGTTTATTTTTTTTTTGTTTTCTTTGCCTGAGGAGATATATCTAATAAAATATTGCTATGAACAATGTCCAAGATTTTACTGCCTATGATTTCTTTTATAATTTATGTGGTTTTGGGACTAACATTTAAGTCTTTAATTATTTCGAAATTATTCTTGTGCGTGGTCTAAGAAGGTGGTCTAGTTTTTAGATCTTCATTTTTATGTGTGTATCTGCCCAATTTTCCCAACACCATTTACTGAATAAACTATCTTTAGCCCATTGTATGTGCTGCTTCCTCTGTCAAATATTAATTGGCGGTAAAGATGTGGATTTATTTATGGGATCTTTATTCTGCTCCAATGATCTATGTGTCTGTTTTTATGCCAGTGCCATGATGTTTTTATTACAGTGGCCTTATTGTCTACTTTGATATTACATAGCGTGATTCCTCTGACTGTTTTTTGTTGGGATCGCTGTTGCTATGCAGGGCATTGTGTTGTTCCATATAAATTTCTGAAATATTTGTTCTAGTTCTGTGAAATACATCACTGGAATTTTGGGAGGAATTCCATTGAATGTATAGATTGTTTTGGGTAGTATGGATATTTTAATGATGTTAATTCTTCCTACCTGTTAACATGATATCCACTTATTTGTATCTTTTTCAATCTTTCTTCAGTGCTTTATGATTTTCTGAATACAGGTCTTTTATATCTTCAGTTAGATTTGTGCCTAGGTATTTTATTCTTTTTGAAGCAACCATGAATGGGATTGTTTTCTTTATTTCCCTTTCTGTTAGTTCATCATTAACTTAAAAAAATACTACTGATTCCAATAGTGTTTGTGTCTCTTTCCCCTTGGTTAGTTTTACTTCAGGTTTTCTTACGTTACATCATTCAAAAATGCTCTTAGTTTTAAATAATTAATAGTATTTTTGTTTAAAAAATACAACTCATTTCTGGATATTAATTCTGTATCCTGCTAATTTGCTGAATTCATTTGTCAGTTGTAGTAGTTTGTTGGTGGAATCTTTGTTGTTGTCTATGTACAGTATCATGTCATCTGCAAATAAAGACATTTTTACTTCTTCCTTTCTAATTTGGATGCCTTTTATTTCTTCTTCTCCGATTGCTGTGGCTATGACCTCCAGTATTATGTTGAATAAGGGAGGTCAAAATGGACAACCCTGTGTTGTTCTCAATCTTAAGTGGAACACTTGTAGTTTTGTCTTTTGAGTGTGGTGCTGGCAACGGGTTTGTCATATATGGCCTTTATTATGTTTAACTGGATTCCCTCTATTTCCACTTTCCTAAGAGCTTTTATCATAAATGGGTGCTGGATTTTATCCAGTGCTTTTCTGCACCTAATGATATGATCATGTGGTTTTTACCCTTCATTTTGTTTATGTGATGAATCATACTTACTTATTTGCAAATGTTGTAACAACCTTGCATTTCCAGAGTAAACCCCAGTTGATTCATGGTGTATGACCTTTTTAATGAATTGCTATATTCAGTTTCCTAATATTTTATTGAGAACTTAGCACCTATGCTCATCAGGGATATTGATATTCTGTAATTTTTTCTTTTTTTTTTTGTAGTGTCTTTATCTGGTTTGGGAATCAGGATAATGCTGGCCTTGTAAAATGAGCTTGGGAGACTTACTTCCTTACTCTTAAATTTTTAAAATAGTTTCAGGAAAGGTGTTAGTCCCACTAAGGATATTTTATAAAATTCACCTGTGAAGCCATACAGTCTAGGGCTTTTGTTTGTTGGAAGTTTTTTGATTTCTGCTTCAATTTCACTAGGTGTCATCTGTCTATTCAGATTCTCTGATTCTTCCTGATTTAGTTTTGGAAGATTGTATATTTCTAGAAATTTATTCATTTCATCCAGGTTTTCCAGTTTGTTGGCATATAATTATATAAAGCATTCTTTTTTACAATCCTTTGTATTTCTTTGGTGTCAGTTGTCATGTCTTCTTTTTCATTTCTGACTTTATTGATTTGGGTCCCGTCTCTTTTTTTCTTGATGAGTCTGGCTAAAGGTTTGTCCATCTTGTTTATCTTTTCAAAAAAAAAACAGCTATTCAATTCATTGATCTTTTGTATCATTTTTTTAAGATTCTATTTTGTTTATTTCTGCTCTGATCTTTATTATTTTCTTCCTTCTACTCACTTTGGGCTTTGTTTATTGTTCTTTTCAACTTCCTTTAAGTGTAAAGTTAGATTGTTTAGTTGAGTTTTTGTTTTGTTTTGTTTTTTGAGATAGGCCTGTAATGCTATGAATTTTCCTCTTAGTATTGTTTTCTTTGTGCCCCATAGATATTGAATTGTTGGGTTCTCATTTTCATTTGTTCTAAGAAATCTTTTGATTTTTTTTAATCTTGTTGTTGATCCATTCATTGTTTAAATAACATTATTTAGCTTCCATGTCTCTGTGCGTTCTTCAGTGTTCTTGTGATTAATTTCTAGTTTCATAGCATTAAGGTCAGAGAAGATGTTTGATATGATTTTAATCTTAAATTTATCGAGATTTGTTTTGTATCCTAACATGTAGTCTATCCTAGAAAATGTTCCATGTATACTTGAAAACTATGTATATTCTGCTGCTTTGGGGTGAAATGCTCTGTAGATGTCAAATCCATTTGATCTAGTATGTCATTATGGCCACTGTCTCCTTGTTGATTTTCTCTCTGGGACATCTATCCATTGAAGTCAATGGGGTGTTAAAACCCTTGACTATGACTGTATTTTTGTCAGTCTCTCCCTTTGCGTCCATTAAGATTTGCTTCACATATTTAGGTGTTCCTGTGTTGGGTGCATAAACATTTACTAGAGTTATTTCCCCTTGTTGGATTGTTTGCTTTATCATTATATAGTGTCCTTCTTTGTCTCTTACTATAGCCTTGGTTTTAAAGTCTATTTTGTTGGATATAAATATCACTACCCCAGTTTTTTTTTTCTTTCCAGTTGCATGAAATACCTTTTTCCATCCCTTTCCTTTTAGTCTGTGTGTATCATTCGGTCTGAGGTGGGTCTCTTAGAGGCAGCATATTTATGGGTCTTGTTTTCTTGTATTCATTCACCATATGTCTTTTGGTTAGAACATTTAAGCCATTTACATTCAAAGTGATTATTGACAGACATATATCTAGTGCCATTTTATTGTTAGGCTATTTTCACTTTTTTCTTTCTTTTTTTCTTTTTCTTTGTCTTAAAGCAAGCCCTTTTTTAATATTTGTAAAATTTTTAATTATTTTATTTTTATTTTTATTTTTTAGATTTTTAAAAGATTTTTTAAATTTATTTTAATTGTTGTTCAAATACAGTTTTCTGTCTTTTTAAAGCAAGCCCTTTAACATTTGCTGCAGTGCTGGTTTGGTGTTAACAAACTCCTTTAATTTTTTCTTGTCTGAGAAGCTCTTTATTTCGCCTTCAATGTTAAATAATAGCTTTGCTGGGTAGAGTAGCCTTGGTTGTATATTCTTACTTTTCATCACATTAAATATTTCATGCCACTCCCTTCTGGCCTGAAATATTTCTGCTAAGAAATCAAATGACAGTCTAATTGATGCCTCCTTGGGTGTAACTACCCGCTTTTCTCTGTGGCTTTAGGGATTCTCTCCTTGTCTTTAAGCCTTGCTGTTTTGATTATGATGCGTCTCTGTGTAGGCCTCTTGGGGTCCAACTTGTTTGGGACTCTGAGTTTCCTGTACTTGTGTGTCTTTTTTCTTCACCAGGTTAAGAAAGTTTTCAGTCATTATTTCTTCAAATACATTCTTGATCCTTTGCTTGCTCTCCTCTCTTTCTAGTATTTTCATGATGCAGGTATTGTTATGCTTCATGTTGTCCCAAAGTTTTCTTGAGCTCTCCTCATTTTTTTTATTGACTTTTCTCTTTGCCGCTCCACCTGGGTGTTTTTTTCTACCTTGTCTTCCAAATTACTGACTTGGTCCTCTGCTTCATCTAACCTAGTGTTTATTCCTTCCAGTGTATTATTTATTTCAGATACTGCATTCTTTATTTCTGACTGGTCCTTTTTTTTTAAGGGTTTCTATGCCTTTTTTCATGCTGTTGAGTATCCTTATAATCATTACTCTAAATTCTGTATTAGATAAATTGCTTGCCTCCATTTCTTCTAGTTCTTCTGGAGAATTCTCTTATTCTTTCATTTGAGGTCTGTTGCTTGGTTTTCCCTTTTTCTTCTGCCTCTTTGTGTTTGTTTCTATGTACTAAGTAGATGCCAAGACTCTGGTGCAGATCTATATCAAACCCTGCCTGTAACTGGCATCAGGCAACCTGTTTGGAGCTATCAGTGATCCACAGCGTGTGACTCCCTCTGCTGGGTCTGTTTGTGTGCAAAAAGAACCAGGCTGCACACCAATGCTGGCTCTTATCAGCACCAGGCCCAGTAGAGGGTCAGCTAAAGTCTCATAGCATTCAGAGATCTGCCTTAGTTATTAAACTTAATCACTGATATAGCCTCAAGCTGTACTCAGAATTTGGCTTAGGCTCCACATAGAGCAACAGAATAATACCTGTGGGTGGAGCTCTTGCTTCCCTTAGGCTGATTCAGCTTGGAGGGGAGTGCTCTGCCTGAGAAAGATGGGCTCTACAGTATGGGGAATGGCTCAGCACAGGGATCCTGGCAGCTGTTCCTTCAGTTCTCTCCCCAAAGCCACGAACCCCAGACTCTCTTCACATGTCTCTAGTCCACTCTGCCCTTTTTCTGCCAGAGCCCAGGGTCAGTGACTGCAAATGAAATTTTTTGTGTTGGCCCTCTAAGAGGCTCTCTGCATCTCTAGCCATATTGCTATTTGAATTCCTTTCCCAGTTCTGGTGCTGTAGGCTGGGGATCCCAGCTTGGGATTTAGACTCCAACACTTCTCAGGGAAAGCCCAGGTTTCTGAAATACCCCTCCAGAACTTCAGCTGCCGCCCATGGGTATTCAGCCAGCCCTCTCGTGCCTCCTCTGTGGTCCATACCAGTGTCATTGTGATGATGTGGCTTCTTCCACCTTGTCTGTGGTTAAGGCACTGCTCCAGCTAGTGTTCAGTTGGTTGTTCAGGATGATATTTCTTTAATTTACTTGAAATTCCAGTTTGGTTCTGGGAAGAGGTTTCTGTAGCTTCCTCCTATTCTTCTGCCTTTACTTCATAATTTTATTAGTCCACATGTTATAGAATATCAAGACAGGATTATGATAAAACCATAGGAGAAAATGCTATGAAATAAAAACACTGGACATGGATGCAAAGACCAGTAAGATCTCATATTGTCCTGTTTTTAGAGGAGTGCATCAGTTCAAGAGTTCAAGAGTTGTTGCATTAAGTTAGGTTGTAGCATTTGGTTGTTGCTATCATTGATCTTGTTTGGAAGTTGCACAGCCACAGAGAAACTTTAGAGGACATTTTTAATGCTTTGGAATCATTAGTACATTTTAAAGCTTGTCTCGTGTTTTGAAACTTTGCTATATGCTGAGTCCATGCCAGCAACTCATTTTCCTAGTTTTTCCTGCAAAGAGGGTATAGGCAGAATTTGGCTATGACACTCAGAATCACCATTGCAAACCTTCACTTCAAATACAAAGGGAAGAAACAGGCATCTCAGAGAATCTGTTCCAGTAAGATGAGAGTAGCCACCTCCCACTGCCAGAAGTGTCAGTGACAGAGGTTCAGTGACGGCCTTTGTGGTAACTGTGGCAGCCACGGGGTCTCTAAGAGAGCAGCCCTATATCACGATATGGGTGTTGTTCCCAACTGTGTAGCATCCAGGCTATTCTGTGAGTATCTAATATCTTCAATAAATGATTTTTCTGCTGAAATTATCTGTGTCCTTACATGGCATCCTCAAGAATACAGAGCCTAAGGCAAAAGCTGATGTGCTACTAATTTATTATTTGTGCCCTTATAAAATCAATACAATGGCAACTGTTTAGCTTCTTAAAAAGAGAGGGCTTTAAAAAATGTTAGTTTTCCTCCACCCATATATTGAAACTAACACACATGGCCAATGCAGTAGCTCCCCAGCCTATAGGTACTGTGCAGTAACCCCCCAGGACTGAAATCCCCTTTAGATGGATCAGTGTCTCAGTAACTTGCAGAGCCCTGAACTTGGTTCTGAGCCACTGCACAGAACCAAGTTCTGTGGAGAACTTGGTATTGCGCCACTGCCTTCTCATATCCCACTATTACTGACCCAGCAATGAGATAAGAATTTTTCCCGCTCTTCTTTGTGCCCACACCAACCACATAAATGCATTTTTTTATAAAGAAAAGTGTTACAATATTATCATATTGGATTTTTAAATATTTGTAAATTTTACCTTGAAAATATTTTACTTTGCAGAAGTATCAGCCCATATATTTGGTAAGTAACAAATACTCTAGCTCATGACCCTTAATATCCAGGGCACAAATAAAATTCTAAACAATAGAGTAAATTTCTTTCAGTTAAGAGCACTGTATTTTTCTCCCCATGGGAAACAGATTCACATGGTGTTTCACAAGCCAAGAAATTTTGAGTGGAATGAGTGTAATAAAACTTCATTTAAAATCAAATTTACACATGGAAACCCTTGGACTTTCTTTGGATTAACACTGGTGTAATATCAGACAAGAGAGTTCACTGGGCTATAATTTTAAAACTCTTCAATGCCTTTGGCAGATATCAAATAATAGCCTATTTAAAAGCAATTCTACTTAGCTGAATCAAGGATGAACTCAAAAATAACATAACTGCAACCTCTGGGAAAAGACTCTTAAAATGCTATCCTTTACTAAGACATAGTACTCAAAAAAGAAATAAAAATCCAATCCTATAAAATGTAACCTAAATCAACATAAGACTCTTCTAAGCTGAAAAGTTACAGAGGAAAGAGAGGGTCGGGGAGGAGAGGGGGTGGGAGAGAAAAGAGTGGAAACAAGAAAAGAAGGGAAAGGGAAAGGAGGATGAACAGAGGGAAGTAGAGAGCAAGAGAGGAAAGGAGAAAAGGAAAGAGGGAGCGAGAAATCCTGAAGCAATAAGACCTAAGCAGCTCCTCAAATACAGTAAAGAACAGCTAGTTATTTAGTAAAAAACTATTTATTGAGGTACCTCAGAATAAATATCTAGAACTGTATAAAATATTTGTATTGCATATTATATAAAAGATACAGGCTCTGACATGAAAAATGTTACTGTCCAATTGGAGGGATAAACACAAGGGCACATACTTCAATAAAAGCACATGTGTGTGGGTGTGAGTGTGGGTGTGTCTGTCTGTCTGTCTCAAAAGCAAAGCTTCCCACCCCCTGTTCTTCACAAATCCACCCCTGAAAAGGGGATGACCAGTGAGGATAATGTTCTTGCAGCCCGCATGAGTTATTCACCTTGAAGCTGGTCCTCACAGTCGCATACTCACCTGTGAGGACAGCTATGCCCTGAACTACTTACTGCTCACTCTCTCACTGCCTGGAAATTCCCGAACACAGCACTCTTGGGAACTGCTACTCCATCTGCAGGGACTCTCATCCTAGATGAATAGGAGGCAGACCATATTTCCAGTTTAGCCCATTCGTGGATTCTCCACAAATTTACTGCACTTAATTGTACAAAGAGTCAGAATTTACTGGAGTGTGGCTAATTAAAGGCAATTCAGATGTAGATGTTGAAATAAATTGAATCCTAAAGATGACTATTCTCATGGTACAGGCAAAGGTAAACCAAATGCCACCCACACGTCAAGTGCTCAGTTCCTAGCCTTGCTCCCTTGTTGCGTGGTCTGTGCTATTCTCTCTTAGAGAGTGATCTAACCTTTTCATTACAAAATAAAATGCAGGATGCAGACACACAAAGCTACATAAAACACTCCTCTTAAAATCACCATTGAAGTCAAAAATAAAACTTTGCCAGTGCCCCTTCGTGTGCTCTGTACCTGACTCACACCCCTTTCCCCAACCAGAGAAGCCACTCCCTGATTTGTACAGCAATCATGACCTTGCAACTCCTTGCGGTTCTGCCACCCAAATGTGTATCCCAAGATGATACAATTCATTCTGATGGATCAAAATGTATTATCACTAGTCTCTCTAGTCCACATGTTCTCCCCACCCCCGCTTTTCCCCTTTACAATAGCTCTGTGACAAACTCAGGGTACTTGACCAGTCTAGTTTGCAATCTGGAGTTTGCTGATTGCACATTTATGGTGAAGTTCAAAATATTCCTCTGTTCTCCAATTTCTAGAAATTGGCAGCTGGATCCAGAGGCTTGATGAGATTCGAGTTCCATGCCTTTGGCCAGCCTACAGGTGTATTTTTTTTCCAGGTGCAACACAATGTTTCCTTGTCTCATTTTATTGTGACATAATCAGCTATTGAGCCTCACATCTCATGTTGGAAGCAGCCATTTCTCCAAAGTCATTTCTTCTTGGTGTTTTTTTGTGCTAAACACTATTTCAAGACCACATCTTCTGTGTTACATATGTACAGTGGAATATGTACAATGGAAATCTTACCATTTGTGACAACATAGAGGGCATTATGCTAAATGAACTAAGTCAGACAGAGAAAGACAAATGCCATATAATTTCATTTATATGTAGAATCTAAAAAACAAAATAAACAAACAAAACAGAAACAGACTCATAGATGCAGAGAACAATTTGATGGTTGCCAGAGGAGTTGGGAGTTAGGAGGCTAGGGGGGAAAAGGCGACAGGATTAAGAAGTACACATCGGCAGTTACATAGTGGTCATAGGAACATAAAGTACAGCATAGTGAATATAGTCAATGACATCGTAAAAACTACGTATGGTGTCAAATGAGTGCTAGACTTAGCAAGGAGATGACTCATAAGTTATAAAGATGTCTAATTGCTACACTGTACCCTGAAACTCATATAATATTGAATGTCAACTGTAATTTTAAAACAAAAAATAAAAACCCCATCTTCAGCACTAGGGTATGCATTACTACTGAGCAGATCAGTGTTTCTAGACCTTATCAGTCTCAGTCTTGCTATCTCCATATTTATGAGTTCACACTGACACTTTCAATCCAGGAGCATAGAGTTTTGTTTTATTTTGTTGTTTACTTAATCTTTTCTGTATTTCTGTGTGCCCTCTCCTCCACACAGAGTATCCCGATTCTCAAGGACACAGGGCATAACAGAGTTAGAATATCCTACAATTACTCCTTTATTTTATCCCAAATTGCATACACAACAGTCTCAAAGTACTAGGACCAATTATTGCAAAGATCATTAAAATTTTTTCTCTCACTCATCTTCATAGGTATATTTACAGTGTGAGTACACACACCCAGTGCATATTACACTCTTCCCTTTTAACTTTTATTTAGTATTAGTTCTACAGTAAATCAAGTTTAACCTGCACCACCCACTCTCATGTCGATGTCTATTCATTTTCACTTTTAAAGTAGAAATCTTCAGATTTCTCAAGAACTCATGTGGAATAAAAGAACTCAGAGTTCTAGTCTGTTAATAATACTTTGTACCTTTTATACTTTGAAGTCAGTTGCCCTGAATATAAAACCCTTAGCTCAGTTTTTTGTTTTCTTTGGATATCTTAAATATGTTTTTCTACTTTCTCTGGCATAGCTATTATTTTTAAAAATGTGATACTAATCTAATTGTGCCCTTTATTTGCCATTTGCTAGTTTTGTTTCAAAGCCCACAGATTTTCTTTTATTTTATTTACAGTCCAGTGACTTTACTAGAATATGTTTTGGAATTGGTTATTTGGAGTAAATATCCTCAGGTATATGGGCCACTCTTTTAATGAAAGTCTCAAATCTTTCTTTTTTTGCATCTCAAGACAGTTTTCTAGAATTATAGTTCTTAATAATTATTCTGTTTCTTTGTATTGGCTTTCTTTTTCAGGGACTATTATCTGTATGTCAGATCTTCCCCATTTTCAGTATCTGTCACTTTATCTCTTCATTTTTTCTTATCCTTTTAATATATTATTGTACTTGATTTACTAGTATTTGTATTTCTTTAGATTTTTAAACTATTTCTCTTTTATAGCCCCTTTCCTTAAGGTATTATCTGTTGTGTTTATTTGCTTTTCTGCTCCTTCTAAATTTAGTCTTGATTTCTGAAAACAAACAGAAAAAAGTGTTTCATTCCTAATTCCTACATATGTTCTGTCACCACATCACCCCATTTCTGTGTTTTCCGAATTCTGACTCTTTTATTTTTTCATATCTTATTTCTTTTTTAAATATCATGTTTTGATATTGATGGATACTGTTCTACTGGATCCTGTGGGCATATCATTCTGATGTGCTTTTCTTTTTATAGAAATGTTACTCTGCTCCTTACTCTTTTTCCTTCCAATAACTTGTGTGAAATTTGACCTTGAGAGTTCTTGGTAATTCATTTGATGTGAAATTAGTTTGCCTAAACCTTTACAAAGGAGGAAGTTTCAACACAGCTTTTCTAACTTCCCAGAGGACCCTCCTCCGGTGCTTCTTTGAAGTGTTCAGAAAGATGGTGACTTGCTTCATTACACTTCCCAGCTCTGTTCCTCTCCTCTCTTTCCTCAGCATCCTGTTTTCCTGTCTCAATTGCCTCTATCCTGACTGACTTGTTTTGGTTCTATTCCAAGAAGTTTCTCCTCAGAGCGAGGCCCTACTCTCGAGGAAAATCCTTGAAGGTCAGTTTCAAGAGTGAATCCAGAGGCTAGACTGTTCCAGATCCTTCAGTACTCACCCAGTCCCCTGCACTCACCCAATACTGGACAGGAAAAAACTGCTCTGTTTCAGCTGCTGTTCTCAAATTGGCCTGCTCTACTTTACAGTGAGTCCTGGGAGTTTCTGGTTCTCCTTTTCAGATTCTCTATTGCTTCCTTCTGCTCTCTTCCACATAGACGTTGATACTATATAGGTCTTAGGTCAAGTGATTTTTTCCTCACTGACTGTCTTCTGTGTTTGTATGGATAACTGATCATCTAGTGTTGTGGTAAGTATTTTCAATAGGTTTTTTTGTTTTTCTCTCTAGATTCTCTATTTTTATGTGGGGGCTTAGCGCCACTCACAACAATGCCTTTACTGGCCGCCATGTTCCCAGGATCACTTTTAGTATTTTAATTCAGTTTTCGTCATTTGCAGCGAGAGGGGATTGACTGGTATTGTACATTCCCCAATTATTTATCTCATTAAAAGCTAACTTATATATACTAACATTAAATCATTAAATTAAAAGAAAGTAGACTAACAATCATTTTCAATGAGTATAGTGAAGTAGCACCCTAGTTGATTGATTCTAAGTAATTGGCTAAAAGTGAATGGCATAAACTTTTCTGCCAGCTAAATTCTTTTCATGGTCTTTAGTCCTTTAATGGATTTTCCTGTTAAAAGAAAATTTTTAGCAGCAGACTTGCAAGTTTCTTTAGCATGAGACCCATGCCCTAGTTTTATTAATCAATAGACATGGGAATACAAATGCAAACCATATTAGAGTATTTTCCTTTTACAACTATTTATAGCAGTATTTTTCCATCTACTGATTAAACAAAAGGAAATAAACTGAAACCTAACTCAAATGCTAACCCCAGAGTTGGTGAAACAACTTTAAAATTATTCGGTAACTAAACTTCCTCAAATAGGATTCAAAATCATGTTAAGCTGCCCTGGCTGGTGTGGCTCAGTGGATTGAGCACAGGCTGCGAACCAAAGCGTTGCCAGTTTGATTCCCATTCAGGGCACATGCCTGGGTTGCAGGCCTAGTCCCAGTGTGGGCCATCTGAGAGGCAACCACACATTGATGTTTCTCTCTCTCTTTCTCCCTCCCTTCCCCTCTCTCTAAAAATAAATAAATATTTTTTAAAAATCATGTTAAGCTATGGTATATCATAAGTGTTTAGTACAAAGTATGGACTGATTTTGAAAATTATCAATAATATTAATGAGGAAATGCACATCTCATTGCTTATATTTTGTTAAATTATAATTTAAAGTTAACTGAAATAAGAAAATCATCCTAATGTAAACTTCTGCTGCTTGGCCTATCTCTTGTCATTGGGCAAAAAATGGCTACCATTGCTATTTGTAAGGAAAAGCAGCTTGTTCAGTGAAAGTATGTAAGCCTCTATCATCTTAAAATCACGATTATTTGAATAATACTATTGGATAAGATAGAGAACTGTTGACTCATACACTTTGCTTTTATTAGTAAAAAAGTTTCATACTTGAAGTAACTGAATTATAATGACCACAAGATTAATTTGTTCACCAAATACAAGAGTGGACTGTATACCAATTTCTCATATGTTTTCGTTAAAAGGAGTTCCCAATAGTGATAGAGGGAATGACAGCGCAATGCTTGGTCTCTGTCACAGCAGAATACTCCAAAGACCTCTCAAACCACCCAGGTCCTATTATATCATCTCTTGCACTCTCCCTCAGTCTTTGCGGTGATGAGACACTGTATGGCCTCTTGTTAACTTTGCCCTTTTCACTCTGAGCAAGTGCTCACCTTTTTAAAGATCTTTGCTGAAACTACTGCAATAAATCGCTGCCTACTGGGCCATCAAATCAAGATGTCTTGTGAAAAAGAAATGTTCACAGCTCCTCATTCACGTTTCATATTCAGTGTCCCACAATGTTTATTTTTAGGGCTTCCCATTAAATTAAAAGTGAAGGGATAACAATGGAGAGAAGGAATTGAAACAATGGGGACTTTATAAAATGAGTAGCTTTTTCTAATATCTGGTTAAATAAAAAATATGAATCCTAACTCCTTTAAGAAAAGTGCAGAAGGAAATGGGCTTAACAGCCAGGAAATGATGTCTTTTCACACCTGAGTTACTTTCTCTCATTTTACTGTATGGATTGATATCAAAGATCTGATGGAAAACTTTAAAAAAATAGTCTTCTGATTAGTTATTAATTAGTCTTTTAATTAGTTATTAAATTAAAACTAATTTCTACCTATGCATTTAGAGCTGTGCCAAGCACACACTAATGGCCCAGTTCTCTATAGTATCACCACTGGCCAACTATCTGCATGTACTTCCTACCTTTCCCGCTCCCATCTCAGGAAGGGAAGCATTCCAATCCACTTCTCATTTCCTCTACTCTCACCAGCTCCTGTGTCCTCACCCTCTTTTCTCTGCTGGCTGTTTCCTCTCTGATAAAAACCTGATTAGTACTCTTCCAATTTCTGTTTCTTATTTCCTTCCTCTCTACCACCCTACCTCTTATCTTCCTTTCAAGGTCAACCAGCTGTGATTTCTCACCATCCACTCACTCCACAACCCACCAAACTTCATGGCCAGGCAGAGAAAGAGGAGCCAGCAGTGCTGGGATGCAATTCTGGACTTGGATCCCTCCCACACCAGATGGCAACAAGGACTCCATCACCGGGTTAAGTGAACCCTGGAAGCTCCTGGCAAGCTGCAGCCTGGCAATTACCAGGGATTTCACCTGCGGTGGCTTGGAATGGATTATGTGCTGAAGGGATGCAGCAGCCTCTGCAATATCATTGGCATTTGTGAGAAATGAAAGAAATGGTGATTGTAAGGACTGTGGGGTTTATTTGGTTGTTGTTGAGTGGTATTGATGCATTGAAGAGAGAAAACGACAGGCTCAACTCAGCCAAGTAGCCACTTAAGGCCAAATGTGGAAGTCAGAAGGCTCCCTCCCTATATGGAAATCCTCCTCTTCTACAGTCACAGGACAGCCCATGCTGCAAACCAGGCCTACAGCTTAACTGTAAGAGTAGAGAACTTCAGCTGAGCCTGAATTCAAGCCACAGCAAGACTTCTACACAATCCGGGAAGGAGTAGGACCCTTCCAAGGGATCTAAGGGGAGGGATACCCACCTGGGTACACTCAAGAACGTTGAACTCTCAGCCTCCTCAGAACCCTCTGGACCTGCAGGAGAAGCCCGTTCCCCCTGCCTAAAGGATGGTAGACCCCACTGCACTGACTGAAGACCCTGCAGAGCACTCAACTGAGGCAGGTGCTTCCTAAGACAATACATGCCCACCTCAAGAGCTGTCCCATTTCTCCCATCATATTAATGTCTATTGTAACAATATGACTGGATCTCTAAGATACATTATAAGTGAGGAGAGAAAACATTAAACACTATGATACTTCTTATGGAAATATTTTTAAATCAGAAAACAACTTTATATTTCCAATATATTCTCCATAGAGGAGAGACAAAAGTAGGTTTACAGTGGTAAATATGTGAACCTGCATTTATTCTTATATGATTATTAATTATTGTATTTTTTATAGATACAACTGTAAACCTGCTTTTTCCCACCCTGTAAATGTATCAGTAGAATCTGATCAATCTCTGGGGAGTGGAAAGGAGGATGCAACGTTGGAAAAGTGATCTAAGAGAACTTCACCCTTCCCTGTAAGTTTTCCTTTTTTTTAAAGGGCAGTATACTCATGTAATATAATTTAATTATTTTTTTAAAGAAACAGTAATTTTTCTGGAGATTCCTGTCCTACACACACAACTTTCCGAGGAGACAGGTCACTCCCACAGTCCCCGTTGAAACAACTGATTCACTGTTCAGCACATGTTTACCAAGCACCTGCCCTGTACTAACCCTTGTTCATTCAGGGTAGTGGGGGTCCCCAACCCCCCACCTCACCCCCGTGAACTGCTCCAGGCTCTTCTCCACACACGTGCTCTTTCTGCTAACTCAGTATTTCTGCTCTTCAGCCCTGTAACTGTGACTGGCCTGTAGTTCTGGCTTACAACGTAACCAACACTTTGAATTTTGCATAGTAGTGATGCTGAAGAAGAATAAAAGGCCAAGGTCCTTTGTCCTGATTCAAGAGAAAAACAGATGCTCTGGGTGATGGCAGCAGAGTGTCATTCAGATGCAAAACCCAAGCACTGAGAAGCTCTTTATTACCTTTTCAATTCTACTCTCTATCCATTAAACTGAGCCCTGAAGGAACTTCGATTTTGCAATACTTTATTAGTTGCAATGTGAACCTGAATGTCAGAACTATATTTTGTTTTTAAGTATTGTGTAATTTTAATTTCTCAGAAATGTAGTCCGTGTTTTCTTGCAGTCCGATAAAGTGAACTTCCTTCTCCTTTTTATGATGATAGTCTGATGTGGACACCCCGATCTGTACACTGCGCCTGTCCCAGAGCAACTTTGCCCAAACCAAGGAAGAAAGATACTGAACACTTCTTCCTCGTGGCAGTGGTTGGCAGCTCCCCTGCCTCAAGGGCACTTTGTCTTCTTTAACTTTGTCTTCTTTAACTCAATCAGCGCCGCACTCCTCGGGAGCCCTCCTCAGACACAAGCTTAGTCGGTGCTTGTGAACCCGCTGAGACCCGCCCAATGCCTTCCGTCGGGCTTCGCCTGCTGCCTAAAGTGGGGTCAATCGGTAGGAATGTGTTGTGAGAAGGAAAGAGTAAGGCAGGATTGAGAGGAAGAGCCTAGCATTTAAAATAATAATGAAATTTTCTGAGAAGAATCTTACTAAAATCCACATGTATTCAGATAATGCCACGGGGAAATATTACAGGTGATAAGCTGAACACAATCACATTTTCCCCAGCTTCCCAGGAGCACTCCATTCCATCTCGGTGTGGTTGGCAGAAATAAAAAAAAAAAGGGTGGAGAATTGATAACTGCACACTTTTAAGGGTTTGCTGAAACATTTATGGACTATTTCAGGCTTGCAATAAAAGTTATTACCCTTTGGTTGGTAAGTGTGACCTCCAGAGGACAATATCATTCTACTGCATCCCAAAATTCTGTAAAGCTATTAGTCATCTCCTACAGAAAAACCACCCTCTATTGACCAGAGATAGGATGGATAGTCTAATGTCGGCAATGATTCCATAAATGTCAACTTGAAAGTTCTATTGAAGTCTGTTACCTAAATCCAAATTCTAAAGTTATCACAGTGCTGTCAAAATTATAGCTAGGTGTTGCTGAATTCCACGGCCCATTAAAACCAGCTTCACTCTCACCATGCAGAATATGTGATTATGAATTGCAGAAGGAAACTAAGCAAAAGAAGTGGCCTGCTTCTTGCCACAGTTAATGCTCTCCTCTCATGCCTTCCCTTTAGAATGTCTATAAGGCTGATAAAATGCAAATCTGAATTAAAACGTTAACAAATGTTGCTTTCTAAAATGAAATGTACTGTTTCATGTATTGTTTCCAAGTATATAAAAAGTTTTGAAACGTATAGTTAAATTTGCATATAGACAGATCACAGATAAAGTCTTTAATGTCTTTTTGTATGACATGGAGAGTATAAATAAAGTAACTTGCTCCATCTGCTGTCTGTATTTGGAAACAGACTCTAATTCTGAGCTCCAAAGAAAGAGAGTAAGAATTGATAACTATCTCCACCAGAAAAAGTTATGATACTTCCTGGACACAGTAAAAATGTCAGCACACCCCCGTTCCGTTGACAGTCCACCAGAAAGCACTTGATATGATAGAACTAACGGAGTTCTATTGCACTTTGTCTTACCAAGTGCTTCTCTGCCCTGCTACTGATATATTAAGAGGAAACAGCATCGTTTAAAACTGATCAGGGACCATGAAAAGAAACTCATACTTCACTGAAGAAAAGTATCTAAACATCCAAAACCTTATATATTAGGGAAAAAACATTCTAAAATATAAAATAAGTTTTATAAAAGAAAGGCAACTTTGGACCTTAGATCCAGAGCAAATGCCAGCTCCGGCAAACATAATGCTAGCCCTGGATTACTTATTGATTTAAAATCAAAAACAAAAAAAAGCAACATATAAAAACAAATTAATGTTTTATAGACACTGGGAAAAAGAATTTTCAGCAAAGTACAAAAATTGAAAGCATTCCCTTTTTTAATTTATAATTCTGTACTGTGGAATAGCTCAGACTGTCACTTCTGTTTTAAATAACAGAACTGATTACTGAGCAAGGAAACGTAATTTGGATTATAAAATTCTTGCCTTAATAAAAATTCCTTAAACAGTGAAAAAAGAGAGAGAGAGGACATCAAAACTCCTGTTAGTGTCTGCTCCAGGCCCCACAACAAATGCTGAACTTCGACCTTGGAAGTCTTTAACGCAGGCTTGCAGGACGCACAGCATTCTTGGCTTATACTATAGTAAAGGAAGTTTGCAAGTCAGCAAATTTATAAATCCTTTAGGCTACCTGATTTTGAATAACATGTAATAAAATTGAGTATACTTTAATAACAAGAAGATCTCTACATTTGGAATTGGAGGCTTATTTAGTTCTCTACCCGTAGCGCTTCATCAGTATTTTTCACAAAGTTTTAATCTAGCATGAGAGGGAGGAGTTTGGGTGGGAGGAAGGGAAGGAAGGAAGGAAGGAAGGAAGGAAGGAAGGAAGGAAGGAAGGAAGGAAGGAAGGAAGGAAGGAAGGGAGGAAGGGAGGGAGGGAGGGAGGAGGGAGGGAAGGTCCATACCTAACACCTTTCATCAATACGACTCACTTTATCATTAATGACATAAAAGTCGTCCCATATGCTCCTTGCGGACTAGCCCTCTTTCTGAGGCTGGTATTCTACTTTCCTCTCTCACTGTCAAATTAGGCTAGTGGGAAGTTTTGCTAACTCGAGATGTTTGAAAACTACCCAGTATTAATATTCAGTCTCTACTGATTCTTTATCTTGTTCAATAGCTGTTCTATTTCAAACACTTTATCCTTGTTCCCTTTACTACATTAAATCACATCTTCAAAATTTCAATTACAAGTTCCTGTGAGTGGTTTAAACGTGGGCTTTGTTGTTTATGAGGGCACTGGAACTCATCAACTGTCCTGAAGTCAGTATGAGGAGCACATTATTCTTCACCCAGCGTCTTGTGAGGCTTTGGCTTAGTGTAGAATTATGGTTTATCTGCAAAATCTTTTTCTTTCCTAGTATATTTTTCATGTTGTGAAACTGAATCATTTTTCTATTCTACTATGAAGTACTAAAGTAACTTATATCTTGTTGCAAAGAAAGAAAATCAACTTACCTTTTGAAGGAGTTCAAGTTTCTATTGAGTGTAAACGATTATATGCAGTTTTGCAACTGGATGTGACAATAGAGAGAAAATGATCAATGTTTCTTTCCAAGGTGATTTACTCTTTCCCAAAAAGCAAGGTATATTTAGTGATTACTTGGGGAAGAAGGGCATTTTTTCACTTAACATTTCCCTCAACCCTGATATTTTCTTACTTTTTTCTGTTTATTATTTGAAATCTCCCCCTTATTTCAACAGCTATTTGAAGAATGCAACCCAACAATTCAGTCAGTGTTACTAAATATCCGCCTTCCGGGAACTTATAAGCTAGCAGAAGAAAGATGCAAAAACAGCTCTTACAACACAGTGAGATAAGACAAAGAGCGGGAACATCCGAGTGCATCTGCCGTGATTACAGCGGTCAGCACCCAGGAGAGACATCAAAACACGGGTGACCTGAGCTACGCTGGCTCTTGAAGGGTGGACAGAGATTCACCCCCTGTCAGAGGAGAAGAGAGGACGGGTTTCAGACAAAGAGAGCCTGTGAGAAACTCCAGAGGTGAAAAAATAAGAGAAGTTTCCTCTTTAGGATTCCCAGTTACTCTGACATTTTGGTAAAAGGTTCTACATACAAAACTGGTTTTCTAATAATGTTAAATATAAAACAATCCTTCCAATAAACTAAGTAAGGTTTAAACCTTCATAAGTGAAATACCTTTCAGTAAGCATACCTTCAAATAGGTATACCTTCATACCTTTATGACAAAAAATTACATATGTGTATATATATTCAAGTGCATCTTATGAATGCAGTTTTCTATACATGGTCAGTCTACAGGGTCCATGAAAGAATAATTAGGGAGCATGCAGTAAACTTCAGTGTGATGAACACAGCATTAAAAAAAAAAAGCAGTATAGGCAAATTCTTGTGGAGTTAGTTGGGGGAAAAAAACTAGCTTTGTTTTTACCCCAAGTAATCTGCAGTCAGGTTGGACAGCAGGGCTATTACCCTGTTGATGACTTTATTTTCTAGAAGAAAATAGGTAATTAGGTGTTCCTTTTGCTTTTATTAGGATAGACACAA
The DNA here is from genome assembly GCF_014824575.4 of Sturnira hondurensis. Lineage (NCBI taxonomy): Eukaryota > Metazoa > Chordata > Mammalia > Chiroptera > Phyllostomidae > Sturnira > Sturnira hondurensis. The sequence continues at coordinate 33,916,696 of NW_028076767.1, forward strand.
TTGGGAATTTCTGCATTTATTTTCATAGGAAATTTCACCTTGTGGCACTCTGTACTATTGCAATGGAGATTTGATGATAAAGAAATGAATTAGAAACACAGGCTAAATACTCCTGGAAATAAATGCATGCACTCTACTGCCACTGAGTGATCGCAAGGGTGACCTCTTAGGGCACAAGGGCCCCAGTTCACACTGCATGACATACAGCGTGTGGCAAAAGTAGGTTTCCAGCTGTGAGTGTGCGAAACAGAGTTTATTCTTGAATTGTTAATTAGTAATAATATTCATTGCTAATCACTCATTAATTATTGCATTATTTTGCATACGAACAACGATGAACCCACTTTTGCCCCACCCTGTGTGTTGGCAGTGGTCCATGATCATGAAATTTGCATTTCATTTCCATCCATTTCCTCTATGAACTTGGGGGTGAAGGAGTGCTTGCACTTCAAAAATATGTGCCTTTTGCTTTTTATTAGGAAAATTTCAAGTATATATAGGGAAAAGGGGGATTATTAGCCACATGGCCAAACTTGTATCACCTGTAACCCCACTCAGTACCTTCCCATTCCAGGTCATCTGTGAAGCAAACCCCACGTACATCGGAGCCTTCCCTCTGCAAACGTGTTAGCATCTATCTCTAAAAAAGCTCTTTTAAAAATAAACCACACTATTATCAAAAGGTGTTTTTAAAGTATTGTAGACTAACTTTAATATGACTTTTATAGTTCAGGTTTTATATAATCAATAAATAGCATCCAGAAACATATATCTTTTCTTTTTTTCATGAACTAAAAGGAACTCATTAGCCAAACATACCTTCAATGACAAAATATTTGTGTAGTATATATGTGTGTGTATGTGTGTGTGTGGAGAGAGAGAGTATATACACAGGGAGAGAAAGAGCATAGTATAGTAATTATGTGTGCATGTGTATTCATTACCTCTTTACTTAAAATGTATCCTGAACAACAAAGAGTAACATGTATTTTTCCCCCAGTAGGCCTCAGGACAGGTTGGCAGAGTTGGTGTATTACTCACAGTGCAGAAACCAGAATGCTCCCAGGGAGTGCCAGGAAAATGGAGGATCTCAGATAAAAGTTGCCTCCTGATGCCCCTGGACACTAGAGGCTAAGAGGCCCAACCCTAGAAAAAAATTCATTCTAAGCTTGGTGCAAAATGTGTAGAGCTGCTCTCTTGAAGGAACCAAATGGGACTGAACTAAAGAACAAAGGACTTGTGGCAGACTCTGGCCAGCAGAGTCCACCTGCTGTGACTGAAGATAAGAATAAATGCACAGGCTGCAGCAACCCTGTGGAGATAAAGGGGACGGCCTGGCCACTCTCTCAAGGGGAAAGTGCCTCGACCCTTGCCTAGACAGGATTTTATTGTTTCTCTCAGTCTTACATCAAAGAAAGATTTATTATCTATTACATAGAATATTATTGTCTACATTTTTAGGTACAATCAAGGAGATGAAGAAAACATGCAGAAGGGAAAGGTGACAAGCTGATTAGCTCTGTCCTTGGGAAAATTCACACAGGCTTTGGAAATGACCTTGAAGATAGACAATATACATGTATTGTTTTAGACCAGAGTGATGGAGTTTTAGCAAGAGCAAAACGTAACAGTCTGTATGCATTTTCTAGGCCTGATTCCCACGGGAAAACTTGGTTTGAAGGTCTGGCTCCTGCCCACCACCTCGCTTCTGTAGGTTTTCCATAGAGAACTGAGTCACATTTGCCAGGCCAAAACAAGCTCGTCCCCTACAAGGACTGGTCCCCCAAAGTGTTGAATTTATTCGAGTGCTACAGGCCAAATTTATGCCTGCTGCACGCGCGGACACATATTGGGTTAAAGTTAGAACAGTGTCTCTGGTAGAAGGAACTCCTCCCCTCCCTCTCCTGCACCCTCCAGCTTGGGCCCCACACTCACAAGGGCTGTGAAACACTGGCCTAAGATGTAAATGCTTCCTCCCGGAGAGTTGTGACTGTGCATGGATGATAAATGTGTGCATCAGATCATATTGATAACAAATCCATATACTTTGGCGATTTTAACTCAACATTAAGTCAACTATTTTGAAAAATGTAGTATTCTCACCTTGTAAATTAATACTTTGGAGCATTAAAATAGGCTGAGTGTTCAAATAAGAGTCCTCTCAGCCCTGCATTGTGGTTGCCAGGGAGCTATGATAGAAACTGTACCAATCTATAAACTGCTCTTTGTACAGACACAGTTTCATACCCCTAGACCATCCGTAGGTCTACAGATGAAACCATTGTAATGGTTTGTTAAGTTCTCCTATGGATTTCAAATCTTGGCAATGAGAAAATACAGTATGTGACATCATTAAAAATGGCCACTTATAGGAAGTAGTTTTTAAAACAACTGCTAGAGACAAATAGGAGCCAGAAGGTGCAGAAGTGAGTTAAATGAATCTTGATGTGATGGGAGTCAGTGATTTGCCAGAAGAAGGCTAGCAAGAAGAGAGGGAACAGAGCTCTGTGTGCTATCCCTCTCCCAACCAGATGAACGTCTCATTGGAAAGCAGGTATCATGGTGTCTTATATCAAGATTATTACATGGTTCCATCTCTGACTTTCTTTACTATCAGCTATAAAGATCATGAAAGTACCAGAAATAAGATTTTGAAAATGCCACCAAAAAGGCATTGTAGTTTGGTGAAATAAATGTTAGATGAAGAACCGAGAGATCTGACATCAGGCCTGACATTGATTCTTCCCCCATCACAGTAACTTTTTCCTGGCGGGAGAATTTCAGGCAGCTGTTAGGACTATGTGCAAACCTCTCTCTTTGGCCTGTGCTCCTTGCTCCACTGAGTCTCCTGCTGGGCTTTTCCATCTGCTTTTTCTATCCACAGAGCTCTACCAGAGTAGCCAGTTTTACATGTATCTGAATCTCCTCCTTGCAAAGAAACAGGTGAGCCCATTAAGGGTGACATCTGTTTGGGTCTTCATTTACTCATTTATCAGTATTTACTCAATTGAGCATCTACTATGTGCCAGGAACTCTGTTAGGTGCTAGGAAGGCAGAAATAAACAAGATAGACACAGTTTCTCTTTAATGTGGATTAAAGTTGAACAAGGAAGGCAATTTAAATGTGATGTCTCCTGCAAAATACAAAATATAAAATATAACAGGGGAGCTTGTTATAATTACAGGTGCTACCAAGAAAATAATATAAAGAAAAACACAGACCAGTGCTTTTGAAACTAAAGTTGCAACTCATTAGTGGAGCATGAAATCAATTTAAAGAGACAAGAACAGCATGCTTTTATTTAATGGAATGAATCGAGATAGAAAGAAATTGAAAAGGAAATATCAGAGTGTATCATACAATAAAAGGAAGTACTGCTTCAAGAATTAACACATAGAGAAATGCTGGGATGTATTTTTTTGAAAATGTATTTCTTCCTGTGAGTCATGGTAGAAAAAACACACTTTAGAGACTATAGCAGATATTTTTTGTCATTGCCTGCTCCATCCACAGCTACTTTGATAGAACCTCACACACCCAACTCTACATGACCTGACTCCACAATTTTTTCCTTTTTTTACTATTGTTCAAGTACAGTTGCCTCCATTTTCCCCATCACCACTCTTCCCCTCCGCACCTACTTCAATCCTTCCATGTGTCCTTTATAAATATTTCTTGATGACTCTTCCCCTTATTTCCCCCTTTATCTCCTTTCCCCCTCCCCTCTGGTTACTGTCAGTCTGTTCTTTATTTCAATGTCTCTGGTTATATTTTGCTTGCTTGTTTGTTTTGTTAATTAGGTTCCACTTATAGGTGAGATCATATAGTATTTCACTTAGCATAATGCTCCCCAGTTCCATCCATGCTGTTGCAAAGGGTAGGAGCTCCTTCTTTCTTTCTGCTGCATAGAATTCCATTGTGTAAATGTACCATAGTTTTTTGATCCATTCATTTACTGATGGGCACTTAGGTTGCTTCCAGCATTTGGCTATTGTAAATTGTGCTGCTATGAACATTGGGGTGCATAGATTCTTTTGAATTGGTGTTTTGGGGTTCTTATTGTATAGTCCCAGCAATGAGTCTACAACTCTTAAACATGTCTAATGAGACAGGAATGGGACCCGAAGTCCCACCAGTGTATTACTAATAATCAATCAGATTTCTCTGTAAGCATTCTAGAATTGAAGCACAAAGTCTGAGGCCATCAGACATAGGTATTTGAGCAAAAGAGCATGAGAAGTAGATGTTAAGTTAACCATATAGGTCCTTGTGCAAAATGAGTAAGCTCAGAAAGCAGACTCAGAGAAAGAGGAATAGACAAAACACCCACAGAGAAAGACAGAGCAAGGAAGCTCAGTTCTTGACCTCAAGTTTAGAAGCTCAGTTCTCCCTACTTCCTCACTCTTCTCAGATTCCATAAGATCTTAGTATTTCCCAGTGAACACCACCTCCCTCTTCACTTGAGCTATTTGAACATGTTAATTTTCTTATGAGTCACACTCAGAAAAAAATTGGAATGAAGTTTATGGTAACATTTGATTCTTATTAACATCAGTGATAATAATGTTTCCACCAGAAAATAAGCAGATTGCCATTTGTTTAAAGACACCAGAGAAAGAAAGCTAGTCCTTTAGTCAAGGAGGTTTTACAAACAAGTCCTCAATCATTTTCTGTCTAATGTCTACATTGAGAAATTTCAGCCTTTTAGACTGTATCCTTCCATAATAAATGACTTTCTCCATTGGTTTCACCGAGTTCCCATCAGTACAGTGATCCATTTTTAGATACAGAACAAAGACACTGGCTTCCTTCCAGGTCACTCCTATGTAAATGACAGACCCATAATAATCCAAGTGAACTAAACTGAGAGACTCATTACTCGCCTACAACACAGTCTGTCTGTTGCCCCTATTGTGCATGGCACAATAGCTCAAAAATGAAGATGCCACTGATAGATGACATCCTTGTGTTCATTCACTTTGAGATTTGTTTGCTACTTGAACTTGATTAAAAATGACATCCATTGAGTGATATAAATACATCCATTCTCCTTTTAGTGATTCAGGCACATAATGAATTTCAGCAAAACACGGAAGCATCCAAGAATCTGCATCACCCAGAGTGCCCTTGAAATGAAGCCTTACCTTTTATTAGAACAACATGTTATCCACAGTAAGAGAAAAGTTGTAAATTTGTATGCTACAGCTCAGGATGTACTTAGACATCCTATTTTTCCTGTGCTTATGAAAAGTTAATTCTAAAATATCAAAACTGAGTGAGTAAAACACAGAAAATGTTTTCTTTTAAGAGAAGGGGAGGAATAGAGTTGGTGAGAACTAGCCTCCAATGAGAAAAGACAGGTTGATGTCTGAAAAGAACTGCTTATCAACCTAAAAGAAATCAAGGAATGCAAAGGCATACAATTTTTTAAAAAATGCATAACTATTAGGAAGAAGGAAAATCAGGCTCGAACAAAAAGTTGTGTTCCCCTGGACTGAGCAATTGTGTTGCAGCATCCGACTGGGTCGGCCCTGAGGTGACGGAACCAAGGCTGGCTGGCACTCGCTCAGATCAGTCCGTGCCCACCATCCCCTCAAACCAAATCCCAACCCACACCAACCATCTTTCAAACATGCGTAGGATGCCAAAAGGCAGTAACACTTCATAAAAAATAATTAAATTAAGCTTCATCTGTGCCCAAAAGCAACATCCTGGAGTGTAAATAAAAGCTAATTATTGTTAGAGCAAAATAAAGCTTTATCCTCATATTCATCATTTATGAAGCATCAAGAAGCGTGAGAAGTATACAAATTGACTGTGATTTTAACATCTTATATTTGTTTCTATTTAGTGTACTCCAAAGAAACAATGGGGAAAGTGTGTGCCTAATTGCTCTAGTTTAGAACTAACAACTCAGCTAGACAATGTGGTTCTCCATAACCTCACTTGAGAGTAGGAGGAAGATCATTATCAGCCTAAAGTCTCTCCCAACCAATCATCTTTTTCTCTTACTCCCAGGATTCATTCTAGGCCTGGTCTGAATTCTGGACTACACCCCGAGAAGAATGAAGGGTCTCTGGATTCCCAGGTGAAAGTGAACTTACTGTCCACTATTAACTACATCTGACCCTGAGTAGGTTCATACTAAAGGCCATTGAAATAAGTCAGGGGGAGTCTACACAACTCGGGGCAGGTTTTCCTTTAAGTCACAACTCTCTTCAGTGGGGACTGCAGGTCAGACACAAGCAAAAGAAATATCCAGTGTCAGTCAGGCACTATTTTAGTTTTTGTAAAGAGCTGAAAAATAAGGATTCTAAGCTTTCTTCAGATTTCAATATCTTTCAATTTATGTGGAAAAGACATTTTATACCTTAGAATCTCATTAAGTTCAAAAGTAAGTTAGAAGGGAAAGATATGTATCTTAGAAGAAAAAGCAATGTAAAACCAACCAAGTTATTACCCTGATTAGAGCTTGTAGACTTCCCTGAACATGCCAAAGAATTAAGCCATCTGTAAAACTCAAATCCAAGGTTATAAGCTATATATATCATCCTGCTCAAGTCACTGAGTCACTGATTTAGCAGCTACAAACGAGGCTCGGTGTGTTCCATCAAAGTCTTCAACAGGAATCTAAATAGCGAACCAGAAGCATAGGTAACCTCAGTTAACTGGGGTGGTGACCCTCCAACTCAGGGAGCTCACAGTTTTCAACTCCAAGATTTAAAATTAAGTATGGAAATGTTTAAGAAAATCAAAATGATGATGTTAATATTTTGTGTTAGAAGTCTATTCATATTTGGTATTTTCTATATTTGTAATATTTATCAGAATCAAACCTGAGTGACGGCTTTGTGAATCCACTTTAAAATGTATAATGGAATAATTAATTTAGACTAATGGTTTTAAGTTAGTATAGTACTCAGTTCATACGAAGCATTGAGCATCTAGATTTGTCATATTTCTCAGTTTAACTTATCAGAACCAGCATTTGGAAAGTTTTATTAGGTCTCATGAACAGGTATAAAGAAAATAAGGTATATTAAATACATAAAACACTTTATAATGTTTTAATAGGTTTAAATTAGAACAAATATTAATCAAAGTCTCTTTAAATGTGATTGACATTTTCTAAATTTATAAACCAAATGATAGGACACATAAGCTAAACTTAGAAGCCTAACAAAGAACTAGGTATTATGAATTTTTTAAGCTAAAAGTAAACTGAAAAATCTTCTCTGCACACAAAAACCACACTGAAAATTACCACAAGTTTTATATCAGCATAATATTGGATTCACGTGCGCTAATGTGTGCACACTGGGAGATTCCCTCTAGGGAATTATAGTCTTTAGGGTAAATTATAACTTAGTGTATTTGTATCAGAGTTTAAGAATCAACCTTCTGATTCTTAAACAACCTTCTGATTCATCCTGCCCAAGCACAGAATGGGCAGGATGAAGCTGCATGCCTGTTTACTGTTTCACATCTAAAACTAATGCTCTGTCCTGATGCGATTTCAATCTGACATTCACAAATGGGGGCGGCAGAGCAAACTGAAATCACACAGATCATAGCGACTTCTGGGAACTTTAAGTAGCCTCGTATAACTGACCACAGAGAACAAAGGACAACCACTTTAACACTCTATATGGTTGAGCACAGAGATCAGAAATCCAGGAACAAAGGATTTTTTTTAGAGCTATATGCAGCCCTAGGGAGACTATTTCATTTGATAGCAGAACTGCCTATCTCCAGGCTAATAGCTAGTTGAATGCAGAGCCCAAATTAGAACGTATGCTCTGTAATATGTTGCTTAATATGTTAAACTACTAGAACAGCTTAGCTTTCCCATAGAACACTTGGCAATTCTTGATGGAAAGGCAAATGCAATGACAGTATCATGATTAACAAATAAAAGACAAGGGAACAGCAAATGGTGCTTGAAAAAACGTTGACAGTAACTGCTTCAGGCCTCAGAGACTGGAAAGGAGACTTGCAAATCCGCCATGTAAGAAAGTAACCTGGAATCAAGGAACACTTTCAATCTGGAATAATCCACATACTAAGTATGTCCTCCTACATGAAAGGAAGTAAGAAAGGAAGTAGGAAAAGTACTACCACCTTGCCTAGTCTAGAAAATGTGGCAGTTGTGTTTCCAAACATTTCCATTCATATTCAACCTTCACAACTTTTGCTAGAGCCTCATAACTCTTGTATCCTGTTATTTACTTGATATTTTTGTTGAATTTAGCTTTTTCCTATGCAGTAATATACTTGGGATTACAAGTTTGATATGGATGTGTTACTTATTTTTTACTAATACACACTAAAATAAATATATTTCTATTAATTTGTCTTATTTCTCCATGGCCCAGCTTAAATTTTTACACATGCCTTTATGATACCTATATATCCATGTATAAATACCAGCAAATAGGGAAATGGTGCTTTGATCAGGAATTGCCAAACACCCAAAAATTTTCTACAGCCCCCAGCAGGAAAAATGTTCTACATTTGGCCAAAAAAAAAAAAAAAATGCTAACAACACAGCTCAAACAACATGAGCACTCACATCATGTCAGGTCCAGTACTATGCCCCGACAGTCCCAAAGACTCAGCCTGGCCCTCCAGGAACCTAGAATGTAATGTGAAATGCACAGATTATCTGAGGAAAAAAGATACTCATTGTCTTTTAATAAATATTCCTATTACAGTCTTCACAAACCTTAGCATCCACTTCCTCCTGAGACCTATTAGTAAACAACTAAAGACAAAACTGATCCCTGGCAAAGCAGACTGAGGGTCACAGAATCAGATTGCTCAGAAAGGAGCCAGGCACAAGCAGTCCCATGTGGTACAGTACATTCTAAAACAGGTGATGAAATGATGTTGACAGTGTGAGCATAATTATACAACTATGTGTATATTTATGCATAAAGATTAAAGTATACCAAAACATCAAAATATTAACAGTAGTTATCTCTGCATGTTGAAATTTTGCATGAGTTTTATTTTGTTATCATTTTGGTATTATACAAATTTTCTTCATTTATACTTTTCTGGATCTCAGAAATAAAATTTCTTTTTACTTTAATCTTCTATTCTCATTGCTTTAAGGCTTTTTATCAGAGAGGTATTGGTGTTTTGTTTGTTTGTTTTTTAAAGTCTGCCTCCCTTGAAAAGAACAAGAACGAAGCTTTTAGAGGAACATGTACACAGGGCACATGGGCAAAGCCAAACGGGGTGGGTTCAAGGGTGGGGGTGGGTTCAAGGGTGGGGGTGGGTGGGGCAGCGGGGGTGTGGTAGGGTGAAAATGGAGACAACTGTACTTATACAACAATAAAATACAAAAAAAAATTAAAAATACAAAGTTTAACCACTTGTTCTCTGCAATGGGCTGCAGTTTTCTGCTTCATATCTTTGTGATTCCTTCTGACTGAAAGGCATCCCTTAACCCCTAGGAGTGAAATGGATATCTATGACATCTTCCATGAAGCTCAAAGTCAGAGGCAATTTCTTCCTAATTCTGGAGCATTTATTTGTAACTTATTTATGACAATTACTTTATAACATTTTGAACATGAAAACAGAGTTATATAATTTTAGAACTGAAAAAGATCATAAAGAACACCCCAGTCAATTTGCTTTACAAAGAGGAGAACCTAGGCTGGATTAAATTATGTGATAATTACATGTGTCTGTGGATAAAGAAAGTACATGCATAACCCACAAACACAGACAACAGTGTGGGAACAGCCAGAGGGACAGGGGGTCAGGGACTGGATGGGGGTGGGGGCAAAAAGGCAGGGGAGAGGAAGGAAACATCTGTAATAGTGTCAACAAAAAAATTAAAAATAGCCCTGGCTGGAGTAGCTCAGTGGATTGAACGTGGGCCTGCAAACCAAACAACTGTGGTTCGATTCCCAGTCAGGGCACATGCCTGGGTTGCAGGCCACTTCCCAACAGGGAATACATGAGAGGCAACCATACATTGATATTTCTCTCCCTCTCTCCTTCTTTTCCCTCTAAAGATGAATAAACAAATAAATCTTAAAAAAATTAATAGATAAATAAAAATAAATTCTGCAATATACTCCAACCTGCACGGTGAGCTACCTGCAGCATCAAAACCTGATGCCAGGCTCCATCCACAACCCTAGATCCCTGTTCCTTCTGTTTACACCGAACTGTGCCTACTTGGCATTAGTGATGAAATTCAGTGTGGGGCCAAAGGAGGTTTACGGTTGTGAATACAAAAGACACAGAGTTTATCCTTTGGTTATTATTTATCATTATTTTATATACAAACAACTATAGTTTTTCCTCATCCTACATTTTTACTAAGTTGAAAGGCAAATTTTGTCAACTAAAAGTCTTAAGTTACTTTTCCCCAACAAGTTTACCAAATATCTGATGATTACGTTTGGTATAGTAGGAGTTAGCCATGAATTAACTGCATTTCTCTTTTTCTTTTTTCTTGCTCTCATGTGACCTCCACAGGCAAAGGAAAAAGGAAAAAAAATAGTCCATAAATCTGGTGATATATTCTTGGGTACCAAACAGATGAGTATTACATCCTTAGGAAGAAAAAAAGACCATTTTTAAAACTGATATTTTCAATATGAACTTTTCCTAGAGTTTCCTACTATAATTCTTAAATCTCCTTCATACCCATCCTTTCCCAATTATTCATTTAAATATCAGTATAATGGAAATATCTCACTTTGTTGGCAATTAAGCAATGCTGATTTCCAGATCTAGTAAACAATTTAAATTCACTGGAAGCGGTTTCCCAATACATCCGGTATCCACTTGTTACCCTAGGTGGTCTGTCCAGACCACCCAGGAGGCTCCTGCTTGTAATAACACTGGGAATGGGCCAGGGCGGGTCAGAAGAGGGGACACAAAGTGGGTAACTAAGCCATGGGAATGGGACCTGGCTAGCCAGTTGTGCATCAAGCCACACTACTTGGGTATGGAGGTCAGAAGTTCAAAAGTACTGAGGGCACGCAGCCAGACAGTGCCTTCATGAACCGCCCAGGGTGTGGTGAGGACATTGAGTTTGTCAGTACAGCACCAGGTTGCACCTCCAAAGGACATACGCCAAGCTGCCCAGGTAATCAAGCCATACATTGCAGACACCCCAGCGTGGGAACCCTTCCCCTGTCTGCAGATGCCCTGCCCCATCCACTGAGGCCACCATCGGTGCTGCCTGAGACTCCCATGCAGGGTTTCCAGGGTTCCTTGCCTAGCCTTTGTTTTACTTGCTCTCTGTCAGTAGGCCCCGAGTATGGGCAACTGGCTTGGGGATTAGCTGTGGGGGTGTGTGGAGTTGACTGAGCACCAGGGTAATCTCCCCATTGTACAAATGGTGGCGGGGGGGAGGTTCTTACACTGAGCATGCACAAGGCTATCAAGGCTATAACTGAAGAGAGGCAAAAGCCCTGCTCCCCCTTCTGGTACCAGATTGGGAGTGGAACCAGGGGAAAGCAGACACATGTGCCATGAAAGTCAAAATGGCAGCAGGGGAGGTGCCAGACCTAAGATGCATGTCTAGCCTGGGAAAAGAAGGAATTGGTTGTGAGGTGGACCTACCCAAAGCATGCGAAAGCACCTGGTCCATCCAATACCCAAACTAATGTAGTCTCTGGAGAACAAAGAATCTCTCTCTCTCTCTCTCCCCCCTCTCCTCTCTCTCTCTTCTCTCTCTCTCCTCTCTCTCCCTCATTGACTGATGACCTGGACTCTCATAATGGACTGTCCTTTTCTCTCACCAAGCAGACCATGGCCTCCAAAAGGAGACTCTCTCACTCTCTGGCCACCTGGTGCTGCATTCCCCAATGCGTTCATGTGACCTTACAGACCTACCAGCCCCATGGCTTATGGCCCTGTAGGGGCCGTGGGGGCTCCACATGAAGGCTCTGGGAGGCAACCTGGAAAGGACCACAGCCAGGAACAAGTTAAGCTACCTGGATGCTCACTTAGCAGCTGTCTGCAGGCTTCAAAGGACTGTATTTTACATTGGAGCAGGAACTCTGGACACAGCTTCTTGCCTTGTTCTTGCTGAAGATATGGCTTTGAGACAACAGTTTGCCATTCTCCCATTTCACGCAGCACCTGAATAAAACCTGTTTCGTTTTGTTTTTTATTTCCAGCATCTGCCTCAGGAGTTTGGCATCTGTGGTGACAGGCAGCCAAATCCCCTTTTTTGTTCAGTCACACACTCACAGGGATTCTTCAATGTTCATTCAGCTACAGTTCTCTGCATTATTCTCTGCCCCCTCTGAAACACCTCCGTACACAGAAGCCAGATTTTTAACAGATATTCAAATGGACATTTCAAGGTAGCTAACAGCAGTGCAGCTTTTCAAACAACCCTTTTGTTTCTTTATAATTGTGCAATTTTTAAAAGATTTTCTTATATTTCTTCTCACATAGTATAAAAAATGCTCTACTATTATTAATGGAATTGAGGGGGAAGCAATATCTAAGCATACTGCAAAAACACATCTTTAGCTTCCATCAGATACTCATTGAACCTAGAGAGACTCCTGGGATTCTAATTGTGAAGGAAATCAAAGAATATATTCAAAAGGCTAGAAAAAAAATTATCAAATACTTTCTTGAAACAATATTAATAACACTGTTTCTACTACCTGGGAAAGGAAACCTCTTTCTAACATGTGAAGTCTTTCTCAGCCACCACTCAGGTTCCAGTAAATCATCTACTGATTCTCTTTGACTTTTTGTTCTTGGATAAAGGAACCTACTTCTACATCAGCTCCCTGGGCTTTCTTCCCTTTTAAAATATTTATTCTCCCCTCTTTTGGTTCAGAAGCCAAATGATTAGCTTCAGGCTCATGACTGATTTCCCACCGTTCCCTCCACTTGAACCTCTCATCGCCGTCGCGCCAACAATCTGGGCCCCAGGGGGATTTGTCACAGTTCTCCAATTCTCTTTCTCCCTCGGCAGCAATTTTTTTTTTACTTGATTTTTTTGTTTCCTTTACTTTTATAAAAAGAACATTTTTCACTTTAACACTTTCTTTTGAATTGTCCTCTGGTTCTAAGAGGAGGAAAGAGGCTTAACTTCTTGGAACTCATGCCATGTGGACGGGGGCACCGGCGCTCATTTCTTTTCATTACAACCCAGAGAAGTAGAAATGACACCCTAAAAAAATAGTATTGTTTCTCAATTTATATCTGAATCTATTCATCATAATGACAAACTTCCGTTTGAATCTATCCTAGAAGCCATTTTTTTCAATCAGTTACAATATTAGAACAATCAATATTACTTTCAAAAAAATTTTTGGAAAGGAAAGCAAAAACAATACTTTGATCTCAAAGAAATAGTGTGAGTTTCAGGTAACAATGTGCATTTAACGAAAGAACAAACATGGTCACTGGAATCATTCTGATGAGGGAAATTCATCATCATCAATGTCAGTCACAGTAACAATGAAAATAACAGGAGCTACCCTTTGTTAAGACTTTCCATGACCCAGGCAGTCTGTACTGGAAATTGTATTTAATCTCTGTGAGGTATATAGTTCCTATCCTTCTCTTTTATAGATGGGGAAATAGGCTCAGCTAGGTAGCTTACTGCCCAAAGGCACATAACAGAGCCAAAGTGGAAATTCACATGTAACTGGAAGGTCTGGATGCAAGAAGAAAGTCAGATGAATGGATTCTATATCTGACTCTGTACCATCTGAAATGTTTAAGATTTTACCAAGAACAAGAGACTTAAAAATATGTATGTGTATGTGTGTGTGTATATATATATATATATATATATATATATATATATATATATCAATTGAAATCACACCATCACCTCCGGTGCAGTTTTTGAACATATATTTTATAGAACAATACAGTAATAACATTACCTATAACACCGATTTTTGTGGATGAATACAATCATTCACAGAAACTCTTCCAGAGAATAAGAGAGCAAAATTCAAAGGTTTTATAAGAGTCATTTCATAATAGTTGTCGACACTATTAAGAATGTTATCAGGGCCCTGGCTGGTCTAGCTCAGTGGGTTGAGCACGGGCCTTTGAACCAGGCAGGGCACATGCCTGGGTTGCAGGCCAGTTCCCAGCAGGGGACTCACGAGAGGCAACCATACATTGATATTTCTCTCCTTCTCTCCTTCCCTTCCCCTCTAAAGATAAGTAAATAAAATCTTTAAAAAAAAAAAGAATGTTATCAGGGGGTGGAGGGAGGTAGAAGAGGGTACAGAGGTGATAAATCATGATGAAAGGAGACTTGACTTGGGGTGGTGAACACACAATACAGTATATAGATGATGCATTACAGAGTTGTAACACCTGAAACTTATATAATTTTATTAAGCAATGTTACCCCAATAAATTTAATTTTTAAAAAATTCATTTTCAGCCCTGGCTGATGTGGCTCAGTGGATTGAGCCCAGGCCTGCGAACCAGACAATCGCGGTTCGATTCCCAGTCAGGGCACATGCCTGGGTTGCATGCCAGTTCCCAGCAGGGGACTCACAAGAGGCAACCATACATTGATGTTTCTCTCCTTCTCTCCTTCCCTTCCCCTCTAAAGATAAATAAATAAAATCTTTAATAAAAAATTCATTTTCATATTTGAAAATGTTGGGGTTTTTTACTATAATTCAATCTATACAAAAATTTTTATTCTACTTAACTCATTCACATATATTTTCATACCAGTTGAAAGATTTTTTAAAATGGTTTATGCATAAGAAAAGTAACAAGAGTGGACTAAACTTACACTAGAAATTTGCAAGCTGTCCACTGGTTTCTTGGAATTCTAGGAAAGCTGACCAGCCATTTTCTTGAATTCTACTTCTGATTTTCTTTACTTAGAATGACACTAAGGTGCAACAAATATGAGAGAATACTTTTGGAATCAATCCCAATGACTGCAAGGTGTTATTCATCTCAACTCATCTCTTATTTAACACCAGAAAACACAAAGGGGTGGTGGGTGAGCATTCATTTTCTTTTGAATCAGTTTTAAATTATAAAATATGCACATTCTTGTTCATTTTATCATGAATTTTTAAGGGCCTCCTAGCACTCTTTCCACTTATTAAATAAAATCCTCCAACATCAGTAAGAGCTGCATCATTACAAATTAAAAATTAAGTTCTTAATTTTAGAAATAAAATTATTTTTCTAGTTTTCTCCTTTTCTCCTAAGATTTCATAGTCAAAACAGTGATGAGAGACAGTTTCTCTCTTTCCTTGTTATATGCCTATGAAAGCCGTAGAGTATTTTTACTAATAATATGAACTTAAATCTGTGCCTTAAATCCATTTTGGGGGGGTGATAAAAATAACCAAATATTGAAGAATACAGGACTTAAGAGAGAGAAAGGCTCTTTTACTCAAAAAAATACGACTTCTTGTTACACAATTAAATGAGGAGCCTTTAAAAGGCTTAATTGACATCCTAGGCACCTCTGAGCTTAACAGAATAACATTTTGATAAGGAAAGTTGTAAACAGAGAAGACACATACGGATTATGTTTCCCTTGAAATTCTCAGGGTTTTAAAATCTAACAGATAATGTGCTTTGAGCACTCATCTATTTCTCCACTCTTGTGAAATTCAATGACCCTGAACATGGAAGATCTCTCCTTCCCATAGGATTATAAATAGGTCTGTAAATACTAGTCGCGTGTCACAGCAGACCAGTAACTTGGGCACATAAAATGACCGGAGGCACCAAATGCACACTGTATATTCAGATTTGTAATCCAAGCCCAAGAGACACATCAGAAAGTAAAGGAGGATAGAGAAAGAACAAAAGAGGCAAATGAAACAAAAATGGCACAAGAGCCCTGTGAGCATTTTATTGCACAGTGAGTCAACAATTCTCAGTCTTGCAAGATCCCTGCACATTAAACATTATGAATCAAATATGACTAGCTTAAGAACAATACGAAGATAGAGTATTTTTTCCTTCTGCTCAAAGACCACAAACAGTATGTTCAATGAACTGGAGGGGATATAGCTGTACCAGGAAAAAAAAACTTTCGAACGTGTTCTGTTTATCTGTGTCTCACAAGAACTTCTGTTAACTTTTTTAATACAAGTGAATCCTTAGGAGAGGAATTTTACAAACTAGCAACCTGAAAATAAGCCAGTAGTCTAGGGAGCTCCACACAAAAGCACTTCAGGAAGGAGAATGAATGGGCATTGCAGTCTGCAGTAACGGCGGCGTAACTGTGCTGTGGGCAGAGTTTCCTGGCCCTAAAAACGCTACAGGACTTAGCAGAGGACAAATAAACTTGTTTGCAGAGAGACAGCTATGTGTTAAGCGCTCTATCCATATTACATACCTCATCTCTTTATATCCCAAGAGCTCTGTGATAGAAGTATCACCATCATCACCTGTAATGTATTAATGAAGGACCCAGAACTCAGGGGAATTCAGTCTAGGATGTAGCTAACTCTCCAGATTATCTTGAAGATTAAAAACAACATTCAAAATGTTATTATATAAACCACAAATATAAATACAAACATAATCATTTAAAATTGTGTAGTTAACTTCTGGTTCACTATGCCATACAAAACACATATTCCTCTCCTTCCCCCCAAATTCCCTTTGGCATAACAATCAAGATAGACCCCCCAAAAAAGGAATAATATATCCCTGACACTGTGAAGTCAAGATAGAATCCCTCTCTCTAGATATGATATTCTGATACATTCACAAATTTCTGGGAGATGGAAAGGAAAAGGAACTATATTTATAAACCCAGCCTTACAAAACCAAAACAGTTCAGCCCACATCCATGTGGCTGTAAAAGGGGATGTTGTATGCCTGTTGGAACAGATGCACATTCATCTACAGCTGGAGCCCCAAGACCTTCACACTCAAAACAGTGTAAGATGTGTTTGGTAAGCAGAATTAGTACGAATGTTGGACAAAGGCAGAGCAAGCTGGCAAGAACTGCACCCTTCCCCCACAAAAAATACCTCAGTGAACCTGGAGAGGGAGGCGGAAATGACAGTTAGTCCAAGGAGTAAACCTGTTCTGGAATTGCGTCAGCCCCAAATTCATGTGTTAAAGTCCTAACTCCAGTATCTCGGAATATGACTATATTTGGAGATATGCTCTTTAAAGATGAAATTAAGTTAAAATGAGGACTTCAGGGTGGGACTTAGTACCAATATGACTGGTGTACTTATAAAATGAAAGTAGGACACACACTTAGAGGGGAAGCCAGTGAAGACAAAAGGGAAAAAGTGTCATCTATAAGCCAAAAAGAGAGGCCTCAGAAGAAATCAATTCTGTCAACACCTTGATCTCAGACCTTTAGCCTCCAAACTGTGAGAAAATAGATTTCTGTTGTTTAAGTCGCCCAGTCTGTGGTACTTTGCTATGGTAGCTAGCAAATGAATATTATCATTACCATATCACCTCCAGTAAAATCTCCCTTATTTTGAAAATTGTGAGGGTTCTAAATTAGCCTTGAACCCTCCAGGAGCCACCAATGGAGCCTAAATTATGTAGTCAATCATTTTATTCAACAGACCTTTGGCAAAGGAGATTTAATACTAGGCATTTTTATGAATTGACATATTTCCCATTTCAAAGATATAATTGCTCAACCAAAATTCAACAGATTTCTAATGAAAACTAACGGAGTGAACTGAAAGGGCTTACCTTGGATGAATTAGAAATAATGCATGGCAGAAAAAGTGATCTTGAAAAAAAACAACTCTAATTAGTATCCTCAAAGTATTTCAAGTTATTACAGAGATGAAGAGCCAGTCTCAGAACAGAGAGCTGTCTCACTTGGAATGACCTTGTCACACCCAGTCCACCAGAACGGCCCACCACCTGTTTCTCTAGGCTCTGGACAAAATTCGTAGACAGTAGAGGAAAATACAATGACAAAAAGAACATGGTAGACAGGTTTTTCTTGTCTGTACCCTGCAACATTTTAAAATACCTGGTCAGGAAGACTTGAATAGCACCAGAACTACTGTATATTCTAATAACAGATCATCATTGAATGTATGTAGATGAGTCACAAACTCTAAATCTCACATAAGTCTGATTGCAGAGAAAGCAGAGAAATTGCAGAAAAAGTGCAATTTCTTTATTTCACCTCTAATGAATATGGCCTAAGTTCTTACTCATTGGTGAGCAAAAAAATATGCACATGGATGATAGATAATAGAAAAATAGATGGCCGGATGGATAGATAAATAGATAGAAAGGAAGGAAGGAAGGAAGGAAGGAAGGAAGGAAGGAAGGAAGGAAGGAAGATATTTGCTAAATTTCCAATCTTGATATAGTCTCATTCAGCACATTAAAACCATTCCCTGCCAGCCAAGTACACGACTGCATCAAACTGCTGTGAAGCAGTGGTACATGCCTGGTAACCTCAGGTCCAGATTCCCTTTTATCGGCTTTGTGCTCCTTCAGCCCAGGCTGGCTGCAGGCCCAGACCCTCCGCATCATCTTCTGCCAGGCTTCTAGCCCAGGGGTCCACCTTACCATGGGTGGCCCTTGGCAGACTGGCTAGAATTCCAGAGTCCACACCACTTAGATTTGAAATCCGAGTTTCAAATCTCCACTCTGTCCTTCCATTTTGTTATCAAGTTTACTTTCATGTGCCTGTGCCCCAAGTTTTACGTGGGGGAACCCCAAAGACAACGCTTTTATAGAGCCCTAACAAAGAAAGGGAAAGGAGGTACAGTTCTAAGAGCTCTGTCTGCCTTGGATGCTACCCCAAAGAGCTGAAGTCCCTGCCCTCTCAAATATCCATCTCTGGCCATCAATGTCCTCTTCTCTGCTTTCCTTCCAGGGTCTGAAAGGGCAGGATCTCCCCACTTCCTTTACCTTCCTAGACTCCTCATACATAACATCGTCCAGAGCAGCCCTGGACTTTAATAAGATAAAAAAAAAGATAAAATAACTTATAAAATCCTTTCTGAAAATAATAGCCTGGTTTTTAAATCTAAAAATTATCTTTCTTTTGAATATAAATAGTTAAGCGTTATTTTCGCTCTCCTTGCTTCCATTCCTATCCCCAAACCAAACCCAGGCGGATGGATGCTGAAGGTCAACGAAGATCATCTACTCAAAAAAGACAACAATTTTTTTAAGGAGCTCTTTTATTTATGAAGGTTTCCTTTTAACTTTAGTCTTATTTCAAAAGAGATTGATTCATCGTTCTCCTCGTGTAATGGTTTGCGGAGTGGTCTGGCCAGGTCAGTAGGCAGGGCGGAGGGACCCTGGAGGTGGCTGAAAGACTCCACCCCCAGGAGTGAGGGAGGGGCCATTTGAGGAGGCTGACCCAGGCAGTGAGAAAGGAGCTAGCTCAGGCGTGCGAGCAGGCGTGCCTCGCTCTTTCAACCCAGCAGGGGGTGTGACACAACCGAGGTAAGTTTGTACAGAATACGCAGCAGGCCAGTGAAATATCTGGACAGAGGAAAAGACCCTACTACCCACTTCCAAATCGCCATGGCAGGAGAAGGGGCAGGGATACTGATGCAGGCTGACACGGTGATGGATGTTAGCCTAGACGGGCTAGCAAGCTGGATGCACCCAGGCTCGTAGGATTTGGGGGCGGAATATTCAAATAGAGTACACACAAAAATTCTCTTTCATTCCTCCTCTCACTAGGCCATTTGGGGGCTGGGGCGCAGCGCTCCTGGCCCAGAGGACCCTGGAAATTGTGTGGCCAGACAACAGGTCCCGCACCTCTCCACGGGCGGCACTGGCGGCTGTAGGAAAGCAGCAAGTAGCTCTCTGGCTAGCGCACACACTCCAAAAGACATCGGGAGCAGGCCTGGGACCAGGAACCAGGCAAGCTGCCTGGATAATCATGGTACAGCCACCTGCATATCCCAAAGGACCGTAATTTTAAGTGGGAGAAGAATTCCAGGTGCATCCTTGAGTGGATCTGGCAAAGGGTGAAGGAGTTATTTCTTTGGGGTATTTTAAAGGGAATGATGGGCATTGAGGCAGAAGCCCATTATTCTTCCAAAATTGTGTAGCTTTTAAATAAAAGACTCCTTTCCTTTTTCACCAAATCTCTGCCTCCCGGATTTATGGGCCGTGGGCAGCAGAACCCCACGTGGCTGTACAGTAACCCTTGCACGCCAGCGAGGGTTCCTGTGCCTAACACTGTGGGTGAACACCGCTGGAACTCCTGTTTGGGGCCTGTGGGATTTCCAAGGCCCTGCCTGAGAGTTCTGTGAACTCTGAGAGGCTCCGTGTTCTTCCAAGTACCTCTGAATCGTTTTCTGCCTCTGAATTCTTGTTGCCTCCTCTCTTTCTGTGGTTCCTGTAAGTCTCTTCACAGGTGTCAACCCAAACAAGTGACACTGCCCGCCTCTTTGCTTTCCTCTACCTGATTTCAACACAACTCATCTGAGTCAGCTGTCAGAGACTGACTTTCTGTAGACATTTGGGGGCAATAGTGAGGGGGACAGCATGTCATCGCTGTTGAAAATTTAAAATTAAATAGTAGACGTTTGTTCTTTAATAAAAAATATTGAGTTTTCACTCAGATTCTAATTCACTCATATTTTCTTCTTCTGCTAGGCCATTTCACTTTTTATACCAGCTGCAATATTTTATTACAGAAAGAATACATTGTTGCCCAGCATTTATATTCAAATACTTCAATTAGTGAATAGATGAATAAAATGTGATATATCCATATAAAAGAATATTACTTGGCAATAAAAAGGAATGAATTTATAAGCCATGCTATAACATGCATGATCCTTGAAAATACTAAGTTAAAGCAGCCAGTCCCAGAAGATCACATATTTTCGATTCCATTCTATAGAACTTTCAGAACAGGAGGATCAATAGAGATAGGAAAGAGATTGGTGGTTGTTTGGGGCTGAGGAACTGGAAGGAAATGGGAGTGACTGCTTAATGGGTATAAGATTTTGTTACTGGGTGAAGACTGTGTTCTAAAATGGACATGTACAACTCAGTAAATAAACTAAAAACCATTGGATTGTATATTTTAAATGGGTAAAACTTATGGCATGTAAATCATATCTGAATAACGCTGTTATAAAACAAACAAAGAAGAAAAATACTCACAGCCAGCACCGCCCCCTGACAACGGCAGTCCGTAGTTGGTGGCCGGAGAGTGGGCAGCAGGTAAGCACCACCCCTACAGAAAAGTGTTGTCACAGGGCTTCTCCTCTCCGGGAGCGAGACGTGTTATAACGGCTCCCGCACTGATTGGTGTTTGTGATTTAGTACCATCATCGACCGTCATCTGGCACACTGATTACACAGATCAGTGCCACCTGTTCTCCACTTGTCTCTCACTGTGACTCCTATTGTTCTGTTCATCCTATCATTAAATAAATCTGTTTCATTTTAAAAGACTGTGTTTGGGCTCACACTGCACAGTAACAAGACCTCAGAAACTTGGCTCTACACACCTATTCCTGATATCATTTTAATGAACTTTGGCACACATAGGCAAACTGCAGGCAAGGCATTTTCTAAAACATTCTTTTTTTCAAAATGGATGTAGATATACTAAAATCTCAGATAAGATACTCCTTTTTAAATTAATTTCTAATTTTCTCTTTTATGTTCTTCAAAACTAAGAAACAATGAACAGAGAAAAATGTGATAAAGCCAAAATACCTCACCAGAGCATTAATGTCAAGAATTGAAGTAATACTTAACCAAATCAAGTTTTCTTAGTCATGGAAAGGACATAATAAATACATTTTCAAAATTATGTCCATTCACGTAGGTTTATTTTTTGGCTGCTAGGGGCCCATGACGACAAGGAAGAAGCCCAAGTCTTTGTTCCAGACCAGGGTTACCAGAAAAATAGAAATCTGAGTCCACGTGAAAGTGAGCTCAGGAAATAAAGGACAATTCTAGGTTGCAGAAAGGGAAAGAAGAGCATCTGAAGAGTCTGCAAAGGACAGGCAGAGCAGCTGACGGGGTCCCTGGGGCAGAGCCTAGAGAGGTTCCCGAAGACAGTGTGACACAGATGTGAGAGGTGGTGGGACAGAGCCAGATCCACAACGAGGCCAGGGTTGTGAAGGGTACTGCCGCTCTGACTTTTTTAAGCTTCGTTTTCTTCTCAAGTACTTAAAGTGCTGTGGGTTCTATGCCTCATGCATATTTCTCAAAATCTTAAATGAGAATTGGATATGCAGTTCCTAAATCTTCAAACCTGCAAAAGTATTTGATCTCAAAATGTGGTGGGCTCCTCCTGCAGGGCACCCCCTCCCTACCACGGATGAGAGTAAGTCTACTGAGACATGATCTGCTTGGGGAGGAAAGGTGGCTGATCTCTCAAAGAGAAGGGCCAAGAGCCTTTTCCTCAATGGGCTTTCATTTTGCACAGGAATACAGGTAAAGCTCATCAATCACTGTCAGGCAGTAAGGATCAAACAATAGATGACATACAAAGAACTCTGAGGGCCTATTTTGAGTCAGGGTCAGATAGCTAAAGGGCCATAAAACTCTGGGGAACAAATTCACTTCCTACCTGGACCCTTATCATTTAATTGAGAGCATCCTAAACAAATCAGGTTTCACAGGATGTTACATATTCTTTGTTAGGCCTGATCACCCAGAAAACCCGCCCTTTCCAGCACAGGTCTGCACCCACTGCCAACATTGTTTCAGGCTTAAGGCATTGTTTTAGGCTTAAGTCAGGCAGGGGAAGTAAGGCAGCCAAGAGATTAGGAGACTTCTTGCAGACAGAATGAGGACTCAGGCTATGTCAAAGCTGAGGGGCAAGGGTCCATCATCCCCTTTTTCTATAGCCCCCCCAAGTCCTTCCCTGGGGCCTCTCCATGATCATGCCTGTCTTGGGTTGTTCCCCACTTGGGGAATCTTACCCATCATTGGCTAACGGATCGAGCATTGGGGGCCAGGCAGGGTGAAGTAAAAGGAGCAGAAGCAATGCCCCTGCCAGGGAGATAAGCTTTGTCTCCTTAGTGGCTTATGGTCTGAAGGTGACTCACTCAGCCTTAGCCATGGGGGGCTTTACAGCTTCTGAAACCAGGCAGGGCAGTTCCCAACAAGCCAAAACTCATGTTCATAATTGTATATAATAACTTCTACCAATTCTTTTTGTGACCTTCCTATCAACCAGAACTGGGGGGAGGGGAGACCAAAATCTCCAACTCAGGCACAATTGGCCTTAAGTTCCCAAACAAACATTTCATGAATTAATTATGAGAAAGCACAGATGGGAGAAATAATAAAAAATGCCAGGTCCAACAGAGTTCAGAAGTGAGTGTGGGTGCTTCATAAGTGCTTGTTGTTTGAATAAACACGAAGAAATACATGTCTAAACTGCGTCTGCACAACCACTCCCAAACTCACCATAAAACACAGACTTCAAAAGTGTTGGCGAAAGACTGCTGAGTATTCATTGTGTTAGAGACACTACTACAGAACCTGTGATATTAACCCCTGCAACTGACCCTTTGGAGCAAAGACACGCTTTCGACAAACTCCAAAGCGCTGTCACAGGCCGCTTTACCATCTACTTCATATAGTTACTCGGAATCTTCCAGAATGAATAGGCAACTAGGCCTGGAATTTCATGAATGCTTTATGGTACTCCACAAAAGGTAAAATTTGGGAGTCTTTTTAAAGATATCAAAGAACATTTGTATCTTTCCCAATTTCTAGATACATTTATTATATCAGTAATTATGCATGAAATCCCAGAATAACTTATTTAGAAAAGAGAGCTTCAGGTACATTAAAAAAGGATTAATTAAATTAATATGAAGTGAAAATTGCTTGAAGAAAAAGGGAAAGCCCTAATCCTACTGACAGTATTGAAAACGTCAGCACAATTTATTTTCGTACAATATTCATTTGAAACATTTTCTCATGGTTTAAGAAAATATAAAGTATATTTTATGAAAACAAGTTTTCATTGTGAGATCATAAATAAAACCCACTACTTTCCTAAGAGGTTTTTGTTAATGAGAGTCATTTGAACCATCACATATTCTAATAAATAACTGTGCACTTTACAAGCTTAGTGAATGTGGGGCATGTTAGTGAGAAACAAGATGGGAAAGCTTTTCAGCAGAGAAGGAACCAGAAATGTCTAATTGTGAAGCGATGATTCCGAACGCAGGTCAGTGGTTACAATAAGAGTAACTCTAACCCCAGAAACAGTAGGGTAAATTTTTTAATCCCAGAAAAATAGAGCAGATCCAAGTTTCTAATAAATAAGGGACGATAACTAACACTCTTGAAAGTGCCAATTTTAAACTACAGACAATACAACTGACTTACAAGAGCCATTTGAGCAGTTTCTGAAACTTTTTAAAAATTCTAATTTTATTAGCTGTCGCTGCCAAGGAATGCATCGAGTAAAAATAAAAATGTCACCCAGTTTGTCCTTGAGCATAAAATCACCAAAGTGTTCTATGTTATTAACAAGCACCTTCTTTATTATTCATACAGAACTTCATCTCAGTGCCTTTGAATTAAAGGGGGTTAACTGAGTGAACAGTGTCCTCCATTTAGTCAATACTTTCTCTAAAGCCCTGGCCATTTCCAGCTGACAAATACAGACACGGTTTTCATTTTCAGAAACAACATTAGTTTGCTGCACCATTGGGTGAAATCCAAGCATTTAGTCAGGCTTGTTTCCCTTGCTGCCTGGCTTAGCACGTGTAATGAGAATTATGTCTTTCACTTCTACGCCAACTTGAATACATTAGATGCAAGAAAAACAGAGTCAGCACTATATCAAGACAGACATGCCTGCAGAAAATAATCTAATGTGTCCTTACCCAGGTGGCATTTAACTTCTAAGCACTGTAACTAATGAACCATAAAAAAAACTAATAACAGACTATGGTTTTCTTGTAGTCTCATAAAATTTCATAATTCAAACCACTCAACCCATTTGTTCTTTTACACAGAATTACCTTAAGACTTTCAGATAATCTAGTCAAGTATTTTTTGCCACTTTGAAAATAGATATATAAGAGACAAGGAAATATAGCCAGATTTTAGTTGTAAGGTTAAAAATACTAGTACACCAAACAGAATATTATTTTCTAAAGAATGGCTAAGATCATGAAAAGTAAATCTGAATAATTATATTTGTTTTTTACTTAGTTTTATAAGTAAATTCTGGACTTTTTTAGTGAAGTGCTAGATGCTAGATTGTACTATTTTGCATGTATTTTCTAATTGAAGCTTTATAGTCATTAATGAAATAGATCCTTCATTATCTTTATTTTAAAGATGAAAAATTGAGGCTTAACAAAATTAAGTAACTCACATAAATGAGCTAAAGTCCAAACTTAAGGTTTGCAGACTCATATGGCCAGTGGGCTGCATGACCTCCCCAGGAAGTTTGGTCTTCAGAAACAATGACTGCATATCTTTACCATTTTTATCATTTTATTTCATTTGTTATCATTTTTATTTGCCTTCGACTCTAGGTACTTATAGTCTCATGTTTACTCAAATGTCCAAAAACCCAGGTTCCTTAGGGAAGTTAACACTGACAAGCAGGAATCTGAACCATTTATTGTGCTCCTGAACTACAGCAACTCTTGTTTTGATTAACATACATTCACTCAGTGGACTTTTATTGACTGCTGTGGTAGACACTGTTAACTAGTGACCCTGGCGGTCACTCCGAGTCCCGTCCCCTTTGCTTACCTCTGCTTGAGCATTTGGATATTTTGAATATTCACCTTCCAGACTCCCTTTAGGCGAGCAGTGGCTGTATGAAACAGTTCTCTTCAATGAGATATCAACAGAAGTCACCTGGGGAGTTTGTGGAAACATCTTTTGCTAATATTACCCTTTTCCTCCTCCTTCTGCCTGGACTTTAAACATAATGCCTAGAAGTGAAATAGCCATCTTGGTCTGAGAGTCAAAAACCATGAGGACAAAAGAACAATACACCGAAGATGGCAGTGCGGACAGGGAGGAAAAGCCCTGGGATCCCACTCCAACCCTGGGACAGCTGACCCTTAGGCTTCTTGTCAAAAGTTAATAAATATTCTTCTAGTTAAAGCTTTTCTTAGCTGCACTTTCTGTAATTGAAAACCAGAAAACAATTTTAACTCATGTAAGTGCCAGCTAGGTTCCGGGAACTTTCCTAAGTCCTGTGAATACAACAAATGTTTTCATGGAACTTGCATTCTCATGGAAAAGACGTGTAACAACAAACAACTAAAATATTGCAAGGGTCAAGAAGAACAATAAAACAGGGTAAGGGGAGAGAATTAAATGTGACAAGATATGCCCAAGGAAAGTTTCTCTAAGGAAGTGACATTTGACCTAAAGAAAATGTGAAACAAAACCATGCTTTGGAGAAAAATCATTGCACACTGAGGAAGCAGCAGGTACAAAGGCCACGAAAGAAGAAAGTGCCTGCCATATGCGAGGATCTACCAATGACTGGTATAACTGAAGCCCAGTGAAAGGAAGAGCAGAAAATTGCTACAAAAATTAGCAGTTGGGTTAATACCCATGAGCTTTCATTTAAAAGTCTTTCATTTATCTGGAAGCATTTAACTTTTTAAAAAAACCATTCATTTGACTTTTGGCAACTTGCTGCCCTACACTAAAGAGTTTGTGTAGAACATTATTCTATCTGTAACAGCATTTATTCCTGACAACTTTGAAACAATTTCTAACATACGTTCACCTATTTATAAGGACAGTGGTGATACCAAAGAACAGTGGAGCTTCTTCACGTCGTCAAACTTGACTTTAGACATGCAAAGGATGAATGACAGCACTTTCTGGGACCATAAAATCATGTCCTTGGGCAGACGTCTGGCACACTTTTCACACTCTTTTCCTAAGATGCTCTCGATGTTAACCTACAGCACTTTTTTAAAAAACTGACTTAGCGCCTAAGAATGGGGGGGAAAATTAAATAACTTCCTCACAACATGTTCAGAAATGTCAACATCCACCTTTAATGATGAACTATGAGAGTCCTTCAAGCCACCATCTGTTAGCAGAGCTGCGTTCGGAGCAGCAGTGCAAAGATGCTGGATATTTCCCTCTGTGAGGACACAGCTGGTAGGCAAAAGAGAAAAATGATAGATGCTAATCTAACCAATTAATCTGGTTTCCATATCCCTTTGTATAAGAGTTATAGCGATAAGCTAAGGATGGTTGCTTTTCACCTTGCATCTCAAGAAAGGAAAAGTGATGGGTCTGCGAAAAGTTAGGACAGTTCTAAAAACTGGAGTCAGAGGAAAACACTACCCCAGGTTGAAAGACTGGATTCTCTTTCAGTACATTTTTGAGCTTCTAATATTAATGGATAGCTGTATTCATAACAAGGAAAGTCTCCAAGATTTCATCATGGGTCTAAATATTGAATAAGAAGATAAACACAGACACATCCATAGAAATAAAAATACTAAATTGTGTTTACTTCTACAAGGATTGAAATATTTATGAAAGTTCTATTCAATCATAACCTACCTATAAAGAATAGTTTTCTTTATAGAAGAATTCCAGCTAATAAATTTCAAAGGAATGATAGCATTGGAATAGCACCATTTTGCAACTGAAATGAAAGCACTAATTCAAGCAATGTTCATCAGCGGATGAAACCATTAGTAACAGGTTGGTGGTGAGCTTTTCAGTGGGAAGCATCAGGCAGTCAACCACCAGAAGCCACTGATCAATCTCAGTGTTACAAGTGGAGCAACCAGAGGTCATGCCTCTAGATGAGATGATAATGTTTAGATACACAAATTCCACTGTGTTACACCTGCTTGCAGTATCAGCACAGAACCATCCTGCACAAGTTCTCGGCGTGAGGGCATTAGGCTCTACCATATAGCTTAGGCGTGTAGTAGGCTATGCCATCGAGGTTGGTTTAAATGCACACTATGGTGTTCACACAACAAAATCACCTAACAGTGCATTTCTCAGCATGTATCCATTGTTAAGCAGTGCTAACAATGACTGTGTATCCTCACATGGCAGGGAGAGCAGACAATGAAACAAGCTCTCAGGGTCTCCTTTTATAAGGGCACCAATTCCATCATGAAGGCTCCAGCCTCATGGCCTGATAACTTCGCAAAGACCCCACATTTACTACTATCCCATTGGGAGTTAAGTTTCAACATATTAAACATCAGGAGGACACAAAACACACAGTCCCTAACAAAGATAAAATATGAAGATGAGCAATCCCATTCCTGAACCTGGTAATTAATCTCTGCTCTATGTAGCTTTTTTTTTTTGTCATATTCTGAAGCAAGCAAGCTTCTCCCTCTCCATCCCAACCCGGTGCCTCCTTGGTCATTGCAGTATTTCTCCTTGAGAGTTTTATTTTTTCTCAGTCAGGTGCCCCAAAGTGTCAGTCACCTGCTTGAGATACATTTTTATGTTAAGTTCTCCATTTAGAATTTCCTAAACTATCAGGTTGATGTAACTCAAATGCCAAACCAATTCAAGGAGTAGGCCAAGGTTTAAACACCTCATAAGAACTTTTTCTCCCACCTAAATAAAGAGGAGAAAGATCCTTTTTATCTTCGTCAGCCTCCACCATTAGCGGCGCATGTTTTCAGGCCTCTCTCGGAGTATATCTTTTCAGGAACTCAGAGTTTTTGCTGGCTCTCACCTCTGTCCCTCCACCTCTGTGGCTTCTCTGAACTCCTTGTATAGATGTTCAAACCCAACCCTCCGGTGGCCACCTGGTCCCATACCTCTTCCCCGCTGCTGGGAAGCTGTGCTCGCCTGTCTAATGCCATTATTTCTGTTTGTTCTGGCATCCGACCATTTCCTTTACACTCTTCTAAGTTCATCCATACCTATTTTTTGCAATATCTTGTTATATTTTCTCAAGCATATCTTGGTATTTGTCATGGGAAAATTTCCACCAACTTTCTGGAAGCAGAAATAGCAATACTTAACCTTTGATGAGTGGGTACGCATGTCCGGCTGCCATACAGCAAGCATGTCTCCGTGGGAAAATAAAAACAATCAATAAACATATAAAAATAAAAACAATGCTGCTTTTAACTCTGTGTGCATGTGAATTATTTTACTGGTTGTAAAGTCAGATTTCCATTTTGTGATGATAATTCACCAATGAGGGAAAGTCACAGAATAGGAGCTTAGTTTCTAAGGTATTTTGTTAAATGAGATGATTTTGATGATGTGAACAAAATATACTAAAGTAGAAAATGTATAGCTTAAGTTGTTATAGATCAAAAAGAAAGGGACACAAGTGCACTTAATACCAAAATGGTGCCAAGTGAAGCCAAATGGAGTCACAGAGTTACTATATGAATAAATTTTTGGTGCAAAGAAAAAAAGGGGTAGAAGTGAGTCATCAACTAGATATGACACCATAGCCACCAACCAAAATCCTTATTATTAGAGATAGGTCAAGTTCAGATAAATACTACCCTCTATCATATTAAGTTAATACTTCTAATTCAAATTTCTTTTGCTGTTATGGTTCTATTGATGTTTCATGTCTAAATTTGTTATGATTTTATAATTTTGTTAGAGTTACAAGAATGAAAAAAGTATGTCTAACATTATGTTTATAAATATTTCTGCAACATTATAAAAATGTAAGTAAATACTAGAGGCTAGTTGAGAAACAGAAATGCAACTACAAAAAGTTATTCTTCCCAGCTTTGTTTGCAGTTGCAATATATTGGAAGCAACCTATATGTCCATACATAGAAGGGTAATATAATAAACAATGGAACATGCACACAATGGTGTATTATGCAGCTAAAAAAGGTTGGGAAAAGGTCCCCATATGGACAATTTCCAGGATATGTTGTTAAGTGAAAAATGAAAAGGTGCAAAACACTATAATATGCTACTGTCTTATAAGAAAGAAGGGGAAATAAGAACATACACATGTACCTGCTCATCTGTGTAAAATAAAACACAGGAAATATGAATCAGAATCTAATGAGATTGGTTACCCACAAGGAATAAATAGAAATGGTTGAAATGGGTGGGAAAACAAAAATAGAGTGGACTTTTGAACTTTTCCAAAAGTCATTTTAGAAATAACTTTTAGACTTTTTTTGACATTTTTAGTGTTTTACATATCCCAATTTATAAATAATTTAAATCAACAAATATGTGGGGTACCCAATATTTAATACAGACAGAAGCAGATGAACTTAACTGTATTAAAAATGAATAACATGACTTCGGCCAAGATGGAGGCATAGGTGGAAACACTGTGGCCCCTTCCACAACTAAATTTAAAGACAGCTAAGTTTGAGAAACAAAGATGCAGCCAAAACAGTGAAAATTTAACTATACAGAAGTCTGACAACAAATCACTCAGCCAGACAGGTACGAGGGGTGGAGTCCATGGCAGAGTGGGGTCGGGATGGAAAGATCGTTTGGTCTGACTGACCCCGAAGCAGAGGCGGAGGAGGTTGCCGGATCCCAGGCCTGGGGTGGTGACGGGCAGCCCCAGTGAGGGTGCAAGGCAGCTGGCTGACTGCAGTCACACATTCATGCGCAGATAAACCAAGCCAAGGAGCAAACAGTGAGACAGACTGCTCAGGCTAGGGCCCCAGCGACGGGAATTAGAGCCTGAAAGCACCAATTGGAAAGACTTTCTCGGGGTCGAGGGGCTAGGAGAGGCTCCCAGGCTCACAGAGAGTTTGTTGGAGAGACCCACAGGGTCCTGGAGAGTACACGGGCCCACACACCCAGGAACCAGCGCCAGAGGGGCCCGATTTGCTTGTGGGAAGCCAGAGAGGGGTCAGAAATCTGAGAGAGCGAAGCAGAGCAAAGCACCATTTCTTTCCCTCTCTGACCCCGCCCCAACATACAGTGTCACAACCCAGCAATCTAGGTCGCCCCACCCTGGTGAATACCTAAGGCTCCGCCCCTCATACATAACAGGTGTGAACAGACCAAGCATTATGACTCAAGAACAGCTCAAAGCCCCAGAGCCTATAATTCTAAGTGACCAAGAAATAGCCAACCTTTCAGATGCACAGTTCACAATACTGGTGATCAGGATGCTCACAGAACTGGTTGATTTTAGCCACAAATAGAGGAACATATGAAGGCTAAACTGATTGAAATGAAGGGAAATGCACAGGAAACCAATAGTGATGGAAAGGAAACTGGGACTCAAATCAATGGAGTCGACCAGAAGGAAGAAAAAAAATGACCAAAGAGAAAAGAATGAAGAAACAAGAATTTGAAAAAATTAGGAGAGGCTTAGGAACCTCCAGGACATCTTTAAATGTTCCAACACCCATATTATAGGGGTACCAGAAGGGGAAGAGGAACAGCCACAAGTGGAAAACTTACTGGAACAAATAATAAAGGAGAACTTCCCCAATCTGGCAAAGGAAATAGACTTCCAGGAAACTCAGAGAGTCTCAAAGAAGTTGGACCCAAGAAGGAACACACCAAGGCACATCATAATTACATTAGCCAAGACTAAAATGAAGGAGAGAATCCTAGAAGCAGCAAGAGATAAGGGGATAGTCACCTACAAAGGAGTGCTCATCAGACTGTCAGCTGATTTCTCAAAAGAGACCTTACAGGCAAGAAGGGGCTGGAAAGAAGTATTCCAAGTCATGAAAGGCAAGGACCTACATCCAAGATTGCTCTATCCAGCAAAGCTTTCATTTAGAATGGAAGGACAGATAAAGTGCTTCTCAGATAAGGTCAAATTCAAGGAGTTCATAATCACCAAGCCCTTATTATATGAAATGTTAAAGGGACCTATCTAAGAAAAAGAAGATAAAAAATATGAACAGTGAAAGGACAGCAAACTCACAGTTATCAACAACCACACCTAAAACAAAGCAAACTAAGAGGACAACTAGATCGGGAGCAGAACCATAGAAGTGGAGATCACATGGAGGATTAGCAACAGGGGAGTGGGAGGAGGAGAAGGGGGGAGAAGGTACAGAGAATAAATAGCATAGATGGTGGGGAGAAAATAGACAGGGGGAGGGCAGGAAAACTATGGGAAATACAGAATCTAAAGAACTTGTGACACACGGACATGAATGAAAGGGGGGAACGGTGGGCAAGGGGTGTGCAGGGTGGAGGGGAGTGAAGGGGGGAATGGGACAACTGTAATGGCATAATCAATAAAATATATTTCTAAAAAATGAATAAAATAATCACTTGGAAGCAGATAAAGATGAAAAAACTAACTTAAGTAACTTTGGAAAACAGTGTTTTGACTATATACTTTAAAAACAAGATACAAATATCATTCTCTAATTAGTAAGTTTGTTTACACAGGTTATAGATTAGCAATGCAGAAACTATCAATACTTCTAAGCATGCCATGATTAAGCAAATCCATAAATATATTGTGAATAATGAAAGCCATATTCCTTACTATCAAAGAATAAAGCTACAAATAAGGAAAGAAGGGAAAGCTAGAATGAATCAAATGATGTTAGATTGGAATTGCTGAGATTTTCATTTCTCAGCGAAAAGAACCTGGGCTCTTTGGAGAAATGACTGGTTCCAGGTCTGGGTTAGTGAAGGCACGAGTTTGGCATGCAATGTCTTGTAGTTCCAGAAAGTGAGGAACTACACACACACCCAAGTGTGTGACCATTTTTTGAGAGCTATTTTGTGACTATATAAATATCTTTTTCTTATCACACTTTTGCCGCAAAATTTTAGTACCAATTGATTTTTTTTAAATGTTGTTTTATTTATTTTTAGACGGAGGGGAAGGGAGGGGGAAAGAGAGGGAGAGAAGCATCTGTATGTGGTTGCCTCTCTCATGCCCCACCAAACTGTAGATCTAGCCTGCAACCCAGACTTGTGCCCTGAAGGGGAATCAAACCAGAGACACTTCAGCTCACAGGCCGGATTTCAATCCACTGAGACACACCAGCCAGGGCAATAGCAGTTGATTCTTAACTAAAAAAAAATTTTCTGTGGTATTTTACAAATGGTGGTTTTCCATTTTCATCATCTTTGTACCTGTATTAACTGGAATCCTACTTTAAAGAAGAGCTTTCTCTTGTACTCTATGTATTTATTCATTAATTTATGTCAGTCTGATTTTTATTTTATACTGTAGATTAAAATCCATTGCAATCTTTATGTTGTTGTTCAGATTTGTCCATTGCCCAATAGGAGCTAGTTTCTATGCCTTGAAAAGTTCTCATTGTGTGTGTATAGTTCTGCACTTTACAGAACTACCAGATGTTCCAGACCAGCCGTGTGTCTACACTAACCCAGAGCTCAGGCATAATGGGACAAATTGTCATTATGTGCCTCCTGCTGCCAGGTACTGAGAACACAAAAACATTTCCATAACACTCTTGCCAAAAATACATTACGAATTTAACCATCAGCAAGTATCAGAGCAATTCAAATTAAGTGACGATCTATGAAATAACTACCCAGTACTTCAAAGGTGCCGAAATCATTATGGGCAGTACTATTATCTAATTAATAAAACTTTAATAAGCTATTAGACTACACATTAATATTAATGTTAATTTCTTGGTTTTTATAATTATATTGTGGATAAAATGCTAATTTTGGAGACTTAAAAGATACAGGAATTCTGCGTGCTATTTTTGCAACTTTTGTAAAGAATGAAATTATTTAAATTATTTTAAAATAAAATGTTTAGGTAATAAAAAGCATGTAGGCATTCTTTAATGTTGAAAAACATGACCCGTCAGGGACAATTGGCCACAGTAGAAATAAGAATGTGCAAAACAACACTAAGGTGAGAAAAGAAATGTTTTCATATAAATCAAAATGTAAAATGCAGTAGAAGTAGACTCACAGATAGAGAGCAGGCTAACGGCTCTGGGGAGGGTTGAGGGGTAGGGGGATGGAGTAAAAAAGAAAAAAGAACTCACAGACAGGACAACAGTGTGGTAATTGTGAGGGGGCAGGGAGTGGGTGGAGGTGAAAGAAGGCATAGGGGATAAATAGGATCGAAAATAAATAAAATCATAAAATTTTAAAATAATTAAAACTAAAAAAATGTAAAATACTGAAATACTTCTAAACCAGTTGAATCATTGGCTTTAACCTCCAGGTGTCTCCCTTAACCTCCCCAACCACCCAGCTCCTCCCACGGCTCCCCCCAGCCCCGCCCTGCACCTCCCCATGAAAGGAGATGGACACGTTAATGCTTCGGGCACATGTTCTGACTGGTCCGTGTCCCTGCCACAGCAGTTGTCAAATATTTTGACTAACATCACTGATAAACGTACTTGGACTTCGAGACACCTATCCAAGCACTACTGATAATAGTAACACCTAACAGTTATTGAGTTTTATCTATGTGTCAGGCTATATCACAGTGATTTATACTAATTATTTCATTTGATCTTTCAACAAATAAATGAGTTTAATGCTACAGTTAGCTAAAAATGAAGAAACTATACGGTAAAATTCTGCCACAATGTAGTAACTGTCATGAAAAAAATCAACCGTATAAAACATGGGTCGCATTATGGTGAGATTAATGAAATGTGTAAATCTGTAGAGCTCGCCATCCAAGAGTTCTGCTAGCTTAATTGTGCAAGCTAAAATCTTCTAGTCTCAGAGTGCTTTGACAGCACCTGGTAGGTAGGTGTAAACGTACGCTTAAATATTAATAGGAATAATTCTGTCTGTCTGGCATTTCCAGGACAGTGACAGGGATTCCAGGGACCTCTTCGACCATGCCCAATCTGGGGAGAAAACTGGGACATCCCCCTCAATTTCCCAGTCATATTCCCTACCTAGCCTCGAACTCCTCCCACCTACAGAAGATAAGAACAAGGCCCAGCCACCAAAAGTATTGTGTCCAAACATATATTATTGTGAAGTAAGCTATTATGAAATTATACTTTATTGACAGAGTTCAGGAAATTTGAGACTACCAAATTTGGTGGCATGCTTAATAGTCCTACTCATTGGACATGTAATCACAAAGTGCCTGTAACAGCCTTTCTGTTGTTTCTATAAATTACTTTGTCTCTTTAATTAGTTTTTAAGATGTTTGTACATTTTTACCCACAAGATTTTAATTAACCTGAGACAAGAACGACGTTGTTGTGTCCCAAATCTCTCTCACTGCCTTGTGTAGAGCAGGTGTTCAGAAAATATTTAAATTGACTGAAATGAATAATAAAGTTAAGAATATCATGCTGCTTTCAGAAGTGGAGAGTTCAGAAATGAGAAAATGGTGAGCAAGGAAAAAGCCAGACAATAATAGACTTGGAGGTCCTGGTAACGATTTTGTTCACAATCTCATGAAAGATAGGAAGCCATTAAATGTTACATTGTCAAAGTGGAATTGCTTTTAGATTGTCCTTTGTTAGCCATCTATCTCCTTTTAACTTCCTCAGTTTTTGTAAAAGGTGTCCTCATTGATTTCACCTAAATGAGAAAGAGTTGAAGATTTAGTTCCCTTATTATTAGTTTAGATTTTTTGATCAATGAGACTATGAGACCAAAAGCAACAGAATTTAAAAATAATCTCCTCAAGCTCCTGTCAAGCCTTTTATACATCTTCAATCCAATCGTCCTCTCTTACAGTCCTCACTCCATGAACCATCACATTTCTGATGGTTCTGAGTGATGGCTGTTACATGCTTTAGCTGTAATTTTGATGTCATTGCACGAGGAGGCCAGCCTTCTTTACCCACACACGGACTTACTCAGATTCACTCTCTCCGAGCTCCAGCACCGAGGTAGCAACTTGAAAGGCACCAGTGGCATCAGGGAGAAATGAGTGTCTGGCATCCAGGTGGAGGCTGGGAGACAGCTTTCTCCCAGACAAAAAGGCAGGCAGAGGCCATTGTCCCTTTTCTGAGCCCTCCCCACAGAGGGCCACAGAGCCAGCAGGTGAGTGCCATATCTGAGACTCCATCAACCTGGCTAACACTGTTTGCCTCACCCTGAAGATCCCAGGGACTCTGTCCCAGCCAACTATAGGCCCACCCAGGCTGCTTTTCCATATGAATGGCTGTTCTTGGCTCATGCTTCACAACTTCCTACATCCTCTCAAACAAGCAACAGCCAGCCTCAGTGAGTCCCCAGCCCCTGTAGCTCTTGCTAAGCAGCCTCAGGCCTGGCACAAGCAGCAGCCAGCCTTGATTCACAATTTGGCTTAGCCTGGGAATCTCCAAGCCCGGGACAAGTAGTGGCCATGTCAGACTGCTTTACAGCTCAGGCAGGGTGCCCTGGGCAAAACGCAGGTCGGGGCTGACCTTGGCCTGTACCACCCAAGAAACCCCAGAGCCCGCACACCCTGGGAAGCTACAGACCACATTGAAGCACCACCACCCTGCACAGCTGATCCTCCACAGAGGGCAGGGGTGGGTGGTCAGCAGTCACAGCCAGTCCTTGCAGCTGACTGGCCTGGGTACATCCCTCCCATTGATCTGCCAACAGGAATCAAGGCCTGACTACAAGAAGAGGGAATACTCAATCCACACCAAGGGTGCACCTCGAGCATCTAGACACAGTTATATATACATATAGTTATATCTGGTTTTATAGTACCTAAATCGTCCTGCTTTATTTTGAGAAATAACATGTTAAAAAATGTGAGTTTAGAAATAGCAAAAGATTATTCAGAAGTGTTACAAGCTTTATTAAAAATTTCTTGAGAAGTTTCAAAGCAAAACTTGTTACTAAATACTTATTCACCAATGTAAAACAAGTATTTGTGGTGATAAGATTTTTAATTAGGTAACATTGGTTTATAACATTATTTAAGTGTCAGGTATGCAACACTATCATTTGATATCCATATATACTATAGGATACCCACTGTCAAAAGTTTAGCTTCCCTCAGTCACCACATATTTGGCTCCCTTAACTCATTTTGCTTCCACCTCTTACACTTACCCCTCCAGTGACCACCAATCTATTCATTGTCAGTATCTGAGTTTGTTTTTATTATTTCATTTGTTCATTGTCCCTTCCTTTCTTTTTGTTTTATATTCCACATATAAAAAAATCATACAATTTTTTATCCGACTTATTTCACTGAGCATAATACCCTCAAGGTCCATCCACTTTATCCCAAGTGGCAGTATTTCATTTTTTATGATGGAGTAGTATTCCATTGTATACATATGAAAACATTAATTCGAAAAGATATATGGCCTTGGCTGGTGTGGCTCAGTTAGTTGGAGCATCATCCCGTAACCAAAAGGTTGTGGGTGTGGATCCCAATCAGGGCACAGAGCCAGGTTGTGGTTCCATCCACAGTCCGCACCTGTGGGAAGGCCACCAATTGTGCTTCTCTCTCATCGATGCTTCTGTCTCCCTTCCGCTATCTAAAAGCAATGAAAAAAATGTCCTCAGGTGAGGATATAAATAAATAAATAAATAGTTGATATATGTACCCGTAGTCATTTTCAATAGGGGAAAAGTAGAAAAATCTCAACCATATGAAGTATATCACAAATGTTAGTAAAGTGGAGTGAAAATAATGTACAGTTAACAAAGGTAGGCGACGTTGCTAACTTGTTCCTTTTGTTCGAGCCTGTGAGAAGTAGCAAATAGAAAAGCAAAATGAAAAATTTGACAGTTTTATGGCAAAAAAACATCAACCTAAATAAATGTTAGGCTGAAACAATAACAAAATTTATCAAGAACTTCTCATTTACAGTGATGATTTCTCAAACTGCAGGACCTTCTTCAGGGCTTGGTAGTCATTATGTGTCCCAAGAAAGTGTTATTTTTCAAGTACACCTATCCCTTGATTAATGATTTTCATTAGTACTTGAAAACCATGCTGTTAAGTAGAGGGCTTTTAAATTTTTTTTAAAGTATTTCCATTGAATTTAATGGGAAAATTGTGATATTTTATCTCAAGACAAGATACTCAAACAATTATCACAGCTAGAAAAATAAATCAGTTTAATGAAAATGTTTTTATGTTAGTAATAAACAGCAATTTGAAAGTAAAGAAATATAGCTTATACACAACATACAGTGTTATTGTTCTTATCCTTTTTTCTTATTTCTGGAACAGTTTCATCAACTATCTTTCAGAATTTGGGGCTCATGATTATTTTGCACTCCAACTGCACTTAAAAATATCACAGAAAAACACCTTTGGGGCAAAATATAAGCGGAGTATGGGGAGGGCATACAGACCAAAGCTTTATAGGTGATACATTTTCAATGCATAGGCGATACATAGGAGGTACACTCTGAGTATACACATGATGGAATTCAGAACATGCTACTCTATAATACGGTGTCTTGGCATGTTGAATATTTTAAGCTGAAGGAGCTTGAGAAACAGTAGGTGCAGGAAAGACTCTCTGACTTTCCCTTCTGCCCTGAGCAGGTCGTGGAACCCTCATGAGAGACATGCCCTCGATGTACCCACAGGGAAGAAGGAAAGGCCATCCTGACCTCCAAAGACAGAGGGAAGGGCTGCATCTGAACGAACAGGCCTTGCTCACTTTCCCCTGGTTTGCTAGCCTTAGTTCATTCTTTTTGTCCTAGCACATTTTTATATAACTTCCTACTTTTATCACACCTAGTATGAAACACTCAGATTTAACGTTTTATTTTGATCATTTCCTTATGAAAGTCCCCATGTCAAATCAGCCTATTCAATAAGCTGCTATGCTTTTTCTCTTGTTAATGTGTCTTTTGTCAATCTAATTAATAGGGACCCAGCCGGAGAACCTAGGAGGATAGAAGAAAAAGATATTGTTCCTCCCCTGCACATACAAAGCGGAGTATTTGGATTCATCCATACGTGGCAGGCAATTTAAATGCGTTCCACGTGATGGCCTCTGACTAAAGGTTGTTACGTCAAGTAAACGGTTGACTGTATCTTTGCCTGAGACCATAGTATTAAAATTTCACTGTTTACAATGTGTTTATTTAGTGTATCTTTTGGTAAACAAGTTGTTTTAAGGAAAAATAAAAAGGAGAAACAGTGATCACTTTTCTAGAGGCATGGTAAATAAGTTGTTTGCCGAATATTTATTATGGGGTTAATTCAGAATAGAGTTACAAATGGAGAACAGATTATTCATTTAATAACAATTTTTAAATTTTTACTATGCCTTAGGATTTTTTAACTGCCTAATTTGTCTTTCCTTGAGATTTTGCTGGAGGAAATGCCACAGGTTTAACCTCTTTAAACTCTACTATGGCTTTCCTGCAGGAAAGTTCCAAAAAAAATCATATCATTTTGCTACCATTTAGATCTCATTTCCTTTTGTTTAAATTATATTTTATTGATTATGTTATTAGAGTTGTCCTAATTTTCCCCGCTTTGCTCCTCTCCACCCAGCAACTGCCACTCCCTCAGGCAATCCTCACACCATTGTTCATGTCCCTGGGTCATTTGTATACGTTCTTTGGCTACTCCATTTCCTACACTGTACTTTATATCCCCATGACTACTCTGTAACTAGTTATTTGTACCCCTTAATCCCCTCAACTCTTAACCCATTCCTTCCAAACCCCCTCCATCTGGCAACCCTCAAAATGCTCTGTATCCATGATTCTGTCTCTGTTCCTCATGTTTGCTTAATTTGATTTTTAGATTCAATTACTGATAAATTGTGTATTTATTGCAATTTTATCGTTCATAGTTTTTTATTCTCTTAAATAAATACCTTTAACATTTTGTATAATAATGATTTGGTTATGATGAACTCCTTTAGTTTTTCCCTGTCTGGACCTATCTGCTCTTCAGTTCTAAATGATGGCTTTCCTGGGTACAGAAATCTTGGCTGTAGGTCCCTGCTTTTCACAACTTTGAATATTTCTTGTCAATCCATTCTAGCCTGCAAAGTTTCTTTGGAGAAATCAGCTGAGGTCTTATGGGTACCCTCTGTAGGTAACTGACTGCTTTTCTCTTGCTGCTTTTAAGAATCTCTCTTTATATTTAAACTTTGGCATTTTAATTATGATGTGTCTTGGAGCGGGCCTTTTTTGTGTCTATCTTGTCTGCGACTCTGTGCTTCCTAGACTTGCATGTCTATTTCCTTCACCGAATTAGGGAAATTTTCTTTCACTATATTTTCAGACAGATTTCCAGTTTCTTGCTCTTTCTCTTCTGGCACCCCTATGATGTGCATGCTGGAATGCTTGAAGTTGTCCCAGAGACTGGGACAACTATAGTACACTATACTCATTATACTATATTCATTTATTTTTTCATTCTTTTTTTCTTCTTGTTGTTCTAATTGGTTGTTTTTTGCTTCCTTATGTTCCAAATCAGTGATTTGATTCCTGGCTTCCTCCGCTCAACTGTTGTTTCCCTGAGAATTATTTATCTTAATTAGTGTATCCTTCATTTCCTACTAGATCATTTTTATGCTGTTGAAGTCCTTACTAAATTCCACCATCATTCTTTTAAACTGTGTTTTAAATTCTGCATCTGATAGATTGCTTACCTCCATTTTGTTTTGTTCTTTTTCTGGAGTTTTGCTCTGTTCTTTTATTTGAGCCATGTTTCTTTGTCTCCTCATTTTGGCAGCCTCCCCGTGTTTATGTCTATGTATTAGGTAGAGCTGCTTTGGTAGCTGCCATGTCTTGGTAGTGTGGCCTAATGTAGCAGGTGTCCTATAGGGGCCAGTGGCACAGCCTCCCCTATCACCCAAGCTGGGTATTTGAGGTGCACTTTTTTTGTGGGCTTACAGCCTCCTCTTGTAGTTGAGCCATGATTGATGTTGATAGATCAGTGAGGGGGGATTTACCCAGGCCAGTTAGCTGCAAGGACTGGCTATGACAACTGATGACAGCCCTCTGCCCCTCTGTGGGGTCTAAGCTGTGCAGAGGCAGTGTGGTGGTTCTCTGACATGGTCTGTAAATGCCCACTGGGTACATGGGCTCTGGGGTATCCCAGGTGGTTCAAGCCGTAGGCCACCCTGCCTGACCTATAAAGCAGTCCGAGATAGCTGCTATTTGTGCTGGGCTTGAGGATTCCCAGGGGAAGCCAAGCTGCAAATCCAGGATGGCTGCTGCTAATGCCAGGTATGGAGCTCACTGAGACCAGATGTTGCTTATTTGGGAAGATTTAGAAAGTTGTAAAGTATGAGCCAAGACCAGCCATTCATACGAAAAAGGAGCTTGGGAGGGCCAGTACGTTGGATGGCTGAGTATCTGGGGACCTCCAAGGCAGGTCAGTCAGTGTTAGCCACGTTGATAGAGCCTCAGATATGGCACCAGCTTGCCAGCTCTGTGGGGGGAGGGTTCAGAAAAGGGACAATAGCCTGTACTCACCTTGATGCCAGACACTTCAGATTCTTCCTGTATGACACTGGTGCCTTTCAAGCTGCCACCCACTGCTGGAACTCAGAGGGAGTGAGTCTGTGTAGGTGAGTCCATGTGTGGATTC
Source organism: Sturnira hondurensis (assembly GCF_014824575.4). Taxonomy (NCBI): domain Eukaryota; kingdom Metazoa; phylum Chordata; class Mammalia; order Chiroptera; family Phyllostomidae; genus Sturnira; species Sturnira hondurensis. The sequence goes on from NW_028076767.1 coordinate 33,958,014, forward strand.
TTTAAGAGGAATGGCTTGAGGCTCCAGACATGGCTTTCACAGACTTGCAGCCAGCAGTTGAAGGGACTTACCCTCCTGGCACTAGAACCTTGGGTTGAGGGGCCTGGCATGGGGCTAGGACCCTTCACTCCTGAGATATTCCTCCCAAATTTTTATCAACCACATGTTGATGGGGGACCAGGCCATTCTGCATCTGCACCCCTCCTACCAGTCTGAACAGATATGGTTTAATTTCTTTAATTCCATAGTTGTTAGACTCCCATTCAACCCAATTTCTGACAGTTCTGACTAATGGTTGTTCTATAGTTCTATATTTGAGTTGTAATTTTGATGTGGTTCTAGGAGGAGTTGAGCTGTGTCTGCCTATGCTGCCATTTTGACCAGAAGTCTCATTTCTTTTTTTAAAAGATTTTATTTGTTTATTTTTAGAGAGAGGATAAGGTAGGGAGAAAGAGAAGGAGAGGAATATTGATCAGTTTCCTCTCACATCCCCCTGGAACACAACCCAGGCATGTGCCCTGACCAGGAATCAAAACAGGCAAACTTTTGCTTTGCAGGACAATGCCCAGCTAAGCCACACTGATCAGGACTAGCTCTCATTTCTTGGACTGGCATGATAGTAACTAGCACTATCAATCACACAATCCCTAGATCAATATCATATACTGAAAAACAATTCATACTTTTAGGTATTTGCCAAAACACTTGTGCTATTCACCTAGAGACCTTTTTTACTGAGGAGGTCAGGAATGACACAGGAGGCAATGGACACCTGCCTGGCCAACCAGGATCATTCTTTTTGTTAACCCTGGGTTTGTTAACCCAACTTAACACTGGAGTGACAGACCTACAGCTGGTCTCTCTCCCCTCTGAACACCCCATTAATATCAGTTTCAGCCTCATTTTGTCCATGTCAAATAACTCCTGCTCCTTTGTGTTTTATATAAGTAGTTAATAATTTACCATTTTCCTTATCTTTCTAAAGTATATGACAACTAAAGTGAAATATTGCTCCATTAGCTGAGCCTATATGACTGTAAATTTTATTTACATATCAAAAAGGCAATATAGCCACCTGAACTCACAGCTGGGGAGCTGTGCTGTATCTCCCTGCAATTCAAGTCTTCTGGGAACAACTTAAGGCGGTGCTGTCCAACAGAACTTTCTGCAATAATGGATGTGTTCAATATCTGCGTTGTCCAATAAGAGAGCCACTAGAAAATTTCTATTACTTTAAATAAAATGGCTACATGTACCCATTAGGCAAAGGAGAGAAGCAAAATGTGAACAACCAGGACGTCCTGGCAAAGGAGCCCATGTAATACAGCAAAGAATTGTAATGTAACGCAAGCAGATGCCTCAAAGTAATGGATGTCAGATTCAGGGTCAGTGCTGGCAAGCTCTCGTTCTCAAGAAAGCAAGAGCTATAATTCAGATTGTTCACACAGCTAAGACTGACTATGGTAGAGGAGGGAAAAAACTTTTCCTCTTCCCTTTTAGGTTCCAGAGCTGTGGCCTGTGAATTAAAGTGACAAAACACACATTGTTCTACCAATACAGAACAAAAAGTTTCTGGCCCTGGCCAGGTGGATCAGTGGGTTGAAGCAACATCCTGCATACAAAAAAAAGTTGTGGGTTTAATTCCTATTTGCACATACCTGGGGCACATACCTATGTTGCAGTTCAATCCCCAGTTGGGGTGTATATGGGAGGCAACCGTTGATATATTTCTCTCTAACATCAATGTATCTCTTCCCCCCCTTCCTCTCTCTAAAATCAATAAAAATGTATCCTCAGGTGAGGATTAAAACATTTTTCTGAACAGAGATCCAAATTTTGTTTGCACCCATTGGTCTTTAACAGGAGTCATAACCCAGTATTATTGCTTGTTGCTTTGCTCATGTAGTTATTCTTTTCCTAGAGATTTTAAATTCTTAGAGAGACCATAAATTATACCAACAAGAATAGCAGCCACAAAAACAATAACAAAAAAACAGACAACAAAATAAAAAACAAAAATATTACCAACCAAAACTATCCCTCAAGACACTTCCAGAATGTATTTCAAGCTTTCAGGTATTTACTGAATGAATACTTGAATGGCTGTCTTAAAATATTAGAAATCGCTCTCAAATCTGAAGGAGCAACGACTAAACCCAAACTGAGCTATTTTATTTCTTTAGAAAATTTCTTGTCTGCCAAACCTCTTATTGGTATAGAAAGGTGGGCATTAGATCACAAGGTAAAGGCAACTTTACTTCCCTAAGTTTGATGCTGTATTTGGTTCGGGGCTGCCTACAAATTTAACAGTGGCAGCAGGACTGACATTAAAGATTGGCTGGGCTTTTTTTTTTCTGCTTTGCTTCAGACCTCTTTTTATTATCTTTGGTTTCCTAGCAACAAAGAATGTTGAGCTAAGGCCAAATGATGCCATCTAGACTCTTCTCTGTGCTATGATTTTGAGTGTTCATTTCTTAACCAGGTTTTCTTTGATATTCACATAAAGATCTATATTTTATAAAAAATAAAATGAAAGTGATTTGGCTAATGAAAAAAATAATAATAAAAGTAAACTGACAACAGACATATTAGCAAGAGGAAAAGCATATAAATTTTATTTGATTTTAATATTTTAATTTTTTATGTACATGGGGATCTTCATAGAAAAATGAAGACCCTTCAAGGCAATTAGACCTGGGAGCTTATATCCCATTTTAACAACAGGCAATAATTTGTAGAGAATTGATAGAAAAAGAAAGAGATTTGGGCTTCTGGCGTGGTAAATTGTGCAAAGGAAAATATTTGGGGGACACTAATAGAAGATACAGGTTGTTCTAGTAAGGGTTATTTGCACAGATCCATCTCAGCGCTTTCTGTCTCCAGTGACAATGGTTGTCTTCCTCCTCCTAGTACAGGAGAGGGGAAGGGAAAGACCTTCACAAATGGACATTTATATCTTGCTTTAAGAAGAAGGGAGGTGGGCAGACACCTCTCCTTACTTGCTACTACTTAGTTGCCTTCTGCTCAAAACAATCTATGCCGAATTGGCTTACTTGGGGACAGAGTATTCTGACCCCTCATGCCATTGTTCACGGTCACTCCTGGTTTTTGCATAGGCAGAAGTCATTTGTTTCCTATGATTATTTTCTTTTGAATTTCTTCCTTGTTTAAAAGAATTTGTACAGAAATATAGTGGGGCAAAAATAAAAAGTTTTGTCCTTTGAAAGGAATCATCCCATCTCCACCAATTTTGAGATGGTGCATTCACCATGTCTAACTTTGGACTCCAAATTCTGACCCTACAAATCTTGATATGAGGCAGATATTTCTATGCCATCATTAAAACAGATTGAAAGACATAATACTATATTCATATTTCACAAATATTTATTCCGAATCTACCATATACTCGATACTGTGTTAAATGTTAATACACTGGTGAAGAGTCAACAGTCTCTGCCTTCAGTGAGCTTACAGTTAGGTGCGTAAAAAATGCATTTAAAACATAAACAAATTAGAAAAAATAATAAATAAATAAAAGTAAAATGAATAAATATAAAATTGTGAAATCAAATGAGAAATCTGAAGAAAAAGAACTGCGTGGCAGATGATAGAATACCAGTGGGAAGTACTTTAGCCTCGGGAGTCAAGCAAAGTCTCTCTGGAGAGGTGAGACACAAAGTATGCAAAGGAGCTAAGGAGTTAAGCATCAGAGAGAAAGATGAATGACTGTGCAAAGGTCCATTTATGGCAAAAAGAGGACAGAGGTACACAAAGAAGAGACCAATAAGGAAGACAAGAATAAGTTTATTGAGAGTCCTGAGGTACTGGGTACGACTTGGGATTTTATTCTAAGCGCAGAAGAAAGCTTAGAAGGCCCTGAAAAGGAAGTAACATGTTCCAATTTATATTCTAAAATAGCAGTTCTGAGATATCCCTCCACACCTGCCAAAGTGCTATCATTAATAAATCAACAAACAGCAAGTACTGATGAGGATGTGAAGAAAAGGGAACTTTAGTGCACTGTTGGTGGGAATGCAGACTGGTGTAGCCACTGTGGAAAACAGTATGGAATTTCCTCAAAAAATTAAAAATAGAACTACCTTTGGACCCATGATTCCACTGCTGGGATAATACCCTAAGAATCCTGAAACACCATTTCAAAAGAAGTTATGCATGCATCCCTATGTTCAGAGGAGTGCTATTTACAACAGCGAAGTGCTGGAAACTGCCTAAGTGCCCATCAGTAAACAAGTAGATTAAAAAACTATGGTACATTTACTCAATGGAACACTACAAAGGAGAAAAAAGAAGGAGCTTCCACCCTTTGAGACAGCATGGATGAAACTGGAGAGTATAATGCTAGATGAAATAAGCCAGTTGGTTAAAGACAAAATACCACATGATCTCACTTATAAAAGAAATCTAATGAACAAAATTAACTAATGAGCAAAAGAGAACCAGAGGCATAAAAATCAAAGAACAGACTGACTGGTAAGAGGGGAGGAGGGAAGTGGGCACTGATTGGAAGAGGGTGAAGGGATCAGTCAAAAAACACACATGAAGGAGCCATGGCCAAGGACAATGGTGTGGAAATTGACAATGGAAATGGGGGGTGAGCTGGGCAGTAGTTTGAGGAAGAATTCAAGTTTGCTCTTGCAGAAATTGTAAAGCCCTATCAGTTTGAACTCACTCTTTTTTTACATAAATGTCAATAATACCTTGCAACTTCCCTTAATAATTGCTTAAATTATTTAAATGCATGCTGACTTCTTTCTGGGTACTAAAACAGTGTACCAGCACTAATGATAAAATTAAATGATTCATTTATGATAAAATAAACAATCTTTACGTATTGTGAATCCAGCAAATAACTCCATAGCCATTTATTGATATTTTCTTTGTTCAGATACTCACATTCCAAGCTAGTAAGTGAATGGGTAACTATTTTCAAATACTTCAAAATTTCATTTAAATGTTCTACAGCAAAGACAATACTAGCTATACCAACCAGTGAAGTGAGTTTAGCCTTTCTAGAGTTTTACATTTAAAAGAAGCCCAGAAAAAAATATATTTTATTGATTATGCTATTAGAGTCATCCCAATTTTTCCCCCTTTACCTCTTTTTATTCAGAAACTCCTACTACCCACAGGCAATCACCTCACTATTGTTGATGTCTATGGGTCCTGTGTAACAAGTTCTTGGACTACTCTTTCCTACACTGCACTTTACATCCCCGGGGCTATTCTGTAGCTGCCTATTTGTGCTTCTTAATCCTCTCACATCTTCACCCATTCCCCATACCCCTCTTCCATCTAGCAACCATCAAAACGCTTCTGTATCCATGATTCTGTCTCTGTTCTTGTTTGCTTAGGGTTTTTTTTTTGTAGATTCAATTGTTGATAAATTATGTATTTATTGCAATTTTATTGTTCATCGTTTTGATCTTCTTTTTCTAAAATAAGCCCCTTTACCAGTTCATATAATGGTTTGGTGATGATGAACTTTAGTTTTTTCTTGTCAGGGAAGCTCTTTATCTGCTCCTCAGTTCTAAGTGATGGATGTGGATACCAGCCCGCAGAGTCCACGTCATTATGGATGAAATGAGACATTCACACAGACTACCTCATCCAGTGGAGGAAAAGCGACAGCATGGCTTTTCTCTCAAGGGGAACAAAAGCCCAAGGCCTCTGTCATGAACTGACTTTTTTGGGTTTCTCTGCACATTTTATTATGGTCCTCATTTATTATGCACAGATTGCTTTAGGCAGTTACCTTTTACAGAAAACAATGGAGCCAATGCTGCTAATCACATCACAGAAGAGGGATATTTCCAAATGAAAAGGCAAAAGTAGTTGAACCGGTTACACTGTCCTTGGAAGGTTTAGCATGGATTTTAGGAAGCTACTTTTCAGTAAATGTTTGCCAATAGGGGCTGGGTCCATGCCACACTGAATGGTGTCCTACAAATGATAGCTTTGCTGTCTTGGCTCTAAGTCCCTGCTTTTCATGATTTTGATATTTCTTGCCAATCCCTTCTAGCCTGCAGTTTCTTTGGAGAAATCAACTGACAGCCTATGGGTATGCCCTTGTAGGTAACTAACTGCTTTTTTTCTTGCTACTTTTAAGACTCTCTGTTTATATTTAAACTTGGCATTTATATTTGGCATTTTAATTATGATGTGTCTTAAAATGGGCCTTTTTGCATTCATCTTGTCTGGGACTCTGTGCCTCTTGGGCTTGCATATCTATTGCCTTCACCAAATTAGGGAAGTTTTCTTTCATTATTTTTTCAAATAGATTTCCAATTTATTGGTCTTTGTCTTCTCCTTCAGGTACCCCTATGATACATTGTTGGAAGGCTTGAAGTTTTCCCCAAAGCTGCCCATGTGGTATTCATTTTTTGGAATTCTTTTTTCTTCTTGTTGTTCTGATTGGTGGTTTTTACTTCCTTATGTTCCAAATCATTGATTTGAGTCTTGGCTTCATCCACTCTACTGTTGTTTCCCTATAAATTGTTCCCTTTGTTTTTTAAATTAATCTATCCTTATTTCTGACTGGATCTTTTTTATACTGTTGAGGTCCTCACTAAGTTCCTTGAGCATCCTTAGAACCAGTGTTTTGAACTCTGCATACAAAAGACAGCTGATTATTTCCATTTGGTTTAGCTCTTTTTCTGAAGTTTTGATCTGTTCTTTCCTTTGGGCCATGTTTCTTTATCTCCTCATTTTGGCAGCCTCCCTGTGTTTGTTTATATGTATTAGGTAGAGCTGCTATGACTTCCTTTCTTGGTAGCATGGACTAATATAGTAGAGGGTCATGTAGGGTCCATGTAGGGTCCAGTGGCACATCTTCCATTATCACCCATGCAGGGTACTTGAGGTGTGCCCTTTGTGTGGACTGAGTACACTCTCCTCTTGTAGTTGAGCCTTGGTTGCTGTTGGCAGATCAATGGGAGGTCAGTCAGCTGCAAGGACTGGCTATAACCATTAACTACCAATCTCTGCCTTCCATGAAGGATCAGGAGTGCAGGGTGGTGGTGTTCCAACATTGTCTGTAGCTGCCTGCTAGGTGCACAGGCTCTGGGGTTTCCTGGGTGGTGCAGGCCAAGATAAGCCTCTGCTTGTGTTTTGCCTGGGGCCACCCTGTCTGAGCTATAAAGCAATCTGAGGCGGTTACCACCTGTACTGGGCTGAAAGATTCCCAGGCTAAATCAAGTTGTGAATCTAGACTGACTACTGCTAGTGTCAGGCCTGAGGCCACTTGCAAGAGGTATGGGGGTTGGGGGTTACTGAGGATGCTGTTGCTTATTTGAGAGAATGTAGGAAGTTGTGAAGCATGAGCCAAGACCAGCAATTTATATGGTAAAGTCATGGTTAACAGTGTGGTTGGGCACATAAGTTGGGTGCAACCAAGTCTCAGGAGATCTCCAGGGCAGGGCAAACAGTGTTAGCCAGGTTGATGGAGTCTCAGATATTGCACCAGCCTGCCAGCTCTGTGGTTCTTTGTGGGGAGGGATCAGCAAAGGGTCAATGGCCTTTTCCTGCCTTTCTGTCTGGGACAAAACTGTCCTCCAGCTCCCACCTTGATGACAAACACTTTAGTTCCTCCCTGTATGTCACTGATGCCTTTCAAACTGCTACCCTAGTGCTCAAGCTCAGAGGTTGTGAGTCAAGTAAGCCTGTGTGTGAATTCTTTTGGGGGAACTGCTTGGGACTCCAGAAGTTTCTCCTACTGACTCAATCCCTGCTGCTTTTTATCGGTTCAGTTCCTGTGTAAACCTATGAAATGTATGACCTCAGAGTCCCACTTGCTCAAGGACACTGACCATAAAAATCCCTATCAGGACCAGCAGGAACACTGCCTGCAGATCCCCAAGACCTCCCCTTAAGCTCTTTGTTCTGCTTTCCCCTTCCTCCTTCCTTGTAAAACCTCTGTATCCATAATTCCGTATATCCCAGCTAGTAATCAAAGTTATGTCAGCTCTCTACTTCAGTTCTCATTGCAGCTGCTACGAGATAGGGGGTACGCTGGCCCTCTGCCACAAACCACAGGTGTCTAGGGAAAGGAGGCATGCTCGTGTAAATAGAGAGATAACACCAGAACACAGGGAGTGAGCTTGTGAAGAAGCCACGGGACTCCCCTTTTGGTCCCCCCTCCTCCTACTCCCAAGAGAAGCAGCACATCTGTCCACACTCCCCCCATTGGGAAGCTGCCCTCCTCCTGAATTTCCATCACCAGCTTATAAGAATCATTGGCTTGGCCAGAGATGGGAGGATGAGTTTTTCTGAGATCACGAGTCCCCTACCTTCTTGAATTGCCAGCAATTGGAATAAAACCTCTTTCCTTTTTCACCAGCACCTGTCTCATGGTTTGGCTTTCCTTGTGGCAGGCAGGCAGACCTGGGTTTGGTTACACTCTCAGGGTGAAGAACTCTGAGAAATAATTTCCAAAGTCACAAGCCATTTTGCTCTTTTTTTGCAAACATAACAACACTCTCATACCTCTGCTTATATCATACATCATTCACTAGAAAATAAAAACATCAGAAACTTTACAACTACAACAGTAAAATCTAGCTGTTGCTAAATGGCATTTCTCAAGAGCCAAGAAGAAAACATTCTAAAAAACTCTTAAGAATCCTGGTAAATTTTTTAAAAATCTATGAAAGCATAACATGACCATATGATAGTGGTTTATTAAAGTAGACTTTCTAACCTACTCTAAAATCAACGTTCTTGCCTTTTTAAAAATCTTACTCAAAATCAGTTTTGCTTCAAATGGAGAAATACAGGGCGGAGCAAAATTAGGTTTACAGTTGTAAGTACATAAAACAGAGTTTATCCTGGTATTGTGATTTATTAAATAATTATTGCATTATTGTTACTATCAACTGACTTTTTCCCACCCATGTATTTTAACGAATCAATCGCTAATAAAAGCATGATCTTCATACACTTAGAAAATTGCATTTCTAGTTTCTGGTTCTGATAAAACACAGAAGACACTGATCAGTTGATATGATGTCCCAAAGGATCTGTTCAAAGATAAAAGTAAGGCAATATTATGTGTAATAATACTATTAAAACTGTATTGGGTCATAGTTTGATTTTGTTAGTATCTCATGCTCTCCCTTTATCTTCTGCCTTAAATTTGTCACCAAGTGCTGTCGTTCTTTCATCATCTTCCTTCCTTCACTTGCTCTTTCTCCTCTTTTCCCAGGTTCTCATCATGTTATGCCTGGATGATTATAACATTCAGTGGATCTAAGTAGACCTCAGACATCTTAACTCAGTGGATCTAAGACATCAATGTGCGAAGACACAGAAGTACATAACAAAATGTTACTGCGATGAGAGAAAATAAGGACAATGCAGTAAGTCTTTAATAACACCATGTTTGTGCATTTTAATGTTCTGTTCTGTACTCTGGGAATATGCCCTTCCTACTAATTTGATGTTAAAATTCAATTACTTTATGAAATAGGGAAAATAGTATGTAGTGATTTACTTTTTTGTTGTTGTGTTTTTATTAACATCCTTTCTTAGCAAAATAAATAATTTGACCACTATATTTTAGTTTTAAATTAAAAAAAAAAACTTTACTGGTCTATGAAATCCAAAAGTCCATAAAACGGTAATAGATGATCTCTCTAAATCTGGTCACTTCCTTCCAAATTCCAAAACCCAGGGTCAGGCCAAACAGATGTAATGTACAGCATGATAACTGGAGTTAACACTATGTTGGTTATTTGAAAGCTGCTAAGAAAATAGATCTTAAAAGTTCTCATCACAAGAAAAAAAAATTGTAACTATATAAGGTAATAGATGTTAACTAAGCTTATTTTGGTAATCACTTTGTAATGTGTGCATATATATATATATCACTATCAATCTATGTGTCATATGACAATACATCAAAGACATCATAATATTATGGTTTACACCTTTAACTTATACAATGTTGTATGTCAATTACATCTAAATAGAACTGGAGGAAAAAAGAAACTTCAACAGCTCTTGACTACATTCAGCCTGTGTTCACACACCACAGCAGCCTCTACCACCTGGCCTCGTTACAGTTGTCCACCTACTCCAGGAGGCTTGTTGTCCACCTGCACTACCCCTTAGCTCTTGGCTTTTGATCATGATTTGAAAACAAACAAAAAAACAAACAGGCCAAAAAAATTACTCTTTCCCCAGTTTAAATATGCCTGAAAATAAAGTATTCTATTTATTCCAGTAAGTGGTTGCTTATCATATTTGCTTGTTCAGATTCCCTTATAGAATCAAAGTCCCTGAATTCCTTTTCTTGCTGTCTCAGCTAATTAATCTTCTTAATCTTCTTGTCTTGAGTATTTCCAATAGCTGCGCATATTCTCAAGGAGGCTGCCTTTGAGAATAATTTTTAGGAATGTAAATTTGAACTGGAAAAAGCAAAGCCAGATTTCTTAACCTAAGTGCTTACATATTTATTACTTTAATTTTTAAAGGTGTCTAGAGAGCCTAGATTTTAGTTTGATATACATATCACCCTTACAGATAGATTAGTATTTTATGCATTTATAGACACTAATTAATGAGCCAGGGATGCCCATGAAATTTTGTTATTTTTTAGGACACACAGAAACTGAAAAATCAACAGTCTGGAGGCAACATTTAAGATAACAATTATACCCAATTACTTCTCTTACCATTTACACCCAAACTCCTTAACCTTTTCCCATTGCCAAACAGTATTACACACCCATCTCTATGTTATAGACAACATAACCATTTCTGTTCAGAGCAGAGTTGTGTGAAAGTGTATCTAATCAAGTATATGAGGGCTCCTTATCACCAACCTAAACTCATTTAATATCTATACCCACTCAATATACAACTTTTTAAAAAGATTTTATTTATCTTTAGAGGGGAAGGGAAGGAGAGAAAGAGAATTATCAATGTATGGTTGCCTCTCGTGAGTCTCCTGCTGGGAACTGGCCTGCAACCCAGGCATGTGCCCTGACTGGGAATCGAACCACGATCATGTGGTTCGCAGGCCTGAGCTCAATCCACTGAGATACACCAGCCAGGGCTCAATATACAACTTTTGATAAGGCATCAAAATAGCTTAAAATGATGGGAAATGTATGGTCCTATAATGTTTAAACAAAAATGTCACTTAAAAAAAATAAATTTAGAGTTCCTGTCAAGATGGTGACATAGGAAGCCATGGTTCACCTCTTCGCACAACCACATCAAAATTACAACTAAACTATAGAACAACCATCACTAAGGAATGTAAGAAATTGAGTTGAATGGAAGTCTGACAACTACGGAATTGAAGAAACCACATCCATGCAGACTGGTAGGAGGGGCATAGATGAGGAACGGGCTGGCCGAACACCCACGTGGAAAAAAATTCAAGAGGGATATATTGAGACCAAGGAGTCCCAGCCCCACACCAGGCCCCCCAGCCCAGGGTTCCAGTGCAGGGAAGATTAAGTCCCCTTACCTTCTGGCTGAAAAACCAGAGGGGACTGAGTTGGTGGAAGGGGCTGCTAGAGCCCTAAGCAGTTCCTCTTGGGGAAACAACATATGGACTCACCTACTCAGACTCATTCCCTCTGAACTCCAGCACCCAGGTGGCAGCTTAAAGGGCACCAGTGATATATAAGGAGAAACTGAAGTGTCTGGCATCTGGGCAAGCAGAGGCCATTGTCCCTTTGCTAAGCTCTCTCCCCACAGAGCTGATAGGCTGGTGCCATATCTGAGACTCCATCAACCAGGCTAACACTGTGTGACCCACCTTGGGGATTCACAGAGGCTCTATCCCACCCAACTTCTGAGCCCACCCAAGCTGCTTTTCCATAAAATGGCTGGTCTTGGCTCCTAAATCCTATCAAACAAGCAATAGCTAGCTTCAGTGAGCCCTAGCAGCAGCTAGATTAGAGTCACAGCTTGGCCTCACCTGAGAATCTCCAAGCCCAGCACAAGAAGCAGCCATCTGCAAATTGTCTTATAGCTCAGGCAGGGTGTCCCAGGCAAAACACAGGTGGGGCTGACCTTGGCCTGCACCACCCGGGAAACCCCAAAGCCAACACATCTAGTAGATAGCTACTGACCATGCTGGAGCATCACCACCCTGCCCCTGCATAGCTGATCCTCCATGGATGGTGGGTGTTGGCGGTCAGTGGTCACAGCCAGTCCTTGCAGTTGACTGGCCTGGGTAGATACCTCCCATTGATGTGCTTACAACAACCAAGGGTGAACTATAAGGAAGGGTGTAGTATCCCACACAAAGGGCACACCTCGAGTATCCAGCTTGGGTAATAGCTGAGGCAGTGATAGTAGGACCCTACAGGACACCTACTACGTTAGGCCACTCTCTGAAAGCAGAGTCTACCCAGCTCTACCTAATACATAGAAACAGACACAGGGAGGCTGCCAAAACAAGGAAACAAAGAAACATGGCCCAAATGAAAAAACAGATCAAAACTCCAGAAAAAGAGCTAAACAAAATGGAAATAAGCAATCTATCAGATGCAGAGTTTAAAATATTGTTTATAAAGATCTCAAGGAACTTAGTGAGAACCTCAGCAGCTTAAAAAACACCCAGTCATAAATTAAGGATACACTAACTAAAATAAAGAACAACTTTTAGGGAAACAGCAGTAGATGTTGCCAAGATGAAGCTGAGAATCAAATCAATGGTTTGGAACATGACGAAGAAAAAAACCAACCATGTAGAACAATAATAAGAAAAAGAATCCAAAGAAATAGGGCAGTATAAACAGTCTCTGGGACAACCTTAAGGGGTCTAAGACTGGCCTCATAGGAGTGCCAAGAAGCAGAAGAGAAAGAGCAAGAAATGGAAAATCTATCTGAAAAAATAGTGAAAGAAAAGTTCCCTAATTTGGTGAACGAAATAGACATGAAAGTCCAGGGAGCACAGAGTCCCAATTATGATGGATGCAAAGAGGCCCACTCCATGAGACATCATTTGAAAGGCCAAAGATTAAAGATAAACAGAGATTCTTAAAAGCAAAAGAAAAGAGGTTAGTCACCGGAAGATCGCCAGATTTGGTGGGGGGAGGAAGCAGGGAGAACGGGTGAAGAGGTGAGCGGATTAAGAAGTACAAATAGGCGCAGAATAGCCAAGGGCATGTAAAGTACAGTCTAGGACATGGAGCAGACAAAGAACTTAGAAGCATGATCCATGGACACAGACAATGGTGGGGGGACACCAGATGGAGGGGGGCAAAGGCGGCCAAATCGGGACAACTGTAAAAGCATAATCAATAAAATACAATTTAAAAAACTAAAAAATAAACAAATTAACTTACTGTGAAGTGTCACTATATCTCTACTGATACTCATTTGCGTACTTGTACTTAGCCGGTGCACAGTTCTAAACCTGCGGTCAGAACAGCTGGATTTGAGCAAACACAAACTAAGAACCTGCAGCGTGTGAATGTGACGATGTGTCTTCCTCTGGGTTTCACCTACTTCATCAGTACATGGGGGAGAAGAAAATAAATGCCCTTCAAAAAGTTGTTTAAGGACTAAATGAGGAAATGTCTGATAAATTTTTGTAATATTATTCCGTCACTCTAGGGAGGTCTCAAATTGAACAAGGCTTCATTATACTTGTGCTCACGTAGTGTAACCATAAGCCAAAAGGAAAAAAAAACACAAAAGGTAAGGTGCCTGCAATTAAATTCCTTACTAAAACACCTTTGCATACCTTTCAAACTTGCACCATTGGTAATATTCCAAGTAACACAAAAATATTTTTACTGTACAGTTTCTGCTTACTGGTAATAAAAAGATATTATTTCTTATACCATGAAGTCTGACCGACAGTTTCAATTTTCCCTTTGGCTAATACAAAGTGAACTACTCAGCAAATAATTGTGCACTATGTGCATGATTTAATTTTAATACAAAATTAAAGAGATTTATATAGAAAGTAGAAACAAAAAAACCCTAAAACAAATTATATGTGGTTTTTATGAAGTCTCTGTGGCACGAACCATGTCAGTAGATTGATGAAGTCAAAAGTCAATTTGCAGTAGGCGGAAGAGGTGAAGAAGTGCAGACTGAAATTATACGCTTCTCTTTTACAAAGTTCCACTGAAAAAGAGCAGAAGAAGCTGTGATAGAATCTCAAGGGAGCCTTTGGAGACAGGAATGAGGGAAGAAAGGAGGGCCAGAGGTAGTGAGGAGGTGCATAAATTCAAAGGGAAGGGAGAAATTGGTGGGATCAGAAGCCAATTGCCGAGGCTTGCAAAGTAAGTGAAAGGAGAAGGAATGGCAAGAGCAAGAGCCTCACTTTTGCTTCAGCCCAGACCTGTATTTTTGTTTGATTGTTAACCATTTGAAAACACCTGTATGTTTTTTTCCACATTGCATAACATACTCAATCACAAGGGTCTCCCCCTCCTGAAGTCACGGTTGAGATGTAGGCTGGGGCTCTAGTCATCCCAAGGCTCTGCTGGAGCCAGAGAATTCAGTTCCAAGATGCTGACCCACATAACTGCTGGCAGGAGGCCTCAGTTCCCTGGTGGCCAGAGGCTTCAGTTCCTTGCCCTGGGGTCTCTCCGGGGGGTTGCTTGAGTGTCCCAAAGCATGGCAGCTGGTTTCCCCAAGAACAAGTGGTCCTAGAGAAAGAGCCCAGAACTGCTCTTCTGTGACCCAGTCCCCAGAAGACACGCTCTGTCACTTTTGCCTGATTCTATCATTACAAGCAAGTTGCTAAGTCTAGCCCACATTGGAGGAAAAGGGAATTAGGCTCTATCTCTTTAAGAGTCAGAATTTATTAAGAGATTTTAAACCATTACAGAGGGCAAGAGTAGAAACAAGACTAGTCAGGAGGCCAGTGCTGTGAAAGATGATAGTAGAGTGGAACAGGTTGGTCGCCATGGAGATATTACCAACTGGATGGATTCTCGATATATTATGAAACTAGAGCTAGCAGGATTTACTGAGGGATGAACAAGATAAGGGTTACAAGATAATGAGAGAAGTCAAGAATGAACTGCAAGTTGTTTGGCCTGAGCCACCATAACGGTCCACTTATCACTAACTAAAATAGAACTGCAAAGGGAGAAACTTTGGCAGGTAGTAACAGCAGGTCAATTTTGGATTTAAGTATGACATATCTATTGGACACCAAAGGAGAGATGTCAATTATGAAGTTGAATATTTGAATATGAAGTTCAGGAAAAAAGCTGGGGAGGAAATATAAACTTATTTAAAATCATGAGAACAGATTAAACCACCCAAGGAATGAGTAGACACAGAGGAGATGGCTTTGGACTGAGCCCTGGGGTGCTCCAACATGGAGAAAACACAGGAAAAAAAGAAACCAGCGAAAGAAACCGAGGAAGAGTAACAACAAGATAAAATGAAAAGTATGTTGTCCTTGGAGAAAGTAAAAAATGCGTATCATGGGGAAGAAGGTAATTGATCATACCATACGCCAAACTGCTGCCAAGTCAAGTAAAACGAGGACGGGGAATTGACCGTGGAATTGGGAAGGTGCACCAGGAACCCGGTCCGTGTTGTTTCAGTGGGTCCTGGAGACTGAAGTCTGAAAAGGGTGAGCTCAGAGAGGGGGGGAGGGGAAGGGAGATCTATCCTTAACACACGAGGAACCACGGCGCAAGTACGCATGGAGGCTACATACCTTCCCCCAATTCTAACAAGTAGTTAAATCTTTATTTAGCAAAGGAAATGAAGTTTCAGGAATTGCTTGTGATCTATTCAAGCTGTGGGTTTGCTGAGAATAATTTTATTGCTTATTTTGATCAATAATTAAATCAACACTATATAAAAGTTTATAATGCCCTATTTATGATAGGATTTTGCTTTGTTTTTAGCTTTTAAAAATTTAAGCAGAATGCTTTTGTAAATTTCTATTCTGTTTTTTCCCCAATTTTCTTCTTTCCTGAGCATCACTTTTGCAGGAAGTACTTAAAAAGACTCCACTTTCTTCTATTTTTACTCTATTTGTATCACAGTTTTGACATACACATCCCCAGTGATTTAAAGAATTAATAAGTAAATGGAATTGTTTTTTTAAAGTGTTCAAATGTGGATATATTTCTATCAAAAATGTGAGTTAATGTTTAAGAAACTGGAAAATTATTCCACATATATTTTCAAATAGTTTATTTTTCTCTTAAAATACTCAAAACAAGCCTCAGCTGGTGTGGCTCAGTGGATTGAGAACCAAAGGGTTGCTGGTTAGATTTCCAGTCAGGGCACATGCCTGGGTTACAGGCCAGTTTCCCAGTTGGGGGTGTATGAGAGGTAATCACACATCAATGTTTCTCTCCCTCTCTTTCTCCTTCCCTTTCCCTGTCTCTAAAAATAAATAAATAAATAAACAATCTTTTTTAAAAGGTCAAAAGAAATATTCAAAACCATTTTTTCAAATTAAAAGGCACAATTTTAAATGGAATCTATTTTAAATGAATATGATTTAAAGTCAATAGTTTTCATTTAAAAAACAGTTATGATTATTAAATTGAATATTTTCGAAAAATAAAGCCATTCCCAGTTCCAACCACTAAAACATCTAGTTGCCAATGTGATGCCATACTTAATGCATATTATATCTACACATAAATACATACAAATTTAGGAATAAAATGAATGTTCACCACCACAGAACAGTCCTCAGCAACCATGGGGAATACTCCACCAGCGCATGAGGACCTCCAGAAGCACACATTAGAACACAAAGTAAAACAAAGTAACCAAAGACACTGAAATAGAGAACAGGCTGACAGTGACCAGAGGGGAGGGGATAATGGGGGAAAAGGGTGAAGGGTTTGCAGGAACAACTATAAAGGGGCACATGGACAATAACAAGGCGGGGTGGAAAGAGGGGAAGGAGGTGGGGAGGGCTGGGCTGGTGGGGAAGGTGAGGGGAAAAGGCAGAAAACTGTACTTGAACAAGAAAATAAATCGTAAAAAAAAAAAAAGACAGGAGGCACTGGGGCATCTGCTGCACTCATGCTATCCGATGGGAAGGATTTGGTATGTTAATCTGTCCTTCTCACTTAAGCGTTTCCTCTGCTCATGTTCTCCCCATGCCCTGAAGCTGTGCCTTTCCTACGTGAAAAACACAACATACACATTTGCAGCACTTTTTTTCAAGGAGTTTGGGCAAGAGAAGTAGGGAAGTTTTCCCTGTGGCCTGAACAGAGCCCTGAGAGTGTTGTTTTGTAATTGGATTTCACCACTTTATCTCTCCCCTCTCCCCAAAACAAGAACAATAAAAAAAGGACAGAAACACCTCCGCTTTGTTTCAACAGTAACCTCTGTTATCTGCACACCATAACCAATTAAGAGCTTTGAGAGCCAGGACTTGGCAGGGAGGGGAGGGCAGTTAAAGACTCTCTCCTTCAGGTAGAGGGCTGAAAGCACTATGGTTAGTGTCCGAATATTATTGGGACCATTGCATTTGATAGAGTATGAAAGTCATATAAAAGTCTTTGCTTAACTCCCTAAAATTCCAGCTCATTGTTTAAAAAAAAAAATCAAAGGAGTGTCTATCTAGCCTAAGATGGAAAATCGCCTCTAGTTTTGGCAGACAACTATTTGTTACTTAAAGATCTTTTTTTATTATTAATCCTTCTGTTTTATTTTCTTCAGTCTTAATCTCTTTTATCTCCTATAGATGGCTTAACTTACATAATTATAGCATATCTTCCATTAGTATTTACAGAGAAAAATTCTGTAGTTTATGTATATCCTGCTCTGTGAATATAATAATGCAGATACTTTTAAACAATTAACATCTAAAATTTAGCTTTTTTGAAAAAGAAAATCTCTTCCAAGCAGCTGGTACTCTTTTTTTTCGTAGTCACACTTAATTCTATGAAAGGCTTAGTCCTCCATTGAGAACATGATAAAATTGACCCCGATGCAGCTTTTACTCACTACACGCAACTCGAAAATGAACATGCTCTTTCATTTGGGAACAAAATTCAATTATAAAGAAACAGAAAAATGCAATCTGAGATCAATAGCCTATTACAGTGCCAGCGTGAAGGATAATGTCAGCTCCGTTAATTCTACTGAAATATGTGGCTCTGTACTGTTTATTTGCTCGTGCATTTCTACATGAGAGGTGACATACATTTAGTTTAATTTTATTGGAATACAAAGGGTATATATGTAGAATTGAGTAGTGTTCAAAAACGTAATGGAAAATTCAAAATCAACAAGCTAACAAGCTGGAGCAAAAGAATAAAAAAATTACTTCTGTAAAATATACAGATTCTCCTTAAAACTACAACTGGAATTTTAATATCCGGTAGTCTCACTTTAATAAATATATCTCGGGGCTAGAAATTAATTTCAAAGATGAATATTTCTATTCCATAGATTTATTTTAAGGTAGAAGTCTTGCATGCATTATGCGATCCACGGCTATGATTTCATGGATGAACCAGCCCAGAGAGATTGAGTGGCCTGTTAAGGTCAATCGGCTAGCTAGTTCGGATAAGAATTGTACTCTCCTGGCTGGTTAGATAGGATAATATCTTCCAGATTTGAAGTGTCTTTGCCAGGGCTCAACACATTCTATCCCAAAATATGGCACATTGGCATACTTCTATTTTTTAAGCTGAGGAATTTGAGGAACTGCAGGCTTCAGTTGAGAAACTGAAATAAATGTCCTGGACCAAAATGAAGCCTCTCCTGCCTGGGATGCAAACCAAAACATAAAACAAAACCAGAAAAAGGGATAGGGAATGCCAGATTAGAAGGGGAGAGATTGCAATTTTAAATATGGTACCAGGGAAGGCTCCCCCGAGAATGTGACATTTGAGAACAGGGTAAGCATTTGAGCCATGCAGATATTAAGGTTAGCAGTTTCCAGGCAGAAGAAGCAGCAAATGCAAAAGCCCTGCAATCCGAATACACCTGGTGTGTCTGAAAAACAGGAGACTGCCCTGACTGGTGTGGCTCGGTTGGTTGGATATCCCAGTGGAGTTGATGAATAGTCAATTTACTTTAGGAGTTAGGCATTCAGAAGACACTTTAATTCTGGATTTTTTAACTGGGAGACAGCAGCATAGGAATGATATGAAAACAAACAAAATAAGTTTATATAAACAAGAGTAGACATTCCAGGACTGAACTCTTAGGCCCCCAACACCGAGAAGTTGGAGAGGTACCTGTCATCCTTTTGCTGGTCTCCACTGTGGGGTGCCTGGTATGATCCATGGGGGGGGGGGCTGTCAAATTGTATGACTGAAGAATAGGAGGGCCATTATTTTTGCTCAGTTGTGATCTAGAAGAGACTCCATCGCCTACCCCACACAACCCTCAGTGACTCAGCCCCCAATCAGACCTTGCCTCATGTGAAGACATCCTCACCGAGTCTGGAGGCAACGCCCATGGGAGCAGGCTGGCCCACCCCTGCAGCAAACAACTTGAAGCAAGTTCCCAGAAAGATCCCTCTCGGAGACAGCTGTTCTGTGGGAGCCAGGAACGCCGCAGCAGACCCACCTTTCTGTCCACCTTCNCAGCAGCATAGGAATGATATGAAAACAAACAAAATAAGTTTATATAAACAAGAGTAGACATTCCAGGACTGAACTCTTAGGCCCCCAACACCGAGAAGTTGGAGAGGTACCTGTCATCCTTTTGCTGGTCTCCACTGTGGGGTGCCTGGTATGATCCATGGGGGGGGGGGGCTGTCAAATTGTATGACTGAAGAATAGGAGGGCCATTATTTTTGCTCAGTTGTGATCTAGAAGAGACTCCATCGCCTGCCCCACACAACCCTGTGACTCAGCCCCCAATCAGACCTTGCCTCATGTGAAGACATCCTCACGGAGTCTGGAGGCAACGCCCATGGGAGCAGGCTGGCCCGCCCCTGCAGCAAACAACTTGAAGCAAGTTCCCAGAAAGATCCCTCTCGGAGACAGCTGTTCTGTGGGAGCCAGGAATGCCGCAGCAGACCCACCTTTCTGTCCACCTTCATCAGCCATTGCCCCCGATGTTGACACAGAGCCACCCTAAGTGGCAGCCTCATGCCAACATTCTGAAAGCAGAATGGAACAAAAGCTTCTGTTTTGCTTTCCTACAAATTTATCAGCCTGAAGAAGGAAGTCAGACACCACATCTAATTACCTTTTTCCCACATACTCTGGAACCAAAGGAAGAGGCTTTCCACTTCCCTCTGGCAAGAGTCTTTCAGAGCACGGTACCCTCCTTCTTTTCCCTTGGGTACTAGACCTAACTGCTCAGCCTGAACAGTGGAAAAGTTGTCTTTGCTGTTACAGAAGGAAATAGGTGACCTGAGTCCCCTTGGCACAATTCTAAGTAACGAAAGACTTGGGTCAACTTGGAACTAGGTATTACTAAAGATGAAAATATATTGGTTTAATTGCCTTAAGGTATTATTGCCTCCACACCAACTATCACTCTACTTGCTCTGTGTAATTTGGAGCTGGGTTTTAAAAAGAAAAAAGAAAAACCTGACTTTTCATTGTAATATGTCATTAAAAGGGTGGTTTTTTTCAAATCAGTATTTCCTTCCATGATTGTTTCCGTTGTTCATGTTGTGTTGTTACGGCTGCCTTTTTTGCCGTAATTATGCACTAAGTTAATTTCCCAAAGGACACAACTTTTAAAAATCAAATCAATCAATAAATATGCTTTACTGCTACCTAAACTATAAATCCTAAATATTATACCAAGTGATTATGTTGAGATTATTTATGCATTTGCTTTTAAAGGTCACTCCTGTAAATTGAAGGCTTTCTATCAAACTGACATTGCCTGTGTTTTGCTCATCACTATTTAACCTCTAACGACCTGTTTTCCTCTTTGGAGAAGAAAACCTCATTTATTCACATTAATACACACAGGTTTGACAGCCAGCGCGGGTAGGGCTTCAACACTTATTACTGCTTAAGTACCACGACCTTACCGAGAACTTTTCTTCTTGTCAAATAACATGCTGAAAACATTACATGAAAAAAATAGCTTTGCCACAGAGGCTTACGTTAAATTTGTACCTAATGGATCAAAAAATGTCTGCTTCATTGATTGTTCCTCTTCAATTCAAGGTTTAATAGACTTATTCATTAATCACATAGAGTTGTTTTATGAAGGAGAAAGTCAATTCATTTGAGCTAAATGGGCTTTTGTGATTTGAGAACATGAACTTTTGGGGGCTAAGCTACAAATGTATTGGAGGTTAGGTAGAATGGTAAGGGAGCGATATTAATGTTTTATAATGGACAAATTTTAAATTGTACTGCAGGAGAAATGTAATGATATTTTATCTGTAACATCCAACAATTTTACATTTCATTGTAATTCTTATGTTGTATCTTATTAGTGGAACTTTTCTATTAATAATTTGTGCTTTATTTTATTTTACACTGAACACAGATTTTGGAAAATGTTTTCAAATCTAGCTAATCAATGATAAACATGTAATGAACATTAAAACTGTTTTGTACTTATGAAGTTCTCATCTTCTTCTAAAGGTTCTAAGAACATTAATAACTGATGGTCCTGGCCCTCGGATTATCCCACTTTCTGGTTTTCTGGTGCCAATGGTATCTACTCCATAAAAGCATGTCTCTCACTTCCTGGATTCTATTTAGTTAGAGCAGACATTCAGTGAACACCTGTATAATAAACAAAATACATAATAAACAAAATAGGGTTTTTTTTCAATGTGCTTTCAGTTCTCAAGGATTTTAAGACCTAGCACATCCAAGAAGCCAATACATGTGTAAGTTAAATTTCCACCCGAGTGTTTCAAAACCATATAAGCTGTATTCAAAAGTGACCTCATGTGAAAGTCCTACTGTGCAAACACATAAAAACAGATAGTGCTCTGGCTGAGCAGCTGCCTCAGAGGGTCCTGCCGATCTCACGTGAAAACCACCACCAGGAGGAGCATACACTTGAGGGTTAGAGAGATCTGGGTTTGACCCAAACTCCACTCCCCACCACTTTTATGGCCTAGAGGGAGTCTCTCAAGTCCTTGCCTGTAAAATAGGAACAATTATACCATGGTTGCTTTATGAATAAGGGCAGTTGTTGGTGTTTTTTTTTATGAAGTGCCTGACATATGGTAGGTGCTCAGTAAAACATAACCTGAAAGATTCCATTACAAGGAAGGGACAGTGGAAAGGAATAAACAATTTCCTACTGTTATTCAACTGACATTCCATTTCAATAATTTTCATCCTGCTACATTGTATGTATTTTTGAAAGCTACTCCAAATGCTTTTGGAGCCCTGGCTGGTGTAGCTCAGTGGATTGAGCACGGGCCTGTGAACTACACAAATGCTTTTGGACACGGTATATAGACATACACACTATCATAACACAGCCACATTACATTTCCCTCTGACCCTGCCCATTCTAGTCCCTGTTTTTCTATTCTAGAAAAATAGAAAAAACTATTTTTCTCCACTTTGGAAAAAAACTCGATTCCACACAGACTCTGTGTGTGTGTGTGCGTGTGTGTGTTTTAAGATGAAAGCATCATTTATCAAGCTTAATAAAAATATAAATAACTAAATATCACTGTCTTTAGCAGGATGCAAAGGCTGTTATAGCTGAATGGTAGGTAATACAGTAGCATCTACGCCAGCAAAGAACCAAAGCTAAAACTTTAAGGGTTCACATTTTTTTTGTACTGTCACAGAATGACTAACTTCAAAATTCTTCTGCTGTAAAAACACTCAGGGAAGGCTGCCTTAGAGCACTTAACCGAAACTACACTTGCTACTCCGACTGAGCTGTACGGAGGTCTGAGGAGCAGCATGTTGAGTGCAGACATTGGAAATGGAATAAAATGCTTTAAACACATTAAGACTTATCCAACTCACTAGCAAAATTGTGAGGACTGACCTCTTTATGGAGTAATTTTTAAGTACATAAGCTAAGACAAAGCCTGCTTTTAACAATACTAAGAGCTTACTTAACATGTACTTACGTATTCACTGCATGCCATGTGCCATCCTAAGCCCTTTATATCTATTTATTTAATGAATTCTTTCAATAGTCCTATGTGATAGACACAAATGTTTTTTCCCACGATCGGATCATACAGCTAGTGGGTACAAGAATCTGCAACCAGAGTTCACACACTTGACTGAACTTTTATTTGCCTGTGTTTGGGAAATATGTATTGTTTCCAGAAGCATTAGGGTGTGTTTTTATGGATGTAGGTGATGGAAGGTAGGATAAGGAAGAGATGTGCCTTTGGGGAGAAACACGACCTTTTGTCACCATGTAATTTTTCATACCTTGAATCTAAATTACCTGAAAGTACTTATAACTTTTTTTAGTGTCTATATCTGTTTCCATGTAAGCATACTTTGGGTAACTATATCTAGGTGTGAGCTATGTATCAATTACTAATTGTCACAGTAATGCTGCATAATAAACTATCCC
Source organism: Sturnira hondurensis (assembly GCF_014824575.4). Classification (NCBI taxonomy): domain Eukaryota; kingdom Metazoa; phylum Chordata; class Mammalia; order Chiroptera; family Phyllostomidae; genus Sturnira; species Sturnira hondurensis. Next base: position 33,981,447 of record NW_028076767.1, read on the forward strand.
AAAATGTAGAGTATTAAAATAACAACCATTTATTGTTTCACCTAAGTCTGTCAGTCAGCCACACAGTTCTCCTCACTCAGGCAGTCACCTGTAGGGCCAGGTAGGCAAGGCTGCTGATTCCACTGGGTTTGTGTAGATTCAAAATACCTGGGATCACTGAGCTTTTTCCCACCTGTTCTCTCAGTCTCCATTAGTTTTACCCAGGCTAGTTCTTATCCTGATGGCAGTGTTTTGAGAGAGAGAAAAGAGCACAAGGCTTCTTGAGGCTTAGACTTGGGACTTTAAACTACTATTTCCATTAATTCCACTGACCAAAGCAACTCTCTAGGTCATCCCAGATTCCAGGGGCTGAGAACTAAACCCCCCTTTGTGATGTAAGAAGCTGCCAAGTCACACTGAAAGGGAAAATGGTCACAAGGGGAATAACTGGGCTTTTTTGTGATTTATCTGTCAGTTCACACTCTACTTCATTTTCGTACTATTTTGAAATATTCTAATATATGGTCGATTCCCAATAATTTCCAAGTATATGTGAAATATGCAATGAGAGATTATATTCAACACCATAAAACAAATCTTACGCAACTTAAAACAGAAATCATGCAAGTGCATTCTCAGATCACAGAACCAGAAGTCAGGAAGAGAAAAGGTATCTGGAAAATCCTCAAATTCATGGAAAGTAAACAGCACACTTCTGAATAACCCATAGGTCAAAGAAAAAGCCTAACATGAATTTTTAATTATTTTTAGCTCAGTGAACATTAAAGCCCAGTCATCTCCCTCTCATCCATGAGGGACACGTTCCAGCACCCCCGCCGGTTGCTGCCCCCATTTCCAATTCCATTTCCTCCTGTGCATCCATACCTATGATACAGTTTAATTTAGAAATTCGACAGAGATGAACAACAATAACTAATAATACAATAAAGCAATTCTAACAAGACACTGTAATAAAAGCTAATGAGAATGTGGTCTCTCTCAAAATATCTTATTCTGGCCCTTGCCAGTGTGGCTCCGTCGGAGCGGCATCGTCCCTACACCAAAAGGTTGGGGATTCGATTCCTGGTCAGGGCACGGATGTAGGCTGCAGGCTTGATGCCCCGATATTTCTCACATTGATGTTTCTCTTTTTCTAAACTCAATAAACACATTTTTAAATTTTTCTTAAAATTCGTATTTTTCTGAACTCACCTTGTCACTGAAAGGAACCACTTTACCGCTTCTCTTGGCTATCCGCATTGCCAGAACCACTGCTTCTGGGGGGCATTACCTAAAGTAAGTGACTTGAACAGAAGCACTGTGATACCAAGACAGTCCATCTGATAACCGAGAAGGCTACTCAGTGACTTCTGGGCCAGGAGGTATATAGGTGGAGAAACTGACGAAAGGATGATTTACATTCTGGGAGGGGCTGGACAGGGATTGAAATCACGTGAGATTTCATCATGCTACTCAAAACACCGAACAATTTAAAACACATGAAGGGCTTACTTCTGGAATTTTCTATTTAATATTTTCCAACCAAGGCTGACCACGGGTAACTGAAACCATGAAAGGCAAAATCACAGTTAAGGGGGTACTAATGTACAGCATTTCCAAATTTGTAGAATACAAATTTGATATTCTACAGACCTACCTCAGCTAAAGCTATTTCTGACTTGAATAATGACAAGAGTCTGGATCCCCCAAATAACTCCCTGCGTGAAGCCTCTGGACTTATTTTTATTAAGTTTACCCTAAATTTTACAAGCCCTCAGTCTCCTTTATTTTCTTCATGTTTTTCTTAAAAATTTATTTATTGACTTTGAGAGAGCAAGAAAAAATAGAGAAGCATCGATCTGCTCCACTTATTCATGCATTCATTGGTTGATTTTTGTATGAGCCCTGATCAGAGATGGAACCTGCAACCTTGGTGTATCTGGATGACGCTCTAACCCACTGCGCTACTTAGCCAGAACAGTCCCCTTTATTTTCAGTACTTCATAGTATTAATTCTTCTTAATTCGTCATAATATTAATCATTAATATTTCAAAAGCTTTAACTTAAACCTGACAGTGTCACATTTGGGTTGGGTTTTCAGTGCCAATGGGAACTTGCTGCTATGAGAAGATGCATTCATTATGTTGAAGATTTAATGTGAACAGATTTTCCTGACCCTTAAGAGAACCAATTGCCTTAATGTTTAGGGCAATGTTCAGTGTATAAGTGACCTTCATCTTAGGTAAAGTACCATCATTATTTTTTAGTTAACAAAGGAATATGGATGCAGCATATTTATATGGTGCCCAGCATTTTACCACAGAGGATTAAATTGTGTCCTGTCCAGAAGAATGGGAGTTTCTCACTGACAGTGTTCACATACGGCCTGCACTTCTGTCTGGGAGAAAGCCGCTTCTCCAGATCTTGCCCTGAGGCAGTATGAGTCAATTCCTCCGTCTGTCCCTAGTGCTTTCGGAGCTGCTGCCCTTGGGTGGGAGCTCAGAATTATCACAGCAGCTCTCAACCGGCACTAGGCATTTCTGTATTCCACAGCCTTGGGAGCCTAGTGGCTACACCAGACATCACACTTAGGAAGGGCGCTGGAGGCCTGTGGAGAGAGGAAGGTCAAGGATTCCGAGGGTGGTGGCGTAGGACTTCATCAGAAAAGTGGGGCTCGAATCTATCTTTGGAATATTAGAATTCAGACATTTGCAAGTGGAAAATAATACGGCAAGTGTCAAGGCTGGGTACTTCCAAAGTCCCCCAGAGTCTTGACAGACTGACTACATGCCTTGCTGAATTTGTCATAAATAAAATGTGACCCCCAGAAACCTGATCACGTGAGCACAGTGAGTTCTTCATAGAGGCACATAGTGGCAAGTGCACAGTAGCCAACCTCAGGACATTGATGCCTGACATTGGAAGAGATCAAAGGGCCGTTTTTTTAAAACTAAACATTTTATTTTGAGATAATGATAGATTCACACGTAATTATGAGAAAAACTAGAGAGATTCCATGTACCTTGTACTCGGTTTCTCCAATTGTAGCATCTTGCAAAACTTCAGTGCAGTACCACTCCCCCGTATATTGACATTCACAGTCAAGATGCAGAGCATCTCCATCACCAAACCACACCTCATGTGGTCCTTTTAGAGCCGCACCCTCTTCCCTCCTGCACCTGCTTCCTCCTCCTTCTTAATGTCTGGCAACCACCAATCTGCTTCCCTTTCTATAATTTTGTCATTTCTAGTATACCATACAAATGAAATCATACAGTTCTACAACCTTCTGTGACTGGCCTTCTTCGCTCAGGATATTTCTCCAGAGACTCACCCAGGTTGTTGCATCAGTAGTGTGCTCCTTTTTATTACCGACTAGTATGCACCACTGTTTAACCCTTTGAAGGGCATCTGGGTTGTTTTAGGTTTTGGCTATTGCAAATAAAGCTTCTACAAGTTTTTTTAGAAAAAGAATCTATTAGAAACTGCTAAGGCCTATTTTCAGGCTTTCTGCATATTGGCCCAGAGGTTTTCCTTGGTCTTTTCCCACAGCTGTAACGTCTTCATCCATAGTTGTTTGGAAGTCTGTGGTCCCAGCCTGAAATGTGTTGTCTCAAATGGAGCTGGGTTTTATTCAACTACTAGTCCAGTACAAATTTAGAAGAGTTATTAATCGATGATTGATTCACAAAACTCATATGCTGCTTTTGCTTGAGAAGCCAAAATGAAATACTGTGGAAAACAGACACAAATTTTAAGAAATACTAACACAAGAGCTTAAAGACAATCATAATATTGTTTCATCCCTCTCTTAATCTTTAATAACTTTGGTTTTAATGAGGACTTAGCTTGTGGGAAGGAAAGATTCAAAAAAGGGGGAGAAATAAAGTAGAGGGGTTAGGATTGGCTTAAGAGGTAATTCAGGCTTGGCTTTGCTAATAGAGATTAATTTTTCCGTAAATGAATTAATAACTTTGTTGTTCTAAATCATATTAATCTGGATTTCCTGGAGAATATACATATTCAGAAAGTGTAAAAGGCTTTCCAAACTCAAAATGTAGGATGCCAACATCTTCGGGAGCATTAGTCTGCCTATCACAGGTGTCTGACATCAAGGATATAAATTACTCAGCTTTGAACTACCAGAGCTGAAAGGTGACTACCCTAAGAGATTGTAGAAACCACTTGAGTTGTCAACAGATTACAGAAATTTACATAAGTAATAAAAAGGACATAATTCATATCGTGATATACCTCTACTCGAAAGTATCCAATCACTCCGTTTCAAAGTGTATTCGTTTTCTATTACTGTCAAGTCAAATGAACAGAAACCATTTTACAGACCCCACAGGTCAGAAGTCCAGCAAGCTCAGATGAGTCTGCTTACAGTCGTCACACAAGTCCAAAATCAAGGAGGCTCTAGTAGAGAATCAGTTTCACTGCTCGTTCAGGTTGTTGGATTCAGTTTTTTGCCATTGTAGGACAGTTGCAGGTGCCAGGTGCCAGGTGCCAGGTGCAGGCTGTTCCCACATTCCTGGGGCTCTGGCTCTGACTTAGAAGGAGTGGGGAATTCCTCCAAATCTGAGGGTTAACGTGAGTACACTGGACCCACCTGAACAATCGATGATAATCTCCATCTCAAGGTCCATACTGTTAATCATACATGTTGTTTGCTTTCCACAGAATGTAACATATGCACAGGTTCTGGGATGAGGACACTGACATTGCTGGGGACCATTATCTGCCTACCACAAAGAGTAAAAACCAAAATCTTTATAAAGGTTTCAAGGATCCTATGTGATCTGAGCCCCTACTCCCTCTCATCTCTCTTCCTATGCCTCCTTCCCCTTGCTCTTACCTCTGGCCTCCTCCACGCCGTTCTTTGCACATACCAAATAAACTCCTGCCTTGGTCCTTGCTGTAGCCTCTGCCTGGAAAGTTCTTCCCCAGAATTCCACTCTGCGAACAATGTCATCCCTTTTAAGTTTTTGCTCATATCTTGCCTTCTAAGTGAGGCCTATCATGAGTGCCCTGTTTAATACTCCAAGATTTCTGGTCATTTTTTCCCATAACACCTATTACCACCTTGTTCTGTCACTTACCGTGATTATATCCCGATGTTTCTTTCTGCTAACATGTTACCTTCACAGGGGTGGGGACCTGTCCTTACTCCTCTGATGCATCCAAGGCCCCAAGGCATATTGAGAGCTCAATAAATATTACTTGAATTGGTTGTAGAAAAGTTTTCCAAATACTGAGTGATTAGGGGGATTACAGGTGTATACAACCTATGTTCTTTTTATAGGTCATATAAACAGTAGAGCTGCTTGAAATACTAAGTTGTATCTCCCTGATCTTTACTAAGATCTTCTTTTTAAATCAATGACCTCACTCAGTGTTCCCGTATTTCAATTCAATATCACTAACCCTTTCATTCTGGCTCAAAAAACCCCAAAACTTTGAAAAAGAAAAATGACTTATTTACACCTGCCCACTTCCTCCAAAAAGTATTTTTGATCCTTTATGATAAAAATGAATATGTACAGTAAGACTAAAATCAAGCCTCAAAAAAAAAGAAGGCAGAAAGGAACAAAGATATAAAAAAGTTGTCAATATTTCCAAAAGCATAAAGACAGCAATTGCTTTTTATCTGATTTTCCAGCTTCCTCTCAAGTTTTTCACGTTGGACATTTCTCAGAGTGACCACCAGATGGAGGTACATCTGTAGTTTGAGTTTCACGTTTCTGATGTACTAGGAACATGAACAGTTTTCAATACTAGAAAATCTATTTCAACTCCATTCAAAACTTCCCTTCAAAAACTGCTTCTGCAAGACTTTTAAGAACTATTTCTAAGAAACAACCAAAAGAGAAGGACAGTTGAAGTTTATAAAATATCTTCCACTGAGTCATCAAGAAATAAGCTGGTAATTTGAGATGTGACCCAAAGTCTCCAAAGAAGCCTGGTTCACTTACCCATCTCTTAGAAACGGGTCCGTCCAGTGTCACTGTCCCTACTCCCGCACCCACCCTGATGTTTTTCCCAAGCTGGCAGAAACCTGGAGCTAACGGATGCACATGTCCTCTGAACCAGAGACGTCTTTTTGTCTCAAGAATGTCCCTGAGCCTAAGCCTAGATAATAAGTGTTAGCACAAAATAGATGAAGAATTCAGCAAACTTTAAATATTCATGATTAACAAATGTTTGCAGTGATTTATGTTGATATAATCCTTTGTACACTATAAATTTTTAAGTAAATTTTATTATGACCAAAATAATTCATTTGTTCGGTTGTAAGTTGTTCATTATGCTTTTTAAATACATTCTTTTACAATTGGAACCCAAGAAGGTCATTTCAAGCACTTTCACACTCCAGCACATCTTAAACTTAACTGATATATAAAATATGCTGTAATTCCACAACACTGACTCTAAAGTAAAGAATCTTGGCTTCTGCCCTATTGTCACAGGCATACGTCGAAGTGACCGTAGGCAAACCATTGCTGTGTTCTGTGTTGTTATCCTCTGTTCCAGTTGCTTTGCAACCTACCACCTGTTTTAAAGCTTAATAGCTTAAAATAACCACCATTTTATTACAGCTCAAAATTTTGTGAAGAAAGTAAGGCAAAGCTTGGCTGGGCAATTCTCCAGTTCCACGTGACATGAATGGGGTCCTGGTGACACTGAGCTGGCAGCTGAGCTGGGCTGAACAGGTCTGTGACATGTTTGGTGCCTTGGTCAATGGGAAGGCTGGGTTCAGTGGAGCCCCTTTCCCACCGCATGTAGCCTCAGACTCTTTCCATCTCTCCCCACAGATCGGGACTACAGGAGACCAAGGCAGAAGTCGCTGGTCCTCTTTTACAGGCTATTTCTAGAAATGGCACAGCTTCACTTCCCCTAGACTACATTGGTTAACATACACACACACCCAGAGAAAAATAGATCCTGTCTCTCAAGGGGAAGGAATGTCAAAAACAGACATTTAGTCAGAAATAAAGGACATACTAATTGAAATAAAGAACAATTTACAGGGAAACAATGGAGTGGATGAAGCCAAGAATCAAATCAATGGTTTGGAACATAAGGAAGCAAAAACAACCAATCAGAACAAGAAGAAAAAGGTATCCAAAAAAAAAAAAAAGGACAGTGTAAGCAGCCTCTGGGACAACTTCAAGCACTCCAATCCTCACATCATAGGGGTGCCAGAAGAAGAAGAAAAAGAGCAAGAAATTGGAAATTTTTCCAAAAAAATAATGAGAGAAAATATCCCTAATTTGGTGAAGGAAATAGACATACAAGTCCAGGAAGCACAGAGTCCCAGACAAGATGAATGCAAAGAGGTCCACTGCAAGACCCATCATAATTAAAAAGCCAAAGATTACAGATAAGTAGAGAATCTGAAAAGCAGCAAGAGAAAAGCAATTAGTTACCTACAGGGGAGTTCCCATAAGGCTGTCAGCTGATTTCTCATAAGAAACTTTGCAGGCTAAAAAGGATTGGCAAGAAATATTCAAAGTCATAGAAAGCAGAGACCTACAGCCAAGCTTGCTCTACCGAGCAAAAGGCAAATAAAGAGCTTCCCAGATAAGAAAAAATTAGAGGAGTTTATCATCTCCAAACCATTATTTTATGAAATGTTAGAGGGACTTATAAAAAAGATCAAACTATGAACCATAAAATGACAATAAATGCGTATCTATGAACAACTGAATCTAAAAAACAAACTAAGCAAACAAGAAGAACTGAGATAGGATCGTGGATACAGAAGTATTTTCATGGTTGCCAGATGGGAGAGGGTGTGGTGAAGGGATGGGGGGATTAAGAAGTACAAACAGGTAGTTACAGAATAGTCAGGGGCATGTAAAGTACAGGGTAGGAAATGGAGTAGGCAAAGAACTTATACAAGTGACCCAGGGATATGAACAATGGTGTGGGGATTGCCTGAAGGAATAAAGGGTGCCGAGTGGAGAGGCAGAAAGAGGGAAAAAGTAGGACAACTGTAATAGCATAATCGGTAAAATATAATTGAAAAATATTTGCAGCCATCTTTAACCTATCACATACTTTTTTAAAATGAGGCCAGTTAACAAGCATATTAATCACACTTGCAAACTATTTAGTAAGTTAACATTTGATGGGTGCTTAGTACATGTGAGGCACTATTCTAAAAAAGTTTACTGCATTCATTCATTGAATCCTGCAATTCTATGAAGAAAATACTGTCATTGGCACCATTTTATTCTGAGACTGAGAAACATGAGAAAAAGGTTAAGCAAGCTGTGCAAGGTTGGATAGCTAGCAAACAGAGATAAGTCAAAAAGTCTCACTGCAAAATCATGCTCTTAATCACCATAGAGTGCAAATTCTAAGATTCCACGAACTTTAACCACTACTTTTATTATTTCTTTGTTTATTTACATTTTAGAGAAAGAGGAACTGAGAGAAGAAGAAAAGCATCAATGTGAGAGAGAAACATCAATTGGCTACCCTCCACACACCCCAACTGGGGAACAAACCCACAACCCAGGTATGTGTCCTGACCAGGAATCAAACCCGTGACCTTTCAGTTTGTGGGATGATGCCCAACCAACTGAGCCACACTGGCCAGGGCTTAACCACTACTTTATTTTTTTTTTATTTTTTTTTATTTTTTAAATATATTTTATTGATTATACCATTACAGTTGTTCTATTTCCCCCCTTCAATCCCTTCCACCCGCACCCTCCCTCCCCCACCATTCTGCCCCCCTTAGTTTATAACCACGTGTCTCAAGTTCTTTGGATTCTATATTTCCCCCACTATTCTCGCCCTCCCCCCTATCTATTTTCTACCTACCATCTATGCTATTTTCTGTGCCTTCTCCCCCCTTCTCCCCCTCCCACCCCCCTGTTTCTAACCCTCCATGTGTTCTTCATTTCTATGGTTCCACTCCTGATCTAGCTGTCCTCTTGGTTTGCTTTTGTTTTAGGTGTGGTTGTTAATAGCTGTGTGTTTGCTGTCCTTTCACTGTTCATCTTTTTCATCTTCTTTTTCTTATATAAGTTCCTTTAGCATTTCATATAATAAGGGCTTGGTAATGATGAACTCCTTGAACTTGACCTTATCTGAGAAGCACTTTATCTGTCCTTCCATTCTAAATGAAAGTTTTGCTGGATAAAGCAATCTTGGCTGTAGGTCTTTGGATTTCATGACTTGGAATACTTCTTTCCAGCCCCTTCTTGCCTGTAAGGTCTCTTTTGAGAAATCCGCTGACAGTCTGATGGGTACTCCTTTGTAGGTGACTGTCCCCTTATCCCTTGCTGCTTCTAGGATTCTCTCCTTCATTTTGGTCTTGGCTAATGTAATTATGATGTGCCTTGGTGTGTTCCTTCTTGGGTCCAACTTCTTTGGCACTCTCTGAGCTTCCTGGATTTCCTGGAAGTCTATTTCCTTTGCCAGACTGGGGAAGTTCTCCTTTATTATTTGTTCAAATACGTTTTCCACTCGTGGCTGTTTCTTTCCCCCTTCTGGTACCCCTATAATTCGGATGTTGGAACGTTTAAAGATGTCCTGGAGGTTCCTAAGCCTCTCCTCATTTTTTTGAATTCTCATTTCTTCATTCCTTTCTGGTGGGATGTTTTGTTCTTCCTTCTGGTCCATTCCATTGATTTGAGTCCCCGTTTCCTTTCCATCACTATTGGTTTCCTGTGCATCTCCCTTCATTTCAATTAGTTTAGCCTTCATATATTCCTCTAATTTGTGACTTTGTTCCTCTAATTTGTGACTATAATCTACCAGTTCTGTGAGCATCCTGATAAATAGTGTCCTGAATTGTGCTTCTGAGAGGCTGGCAATTTCTCGGTCGCTTAGTTATTGGCTCTGGGACTTTGAGTTCTTCTTGTGCCATCTTTCAGGTTGTTCGTGCCTATTCCATAGCAGGATCAGAGCCCTAAAATGTTCACTAGAACAGGGCAACTAAGTCGCTGAGCTGTGACGTTGTATGTGGGGGCGGGGTCAAAGAGAGACTCTGGCGTCCCATCTGCCGCCTGCCGCCCCGGCCCTCACCGGTTTCGAAGGGCAACTAAGTCGCTGGGTTGTGGGGGCGGGGTCAAAGAGCAACAACGGCTCTCACCGGTATTGCAGGGCAACCAAGTCACTGGGTTGTGACGCTGTATGTGGGGGCGGGGTCAAAGAGGGACTATGGCGTCCTGTCCGCTGCCTGCCGCCACAGCCCTCACCGGTGCCGCAGTTGCTGCCGTCACTGGGCCCACTCGTTTCGTCCCACTGCACTCGAGTGTGCCACCGCCGTCAGCCCTCGCCCCCTGGGGCCTGCGTGGTCTGTGTCACTGTGCGCGAATATGCGCCCGTGGTCTGCCCTGCACCCCAGCTGGTTCTCGTCTGCCTGCGCGCCTGGGTCGGGGGCCCTGTCCTGCCCGACCCTGCTCGCTGCTGGCTCCACCCCTCTTACCGTCCCCGTTGAACGGTTAGATGTAGTCAGACTTCCATATAATTCAATTTTCTGTCCTTTGGTTGTGTCTTTGTTTCTTCAAACTTTTGTTTTATTCAAACTTGGTTGTGGGAGAAGGCACAGTGTTTCCACCTATGCCTCCATCTTGGCGGAAGTCCTTAACCACTACTTTAAATTAACCTGGTAGTAAGTGATACAGTAATCTAAACTGAGTAAGTGACCAGAATGTTTACTGAAATTAATGTAAAGACATCAAAAAAATGAGTATTACAGTCAGAGAGCTATCCACTTTGAAAAGTATTTAAAATTATGTCAGTGGGATTGTTTTCACTTTAAATCATTACCATTTAATAACCTAAAGATTGTAAGTTAAAATAATTTTGACTCCACTTATTTACTAACTTGTGGTTAATTGTCAAAACTGGATCAGTTATGATATCCACACCTTTGCTTCATTAACATTCCAAAGTCTTACGAACTCATTAAGAACTTCAACATCTACCAGTGTTCTACATCAAGTAGAAATCCCAAGCCTTTTAGAGCCTGTCTAGACCCTATAATGTCTGAAAAGCACATACACTAGTCTATTTTACTTCTAGTTTATCCCTTCTTGCAATGGGAATAAAAAAAGTTCGCTGGAAAGTGAAACACTTGAGTGTTAAGAGTTTCATATTTAAGGCTAATTTTGTAGTTCACTGGAATGTCTGCAGGCCCTAAGTCAGGGTCACTGCTAATCAATTCACAGGAAATGAAACAGATTCACCATTCCCTGTACTATCAAAACATGAATTATCAATATTGTAAATGGAAGAAACAAAGTGTACAGAGTGCTTGCCATTTAAGTTACACCGGAAGTTTGAGATACAGAAGAGTTAGATAAGGATCAAGTGTACAGGACCCATGGACGAGGATAACAGGGGAGGGGAGGCTTGAATGGGAGAGAGGGGGGTAGACAGGGCAGGGGAGAGTAATGGGGGGAAATGGGGACAACTGTAACTGAACCGGAAAAAAACTGTATGTCACAAAACACAAGGCCAAACACCACTACCCCCACAATCAAAATAAATAAAATGCCACCTAGCTCAAGATTTATGGCCATAAACTTTCCTTTTGCTGTCAAGTAGTAGGTGAATAAGGCTATGTTTCAATGTTAAACTCTGTTTTAAAAATCAATGCAAAAGAAGCTTTTCGTTTTTTTCTTTTTTCCTATTATTCTTTCTTCATAGTACTGGAAAGATGGGGATTGGATAACTAGAAGTGTAGTGAGACTAAAGGGTGAGTATGGAGAACCCTGGGTACATAAAGGGTAAAAAGGGTGGGGGGAGGCGAAGGGGAGACACTAAGCAAATTAATCCTTTGAGTCCCAGAAGAAAGATCAAAGTCCCATGTCTTACTTCTGCTCAACCTCCAGTACCTAGCATAAAACATAAGACATGATAACTACCCAATAAACATTTGACAAATGAATGATCAAGAACTTCCTGTCAAGATCAGGTAGTAAGAGGAAGAATGGAAGGGAAAAGACTATTCAGATTTACGCGTATAACACTTTATGAGGACCTGATGATACATTTTGGAGAAAAGGCAAAAACATTTCAGAAAGGAATAAGGAATTTAACTAAAAACTTTCTGGCTACAAATTCCTGCATTTTTACTCAGCAATGAAGTTCTTTGTGAATTACAGCTCCTAAATACATTACTACATTTCTTTAATTGGTAAAAAAATATATATATAGCTGGAAATAAACCACCATAGTTCTCCATCTGAAAAACATCCAGCTCTATACACACACACACATACACGCACACACTTCTGTCCTCTCTTCCAAAGAACCCGAGGAGAGTGGATAGGGGCCTTTAAATCCAAGTTTCACTCTACTCCTAGTCCTCAAGAACCCATGGTTTCAAATGCTATTCATTTCAATGTTCCTACATACTTACCTAATGTTCAATTTTCAACAACAGTCTCCTGGGAAGTTACACTGAGGGAAGACTGTCAGGCAGATAAATTTGGCCTATTAGCAAAAGCAATTCTGAGTACAATACGATGTCGCCATTTAGTTTGTGTTAATATTCTACCCCTCATGAATTCAGATCACTGTCCTAAGACCTTGTAAACAAAGATGGAAGTGAAGGTGGGTGTGATTTTACAAACCGAGACTGGTTCAGAACAGAAAGTTTTGCTTTATCTCCTTCCTGACAACCAACCTAAATAATGTCAGGAAATACCAAAATGTTCTCACCTAGGAGTCTTATAGTTCCATGTCATACATTTAAGCCTTTAATTCACATTAATTGTTGTATATGGGGTGTGCAATATAGGTTTAGTTTTGACTACATAGAAGAGTTAATAAAGCTATTGTAATAACCTGCACGTCTTTTTCCACATGGACTGTAAACATACATTTACCCACCCCTGCACAGTGTGATATAAGGATTCAGTTTCATTCTTCTGCACAGGAATATCCAGTTTCCCAGCACCATTACTTAAAGAAACTATCTTTCTCCCATTGTGTATTCTCAGCAGTTGGCATTACCTACATATTGTGAAACCACAATTCTAGGAGATATAAGTAGAACTCAGAAAATGTTTACAAGTTACAGTAATAACCTATAGTGTTGAGTTTGAATTCTATCAGTATGAGCTCATGAGGTAATTTACAAAATAACTTAGTAGAAACAAGCAATTTCAATTACCCAGATTATGCTGTAAAAAGTTATTTTCCCCTGCCCTTACTGGTGTGGCTCAGTGGGTTGGGCACTGTCCCACAAACTGAAAAGCCACTGGTTTGATCTGCAGTCAGGGCACATGCCTGGGGTACAGGCCAGGTCCCCAGTTGGGGACTAATCAGTGTTTCTCTCCCTCTCTTTCTCCCTCCCAAACTCTTTAAAAATGAAGAAAACCTTTTTTTAAAGTTATTTTCTCTAAAAACAACTAAGGCTTACTGGAGAAATGGCTAATTTTAGGGATGCAGCAGAAAGTGTAACAAAGTGACCATAAAACATCTCTTCATAGCAAATAAAGAAATTATCAAAGACTACTAGAAGTTTCGATAGGCGTGTAGAAAGATGCTCACTGTCGCTAATCATCAGAGAAATGCAAAGCAAAACCACAGTGAGGTATCACCTCACACGGGTCAGAATGGCTATCATCAATAAATAAACAAGTCATGGTGAGGATGTGGAGAAAGGGGAACCCTTTTGCACTGCTGGTGGGAATGCAGACTGATGTACCCACTGTGGAAAACAGTATAGAGTTACCTCAAAAAAGTAAAAATGGAACTGCCTTATGACCCAGTGATTGTATTTCTGGCAATTTATCCAAAGAAACCCGAGACAACAACTTGAAAGACTATATGCACTCTTATGTTCATTGCAATGTTATTTACGATTGCCAAGATTTGGAAGCAGTCCAGGTGTCCATCAGTAGATGAATGGATAAAACAACTATGGGACATTTACACAATGGAGTACTACTCAGCTGTAGAAAAGGAAATTGTTATTCTCTGCAGCAGCACGGATGCTCCAGGAGAACATTATGCTCAGTGAAATAAGCCAGTCAGAGAAAGACAAATACCATATGATTTCACTGACATGGAGTCTAATGAACAAACTGAACTAACAAGCAAAGTAGAAACAGACTCACAGCAGGATGACAGCTCAGGGTTCAGGGGAATTCCGGGGTAGAGGGACTAAGCAAAAAGGAAAAGACGTCATGGACGTGAACAACAGTGTGGTTGTGCAGGGGGAGGGATCAACGGTAATAGAAAAAATACAGTTTAAAAAAAAAAAGACTCAGGAGACAACCTGAGCTAACAGAGAAGCTCCTAAAGGTGGGATGACTTGTGTTTCAATGTATTTGTAATAATAGACTAAAACCATCAAATATCCTTAATTCCAGTTAATACCTAAATACAGTAAGTCTTCAGTTAACATCATCGGTAGGTTCTGCAATAGTAAGCAAAACATAAAGTGAAGCCAATTTTACCATAGGCGAACTGATATAAATGAGTTAGTTCCTAAGGTATCTCATTAATGTTATACGGAAAACAATGTAATTCAAGAACCTGATGTAAAATAAGTTTGTTAGTCATCTCCAGAGATTTGGAACCAATTCATCAACTTGTAAAATTTTAAGTACATATTCTGTTTTTTCTATATTATCTACACTACTGGTAACAAAATACAAGTTCAGGGTGAGTGCTTTCATAAAAACACTACTAAATATGATAAAATTAGAATATCACCCATTTTAATCCCCACATGAATTAATGCAGCCTCGACAGAAATAAAACAGCATTAGCTACAGTTCTGACGAGAGATCAGACCTGAATCTGATCAAGTCTTTGGAACCATCTGTCAGTTTGAAAACCACACGACACTGACGAATGTGCAGGACTCCAGGAGTTGACAATCAGCAGATCCTGAGTGTGGTAAATCCTGTACATCAAATGATACTGATTCTTCAACAATAAAGTTTAAAGAAAGAAAAGAATGCATGGAGTACCTGTAGATAAACAGACTTAAAAGATCACTTTTTTCTTTTTTTAATATATTTTATTGATTATGCTATTACGGTTGTCCCATTTTTTTCTCCCCTCTATTCCCTTCTGCCCTACACCCCCCACCCCAGCACTCCTCCACCTTAGTCCAAATCCATGGGCCGTACATGTAATTTCTTTGGTTTCTCCATCTCCTACACTATTCTTAACTTCCCCCTACCATGTATGCTTCTTATTCCCTGCACCTTCTCTCCCATTCTCCCCTATCGTCCCCTCCCTGCTGGTAATTCTCCATGTGATGTCTCTGATTCTGTTCTTGTTCTAGTTGTTTTAATCTTTGCTTTTATTTTAGGTGCAGTTGTCATTTTACTGGTATTTTTTATTGTCTTTTTCTTAGGCAAGTACTTTTAACATTTTGTATGGTGAGGGCTTGGTGATGATGCACTCCTTTAACTTGACCTTATCTGGGAAGCACTTTATCTGCCCTTCCCTTCTAAATGAAAGCTTTGCTGGATAGAGCAATCTTGAATGTAGCTCCCTGTCTTTCATGACTTTGAATACTTCTTTCCAGCTCCTTCTTGCCTGCAATGTTTATTTTGAGAAGTCAGGTAGGTAACTGTCTCCTTTTCTCTTGCTTCTTTTAAAATCCTCTCCTGCCCTGGCTGGTGTAGCTCAGTGGATTGAGCACGGGCCTGCGAGCCATGCGATTGCGGTTGGATTCCCAGTTAGGGCACATGCCTGGGTTGCTGGCCGGTTCCAACAGGGGACTCACAAGAGGCGACCACGCATTGGTGTTTCTCTCCTTCTCTCCTTCCCTTCCTCTCTAATGATAAATAAATAAAATCTTTTTAAAAAAAAGATTCTCTCCTTATCTTTAATCTTGGGTAGTGTAATTATGATGTGCCTTGGTGTGTGCTTCCTTGGGCCCAACTTCTCTGGGACTCTCTGAGCTTCCTGGACTTCCTGGAAGTCTATTTCCTTTGCCAGATTGGGGAAGTTCTCTTTCATTAAAGACACCACTGTTTTAAAGGGCAAATTATAGTATTTAGAAATGCACATCTAGATAATAAAACCATTTAAATAATTGTAAAAGTGTTTACTTTTGTGGGATAGAGATTAAAATGGAGCATATGGAAACAGGCTGTTAAAATTCTATTTCTTGACTGGGTGGTAGTTACCCAATTATTCATTAAGTTGTATTTTAACTTTGTACATTTATTCGGCAAATAAAATGCATTCTTAAAAGGAGGAAGGGGATGGAAGCCACCAAAGGTATTTGGTCTACATATAATTTTAATAGATCAAGGGCACATATGCAGGAGACTAACATCAGTGACCACAGAGCCATTTCCAGATGGAAGTCAATTCTTAGAGTAAATGGGAGGCCAGTTCCAATTAAAGAAGGAATTGTAAAGGCCAAAGTTAGTCACATAGTATCAATTCTCCCAGGTCATCTTCATTTTTCTAAGTAACTGTACACTGAAGAGGAATACCCGGATATTTTAGGGGTGTTAGATACAGGGTCTTAGTTGACACTGATGAACCACAATGTTCCTCACGGTCCTGTTAGAGCAGGGCCACAAGGAAGCCAGGTGATAAATGGAGTCCTGGCCCATGTCCGTCTCTCAGTAGGTGTGTTGTAACACAGCCAGAACTCTTGATCATTTGGACAGTGTGCTGGTCTAAGGGGATGGCATCATGTTCATTTAACCTGCAGAAATAAGTGGAAAATGTTCTGGACTTCCTGGTAAGACACACATATGCCAGAAGACAGTTGATATACCACAAAAGTTCAGAGGTTTATCATACTGGTGAAGTTATGAGGGGTCAAGAGGTCAGGGGCATGCTGGGACATTCTTTCCTGAAGGGTGAATTATTCACTTTGCTCCTCCTACCGCTACCAAAAAGGTACAGCCCTTGGTAGTATTCTGAATTTTGGAGAAAACACAAAATATACACGGGAAAATGCTTCAAAGCATTTCTCAGATGACTCAGACAATCTTCGGGTGGCCCGAAGAGAGAGTTACAGAAGAAAGTGAGAGGGTACACTGGAACAAGTGAGTGTGCACCTAACCATCACCTACATCATAGCATAACTGTGTGACCAGAGGTGCCCATCACAAGCTGGGCATCGTAGATCCACCAAGACACAAGACTGAGCCAGAAGATTAAGAAACAATGGTATATTTAGTATGCGGCCCAAGCAGGTCTAAAGGCTCTGAATTTCACGAAAAGGTAGCCCAGAATCCCACATCACTTACCTCTAAGAAACTAACATCTCTCTTCCTCTCTCAGCTCACAACCTATGAGTTCATTGGGGTTCAAAGGAGAAAAAAATTCAGGCTTGGTTCGCAGACGGATATTGTTGCTATAAGCCAAAACTGGACTGCTACAAGTCAGTGATGAAGGGAAATCCATCCCATGGGCTAAGCGTCCAGCAATAAACCTGGTCAGCCCTTTGTTCTAGTGATGGGATGTCAAATTTAATGCTCACCACAGACTTTATGTCAACATAGTTCTAGTTATTTACCTTGTCTGAGCATATTCTCTAGTCCACTCCTCAGGAAACGCTCAAGGAAATATGTTTCCTGAAGTCTTACATGTTGAGTGTCTGAGCAATGATTTTTATACTTTAAAAAAAAGTTTTGTTAGATATAAAACCTTTTACTTTTTTCCCACCACAAATATCTTAAATGTGTCATTTTCCTGGCATAGTGCTAAATTTAGTCTTCCACTTTATAAGTCACTTGTTTTTGTTTAGATAGCCAACACCAAAGTTTATATCTGGGATAATATTCTCAGGTAGGAAGGGTGTTTTTTCGATATGTAGTTCCTAATCATTGTTTTCAGCAAAGTATTTTTAATATAATTTTGTACAGTATATGTGTTCTGATATTTTTAAATCCCTAAAATTGATATCTTCCCACTAACCCTTTCTGTATTATTTCTGATTTCTAAAGTCATTCTCCTTTTTAAATTTTATTTCCCTTACGGCGTTATCTGTTGTCTATATGCCTTTGTGTTTATTATAGTTTAGTCTTCATTTCTGAATTATTTGTCCCTTTATTTCTAGTATTTTCCCAAGTTTTTCAAATTCTGATTTTTTGTATTGTTCACATTTTGTATCATTTACAAAAAAAACTGTATAACCCATTGTAAAATACCAGGTTACAGTTTTGATCTATTTTATGGACATGTCTTTCTGATATGCTTTCAATGAACATAGGATATAAAAGGCATGCAGGACTACAGTTTTACACTACTTATTTTGATGTGAAATGAGCTTTTCTGAACTTTGACAAAGAGGCTTGTTTCAGGATAATTTCTCTAGCTCCAGAGTTCCCACGTCTGTTGTTTTTGTACAGTATTGGAAAATATGGCAGCTCACTTGCTGAGATTCTCCTAGCTTTAAAAAAAAATGTTTTGTTGTTGTTTTTTAAATTACTGTATTTTTAATGAGGCATAATTGAAATATAACATTGTGTAAGTTTGAGGCATTCAACATGCTGGTTTATTACATTTATATATTTCCTGGCTCTTTTTAAATAAATGCTGTGATGGATACAAAGATACATAAAATATAACATTAAATTTAAAAAATAAATCCAAACATAGCAAACAAATATTTTTAGTCAGAAAGGAAACTTTATGCCCCACAGAGTTTTAGAGTTCTACAGAAATAAAATGCCCTCTCCAAAAGAAAAAAGCCCACAGTATTTTTACAAAAGTGTGTAACTCAAGTACAAATGCAATAGTTTAATGGAATTTAGTAGCCAGAGCCAGTTCTACCTTAAATAATTGAGTTATGCATGTAATGAAATGGAATATAAAATGTTCTATTTTAAACTGAAGAGAAAGACTTCAACATAAAAGTTTCAGATGAAAAATACTATAAACGTAATGATAAATCAATATGCATTCATGCCCATACATTCCTTAACACCACTTCATCTCAGAGAGCAAAACAAGCCTTCAATGGTAGTTTTCTGTGATTTAAAAAACATAGTAAAAGCTTCTATACAGTGTGTTGTTTCTTTTTATAAAGATGTATTAAAAATAAGGAAAGGTACAATGTACTGAGATACCTGTACTACGGTGAAATGTATTTGAATTAAACACCTCCTTTGCACAGAAGAGCCACCTTGCTAAAGTTCTCACCAGCCAGAGAGGATAATTTGAACAAAAGAATAATGTCTACAAGCAACTGAAACACTAAATTAAGAAAAAAGAAGGTCGTAAGTTCATAGTGATAGTGAAGGGGAAAATTTTTTTTTAATTCATAGGACACCAATGGAGGTTGCCAGGACACCAGAAATTACTCTGAAAACAAATAAAGAAAAGGATTAAATCTGCAGCCTGCCATTCTGGCATGTGCATACCATGACGACCAAACAGCACTCCTCCATGGATCAAGGTTCTTCTACACAGAAGAACTGCAGCTAGGAAGTGCAATAGGAATGATAAATTTGGAAAATCACCATTTTGCAAATCTTAATAACTGATTCAGGCAAATGTCATTAATTCATATCTTTAAAAAAATTTGTAAAAAGGTTACAGGACACTTTCCAGTGAAGATGTAAGGCTTCTGCTACCCATGTGGCCAATGACCAATCTGAGCATCATTAAAAAAGGGACAATCTGAATTAAGTGCCTCTTGATTTCACATGATATATAAAGTATACCATACTAACATGAAATATTCTTGCTAAGAATGAAATCAGAATCTAGTTAATCCTCTTTAGATCTAACTTCTAGGATATGGAATAGAAGATGAACATGCTAAACAACAACAACAAAAAGAAAACCACCAAATTCAGTCCATGGGACATTACAGAAAACTTACACGGCTCCTTCAACAAGTCACAGTGTGTCAGACAGGGGTGAAAGTGGGAAAGCCAATTTAGATTTCAAGATACTCCAAAGACAAAACAACCAAATACATGTGTATACTCAACCATAAATACATTTTTGAAAAAATTTTAAAACAGACTGGATATTAGATACTAATCATTAATTCTCTTAGATGTGATACTGACATTGTAATTACATATAGAAATGTTCTTTTCTGGCATACCTCAAATATTTAGATAAAAATGACATCACATTTTAAATAAAAGTATGACAACATATTGAAGGTTACTAAAGCTGGTTTATGGGTATATGGAGATTCATGACATATTTTCTCTATTTCAGCAGGCACTTAAAACTTATTGTAATAATAAATTATTCTTTCAAAAAACATCTGATACATGTAATTGGCAAAGTTTATTATCAGGAACTTTTAGTAGGTTTTTAAAAGACTGTTTTGGTTTTAAGTATAATGAAAGATGACAATGCGCAATAAGACATATTGACAACAAGACAAGGATAATTAAAATATTAAATACCGTCCAAATTAAAAGGCCATAATTCAAATTGTTAACTTTATAATTTTTGTGTCTTGTTAGAAGTAGCCGGACAATCACTCTTCACAAAATTCACCCCATCAACTCATGAAGGCTATAAAGCCTCAATGCAAACTCAATTATAAAATTTTCAGTTATCAATGCTGAGTTTTTTGTGCTTAAGTGTGCATCACCATAGAAAGCACAAAATGCTGAAGGGATTTTTTGTTTCTTTAAAACATCTCAAGCATCTTTTAAAGTGCGAGCTACAAATATACTGTATCACTAAAGAAAGTCTTCCAAAAGACTGTATGAGACAGCTATCCAGCACGGCCAAGAGTGGTTACGTGACTAACCGAAGGACTCCCGGCAGTGCTCTGCTGTGTCAGTGTGGCAGCCTCCTCCTGCGCAGCTGATTGAGTTCTTAGTCTTAGCTCTTACTGTACTACCAGCCAAACATGTACTCCATTGCTTTGGATACAAGACTTTCATCTTTTTTTGGCGTCTGTCTGTCAGAAATGACCTATTAAAAAAACACACAATTGTTAGGTTATGGTTTCTTTGGCTTCATAGTCAATTCATTCTAGAGGTAATGACTAATTTAACAGAGCTGAACACTAAAATGCATTTGTATAATTGAACTGTATATTTAAAAATTAAAATATGACTTTGGTTAGAACCTCCTTATATTTTTTAAGAAAAGTAAAATTGTATTCCTTTGGTAATTATATCCATTCCCTAAAGTAAAAAACTGAACAAACACAAAAGCTACGAAAGATGAAAGCTTTAAAATAAAATAAAAAACCTAAAGGGAAAAAACCCCACAGTTCAAATTTCACGAGGAAATCAAAATACAAAAATGACAAATGTTTTAATTTGCCTTTTTAGAACCTATGTCTGTTGCTAGGCAAGTTCAGAACTCCTGCTCAATAATTAGGGGATAATAACAAACTGAATGAGAATCAGAATACTCCTACCCTTCTTCAAGGAATATAATGGATTTGTCCTTTAAACCTTTTTGAAATAGGAACTGGTCAATGCTTTCTTTGATAACCAAAGTCTACTCCAACAGAGCCTAGGGCTCTTCCTTTGTGATAGCATCAGATTTAGTTACCAATTTAATAAGGCTTTTAATAGTCCTTCATACCAAAGATGTCCACACAAAAAACAACTTTTTAAATATGCAAAGATTACTTAAAAACTAAATTAAACTCTGAAAAAATGTTTTTAAAATGGCAAAGAAACTTTTTTAAAAATTCAAGAGACACTTCCAATTGGCCAAAATTCTAATTTTTTAAATAGAAAGTTTAAGAATATAAAGTTTGTATGTTTCATCAAGGCAATCACTTCAGTAGGAAATATTAACATTTAACAGCATACAAATCAATGCAATGAAACTGTTAAACATGCTATGCACGGCAGCCTTCAAAGTACATCCATGTATTCAATCCTTGAAATACCTGATAGTCACTAGTAGAAGCCTTGTATGCTGTAGCAAGAGGTCTCATGGTGGAAATCCTAGGAGTACTTCCAGGCTGGGTGGGTGTACCTAAGGTTTTGATTGGTGGTGTAAAGGCTAGAGATGAAGATGACAAAGCACACCTGTCACTGTTTTCCATAACACTCTAGAGAAATAAAGATAAAGAACTTTTCTGTTTATAAACGTATTATTACATCCTATTTACAAAGAAAACTTTATTAAAAGATACATGCTTTATTTAATCGAATTAACATATTAAATAATGTTGGGCCTGATAAACCAATATATGCTTCTTGGCTAGCATTTGAGATCTAATGTTCAGCCAGAAATATAACTTCAAAGACCTCAAACATCCTCAAGACATCTACAGACTCACAAAAGTAAGAATCTCCTAACCAACAGCAAGAAAGAAAAAGAAAATCCTTAGAAAAATCTAAGAGGAGGGGGAAATAAAGTCCAACGCTATTTAGTACCCAGTAACCCCAAACTCTCATCTAGCCTCTGCAAACTTCTGGCCCAATACAATGGAATAATGACAGCGATACTATATATGCTATGAGCACCTGGAGCCATTCTGCTTTGTACACTAATATACACAATTTCTAAGCACAGTTGCTGATAGGTGGTATATTTCACATATATTTACTTAAAAAATGATCATGATGACTTTAAAGCCACAAAGAGAAGTTTAAGCTGTGCTGTGTTGTTTTGTAAGTTTATAAATACATGATAAATTTTTAAATACTGTATCTTAATATAGAAATACCTAATAAAAAATTCCACCAGTTAAGGTAACCTTTATGTGAAATATTTCACTCTGAAATAGCACCATTCCTTTAAAGTACTGAAAGAAATTTGATGCTGCTCTGCATAAGAAAACACGGGTTAGAAGTTAAGAGACCTAGAATAGAACCTAGGCCTCATCTTTCACAACTCTGGATAAGTTGCTTACCATGAAAGAGTACTCTCACATCATCAGTTTATAAACTAGGAAAAACAAGCACAGTGAAACAAAGTGACATAACCCCTAATGTCAATATTTAAACTTGTGCTCTTCAAATGGATGAAGGCATTTCCCTCATATAAACAATGACTTACTTTATCTATACATGGTTTTACACCAATCATGATGGACTCTCCAAAAATCCTCCCATCTTTGCTTAAGGCTTTCCGGGCCTGCAGTTTAGACTGGTAACGGATATGCATCCAATTTCCTGTGTTAGACATCTGCAAAAAATGAAGCTGTTTCTTTAAATATAAAATCTAAACTTCATGTATTATATTAGAAAATAGAAATATATAAAGATAAATCTGCTTCCACTTTTTATTTGATGCCCTGAAAAAAGCTATATAGTAGGATTCAACATAAATCTCATTAAACAATTTCAGTAATTTCTATCTGGCTCTCAATTTTCTAATATAAAGAATATGTGGCCCTGGCTGGTGTAGCTCAGTGGATTGAGCTTGGGCCTGTAAACCAAAGGATGGAGGTTTAATTCCCAGTCAGGTCACATGCCTGGGTTGCAGGCCAGTTCCCAGCAGGGATCGCACAAGAGGCAACCATACATTGATGTTTCCCTCTCTCTCTCCCTTCCCCTCTAAAGATAAATAAATAATTTTTTTAAATGTGATAAATATTCTCTGAAAGCAAAGCAACTTCAAAAGATAAGTGTTTCTCATATAATTTTTAAAATTATGAACTGTTTATTTTGAAAAAAGATTAACTTTCTAGTAAAAAAGGTCTCATCAATACTTGCTATGATATTTTTAAAAACCGTATTCATCGCAAGATTCTGTGTAGGAGTTGAATACATTAATTTCTTGTACTAGAAAAAATCTTATTTATAATTTGTACAAAGTTAACATAATTTTTTTAAAAGCTCTCTACAAGCTAAAAAGACCTAAGAACTCCCTTTTCTTTTATCCCCAATAAAACAAGCTCAAACTGGAAAATGATATTTAACATAATTTCCCTTTTTAAAAGACAATAAACTAATTAAGCAAAGAGGTGGGAAGAAGCCTGAAATTTCAAGTCTCTTATTTTCTGTTTGTCCATTTTTGACAAATAGTATGCAACTTCTAGCCTTCCAGACTCTAACAAACATATTCTATGAAAACTTCTGAAAAGAGGAAGAGCAGATATAAAATTCAGCATCAAATTTTCCTTCTATTCATATCATCTGTCTTCAGCCTAAATCATGAATTGAAAAGAATTAAGCCTTACCACATGTTTTAAGATATTCCCATATTGTGCAAATTGTAATAATATATAGGAAGCAGATGCTTGAGGAAACCTGAAAAAAAGAGTTGTCCAGTCATCTTTCCCAATAAAAACGAATGCAAATTACCCTACTTATAAGGGTTTCAAAATAAATTCCTCCCAACTATCTAGAATAGTGCTTTTCAACCATTTTCATCCCACGGCACACAGAAACTAATTTCTAAAATTTTGTGGCACACCAAAAATATATTTTTTACCAATCTGACAAAAATAGGCATAAATTTATCATTTTTTAAAAGTTAACAATCTAAGGGAAAAGAGGTCGGTGTCCCTGACTAAATACAGGTAATTGCATGTTTAAAAAATTATTGCAGCACACCAGTGTGCCTGGTGAGGCACACTGGCTGAAAATTGCTGATCTAGAACCACAGGAAATCTTTGACCATCCTATTCCCCCTATTAGCTAAATCTATATCACTGCCCATTACCCAAAAGCATATATGTTCAAATCAGTTTTGACTCAGTCATTCTACTCCATTCCCTATTCCTCCCCTGAAATCTCTAAAATTCCACTCTCCGCCACATCACAGCCCCAACAAGACTTATAAAGCTGCAGTTCTATACATAATTTATTTTACAAGGGTTGTGTGTGTGGGTCGGAGAGAAAGCAAGAGAGAATATTTAGATGTACTACAGTTATTAAAAGGGAAAGAATTTAAAATTATATAGTCATTATCATTATACATTGAGTACCACCTGAAAATTCATAAATTTAGTCCTGAAACAAAAATAGAAGTCAGTAGTATTATCAATGGTACAGAAACATTTAAAAAGGATGGTTACCAAAATTTTAATAGCCATACACTCTGTGAGAAAATTCTAAGTGACTTTTACTTTCTTCTTTATAAAGTTCTCTATGGTTTGAATATAACATTAATACTTATACAGTCCAAGCCATAGAGCTATTTCAATGTGAAAATCTAGAGTCTCCTTTGCCAATAACTACAGTTATCTGGAGCTTGGATTGGGGGGAAAAATCTGAGTCCCCAAAATAAATGAGAAATTCCACACATTAACATCTATGTGAGTAAAATCTATGTAAGTAAAACACTGCATTCAGGACTGGAATTTTATTTTATATTACATAAGCTTGCATATGATTTCTAACCCCAAAGAAAAAGAACAAATGAGGCAGGGTGCCTAACAAAGCAGAGCTACAGCAAATATAAACGAAGGGGAGAAGTAGTGGTTGGAAGTGAGGGAGATGACCTGAGAAATATAACGGAATTTTAAGACTCAGGGCCACTCTGAGTAGACATATTCCAATATCCCGTACAAGAATCACTCTAAAACAACAAATGGTACCCTATGCAGCCCCTGAGTCAACAGGAAAAGTTAAGTTATCAAAGAACATATATTATGTATTTTAGATATATTTCTCCATAAATGATTGATATATTTATTCCTTAGAAGGAAATGTTTCAGTTCCTTCCACTAAACTCATATGGAGGGTTACTAAAAAATAAAACCAATAGAAAATAAATAGCTGAGAAAGCATGTGTCTTAAAAATGAAGAAAAGGACTAGCAGAAGTACTTTAAGTAATTTACCTAGCTACTAAAGAATCTTATAGTTGACACTGAGACTAAAAAACAAACTTGGAATTGAACATACAAATTCAAAAACAGCCATTTCATGAGAGAATATAAAAATTTAAACAAAAACACAAAAATCAAGTATCCAGCCCAATTACTATGAATAAAGAAAGGGCAGAGTACAAACTTCTGCAAAACAAGAAAAGGCAACAGTCCTACTTTTTACCTAAATAGAATCAGTAACAGACAAAATCTCTCTATTAGACTATACAAAATATAGCTATCAATTATTGCTTTAAAGAGTAAAAAAAAAATGTAGCTGGGAACCAAAGTGAGAAAGGAAACTTCTCACTGTATATTCCTATATATTCTTTTGAATTTTTAACTTTCAAATAAACTGAATGTTAGTCCACTAACATTTACGGTGCATTGTTCTTCATTCAAGGAGCTCATGTATTTTTATATTTTTTTTAACCCAAAACTAAATATAATTAGATTCAGTTATCAGTATAACATATAACACTTTCAGGAGCCAGCCTTATATAATACAGTGTAAGCAAATAACAGTTTAAAACTCAGAAGATCTGGATTTTGCTAAAGCTTTACTAGAAACTAGATGTAAACCTCTGAATAAATCAGCTCATCTATCCCACAGTTTCCTCATCTGTAATGACCCAGTATCTCTAAGATACTGTACTTTTTTTAATCTAAACACGTATTCAAAATGCATCTAGATGGGTTGGAAACAATTTCTATTATTAATCAATATTCTGTGACTAGGAAGTATATATGTGTACATACTTGTGACATAGTATTTATACATGAAGGAAATTCTTTTTTCTAAGTATTTTTATTGATCGTGCTGTTAAAGTTACCCCTTTTCTTTGTCCTCTTTACCCCCCTTGGCCCTGCACCACCCCCCACCCTCCAGCATCCCCCCTGACCTTAGTTCATATCCATGTACCGTACACGTAAGTCCTTTGGCTTCTCCATTTCATATAGCATTCTTAACCTCCCCATCTTTTTTGTACTTACCATTTATGCTTCTTGTTCCCGTACCTTTTCCCCCATTCTCTTCCCTCCCTCTCCCTGCTGATAAGCCTCCATGTGATCTCCATTTCTGTGATTCCGTTCTTGTTCTAGTTGTTTGCTTAGTTTGTTTTTGTTTTTTAGGTTCAGTTGACAATAGATGCGAGTTTGTTGCCATTTTACTGTTCATAGTTTTGATCATCCTCTTTTTCTTAGATACGTCCCTTTAACATATATATAGTAAGGGCTTTGGTGAGGATGAACTCCTTTAACTTGACCTGACTTATCTGGGAAACACTTTACCTGCCCTCCCTTTCTAAATGACAGCTTTGCTGGATAGAACAATCTTGAATGTAGGTCCCTGTCTTTCATGACTTTGAATACTTCTTTCCAGCTGCTTCTTGCCTTTAAGGTTTCATCTGAGAAATCAGCTGAGTCTAATGAGAACTCCTTTGTAGGTAACTGTCTCCTTTCCTTTTGCTGCTTTTAAGATTTTCTCCTTAATTTTCATCTTGGCTAATGTAATTATGATGTGCCTTGGTGTGTGCTTCCTTGAGTCCAACTTCTTTGGGACTCTGTGCTTCCTGGACTTCCTGGAAGTCTATTTCCTTTGCCAGATGGGGAAATTTTCTTCCATTATTTTTTCAAAGAAGTTTTCAATTTCTTGCTCTTCCTCTTCTCCTGCTGGTACCCCTATTATTTGGATGTTGGAATGTTTAAAGTTGTCCCAGAGGCTCCTAAGTCTCTCCTCATTTTTTTGAATTTCTGCTTCTTCATTCTGTTGCAGTTGAATGTTTATCTCTTCCTTTTGTTCCAAATCATTGACTTTAGTCCTGGTTTCCTTCCCATCACTGTCAGTTCCCTGTATAGTCTTCTTGATTTCATTTGCATAGCCTTCACTTCTTCCATTATTTTCTGTCCATACTCAATGATTTGTGAGCATCCTGATTACCAGTGTTTTGAACTGTGCATTTGATAAGCTGGCTGTCTCCTTTTTGCTTAGCTCCTTTTCTGGAGTTTTGATGTTTTTTTCATTTGGGCCACTTTTCTTTGTCTCAGTGCACCTGATACATTGTAAGGGGCGTAGCCTAAGGTATTCACCAGTGCAGGGTAACCCTGCATTGTGGCACTGTATGTAGGGGAGGGGTCAGAGAGGGAACAATGTCACTTCCTAACTTGCTCAGCTCTCATCCACTTTCTGTCACTTGCCCTGATACCCATAAGCAAACTGGGCCCTTCTGGTTCTGATTCCTAGGTGGGTGGGTTTGTGTACATTCCAGAACCCCTGGGTCCCTCCAATGGACTCTCCCTCTGAGAATGGGAGTTTCTCCTGCTGCCACACTCCCACCAATTTTTACAGCCAGAGGTTTTGAGGCTTTAATTTCCCTGCGTGGGAACCCTGGATTGTGCCATCTATCTTGCTCCCCAGTTGTTCTTCCTCGCTTATCCACATACCAGCTGCCACCTTGCTGCACATCTTCTCTGTCCCCAGCTGCCCATCTCCATCTTCTTACCAGTCTGGATGAATGTTTCTTCTTTAACTTTTTGGATGTCGGACTTCCATACAGTTTTCTTCCAATTTTCTAGCAGTTTTTGTTTTAAACTGGTTGCTTTCCTTCTTTTAGTTATGTGAGGAAGCAAAGCATAACTTCCTACACCTTCCTCTTGGCCAGAAGTATCCCACAAATGAAATTCCATTTGTTAGTTCCAAAGTGGTTCAGCCCACTACAGGCAGAGAAACAGTCACTAACTAGAAAGAGAGAAAGGAGCTTCCTAAGCTTAATGGGGCAACTCTTGCAATATCCAGCAAATATGCTGAAGAGAAAATAATATAAGAAGAGACAAACAGACAGATAATGAAACTACAAATGAATATCAAACACTAGTTAATAATATGCATGCTGAAGTGCCAGGGTGACCTGTACTAATGTCTGCCAACTTACACTGAAATATACCAACAACTAAAAAAAGGATGAATTAATAAAATACAAAATAAATGTACCAAACTGTTAAGTGTAGAATCTAGATGGTGGGTATATGGGTGTTTGCTTTGCAATTTTTTTTTTATGTTTCATAAAATTCATTATGAAACTTTGAGGAGGGGTTATTTATTTATTTATTTATAATGGTAAATGATCCAGAAACCTTACCCGAACACAGTTACCCACGTGTCATCAAGGTGATCTTCAGAAGTCAGAGAATCTCCTTGAGTATAAAAAGGATCCAACTGGGCAGGAGATAATGTTGTCTTTCGTGGCTGACCAATGTTTGCTGGACTAAACATACCTTGCCCTATATTAGCATATTTGGTAAGTTAGTTACAAATACAAACGTTTTGGTTAACTTTAAATCAAAGCATTTAGTTTTAAATGAAAAAGTATATTAAAAGTTGACAATTGCATAAATAGTTTAAAGTACACAACTGTCCTCAAATGATAATTTTATACTACCACACAATTTGAGAAGTCATAAGTAAGTGAGAGTAGCTTATGATTTTCCAAATGCTTTAACTGCCAGTTAAGCCTACAACAGAAGGATCATCAGTCAACCTCAGGGACTTCTGCTGGACTCACCCTCCAAACCTACCACTTTCATCACGGCACCTCTGCCTTCAGAGTATTTAGTAACTCATTACCCACAAAACAAAACCCAAATGGCCTGGCCTCCACAGTAAAGTGCTACCCTTATTTTTCTAGTTTGCTACTAAATGGTCCCTACCCTGATCCCTAAGATGTGAACACAATTTTCTTTTATTCAGGTCATTTCTATCTGAAATGTCTTGTTCTGCTTTTTCTTTTCTCACCCTCCAATAACAGCTACCAATTAATAAATATCTCTGCATGTCCAACATGCCCAGCTAAATGTTTTACATGTTCATTTTCTCTCCGAGGCACTGTGCTATTGGGACCACACGTTTCTGAGCAGCAAAGACCACTTTTCTTTAGTGTCTGAAGTAGAAATAACGAGTCACTCATAAATATTTTTTTCAGCACTTAAATATGAATCAAGCATAATTCCAGGCATCTAATTTACAGTAGTGAACAAATTAGCCTAAAAAACACGTAAGAAATTCTATTTCGAATGGATCTTAAATCCTAGTGAAAGAGAGGCAAATAAGGAAATACCTAATGTGTCATTAAACAGACAATCCTGCATTAAAAAAAAATAATAAAGCAGAGAAGGG
This sequence comes from Sturnira hondurensis, assembly GCF_014824575.4. NCBI lineage: Eukaryota > Metazoa > Chordata > Mammalia > Chiroptera > Phyllostomidae > Sturnira > Sturnira hondurensis. The sequence goes on from NW_028076767.1 coordinate 34,011,268, forward strand.
AGATTACATATGTGGAAGGGTTTAACAGAAAAAAATTTCACTGAAGTGCCATTAAAACAAAAACCTGAAGGAGATGGGAGGCAAGACCTGCCAATATCTGAAGACATGAATATTGGGGGGGGAGGGGACTAGTACAAAGTCCCTGATAAAGGATATTACTGGTGTTTGATGAAGAGCAAGAAAGCCAGTTTTGCACAGCGAGGTGGGAGATTGCACAATGAGGTCAGAACAAGCAGGGGAGCACAGGGACGTAACAAGGTATCAGATCATGAAGAAAAGTGTGAACCATTGTAAAGACTTAGGCTTTTACCTAAAATGAGTTGGGAAAGCAGAGATAAATTGCGAGCAAGGATGATATACCAGGACGAAATATTTGAAATGAAAATAAATTGCAGCTTTTCACTGAGTACTTTTAATACCATTCTCTACATATATAATTTAATTCTAAAAATCTTATATGACAGATTTTATCAGTAGCTCCATTTAACACGGTAATGTGAAATAACATCCAGAAAGAAAGCTGGAATCCCAGTCTAGGCAATCAAATGCAAAGCATGAGCTCTCAGCCCAAAACCAAGTGAATACTCTAATTACTACGGCAACAGTTGTGCCAGAGTGGTCCTCAGGTCCTCGGGTCCCTGAGACCCGCCCGTGGGATCAGCTAAGTCAAAACTTCTGCCATAATAATTTAAACTTTCTTTTGCCTTATTCACTCTCACTCACTCATAACAGTACATTGGACTTTTCCAGACACGACTTAATGCAATTCAATCAATTCACACTGAATACAGAAGCAGATAAGAGATTTCAGTTGCATTTTAAGGGAGATATTAAGATTTGAAAAACAAAACAATGTAACTCTTCTCATGAAAATATTTTCTTATAGAAAAATTATTTTTTACTTTAAAAACATATTTATATTTATATGAAACACATTATTTTAATTAACATATACTTTAAAATGGTTCTCAGTTTTAACTTTAATGCCAAGTACCAACAGCTATAATCTAAAGGCCATTTGGTCTTCAGTTTCTCAGAACAACTGTTCTACAGGACCTTACACATGATTCAAACTCCATGTTTACCAACTTTCTGAAGTTTCTCTGCTCAACCTGCTGCCTTGTCATTTTCTCTGAATTCCCAATTGTGTTGCAAATTACCCTAAGTCCTTCCAAAGAGTTTATAGTCAAATGAATTTGTTGAAGTATATTTTAATAAAAAGAGACTCTATGGGGAGGAAGGGGAAGGTAGTGTTGTAAAACTTTATAAAAAGCCATATCCTACATTGTGCTGATAGGAAAGTTATGAGAGGCCATATGCTATATTGTTCTGGTGGGAATTTACATATAAAAATCTCTCGAGTGTTTTTTGATAAAAAATATTTGTAACTATATCTGACCAAAATTTCCTGTACTCAACTCTATTTTATACTCAATAAAACACATTGTTTTTGGTAAATGCTAATCTTGTGTCAAGTACCTCCTATATGACTTATAATGCAAGACTGACACAAGAATTTACAGAGACCAAACCTACTAGGAAGGTTAATAACCTTTAATAATAAAGTGATTACTATTCAAATCCAAAGCTGAGATGAAAAAAGGGTTACAGATGAGTTTTAATTTTCTATTAATGAAAACAGAATGATTAACTCAGAACCATACAAAAATTTCTCTTAAACAAGCTAGTGATGTATCACAGTGGCTCATAATGACACACTATTAACCCACAACAAAAGAGGACTGGAGAATCAAGTTACTCTCAAGACATAATTATAGCCCTGACTGGTGTGGCTCACTGGCTTGGGCATCATCCTGCAAACCCAAAAGTCCCAAATTCGATTCCTGGTCAGGGCACATACATGGGTTACAGATTAGGTCCCCAGTTAGGGGAGCGCCAGAGGTAATCAATCGATGTTTCTCCTGCAAATTGATATTTCTCTCCCACTCTCTTTCTCCATCCCTTCTCCCTCTCTAGAAATAAGTAAATATATGAAATCTTTTTTTTTTAAGATACAACATTTAGAAGGTCAAAGAAGCCCTAGCCAGTGTAGCTCAGTGGATTGAGCGTGGACCTGCTAACCAAAGGGTGGTGGGTTTGATTCCCAGTCAGGCACATGCCTGGGTTGCAGGCCAGGTCCCCAGTTGGGGGCACATGACAGGCAACCACACATTGATGTTTCTCTCCCTCTCTTTCTCCTTCCCTTCCCCTCTCTCTAAAAGTAAATAAAATTAAAAAAAACACTAAACTGCCCCCAATAATTTACTTTGGGAAATTATTTTATTATAGAGCCTCATGATCCAACTGCTACTGCATTACAAAAATAAAACTATGTTTAATATATAGGGGAGAAAGGCAGCAAAACAGCTTACATTTTGGAAGGCAACATGTAACTGGAGCCCAGAACTAGACTGGGTTGGACAGGCTAGAACAACACTAGGCCTGGCCCAATCATTGACCTTGACAAAACATCATGTAGTGTGAAGAGTAAGGTAATATGCTTTGCAGTCAGTTCACACTACAGTTCTACTACTGTCACAACTAAAGCAAGTTATTAAGCCTCATCTCCCAATGTTACAACAAAAATACAAATAAAAACAGTTAACAGCATTGATGATGATGACTGCTTTTATTGAGTACTTAAACAGTAGTCCCTTACTTATCCTCCAGGAATATGTTCCAAAACCCTCAAGGAGGACACCTAAAGCCATAGATAAGCACCAAGCCCGAGATATATATTACAGCCATGCCACACAACAGCATTTGGGTCAACGACAAACTGCACATAAGACAATGGTCACTTGAGATTATAACGGTGCTGCCTTGGCCAGTATGGCTCAGTTGGTTGAAGCATCATACAGTAAATCAAAAGGTCACAGGTTCAATTCCTAGTCAGGGCCCATGCCTAGGTTGTGGGTTCAGTCCTTAGGGCACATGTGAAAGGCAAGTGATGATTGTTTCTCTGTCACATCAATGTTCTTCTCCCGGCCCCACCTCTTTAAAAATCAGTAAACATGTCCTTGGGTGAGGATTTAAAAAAAGATTATATTGCCCTGGCTGGTATGGCTCAGTAGATTGAGTACAGGCCTGTGAACTGAAAGGTCGCCGGTTCGATTCCCAGTCAGCGTACATGCCTACGTTGCAGATCAGGCTACTGGGCTGGGGACATCAAGAGGCAAGTGATCGATGTATCTCTCATGCATCAATGTTTCTCCCCCTCTTTTTCTCCCTCCCTTCTCCTCTCTCTAAAAATAAACAGATAAAATCTTTAACGTATTTTTTAAAAAAGATTATAATGAAGCTGAAAATTCCTATTGCCTAGTGACATCACCATTGTAACATCAGAGCATAACACATTAGCACTTAAGTGTTTCTGGTGATGCTGGTGTCCACTGTTTATAAAGCCTACAGTAGTGTGCAGTCATGTCCTAGGCTTTCACATTTACTCACCACTGACTCACTGATTCACTCAGAACAACTCCCAGTCCTACAAGCTCCATTCATGGTAAGTAGGCTATACAAGTGTGCCATTTTTTATTTTTATGCCATGTTTTACTGTATCTTTTCTATGTTTAGACATGTGTAGACACACAAATACACTGGTGTTACAGCTGCTTATAGTGTTCAGTAGCAGTAACATGTTATACCACAGCAGTAGCAGTAAATAAGTTACACCATATAGCCCAGGTGCTGAGTTGTAGGCTAGACCATCTAGATTTGTACTCTATGATGTTCACACAACAAAATCATTTAATTAGACATTTCTCAGAACATATCCCCAATGTTAAGCAACACATAACTGTATATTTGTCCTTATACATACATACCCATGATAAAGATGAATTTATAAATTAGGCACAGTAAGAAATTATCAACAAATAATAGGACAATTATAGCAATATACTGTAATAAGTTATGTGAATGTGGCCTCTCTCAAAACATCATTTTATATATTCTTCCTTGTGCTTAAAGAAAGTTCTGTATGGCTTCTCTTTGGCATATGAATTGGCGGCATGACTACCCCTACACTTCGGAGCCATCATTAAGTAATTAAGGTTACTTGAACACAAAGTGGGTAGCACATACAGTGTGGATATACTGGACAAAGGAATGATTTACATCCCTTTGTAGAGTGGGACTGGGGAAATCTCATCATGTTACTTAAAACAACACTCAATTCAAAAATGTATGAATTATTTCTGGAATTTTCCATATTTTTGGATTGACTGTGGGTAAATGAAACTGTAGAAAGCAAACCAGCAAATAAGAGGGGACTACGATACATTCGTATTTAATCCTGAAAGCAATTGTATGGGAAATAAATACTATATCCATGTTACATATCAGGAACACAAAATGTATATAAAATATCCTATCCAACATAGTTGATGATTAACTGAGAGAACATGTTTAGGAGGTTCAATAAATGCTAGTTTTCATTTTACAAAGCCCACATTACCCCGAATCAAAAGCCAAATAAAGATGTTACGAGACAACTATAGAGTAACATTCCTGATTAACATGGTTGCAAAAATTCTCAACAAATATTGGCAAACCAAATCAACAGCATATTAAAATAGTAACATATGATAATCAAGCAGGATTTATCCTTGGAATGCAAGAACAGGTCAAGGCACTCAAATCAATAAATGTGATATACCACGTTAACAAAATGAAAGAAAACCACATGACCACCTTAATAAATGCAGTGAGGAAAAAACAACAAAATACAACATTCTTTCATGATAAAAATTCTCAACAAATTGGGTACAGAGGAGCACACCTCAACAAAACAAAGACTATATACACCAAGCCCACATCTAGTGTCACACTTAGTGGAGAAAGGGCTGAAAGTTTTTAAGATCATAGAGAAGAACAGGGAACTCACTCATCACTCCTAAGCAACATAGTACTGCAAGTCCTAGTGAGAGCAATCAAGCAAGAAAAAGAAATAAAAGGCATCCAAATTGGAAAGAAAGAAGTATAACTGTCTTTGTTTACACATATCATCTTATATAATCTTGTATATAGAAAATCCTAATACACTAACAAGATATCTGAAAAAGAAATTTATTAAAAATCCCATTTATAATACCATCAAGAGCAACTAAGACAAATTTAACCAAGGAGGTGAAAGATGTCTATACTGAAAACCACAAGATTTGGATGAAAGAAACTAAAGACACAAATACATGGAAAAATATTTTCGACCCATTGTGCTGATGGGTGGAAAGAATATTAAAATGCCCATACTTCTTAAAGCCATCCTCAAAACTATCAACAAAATGAAAAAAACCACCTATGGAATGGAAGAAAATATTTGTAAACCATACATCTGATGGGGGTTAATATCCAAAATATCTAAAAAACTACTACAACTCAATAGCAAAGAAAACAATCCAATTTTTAAAAATGGCTACAGTAACTAAATGTTTTTTTCAAAGATATACAAATATCTAACAGGAACACACAAAAAAAAGGTGTTCAACATCACTAACATCAAGGAAATACAAATCAAAAGCACAATGAGATATCACTTTACATCTTTTAGAATAGCCATCATCAAAGACTGTACTTTCAGGGATCATTTCTATAGTTCGTTACTAGAATAGCCATCATCGGAAGACAAGACAGAGGTGCTGGCAAGGCTATGAGAAAAAGGAATCCTTATGCACTGCTGGTGCAAACAAAAATAACTACCACGTAATCCAGCAGCAATCCCATTTCTGGGTATAGCCACGGAAAATGAAAACAGGATCTCAAAGAGATACTGTCACTCCCATGTTCATTACAGCATTATCCATAATAAGCAAGTTATGGAAACAACCTAAGTGTCCATCAATGAATGAATGTGTAGGAAATCATGCCATTCAACAATATGAACCTTGAGGGCATGATGTTCATGATGATAAGTGAATGCAGTCACAGAAAGACAATTACTGTATGAATTGTCACTTACATGTAGAATTTAAAAAAGCCCAACTCATAGAAACGGAGAGTATAGTGGTATTTATCAGGGGCTGAGGGATATAGGAAGTTATTGGTAAAAAGGTACAAAATTCCAGTCATCAGATGAGTAAGTTCTGGGGATCTATATTACACACTGTTATGGTTAATAACACTGCATTAGATAGTTTAAAGCTGCTAATACAGTAGATCTTAGATGTTCTTACCAGAAAAAAGAAATGGTAATTAGGTGTTAACTAACACTATAGTCATTGTACGATATATAAGTACATCAAATCAACACATTGTATACCTTAAACTTACACAGTGTTTTATGCGAATTATACCTCAGTAAAACTGTAATAAATGAATGTTAGTTTTCCTTAGTTATATCCATAAATGAATCTGTAACACGGGACCTACTTGTAACTCCAAGATTCAAATGGAACAGTAGACAAGAACTGAAAAAAGTTAACTGTTTTTAACAATATATAGCTTCAACATAAATGATGCACTTGGTACAATTATTCTTTTGCATTAACAGTGTAAATATATCCAAAGTCAAGTCAAAAGGACTTCTAGGAATGATATACCAAATCAAAATCACACCCTCAAGAGGATCAAAAGTTCAAAGCATCAATCAACTAAAAATACAATGCAACAGTGTGATTATCACTAAGGAGAAAAACATTATGGTCACCTAAGAACTTCAAAATTCTTCTAATTATTCCACACAACTTGAATCCTCTAATTCATTTGGGCTCAAATTTAGAAACCACCATCAATCTAATTTATGTAGCTTTTCCATCAGCGAAAAAAATATGTTTCAGATCACCTCAGATCTATTAGGGTTATTAAAGATTCTATTTAATTCCAAGTATTATCTTAGACCCAACTGGAAAACAAGATGCTCACAACCGAATGCTTGTGTCCAGTCATCAAGTTAACAAGCTATAAAACAACTGAGCTGCTAGAAAGCTTGAGAAACACATATTCAAGTATTTTTAAAGCAATCAAGCAAAAGTCTATATGCAACAATTACCTCTAGCGAAAACAAAGGTACACAAGAAGGAAACAGAATCCCAGTATATTGCATAGCTCCGTCCTACAGATTTATCTGACTTTTAAAACTGAGCCCATGTTTAATTTTTTAAAAGAAAATACAAAGTAAATCACTGAAATGAACATCCAACTGCATCCATGTTATAATACACTTAACAATTATTTTTTCTCATCACAGATGCATTTAATAGGTACAATCGTTTCTAAAATGAGGCTAATTTAAAATGAAATACCCCCTTTTTAATTACAGTTATTAGGATGACATTGGTTAATAAAATTACAAAGGTTTCAGGAGTGCAATTCTGTATCATCTGTATATTATACTGTGCGTTCACCACCCCAAGTCAAGTCTCTTTCCATCACCATTTCTCGCCCTTTACCCTCTTCTATCTCACCCACTTCCCTTTCCTTCTGGTCATCACCATGCTATTGCTTGTATCTTATGAGGGCAGTTTATTTGGGGGGGGGGGGGAGGTATCAAAAATACTCTTAAATAAATTTAGTTTTTACAACAAAGACGTGCTTTTAACACACAAAATATGAAAAAGCATTTTGGTAAAAAGTCTGAGGCCAATATAATTTTTTTGTTTTGTATTACTATTAAGATAGTATAATTATCTATGTTACATCACGTAACAACCTTCAAGCAAGAAATTAAATGAAGGCACAAATGAAATAACCATATGACCTTTAAAAAAAACAAATCAAAATTAAGTCTCAACAAATAAGAAATCTAATTTTTGCCCTGTCAACTACTCTAAAAAACATAATTACTTATACATAATCTAAACGTATTTACATAAGTTTAGCATAATTGCCCCCCACCTTGCTAATGTTTAATTGCTCCACTGATTTTACTTCCTTTCAATCAGACTTCTGGTATTCACATGCTATGCTTTAGAAGATGAAAATAAAGTGTACCTAAGAAACCACATCAAATGCCTGTCCCCTGGTAAATCACAACTCAAACACTCTTCTCATACCAGACTAAAGTGAAGGGCAAAAAACCTTATTACCCTTTACGAAAATGTCTTCAATTAAAGAACACATACAATTATTTCAAAATAGACTACTAGTATAAATGAAAATAAAAGAAATAAAAAAGCACTAAAATTTAAACAGATGCATGGCATATGACACTTGGGAAAGAGGTTCCTTCTTACCATGAAACAAAGTAGCACAATACATAATAAAGAATTTGGCCTCAGCCCAAAGAGAAGTCAGATCTCTGGCAGGTTCCTGGGCGGTAACACCTAAACCCTAAGATTCTCCCAGCAACAGAAGTGTTTTTGCTATTCATGAAGAGGACTGCTCAATCAAGTGCACTAGTTTATGCTAACAACGTGACTCATGGAAGGGGCAAGTCTCATCAGAAAGACCAATTGATAAAAAAGAATAGGGCTGCCCTGGCTGGTGTAGCTCAGTGGATTGAGCACAGGCCTGCGGACCACACGATCGCGGTTCAATTCCCAGTCAGGGCACATGCCTGGGTTGCAGGCCAGTTCCTGGCTCCCGGCAGGGTGGTGCACGAGAGGCAACCATACATTGATATTTCTCTCTCACTCTCTCTCTCTCTCTCTCTCTCTCTCTCTCTCCTTCCCTTCCCCTCTAAGATAAATAAATAAAATCTTAAATAAATAAAAATTTTTTAAAATTAAAAAAAAAAAAGAATGGGGCTTTGAGCCACATATCATCCCACCTCTGGGCACAGAAGGGGACTAGAGATGAGTTTAGCCACTTAATCAATGATTCAATCAATCATATTTACATAATGAAACACCAATAAAAACTCTGGAGAGAGCTCTAGTGAGCTTTCCTAGTTGGTAATATCCTGTGTACAGCGCTGGAAGCATAACATAGCACGGAAGCTTTGTGTCTGGCACTCTCCCAGACTTTGCTTTATGCCTCTTTCTTTGGTTCTAATTTGTATCCTTTGTTATAATAAAACTGTAAACATACATATAGCAGTTTCACTGGGTTCTGATTTTGTAGCCAGTGGGTCTGAAAGTAACAGTAGCCCTGAGTACCCCCAAACTTGCAGCTGGCATGTGAGGTAAAAGCAATCTTGGGGGACTTTCCAGTCTGACAAACTCATTGTATCCAAAAACACAGTGAACAATTGTAGGGGACCCGTTTGTCTTGGCCTGGCAAATGTGACTCAGGTCTGTATGGAAAACCTACAGAAGCAAAGTGGTGGGCAAGAGCCAGACCTTCAAACAGAGTTTTCCCGTGGGAATCAGGCCAAGAAAATGCTTACAGATTGTTATGGCTTGCTCTTGCTAAAACTCCCTCACCCTGGTCTAAAGCAACAAATATGTATTGTCTATCTTCAAGGTAATTTCCAAAGCCTGTATGAGTTCTCCTAAGGACAGAGCTAATGACCTCATCACCATTTCCCTCTGCATGTTATTTTCATTTTCTTGATTGTACCTAAAATGTAGACAATAATATTCTATGTAATAGGTAATAAATCTTTCTCTGATGTAAGACCCCAGGAAAACAATAAAAGCCTGTCTAGGCAAAGGTCGGGGTGCTCCCCTCTTGAAGGAGTGGCCGAGGCACCATAGGCACTCTCCCCTTGAGAGCAGCCGTGCCTGTTCCCTTTTTCCACACAGGATTGTTGCCTGTGCATTGATTCTCGTCGTCAGCCACAACAGGCGGACTCTGCTACAAACAATGGATACAACAACATCCACTCAAACATGGTGATCTAAACACTTGTATTCATCTCTAATCCCTTCAACACCCAATGACAGTCATTTTAGAAAGGCCCTGGTTTTGGAGACAACAGAAACTATGAAAAGTGTGAAACAGGATGACAGCTAAAATCGAGGAAGATTAGTGGGTATAATAAAAAGTGAGATGGCAGGCTCCTCCTCATCTTAGGCAGCCAGATAGATGACAGCCACTAATCCATCCCACTCCTAAGAGACCAAGGATTTAGTCTCTAAGGAAAAGGATAATCCAAATAGTTCAGGATTCCCCATGAGTCCAGTCACAGTGTAGAACAACTGTAAGGACACCAAGACTTCTTTGGGAAGACAAAAAAACCATTAAGACCTACATATGCTGAAATCAGAGATTTTTCCCAGCAAAAATCTAGTTAACTGTCTAATCCCCTTACAGGGAAGCCCGGCGAGAGACAAACAGCCTCTCTCTACAAATTTCCCCCTTCCTGCGTGCGAATGGTGACGTGCACACAACCACTAATTCCAGGTAGCTCTTTAGTGACCATTCAATAAATATGCCTTCCCCAAGACAGAAGAGGTAGAAAAAGGAAAAATAATAATAACTAGAAGAAAACAGACAATATAAACAGGAATAAAAATCAACATTAATCTCACTGGTAAGTTTCATATTTATGAAACAACAATAGGATGTAAAAATCAACAATAACAAAAAATTCTTGGGAATTAAAATGGCAAAAAATTGTTATAAAAATTGGAAACTGAGACTGAGGATAACTCTCAGAAAGCAGACTACATACATAAAAGGCAATATAAGGGAAGAAAAGTAGAAAATTAGAAAAATCTACAGTGTTCATAATTAGGAGGAGTTCCAGAAAGAAGGAACAAAGAAAAGAGAGAACAATTACCAAATACAGAGAAGTTTCCCAGACTAAAGATAACTGTTTTTAAAGAATCCATCAATTAATTCACCAGCAAAGCAAATGAAAAAGTTCCATACCAAGGCACAGTTCTTACATTGAGACACTAACCACTGAGAGATCTTAAATTTTTAAAACCAAGCCACACCCAGACTCAGGAATCACCACCACAAATAACTCCCACAGAACACTAGAAGCCAGAAGACAATGGAATGCTGCCTCCAAAATTCCGATGTCAAATACTACTCCTGGCCAAACTGCCAATCCAGTGTAAAGACAGAAAAACAGGAATTTCAGAAATGAGGTCTTTAATTTTACTTCCCATGCAAGCTTTCCTAGAAAACTACTCAAATATGTTCTTCACCAAAATGAGGAAATAAACTAAGAAGAAAACATGTTATCTATGATAAACAGCTCAACTCTAGAAACCTGCCCAGGCAAGTCCTAGAAAGATAACTGTACACACGCTGCAACAGGAAACTGCCAAAAGAGAGGCTAAGAATGACATGTTCTGCTTAAAACAAACCAACAAAAAATGTGTTTGATACTATGTTTGAGCATTTAAAAAAGATAGATATGTATCTTAGCAACAACTATTTGCTTAAGATAAAGATAGCAAATGGCACATAGAAAATCAAACAAATGGGGGAAAGACAATTATTAATTAAATAAAACTTAAAATTTTACAGAAAGTAAAAATTATGATAGCTGGTTCAGCACTGACAGTATTTTAGATGGCCATAATAATATAAACACTAAAAAAGGAATAAAGTTTAATATAATTGTATTGAGATAATGTGGAAGAGATAAGACATAAGATCTTCGATCTTCGCCTTAAATAGAGCAATACTGAAAACTGAAAATCAAGAATTAGAAATATATTCACACATGGCTGAGTAATGGCCCCTCCAAGATGACTACATCCTAATCCCTAGAACCCTACCTTATACGGCAAAAAGGATTTTGCAGATGTAACTAAAGATCTTGAGATAAGATTATCCAGGACCATTCAGGTGGACCCCCGTAAGTCCTCACAATATATCCACTAGGATCCTCACCAGAGAGAGAGGGAGGTTTTGCTATAGAGAGGTGTGTGATGATGGAAACAGATTGGACTGATACACTTACAGGTAGCCGCTAGAAGCTGAAGAATTCTTCCTAGAGCCTCCAGAAGGAACCAGTCCCACCAACACCTTAACTTTAGCCTAGTGAAATTGATTTTGGACTTATGACTCCTAAACTCGAACAGAATAAATCTGAGTCATTTTAAGCCACTAAATCTATGATATGTTGTTATAGTCGCAACAAGAAACTAAGACAGCATCTCGTTTAGGTAAACGGAAATAAATTCCAAAAGGACATAGTTCTAAAGTCTCAGTTAGTTCTGGAGGAATAAAACTAAAGACTGCTACATTTCATTATATGCAAGTACTATTTGATTTTTAAACCTATCTTCATTTATGATTTTGACTCAAAAATAATGAGTCAAAAATAACCAGTCAAAAATAACCCCCACCAAAACTACATACAGACCACTCACCAGTACTATGACTAATATGGCATGACACTAAAAAAATTTTGGTGACCAATTTTTAAAAATTCTATTAAATATGTGATGGGCAAAAAATCATCCCCCAAAGATATCCATGTTCCAATAATCAGAAGCTGTGAACAAATTATATTCCATGGTAAACAGGAATTAGGATGTGATGAAATTGACTGCTAATCTCACTTTAAATAAGATTTTTTTGGGATTAACCTGCATATCTGACATAATCACCAGGGGCCCTTAAATGGAGAAGGAAAAGAGTGATATAAGAAAGACCCAACTGGCAGAGCAAGCTTTAAAGATGGCAGGAGACACGAGCCAAGGAACCCAGGCAGCTTCTAGAAGCTTTAAAAGAAAGCAACATCTCCCCTAGAGCCTCCAGAAAAGAATGCAGCTCCACCAGTGCCTGATTTTAGTCTTTTAAGACCCATTTCAGACTTCAGACCCCCAGATTTTTAAGTTAATAAATCTGAATTGTATGAAGACTAGTCTGTGATAATTTGTTTCAGCTGCAATAAGAAACTACTGTAATATAGAATAAGATTGTGTTTATTCCAATTATTACTAAAGAAGAACTACGCCACCCTGACCAGTGTGGCTCAGCTGGTTGCACCTTCTGCAAAGCTTCCTAGGAGGGCATTTTTCTGGGTTGTGGGTTTGGTCCCCTAGTCAGGACACATATGAGAGGCAACCAATAGATGTTTCTCTCTCATATGAATGTTTCTCTCCTCCCTCTCTCTCTCCTTCCTTTCCCCTCTCTCTAAAATCTATAAATAAAATAAAATCTTGAAAGACGAAAGAAAGAGACGGGAGGGAGGGCAGGATGGAGAAAGAGCAAAAGAGCGAGCCATACCAAGTTGGACACAAATATTCCTATTCTCTTTTTAGCAGTAGGATATTATTGCCTCAAAACACTATACACATATATTAGTTTCCTATGTCGGCTGTAATAAATTACCCCAGACTAGGTGGGTTTAAAACAACAGAAATCTATTCTCTCCCAGTTCCAGGGGTCAGAAGTCCAAACAAGTTTTTGGCAGGCCCAAACACCCGCCAAAGGCACTAAGGGAGAACCCACTGCTTGCCTCTCCTAGCTTCTGGGGAAAGCTGGTGTGTTTTGGTGCTCAGACAGCTTATGGTGACAACACTCCAATCTTTGCCTCTGTCTTCCCATGGCTTCTCCTCTACATGTCTCTCTATTCTGTGTCACTTTTCTCTCTGCTTCTAATAAGGACATCTGTAATTGGATTTATGGACTACTAACGTATTCACCAGGATTAACTTCCCCTCTCTCTATCTCAATTGTCTAAACTCTCCTTAGAAAGCTTCTTCTCTAAAGGTCCTTAATTTAGCCTTATGCTCTTGCTACATAGTAATATTCATAGATTCTGGGCATTAGGATGTGGATATATAATTTGGGGACAACCAGTCAACTAACTAACAACTTAGACATATCAATGTATTTAGTTATCAAACATTTACTGAGGTCCATTTACATCTAGCTCTGTGATGGGTAAATAATAAAGATACAGAAGGAATCTGTCCTGAAGGAGTTCATAAGCAGGTAATGGAGAAAGGTAAGAGCTGCGCAGTGAGATCTTTGTAGGGCACATACAAGGACCAGAAAAAGAAGTACCAGGGAAAGGTCACTTGGACAAAGTAGTCCTTCTCCTTCCAGCAACACTATCAGAACTCTGAGCTACTAGAATCAACAAAAGCCAGTGAAAAGTGCTACAGTCTATTTATCACACTTAATCTATTAACAACATACTAACACAAACAAGGATTCAGTAGTTGTAAGTGGCATGCCTTTTGATAAAATAGCTGATAGGTAAACTGAAAGAGCATCTCAAGGAATAACATTTAAAAGAAAATTAAAGGCAGAGGAATATTTAAATAGTAGCAGCAGAAAACTGATGGGGGAGTGTAGGGGACCGGTTTTAGTCTGGCATATGTGACTCAGCTCTGTATGGAAAACCTACAGAAGCAAAATGGTGGACAGGAACCAGACCGTCAAACCAAGTTTTCCCATGAGAATCAGGCCTAGAAAATGCATACAGACTGTTATGGCTTGCTCTTGCTAAAACTCCATCACCCTGGTCTAAAACAACAAATGTGTATTGTCTATCTTCAAGGTAATATCCAAAGCTTGTGTGAATTTGCCCAAGGACAGAGCTAATCGGCTCATCGCCATTCCCCTCTGCATGTTATTTTCATTTCCTTGATTGTACCTAAAATGTAGACAATAATATTCTATGTAATAGGTAATAAATCTTTCTCTGATATAAGACCCGAGGTAAACAATAAAAGCCGATCTAGGCAAGGGTCCAGGCGCTCCCCTCTTGAGGGAGTGGCTGAGGCACCCATAGGAACTCTCCCCTTGAGAGAGTAGTTGTGCCTGTTCCCTTTTTTTCCACAGGATTGTTGTCGCCTGTGCATTCATTCTCCTCATCAGCCACAACAGGCAGACTCTGGTGGCCGGAGTCTGCCACAGAGGGGGACGGGAAAGACAGGGTAAACAGGTTCAACATTCTCTATCTGGGCAATAATGTACCATGGTTGAAAAGAGTTTCTGAAATTCTTTAATCCAGACTTCCCACTTTGTCCTATGACCAAGGTTTTCCTGCACCAGAAATAAGACTATAAAAGAGCTGTTAACATCAATTATAGAATTTAAAAACCTCCTTTACTCTACACAAAGACCTAAGCGGAAAATACCACCTGCCATTAAATCCCATGACAGTCCATGGCAGCTGTATAAATTTGCCAATATCAGAAAGTTAAAATTTACAAATTACACAAGATATTTTAATTTAACACTAAATATAGGAGCTAAAAAATAGCTATAATGGAAAAGTCTACATTTTCCCAAGTCAACTTTTTCTTGTTTCTTATTATTGGCCATGCATGGTAGGTCTTCACAACCATCACATCTTCTCAAAAATACTCTTTTTCACTTACGCCTCATTAAATTCCTACACATAAATTCCTTAAACTCAAAGTAGAAGCAGCAGTGGCTCCCAGTGGCCAATTTATGATTGGTGTATTTTC
Organism: Sturnira hondurensis; assembly: GCF_014824575.4. Classification (NCBI taxonomy): domain Eukaryota; kingdom Metazoa; phylum Chordata; class Mammalia; order Chiroptera; family Phyllostomidae; genus Sturnira; species Sturnira hondurensis. Next base: position 34,026,483 of record NW_028076767.1, read on the forward strand.
CTATCACTGATCTTTGTTATTTTCACATTTGATTTCAAAAAGGGTAAGAACCTCATGGAGGTCACAATATTATACACACAAAAAATTAACAAAATGATATTTAATTAACTTTAATCCTTGACACCAATAAGAATATTATAATGCATGCTTTTCAGGCAACTGAGAGATCCTTTAAAGTATAAAATACATTATGCTTTTGCATTCTTCAATGTCCCTAGGATCACTCACGGTTTATTAAACAAGTAAATAGTCACTGTTGTAACAAACAGTCACATAACAAAGCACTGTCATCCACCTATTTGTCTAATCAGATTAAGACTGTTAAAACCTGAACTAATTCCCCTGAACACTCCACCTCGGGTATGTAAAGATGAGACTGAGGCAACATCCTAGATTTTTCACCATGACATATAGGGTGGGGAAGAGTAGGTTCACAGTTGTGAGTACATGAAACACAGACTTTGATCTTATGTTATTAATTTTCATTGTATTATTTTCCATACAAACAACTGAAAACCTACTTCTGCCCCAATGTGCATGTGGTAGACAGAAATACAAAGATATCAGCCTCGAGTTTCTGTCCCCTGACTGGATTGATTGATAATTCAAAACTCAAGAAAGTATTGCTGTGAAGGGACTTTGTTGATAGTATTAAAGCTACTAACAAACCGATCTTAAAATAAAGAATCACCTTGGATTACAGGTCTTTTCGGCTTTCACGAGTCTGCTTTACGCCACTTTGTTTTTATAAAACGACCCTACGAAAATAGAGTGCAGCACTTTGCAGCATGCTCCACGAGCAGAAGCGAGAGTTGCACCACCCAGCTTCTGCCCTGGGAACAACACTCAGCATCTCAGAATCAAGCTGCCAAAGCTTTGGACTGTGTTTGTGAGCATCTGTGCTTTACCTTGACTTATTCTGTATATCCATTAGCAAGAAGTGTCTTGAGATATACAATTGCTTCTTTGCTTTAGGCTATTTCCACATCCCACAGGTTTCACAGGAATACTCTTTTTTGAGAAGGGAGCAGGGAATCCACTTGGCCCAATGCAATCAAATGAGCCCTTAGCAGCAGCTGGCAGAAAAGTCAAGCCAATGATTCAACAAAGGAGGTCAGAGAAATCCAAAGCATACAAAAGAACTTATATGCCATTTACTGCCTTTAAAGATGGAAGGGGAGCCACAAACTTAGGAATGAGAGCAGGCTCTAAAGAACAACCTTCAGGCAATAGGCAGCAAAAAAAAAAAAAAAAAAAACCACAAAAAACAACAACAACAACAAAAAAAACAGGGACCTACAACCACATGGAACTGAATTCAGTCAACACCGTGAATGACTTGGAAGCAGTTCATCCCCAAAGCTTCCAAAAAGGAACATCAGCCCTGCTGACACCCAAGCTCTAAAGAAGGAACCAAGCTGTGCCCAAACATTTGACCTATAGAAACATAATGATAAATGTGTGTTGTTTTAAGCCACTTAAGTTTGTGGTAATTTCTTATGGTAACAACTTAAAAGCAGTATAGATTTTGGTGTAAGTGGGGTGCTGCTGTAACAAATAACTAAAAATGCAGAAGTGGCTTTGGAATCGAGCAGTGAGTGGGGGCTGAAAGAAATTAGAGGAGCATGCCCTGGCTGGTGGGGCTCAGTGGACTGAGCACCAGCCTATGAACCAAAAGGCCTCCAGTTTGATCCCCAGTCAGGTCCCTGGCTAAGGGCATGCAAGAGGCAACCAAGTGGTGTTTCTCTAGCATAACAATGTTTCCTTCCCTCTCTTTCTCTACCCCTTCCCCTCTCTCTGAAAATAAATAAAACCTTAAGAAATTAGAGGATCATGACAGAAAAGGCCTAAATAGCTTGAACAAACTGGAAGTAGGAATGTAGACATTAAAGACACTACCAGGGAGGATTCACAGGCTGCTTGAAGAAATCTGAACCTGGAGGATGGAAAGATCTACCTTGTCATTGGATCCTGCTTTTGTTAAGACATTCTGACAATCTCTACCTTTTACTGGAGTGGTTAGTACACTTTGTTTTATACTGTTGATTCTGGTTCATTTTAAATCTACTACCTTGCTATTATTTCTTCTGCTCCACCCTTGTGTTGTTACTTCTCTTTCCCTACCTTCTGTCTGAGCCCCCACCATCCCTCACTCGGCTTAGTGCAGAGCCTACTGTCTGGCCTCCTTGCTTCCACCCCTGCACAGCAACAGTCTCATTCTGTCTGGTTTCCACCTGTTCTGGGTAAAAGCCAGTTGTTAAAATGACCTACAAGGCCCTGTGAGATAAGCCCCTATTGCCTCCCAGACCTCATTTTCTACTATCCTTCCCCTCACTCACTCCATTTCATACCTGCCTCCTTACTCTTTTTGGAACACCCTAGACATACTTCCACCTCAGGGCCTTCATAACTGCTATTTCCTGTGTCACACTTTCACTACCTCCCTTCCTTAGTTCAGGTTTTTGACCAAGCTCTACTTTCCCCTTAACTATCCACAGTAAGCAGAACAATGCCCCTGCCCCAAATGTCCACATCATTACCCATGGAACCTAGGAATGTATTACATTACATGGCAAAGAAGAATTAGGTTGCAGACAAAATCAAGGCTCCTAATCAGTGTCCTTAAAATGGGGAGATTATCCTTGATTATCCAGAAGGGCTCAATGTATTCACAATGATCCTCGGAAAAGAGAAGGAGACATGACTACAGAAGAAGGCTCAGAGAGATGCAAAGTCGCTGGCTTTGAAGGAGGAGGAAAGGGACCACAAGCAGAGAAACGTGGGCAGCCTCTACAAGATGGAAAAGTCAAGAAAACAGTCTCTCCCCCAGAGCCTCCATCAATTAACACAGCCTTATGAATGCCGTAACTTTAGCCACTCAGACCCATTTCAAACCTCTCACCTCCAGGAGTGTAAAACAATATATGTGTCTTATTTAAACCACGTTTAAGTTTGTGGTGATTTTTTATAGCAATAATAAAAAATTAATTCACCACCCTACTAAAAACTGAAAAGATCTCACCCCCAATACTCCTTTACTGATTAATTTTCCTCCACAAAATAGATTACCTTCTAACAAATTTTATAATTTCCTTACTTTATTTATAAACGTAAATCCTGTAAATAAGTGTAGGCTCCATAAAGGCAAGGGTTATCCATTTTGTTCAGTTTCTCAGAGTCTGATACATGACCATGTGCTCAATTACTGGCTGACTGAACATTTGACAGATTATAAATACATGAATATGTAAGAAAAGTGCTGCTAATGATGATGCTGATGTGATAAAAATACCATTAATCTTAAAAAAAAACTAGGCATAATCAGCAGCTGTTTAAAGCCAATGATAGATTTATAGCTATGCATTAATGTCTCTCAAAACACCTGTTATCATTCACTCTGTATTCCTCTTCTTCCCAATTGCAACAACTTTTTTATCACAGTTTTTAATAACTTAGAAGATACTATTAGGTACATATTTTTCAATTATCAATCTTTTGAACAGATTTCACATCTTATAATCAAATTCAGAAAAGAATAAATATACAAAATGTTTCCTTTCTAAAATTTACTTACATTTGAACAAGTCTCCAAGTGTGAAATATAAAAGAAAGCAATCTGGCAATATTAACAAAGGTCTTATATCTCCTTCATTCAAAAAGCAGAGAGCAGGCTCTGGTGTTAAAGGGCACTGCGTACCTGTCCCGGGAGTCGTCGTCATCACTCCAATCAGAGGACTCTGCATTACTGACATGTTTGCCTACATAAAAACAGAAGAAAGTGTTCAGGTAAAAATGTAAAGTTCTAACCATAACATATACACTGTAAGTGTTGAAAGGCTTCATTGAACAGACAGCTGAGTATCTACTCAGTACTGGAGATGCCTATAATTAGCTCACAATCAAAGGGCATTCCCTAATTTTTTTTTAAGTTGAATGGTAGTAATCTAAAATATGCTATACCCTTATTATAGTATTTGTTTAAAATAAATAAAACCACATTGGGTAAAAAAAGCATTATTTTTAGTAGAAAGTAACACTGCTATTTGGTTCTAGTTCCTAAGGTACAGAAGTAACACATATAATGGTGATACTTCAAATCACCAAGCTCACACAGAAAAACAAAAACATGGCAGAATTTTATTTTTAAATAAATTCTTACAAACTATGAAATACTATAGTTTCAAATCAGTGTACACAATAAAAGACAGGATAACTCTGCCTCTACTGGTAGAAAGTTATAAAGAAGGAAAATTATCAATACCAGTTCTTTAAATGTGAGAAAACTAAAGACTAAAGATGCTAAAAGTCCTTCTATAGCCCTGGCTGGTGTGGCTCAGTGGATTAAGTGCCAGCCTATGAACCAAAGGGTTGCAGATTCAATTCCCAGTCTAGGGCACATGCCTGAGTTGCGGGGCCAGATCCCCAGTTGGGAGCACACAAGAGGCAACCACACATTGATGTTTCTCTTCCTCTCTTTCTCCTTCTCTTCCCTTCTCTAAAAATAAATTTTAAAAATCTTTAAAAAAAGTCCTTCTGCCCCGACTGGTGTGGCTCAGTGGATTGAGCACTGACCTGTGAACCAATGGGTCCCTGCTGGTTCTATTCCCAGTCGGGGCACATGCCTGGGTTGTGGGCCAGGTTCCCGGGTGTGAGGTGTGCAAGAGGCAACCAAACATTGATGTTTCTCTCCCTCTTTCTCCTTCCCTTCCTCTTTATCTAAAAATAAATAAATAAAATATTTTTAAAGTCCTTCCATAAACAAAGATAGAAATATCAGATCAAGAGTGATGAGAGTCTCTAGAAGTAGATGTAAAAATTTTTAAACAGTATATGATTAAACTAAGGAAATCTAAAATTTGGCTATTATCTAACAACCAGAACCAAATGCAGAAAGAATGTTAGGGGAGATACAAAATGTACTGTTCAATTCTTTTTTTTAATATTTTATTTATCTTTAGAGGGGAAGGGAAGGAGAGAGGAAGAGAAACATCAATGTATAGTTGCTTCTCGTGCATCCCCTGCTGGGAACTGGTCTGCAACCCAGGCATGTGCCCTGACTGGGAATCGAACCGTGATTGTCTGGTTCGCAGGCCCACACTCAATCCACTGAGCTACACCAGCCAGGGCTTACTGTTCAATTCTTAATACCAGCTTTTTTATAATTAGAGAGAGGTTGAGCAAAGTCTCAAGAAGCAAAACAAATTTAGGTTTTGATCTAATAATAAAATTCTTACCAACGTTCAGCCAAAAACATTTTCTACAAATTATTACACTTAAGACTCTTAAACATTTTGAACAGGGCAATTACTATAACTACCTTTCTTCTCATGTAATATCAGAGGAGTAATGAAAACATAAATTTGTAAGCCAGTGGTTCTCACACCAAACTAAACATCAGATTTACTTACCAACCTTTAGAAAAATATCCCAAAACAGAATATTCTGGACTTCTTAAGTCTAGAACACCACTGTCCAAATATTAACACAAGCCATGCAAGCAATTTTAAACTTTATAGTTGACAAGTATATCTCAGGTATAGGACTAGCCACATTTTAAGTGTCAAGAGCCACACTTGGCTAATGGCTACTATAACCGACAGGTGGGCAGGTCTAGCAGTGCTGGAGAGAGAAGGTAATCTGTTTAACACAATGAATTAATTTTGTTTTGCTTGACAAGTAGGCCTAATATGACAGGAATATAAAACCTATAGTCAAAATTTACTTAAGTATGCACTTTATTAAACTTTCCAACAACTATATCTGATTTAGGGAAAGTCATAAAACATTTCTCCAAACTAAACAGCAGAAATATCTTTAAACAAAGGGATGTATCAGTTAAATTGACACACTTTGTTTATATATCCTACTAAGCACAATAATGACAGGAAAGAACACATGACTATAAAAGCTACTAAACTTCCCACTTAAAAAAAAAATCCATACTACCCTCCAAGTGCCAACAAGACTTACCACAGTAGTATTAGCACAGCATGCTATTACAAACACTGGCTCTAGGTTTAAGGCTGCCTAGGTTGAAAGCCTGGCTCTGCTAGACGAGCTGCCTTACCCCCCACAAAGCACTAAAACTGTAACATCAGGGCCTGTGCACTGCAGGTACTTCCTAAGTATCAGACACTCTCCTGTAACCATTAGTCCCATCAAAACAGAGATGTCTATTTTGCATAATCTATGACTGAATATAACACCATGAGAACACCTATAACTACACCAACCAAAGCTTAACATCACCATCAGAACACTACATGAGGAACATACTAAAGTACTGACTTTCAACCTTTTTTACCCCATGGCATTCATAAACTAATTACCAAAATTCTGCGCCATGCCAAAAGATATATTTTTGCGAATCTGACAAGAAATGGGTATAATTTTGATTGATTTACAAAAAATCATAACAACAATAGTAATTACCCACCTTTTTGCTCCAAAGTGACTTTTTAAAAAAATCAGGTGCCTATACTTGTATATAAGGATTTCTGGTATCAAAAATTAGCCAATCAGACAGAACCTTAATATGCACCGTGACCAAAAATATGCAATTCTAGTAAATGATCTCTATATTTATGGTTTAAGGAAGGGCACTGAAAGGGCATTCACACCAAATGGCTATTGTGTTGGCTGCTGTCATTTTTTTTATTTGACATTCTAAGGGAAAGGAGATCAGTGCCCTGACTAAATAGTCAGGTATTGCACATCTTGCAGCACACTAGTGTGCCACGACACAATGGTTAAAAGTTGCTATGCTAAAGCATCAGCTCAGAACTATGTGGGAGGCAGTGCTTTTAGTAAAACATGCAAATAATGAACATAGCTCTAAAAGGATAATGGTTGTATGTTAATAAAATAATTCCTAAAACAAAGATCCGAAATCATTACAAATGCCCTAAATCTGCATAAAACCCTGAATCTTCAGTTGTTCTTTCATAGAATTATGTATAAATAAATACTGAGCTTTTTAAAGAATTGGAATGACTTAAACCATAAGTATTTCCACATGTATTTGAAGTACGCTGAGGGTGTGTACAGGTGATTATGACATATCTATTAAAACCACAGAAGTACCTACATGAGAAAATAATCTGGAGTTCTGTAATTTTTTTGAAATGCCTTTTTAAAAAGATTTTATTTATTTATTTTTAGAGATAGAGGAAGAGAGAGAGAGAGAGAAACCTCCATGTGTGAGAGAAACACTGATCTGTGCCTCTCCCATGTCCCCAACCAAGATGGAGGGGCAGCAGGGTTGGGTGGGCCTGGCTGGCAGCTCAGGTATGTGCCCTGACCAGAAACTGAATCAGCTCCCTTTCAGTTTATAGGGCAATGCCCAACCCACTGAGCCACACCAGTCAGGGCTGTTGTTTTATTCATTTTAAAGTATAGTTCATGATAAGCACAATTTAAGTAAGTTCTATGATAAATGGCTTTAATGCTTATTCTGTGTAGCAAAGTTATACTACAACAGACCTCAGGAAAACATTTCAATTACTGACTCTCACTGTATAGCCACATAAAAACTTTAAAATTACTCATTGTGGATCATGAGTGAGGGTATGTGTATCACCTGTCTTCTTGAAGTTAAAGGTGTTGATCCAAGTCCTGGGCTGGAAATGTCATCATATATACTTCTAACCGGTGGAGCTCCACTTTTATCTTTATGAGCTGGTACGACGGGCTGTGGGGGTGACCCACCTACAATGCACAAAACATACAGTCAGATGAGAAAACAAAGAAATCTTTCTTCTTTTTAATAGGATTTTTCCTAAATAATCATATCGGTGTTATTATTTAACTTAATTCTCCTAACCACAATCCTGTGCCTTGAGAATGATTTCCATTTAACAAATGAGGAAACTGAGAGACAGGGAGTTGCTTCACAGAAATTGCTCCAGAGCATCTTGCTACAAAATAAGATTTTTAAAAAAATTTACATTCTTAAAATATTGACTTAAACTCATCTCCTGGCGCTTCTAAAACTTTAATGCACATGAAAGTCACCAAAGGTTCGTGTTCAAATTCAGATTCTGATTCACAACACGTAGGATGGAACCTGAGATCATGAACTTCGAACAAGCTCCCAGTGATGCCAACGCTGGTGATCCAGACTGCACTCTGAATAAAAGATTCCAGAGTAAGTAAACAGAAAGTTTAGTTTATAGTAAACATATGTAACTTTTGCTTTCTCTACAAAATGCTTAGCATTTCAACACAAAACTCGATTCTCTTTCTAATTTGAAAGTAGGTACTACACACCTCCAGTCTGTACAACACTTGAATAAATATAATCCCATAATGTGGCATTTGCCAAAATTAAACAAATCCCATTATGTTTCTCATCGTAAAAATAGATTTAAGTACATAATAAAGTTATTAAAAAAACATTTTTAGGGACATAAAAATGTGTATAAATCAGAGAATTAGCAATGCCCAAAGTGAAGCAGCCCCTGCCCTCCATGAGACTAAGGTCTGAGCCTAGACAGCACAGCACAAGCATAGAGCAGACTGCAAAACGGGACTGACCTAGACTTTGACCTCCTTCTCTGTCACTTAGTAACCTGTGCGTTTCAGCAATTTCTTTATTGCATTTAGCCTCAGTCTCCTCTTTTGAAGACCTGGGATAACTACTATATACTGCTCAAGATTGAAAAAACACTAAAAATAACAAAATACTGAGCATATTTCCTGGCTCATAAGTACTCAATATGTAGTAGTTAAATAATAACATATTTGAAATTTACACAAAAATCTGTCCAGAATATCTTTAAGTGAATTACTTCAAATATAATTTATAATTTCTCCTGACCAATTTTTATGTATATAAAACCACTTTAAATTAAATCATAGGTTAAAACAAAGTAAGAAGAGTTTACCTTTAAACATCTACTAAAAGGATACTAGCTTAAATTTGAAATTCAACCATTTTTGCGGCTCTTCACTACTCATAGTCAAAACTTCAAAGTTATCTTTTAAAATGTTTCTTTGCTAAAGATATCCTGTAAAAGATACATGTTGTATTTAAGTAACATTTTGTGCCAAGGACTGCATAGCCTACGTAAAAAACTTCCCCATAGTCTGTGAAGTCCTTTCACTAAACATACTACAAGTGAGAACCTTAATTAACTCTCCCTAGAGGTAGAATCCGTATCTACAAATTTTCAAATTACACTTCTTTTGACTGACCATGTGCTATTATTACATTTAAGATGAATTAAATGACCATATCGCTCCCCCCCCAATACTGGCATTTTAGACTGGATGAAATGTAGTATGCATACTTTTCCATAAGTGGTTCTTACAATGATAATACAGTAGTACCTTCCTAATCTGAGATTTTGATAGCTGCTATTTCAGTTACCTGTAGTCTAAAAATATTAAATGGAAAACTCTAAAACTAAGGAATTCATAAGTTTTAAATTGTGGCCTCAGCAGTGTAAAATCTCATATCATCCAGCCTGGAACATGAATCATCCCTTTGTCCAGTATGTCCAAGTTGTACGTACAGTACAGTAAGATATTTTCAGAGACCACATTCACATAACTGTATCATAATATATTATTATAATTATTCTATTTTATTATGTTAATGTCAATCTCTTATTGTACCCAATTTATAAACTTTATCACTGGTATGTGTGCATAGGAAAAAACATAGTGTATATACAAAGCTTGATATTATCAGTGGTTTCGGGCATCCACTGGGATCTTGGAACTTCCCTGCTGACAAAAGTGAGGACTGCTAAGCCCTGGCTGGTGTAGCTCAGTGGATTGAGCACAGGCCTGCAAACCAGAAGATCGCGGTTCAATTCCCAGTCAGGGCACATGCCCTGGGTTGCAGGCCAGTTCCCTGCAGGCCAACTCCCAGCAGGGGATGCACAAAAAGCAACCATACATTGATGTTTCTTTCCCTCTCTCCTTCCCCTCTAAAGGTAAATAAATAAATTAAATCTAAAAAAAAAGTGGGGACTGCTGTAGTTTATACTGCTTACACCTTTATTCTAAGATTCTTATGGTAAAAAAAGAGCCATTACTTAATTTTTTTAATCACCATATTTTGCTGTGTATAATACACACCTGTGTTTTTAGCCCAAACTTTCAGGGGAAAAAAATATTTTGTTTTAATTTTGTAATTCAAGTTTTTATTTAGTTATATTTAGAAACAAAACTGATTATTGTATTCTAGGGTATTATTTTGTATAGGGATATCATTATTGCTTTCTAGAGTTATACCTTTAACGCATAAGCATAAATAAAAGAATTATAAACATTTATATAGCTACAGAATTGGTACTACCCATGTATAATGCTCAACCTTATTTTTCCCTCAAAAGTTTCGGCAAAAAAGTGTGCATTATACATGGCAACATACAGTGATGAATGGGTTGGGAAGAGGGAACACTGGACTATAACTCTTTTAAAAAATTCTAGTATATATACTGACATTACTATGAAACTACTTTAGGCAATTTACCTACCTGCAAGTAAAGGTGATCTCATTTCCATTACTCCGACCGAAGGGCCACTGATTGATCGAGGTTGTGGAGTCACTGGAGCCGGTAAATCCCCCATTAAAAATCCAGGTAAGAACTGGGCATTAACCCCTGGTTTTGGAGATGTGGGAGAACCTAGCATCATTGGTTCAGATCCTAAATGAATCAGAAATAAAATAAGGACTTTAATTTTATAGTATCTAACAAAATGACACAAGAATCTAGAATAATTTTGAAAATTTAATCAATTCCATTAAATACTATAGAACCATAGTTAAATTTTTACTTTAAAAACCAATAAAAATGATTTCTAGAGAAACAAGTATTCTGTATTAACAATATTAATCCCTGACAACTATTCTGTTAACATTTCACAGGTTTAAGAATCAACACACTTCTAAATTTAAGAATTTTAGTTTATAATATTAAAAAAATCCCTGATACACACAGGAAAATTTTCCATTTCTGGTCAGCTATGCAACAACCAAAAACAAGAACAGGGTGCACAAGTTACTTATTTACACAAAGCTTGAACATATCAAACACAATTAGTTTAGCTTGCTGTATGTCCCATTTTTGGCATAAAAGTGTAATCATGCACACATTATAGCACATATGAAATATTAGTAATGAGTGAGTGGCAAAAAACATTTAAAATGTTTGGAAAGCGTATTGTTTGGATCTTTCTTTAAATTACTCATTTTAAAATTAGGAATCAATAAGTCTCCCTGATATAAAACCAATTTAAAAAAAGAACAGATATGCCCAGGCTGGTGTAGCTCAGTGGACTGAGCGAGGGCCTGTAAACCAAAGGATAGCAGTTTGATTCCCAGTCAGGGCACATGCCTGGGTTGCCTGCCAGTTCCCAGCAGGGGACGCACGAGAGGCAACCATACATTGATATTTTTCTCCTTAACCCTTCCCCTCTAAAGATAAATAAATAAAATTTTTAAAAAAAGAACAGATACTCCACAATTATCAATTCAAAATTAACCTTCACAATTTACTGGGAAGGTTTATTCCTATCATGAAGATAAGGAAGCTGTGACTTAGGCTCTAATTTCAGGGCACAAATAGCACAGTAAGAAAAACATGGGCTCTGGAGTGAGAGACCCAGGTTCAAGTCTCTCAGCAAAATGGGAATAATTGTATCACCCACTCAGAGAGCTTTGATCAGAATTATAGCAAGTAAAGCACTTGACCCAGTGCCTAAAATGTAGTAAATGTTTAGCAAGCATTCATTATTACTATAACAGTATCTTATAATAGCCAAAACTGAGAGACAAATGTGTAAGTGAAGAATCTGCAATTTCTGTTAATGAAAATTTAATTTTTAACAATGTGACTAGCCTAAATGTGATCTATGGAAGCCAGTTAATAAAGATCATATAAATAACATCAGATACATTGATGTTTCTGTCAATTTCTGGAGTCTCAAAAATTTGTTTCCTACTCTCCAAATGCTGTCAATTATTTATGCTTCCTCTTATATCTGGTTATAGTTATACTTAAATATTAACAATGCAAGTGTATAAAAGAAGAAAAGGCAAAGCAATTCAGGAAAATGATAAAGCAAATACTGAAATAAGGAAGAACTATAATTACATTGTAATTAAAGTGATAGTTACTATGTTACTAGGAAACCATTACATATTGCCAAAGAACAAACACTAAAATCAATCAATCCAAAAGCATTTTCTGAACAGATATTAAAAACCCGTAGTAATAAATACAAAGTGTTAGGAACCACCAACTGCCTTCACTCTCCCATTCCCCCTCCAAAATATGGCAATTATAAAAATTAAGTCCAAAAAAAAGTTCTTACACATCTGGATAGATACTGTAATACAGTAGAAAGCACCAGAGGGAGGGCACAAAAACCTCTATCAAATTGTCACTAACCACCCATCAGGCTAAATTTCACTTAAGGAGAGAGCTGTCTGACACTGTACCAATGGATCCTGCAGGTCCTCAATTCCCCATCACAAACTGTACTGTTAAAGTACTGTGTCTTCTTACCCAGCACTGATTGTTGAAGTAACACCTACTTTTAATATACCATTAGGTGCTGGGAAAATGTTTATTCCTCACCTAGAATATGCAATATGTGGACTTGAAAATGTAATAGCAGCTGTCAGATTTCTGATTAGGCAATAAACAGAGGTTTATACACATTTGTAACCCCAAGAAATATGCACTCCAATTTTTCTAGTAGACAACTGATCTCTAAAATAATACCTGGACCAGTATCTGTACGTAAATTTAAATGTAGCAGAGTATCTGCACTGACATTATGCGTTTAGTTTATGACTAATAAATACTCAAACAATTCACACTGCTCTACTCTCAGAAGAAAGTTTGCACAAAACATGTAAAGCGTTACTCTTCCGATCTTTAAAAAAAAGGAAAAAAATTCATCCCACACATAAGTAATCACACTCACTGTTTTCCAAACTCAGAATGCTGTGACCTAATCTCCAACTAAGTCTTCTTATAGTAGCGGTTTATTTTAAAATTTTGACAGTTCTCAGAAATCCCAAAACTCAGCAGACAAAAAGGAAATCCTGTTAATTTTTTGGATATTTTTTCAAAGTCACAATTCAGCAATGGGAATGAACTTTTAAGTATTCATTATATGACTGAGTTCAGAAATACCTACAATACTTGGTCACCTTTCCAAGATTAAGGTAAGGATTATCGTGCGAACTCCTACCTTCCTCTTAAGACCATTATCTAGATGGCGTTCATCATCTGACTAACTAAATGTCGCACAACGCAAGCTTCCATTAATTACTGATTCCTTTGCCAAAGGCCAGAAGAGGGAAAGAAACAAACAGGAACTAGAAGCCCCGGTGACCCAACAGCGGTGGTCCGTGACTACTCTCCGGGGCACCGCCCACCCACGTGTAAGCCCACAGGTCCCTTCCCGACCACAATCCCGGATCCTGACTCCCGGATCCAGTTTAGAGCTCTGGGGGTCCTAGGTGTCCGCCGGCTTGGCGGGCTCGCGTTTGGGAGCACAAAACGGCGCAGCCCACATTCGACCGCCCTTTCCTCACCGGTCCCGCCAGGGGCCGCAGCTTCCCGGAGCCACCCTGGCAGCCTGATGACTAGAGCAGGAGGCTGACTAGGAACTCGGGGGCGATCAAAGGACTACCCCTGCGCCAATGAAATGAGCAAACGAGAGGGTCAAGACTACTGCCCGTCGGTTTTGTCCGCCTGCAGGCCTGCGGCACCGATCGCGGTGCCAGCGTGGAAAAGCGGCTTTTCACTCACCCAACGAGGGCACCTGGGGTTCCACAGCAAAGGCTGCCATTGCGGCAGCAACTGTATTTCGCCGCGGACCCTCCGGATTTTCAAAAAATGGCGGAAACACTCCCCACGGGTCGGGGCGTGCTACCTTAAGGGTGACGTAACTTCCGGATATGCGCCGCACGAAGCTGTGGGCGCCGGAGCCGCCATTTTGGAGTGGGCAAAAGGCTTCGCGCAGACTCAGGGACTTCCGGAAAGGCTTGATGTGTTTGTGATGAAGGTGTATTTCTCCAAATCCTGTGCTCACGGTGTGAGCGTCCTGATTTTTTTGGTACTTGAACTTCACAGAAGTACTGTTTATTTTATTCAGAGTTTCGTTAGCTACCGTGAGTGTACCCAGTGCTCTGTCATCCGTCAGCTTTCCCAAGCACCACGTGCAGAAATTTGGCTTGGAGCAACTGTTGGGGCTGCTTTCCAGTGTCGACTTTCGGGCTTGGTGCGTGAAGCTCCATTCTTGCTGCATATTTTCTGTCATCTCTACCATTTTTTTCAAAAATGTGTTATAGGGGAATTTTACGTTAAAGCATAATTCATGCTTGCTGTTTTTTACATGTTGATACGTACAAAAGATAGTGAATAATGGAAGCTGAGTAAACAAACACCTGTGAACCCACCACATTGCAGCACCCTCTTTGTACCGTCTGGACTGGCCCCCCACCTCACTTTCCGCTTTTCTTTAGGGCGTATTCAAATATAGCCTATATATGTGTGCAAAAAAAGTTGTTTAGTTTTGCTCCCTAACTTCATAAAAGTGATGTGCTACATTTATTTATATTCTAGGATATTCTCTGATCCATACCAAACTAATGATCCTCAAAATACTCACCCATCCTTCCTATTTCCTCTGGAATTTCCTGAAATTCCAAATCCAGCAAGAATTTTGTAATTTGAGTGAGGCAATTACAATGACATAATTAAATGGAATGTCCCTTGAGATCAAAATTTAAAATCACCGAGATAAATTGACTCTTTTTTACAGGTGTATGGGTTGAACTGTGTCCCCCCAAATAATATGTTTAAGTCCTAACCCTAGGTACATTTGACTGTGACCTTATTTGGAAATAGGTACTTGACAGATGTAATCAAGTTCAGATGAGATCATACTGAATCACCTCAAAGCTGGAGGGTTAAATGACCACAGATCTATCTTTCACAATTCTGGACGCCAGCAATCTGAGTTTTATGGGGCTAACATCAAGGTGTCAGGAAGACTGGTTTCTTCTGGAGATTCCAAGAGAGAATGTTTCCTTCCTTTTCAGATTTCTGAAGACTGAATTATATTCCTCGGCTTAAAGGTTCCACCCTCCCCCTCCAAAGCCATCTGTCTGACATCTTCTACCTCTCTGACACTGCCTCTCTGTCTCTGTCATCACAAGGCCATCGATGAGTCTGTCTCTGTTTTGCTTGTTAGTTCAGTTTGTTCATTAGACTCCACATGAATGAGATCATATGCTGTTTGTCTTTCTCTGACTGGCTTATTTCACTCAGCATGATGTTCTCCAGGACCACCCATGCTGTTGCAAAGAGTAAAATTTTCTTTCTTTTTTTTTTTTTTACTGCTGAGTAGTACTCCACTGTGTAAATGTCCCATAGTTGTTTTATCCACTAAACTACTGATGGACACCTGGACTGCTTCCAAATCTTGGCAATTGTGAATAACGTTGCAATGAACATAGGAGTGCATATAGTCTTTTGAGTTGGTGTCTCAGGTTTCTTCGAATAAACTGCCAGAAAAAAACAGTCATGCTTTATGGGTCATAAAGCAGTTCCGTTTTTAATTTTTTGAAGTGACCCCATACTGCTTTTCACAGTGGGTACACCAGTCTGCATTCCCACCCACAGTGCAAAAGGTCCCCTTTCTCCACATCCTCACCAGCACTTGTTTATTTATTGATGATACCCATTCTGACAGATGTGAGATATTTCATTATAGTTTTAATTTGCATTTCTCTGATGGTTAGTGACATTGAGCATCTTTTCATATGTCTTTTGGCCATCTGTGTGTCCTCTTTGGAGAAGTGTCTATTCAGTTCCTTTGCCCATTTTTTAATTGGATTGTTTGGAGTGTTTTGGTGTTGAATTTTGTAAGTTCTTTACAAATTTTGGGTAATAACCTATTATCAGATGTATCAGTGAGTATGTTCTCCCCTTCAGTGGGTTGTCTTTTCATTTGTTGATGTTTTATTTTGCTGTGCAAAAACTTTTTAGTTTGATGTAGCCCCATTTGTTTTATTTTTTTTCTTTTATTTCCCTTCCTTTTAGGAGATATACCAGAAAAACATGTTGCTACAACAAATGTCAGATTTTACAGCATATGTTTTCTTCTAGGATTCTTACAGTTTCAAGTCTAACATTTAAATCTTTAAGCCACTTTTTTATTCTTGTGTATGGCATAAGAAGGTGGTCCACTTTCATTTTTTTAAGATTGTATTTATTTATTTTTAGAGGGGAAGGGAAGGAGAGAGGGAGAGAAATAACAATGTATGGTTGCCTCTCATGCGTCCCCTGCTGGGAACTGGCTTACAACCCAGACATGCACCCTGACTGGGAATCGAACAGTGATCCTTTGGTTCGCAGGCCTGCGCTCAATCGACTGAGCTACACCAGCCAGGGCCCACCTTCATTTTTTTGCACATATCCGTTCAATTTGCCCAACACGATTTATTGAATAAACTATCTTTAGCCTATTGTATATTTTTGCCTCCTTTATCAAATATTAATTGACTATGAAAGTGTGGTTTATTTCTGGGCTCTCTATTTTGTTCTATTGATCTATATGTCTGTTTTTATGTCAGTATCATGCTATTTTGATTACTTTGGCCTGGTAGTGCAGTTTGATATTTGTAAAATAAAATTAAAGTCATTTTTCTTCCTTCACTTGCATTTCAAACTTATACCATTTCAACGGACACTTTCCTTGTCAGAGTATAAAGATCCCCATTTTATTGTATCAAAAAACCTTCCCTAGAACTGTTATCTTTTTTGTGACTGCCAGGAACTATTTTCTTTCACATTTTTTTTCAAGATTTCAAAATAAGGGTCTACAGACTTTAGTACATGGTGTATTTCCCTAACTTTACCATCTTGTTTTTTAATACATTATACGCCGACTCTTGTGTAAATCCTTTTCTGAAACTATTGACCCCAACTGTTTTTCTCCTAACTGCCATATTAGGCCTGTATCCTTGACATCTGTGGTATTCAATAGCTTTGCCAATCTTGTCCTATATACAATTGTTTTCATTGTTTTTGGTGATGCTACACTTCCTACTCTCTTCTTAACTTTCTGCTCTTTTTCTGGCTCTTCCATACGTGATCCCATTTCATTCTAACCTGGATATAGAATTGTGTGTGTGTGTGTGTGTGTGTGTGTGCGCGCGTGTACCATGCTCATATTTTTTATCACTTTTCGAATTGTTGTTCAAATACAGTTGTCTCCATTTTCCCACCACCACTTCCCCCCATCCCCCCACCCTCACCTCCCACTCTCCATCCTTCCCCCTTTGTCTTTGTTCATGGCTTCCTTCTTTCCTCCTTATCTCCCTCCCTCCTCCCCCCCTGGTTACTGTCAGTTTGTTCATTTCCATATCTCTGGTTATATTTTGCTTGCTTGTTTGTTTTGTTGATTAGCTTCCACTTATAGGTGAGATCATATGGTATCTGTTTTTCACTACCCGACTTATTTCATTTAGCATAATGCTCTCCAGGTCCAACCATGCTGTCAAGAGTAGTAGCTCCTTCTTTCTTTCTGCTGGGTAATATTACACTGTGTAAGTGTGCCACAGTTTTTTTGATCCATTCATTTACTGATGGGGCACTTAGGTTGATTCCAGCAATTGGCCATTGTAAATTGTGCTGCTATGAACATTGGGGTGCATAGGTTATTTTGGTGTTTCAGGATTCTTAAGGTATAATCCCAACAGTGGAATGGCTGGGTCAAAAGGCAGTTCGATTTTTAGTTTTCTGAAGAAATTCCAGTTTTTCACAGTGGCTGCATCGGTCTGCATTCCCACCAACAGTGCACTAGGGTTCCCTTTTCTCCACAACCTCGCCAGCACTTGCTGTTTGTTGATTTGTTAATGATGGCCATTCTGACCAGTATGAAGTGGTTTTAATTTGCATCTCTCTGATGGCTAGTGATGCTGAGCATCCTTTCTTATGTTTCTGGGCCCTCTGTATGTCCTCCTTGGAGAAGTGTCTGTACAGGTCCTCTGCACATTTTTTAACTGATTTGTCTGTCTTCCTGGAGTGGAGTCATGTGAGTTCTTTTTATATTTTGGGGATCAAACCCTTGTCCCAAGTATCATTTGCTAATATATTTTCCCATATGGTTGGTCCCCCTTTCATTTAGCCTATATTTTCTTTAGCAGTGTGGACATAGAATTGTTGATGAAGTCTTTATACTCTCTCTCCTCCTCAATTTTTTGTGTTCTCAACAACTATAAAGAACACATGCACAAAAACAAGGGGGGTTAGAAACAGGGGAAAAAGATAGGGATGGCTGGGATGGTGGGGAGAGGTGGGGGGAAGGCAGAAAACTACTTGAACAACAATAAAAATAAAAAACATTTAATAAAAAATAAAACAAAATAAAAAGCTCTGAAAAATAAAATAAAATAAATTTTTTATGTTATCCCTTGAAGTCCTCATCCATTGTTACATCCATGCAAATAATTTCTGCTATTGTATGCCCCCTCTCTCTCTAAAGCCAAATGATACTTTTCCAAATGGTTGATGAACAACCTGCCAGTGCATCAACCCTTGAAAACAAACTAATCTTACCCCTAAAATCTGCCCCATTCCAGTTGTCCCTTTCCTATTATCCTCTTAGACACCCAACATTTAAATGTTATTATGTTAGATTTTAACATAATTTTGTTACAGTATGTTAGAGCAGAATTTAAGGTCAAATAGACCTGAATTGAGAGCACAACTTTCCCACTTAAATCCCGTATCACTTGGATTGGTATTAAATCTCTGTAAACTTTATTTTGCGTGAAATAAAAACAATACCCACCTAGGAAGGTGGTTATGCTTTGTAGAGTGTCTGGTCCAGTGTGCTTTTCCTGGCTTCCACCTTCTCTACCATCAAACATTCAGGTACCAAGTCCTATTCTTTCTCTGTTGATGCCTAGACAATTGCAGTCGACTCTCAGCATCTCCCTTTGTTCAGCCAGTCTCTCTTACCAAATCTCAAACACCACTAGCCAATACTCCCTTCTCTGTACACATTACTCAGTTGTCCAAAAACCACCCCAGGCTTCCTGTTCCCTACAGCAGCCTCCTTTTCTTCAGTTCCACAAGATTCACATGGACAGCACATTCCAACCAGTAACACCCTGCACTACACCACATACATTTTTATTGTTTTAATATTTGTTTTCAGTTATAGTTGACATACAATGTTATATTAGTTTCAGTTGTACAACATAGTGATTCAACATTTATGTAACTTATGAATACACTACATACATTTTCACTTAGCAGCAAGGGAAAGGGAAAATCTGAATCTCTCAGGGTGGAAGGTTGTTACAGACTGAATATTGGTGTCCCCCAGAAATGCATGTTGAAATCCTAATCCCCAATGTAATAGTACTTGGAGTTGGGAATTTGGGGTTAAGTCACCAGGGTAAAACCTTCATGAATGAGATCATTGCCCTTATAAGAGACCCCAGAGCGTTCCCCCCACCCAACACCCCTGCTTCAGCCATGTAAGACCACAGCAACAAGACTGGCATCTATGAACCAGGAAGCAGGCTCTCACCAAACACTAAATCACTTGGTGCCTTGATCTTGGACTTCCCAGCCTTCAGAACTCTGAAAAATAAATTTGTTGTTTATGTCACCCAGTCTTTGTTATCCTGCTGTAGGAGCCCAAATGGACTGAGGCAGAAGATAGAAGGATCATAGGGATGGTGTCCAAAAAATACACATCTATTAGTTTTTATTTGCATTATCTGACCTCTGTAAATAATGACCAAAGGTATCTCTTCGTAAATTAAAATAAATGTTAGATTTGAAAACTTGTGAGTTTTTTCCCTCATCATTTCATTACAGTAAACAATTGGCAAAAAGGGAGCCAGACATCAAAGGAAACATCAGTTTAGCTGATACAGCTGTTATCTTTTAATCAATTAAATGGTTCGTATCACTCTCTGGAAGTGAAAAAGTAACATCAAAACTTATATAACTTGGCCCTGGCTGGTGTAGCTCAGTGGATTGATCGTGGGCTTTCAAATGAAAAGATCGTGGTTCGATTCCCAGCCAGGGCACATGCTTGGATTACAGGCCAATTTCCAGCAGGGGGCGCATGAGAGGCAACCATACATTGATATTTCTCTCCCTCTCTCCTTCCCTTCCCCTCTAAAGATAAATAAAATCTTTTTTAAAAGTCCTCTTAAAGAAAAACGTATATAACTTGCAAAGATATGCATCAATTTCTCCCTTTAATCCTCTCTCCCTTCCTTCTAATAAGCAATTTTTGAAGGTCTGGTATGGGATATACCTGGTATAGAAAAACCACACAGTAAAAGTCTCTGCTCTCATGGGAGCTCCAGTTTTGATGAGGAAAACAACAAAATAAGTAAAATATATAGAATTTTGGTGATAATTAGGGCCATGCCATATATAAAACAAGAAAGGTGAGTATAAGTGTTCCAGATGGGAACAATTATAAATAAGGTGGTCCCAGAAGGTTTTATTAAGAAGGTAACATTTTACCAAAGTTCTGATATTTCTGAGGGAAAGTGTCCCAGGTAAAGGGAACAGCAGGTAATGAAGTGGAGCCTCCATTATGCACTGTCAAGGAATGCATAGCCAAGGCACCAGTTGGGATAAAACAGGGAGAGGGAGGGAGGAAACAGTCCAAATGCGTAGGTCAGAGAAGTAACAATGTATGTATGTGGGAAGTGGGTGCTGAATGGCGTCTGAATAATCTCAGTGCAGTCATGGTCAGAATATTCAGTAGTTTAATCTGAGAGTAATTCAGCATCTTCTACTGACTTAAAATTCTTGGTTGTTCTATTGAATTTTCAATGCCAATTTATCCACAGTAATGTCAATTATAACAGCTTTTCATTTCTTAAAATGCACGGAGTTAACAAATCTGTACAGACCTTAAAGTCATTTATATTGCAAAATGTATAATTTTTGTCCTGGCAAAAAATTTTGGAACCCAGAATTTGGGTGAAGAGTAAACCCAGACAGCAAATGTTAAATCTTTTAAAACAAATAACTTGAAAGAAATAAAGATATTAAAGGGGATACAGTAAATTTATTATTTTATTAAAGTATATCAATACCTAGAAACAATAAAGGATACATTATAAATATGGACACAAAATAAGTCCAGCTTCACTTGTAATTGAAAAGTTTGTTAAAGTATATCAGTGGAAACAACCATAAATTTGTTAACTATAAATGCCACTGCATATATTACAAGAAAATAAAACTTTAAAGTCTTCTGGCTTAAATTCTCAAATAACTACATGGTGACTAAATATGTTCAGGATCCTTTGGGCAGAAAAATCAACTATTCACAGTTACCTGAAAAAACTAAATAATTCGTTGTGCTACCTTTGTTATGTTAAAACAAACGTAGCTTTGCTTATAAAGGTATCAATTCATAGAGTTAACTCACTGAGTAAGATTATATGACAATACTCTGATTTTTACCTGTTACTTCCAAGAATTTTTGGAGAAATTACCTTTGAGGGGGATTTGCTATATACAGTTGAACCATTTATATGACTAATACTCAGGTGACAAGTTCAGCAGGTTTCCCCACCACCAGTGAAGTTATCAATCAGAAGGGAAATATGTACCCTAGGTTACATGATACACAGTCATACTATATGAACGTAGTATATTCATACATTTCAGTCAAGGTTCAGTAGGGAAGAAGTTAAGAAGTTATGCACAAGTAAAATTGCAATGACGATTTTAAATACTACACTCCATTTTCCCCGAAATCTTTGAGTTAATACAAGGGTCCAAATTTGATCTAAAAAAAATCTAAGAAAAAGATTTCTTCAGTTTTCAAAAATTTAAATATCTCTTGGTTTTCGATACAAATTATGTATCATCACAAGCCTATATTAAGCATAAAGTTAGCAAAATGTTTTAAGCATATTAACCTCAAATAAGTAGAATTGTATCATATTTACCAGTCTTCTTTCTGATCATCTTTCTCAGATTGCTAGGAAGGCTTTATATTTTATTTCTTTTTAATGTTTAAAAACAAAAGATATTTTCGTTTCCTCCTTTTTGAAAAATTGCAGAAAAATCTATTTTAAAATAGAGGTAAAAACTCCTTGAAATATTCTCCCTCTCTCTCAAAACAGACCTATATATTTGGTATATATTTTTATTTATAATATGTGAGATAAAGAATCATAATGATAAAATTTCTTTTTTATAAATAACAGATATGACAGAGTGACTTATAACCATGGGAAATACAATAAACATACTATATATTCATACATATGACCCATCATTGCCTTATGCAGTATCCCTAATTTAAAAGACTGAATTACATTTGTTGATCTATTTTAGATATAGCAAACTACCCTCAATTCAGATAAAATGAAATAGATGCTCAAAGCATTTCTGTAGGTGATACCTGCTTACACCACAACCAGATAACTACAGGCAACACCTAAGCATACAAAATACAGACATAAGTAACATACTATCCATTATGAACAAATTCTGTTCAAGGCTTCAAATTTAATGGCTGATAACAGCACCTACCAAAAGAAAATGTATTTAAATAGGTGTTTTTATGTAAATGGAAAACGTTCACCCTGAAAACGCTCAGCAATACTGACCATGGAGACATTATACATCAGCCTCATAGTTAAGACAATTCTATCTGCCTTTGTTGGCTTCAGAAAAGTCACTGTAGGCTGATTACATTTATACTGCCCAACAGAAGCAAAGCTCATTGTTTTGCATGTGATGGCATCTTGTCAAGCTCTAAGTGATCTCGAGACATAATTTGAACTGATCACTTCTACTTTTTTTGCCCCTGACAGCATAGGAAAGCTTGCTTCCTCAAATACACAGATGTGCTTAATGTACACTTTCTAACTTATGTATGGGAATATACTAGATTATGTATTTAAGAAGAGCCGGCTTTCTTAATAATATCCAAATGACAACAATAAGTCATAAAGTTATAAAGTCATAAAGTCATAAAGTTACTCGAAAGCTATTAAATAAATCCTATCATAATTATTATATTACTTTTAAGTGCACTTTGTTTTGAATAAGTCAAAAAATACCTTTAAGCAAATTTATAGAGTTCAGCCTTGCCAATATGGAGACTTAATACTTCATTTTTTATTCTTATTTATTTTATTTTTTATTATTGTTTATGCTGTTACAATTGTCCCAATTTTTCCCCCTTTACCCCCCTTTGCCTATACCATCCCCCTGGAGACTTAATATTTTAAAACGAAACTATTCAAGGCCTCTGGCCAGAGATAAAATTATAAATAATTTTAGGCTTTCTAACAATGCATTTAAAATTCTTTACAAAACCATAACCCTTCTTTCCTTAAAAATATGTTCTCTAGTAGAATATTGAACTTAAAAACAGATCATTAAATAAATCACATTTAAAAAACAATCATTCAGTATAAAATATTTTTCCACAGATCCAAGAAGATCATAAAATTATACCGTGGAACCCAAAAACAGAATGCTAGGGGCCCAGGATAAAAAGCATACAGTGTTAGAGAATAGCTTCACCTAATTAAAGCACCATAAGCTCATAATACTGTCAGGGAGAAAAATCTACACAAAACCTTAAAATATGAATCCAGGGAGTATAATTAAATTAAAAAAATCAAAATGAAAAGTGAATATATTTTCATAAAGGACATAAAAATTTTGTGAATACTATAACCACTACATAAATATTATATAAACCTTCACATTTTGGTTACCTCTTTTGGAAGGTTTAAGGTATTGGTTTTTAATCTTAAATTATTTACAAAGAAATTTATCTCCCTCTGAAATGGTAAGTCAAGTAGCATTTCAAGTTTTTTCCTTCATGGATACAGTTGCTGGAATAGGAAAGTACCAAAAGTCTTAATCAACTGATTTAATCTTTCCATGTTCTAACATAGATTTTAAATTTAAACATTTTTTTTCTTCTACAGAATCACTTTTTGGAATACATTGTTTTTCTCCCTTAGCAAATCAAAGCAGCATTTAATCACACATTATAATATCAAAGAAAATAATATAGTTTTTAAAATTATTTATAGACTAGCTCAGGACAATCAATTGACCCCATTTTCCTTGAAAAAATCCAAGAAAAAGGAAGTTTTTATTACTACACGCTATAAAAAAGGGGAAAGGTGGTTACAGAGGCCAACTCAGACATTATTTGTCCGCCGTCCACTAGTGTAACTCATGACCTGTTGTCCCCTTCTAATTCCTGTATTCTGTCACACTCATTGCTTTCTTTGCCCTCTCGATATGTACGAAGCTGCTCCATGAAGCCAGCATTTGGACATATGGAAGGCCTTGCATTTTTCACCAAAGAAAAAGCACTGGTAAATGAGATTTCTTCAGAATGCATCAGGAAGCCTATTACAATTGCAGCTGCCCTGGAAACCCCTGCATTACAATGAACAAGAACCACTCCATCCTGCAATAAAACCAAACAAAACTCTTCATTATTCTTTTAAGAAAGGTTAATAACTAGGTTGTACATTCTTATACTCATAAAAATTATAAAAATATTCATTTTATCAATTTATTCACTTCTCAAATACAGTTCATTGTAAGGGAACAATGGAAAAACCAATCAACCAACAAACCAATACCTCCTCTTTCCACCTCCCAAGACTGAAGTGCTTTGATGGTGTATTTGTAATTCTGAAACAGTATCTTTTGTTAAACTGAAACAATCCAGTAATGTACATATAAAGGCATAATAACTTAGCCACATGTCTATAAATAGGAGAGAAATTACAGGAAATATATGTGTAAACGTGATGAAAACCATAACCATAAATTAAACAGAAAGCCTGAGACATTCTATGTACACATAGTGTTCCTATAAAGCTAGTGTTATTAGCATGGAAATCTGGGTGTAAAATGATCAGGAAACACAAAATTTCCTTCCCTTAGATATATTCTGGAGGGAAGTAACTTAAAAAAATACTTAAACTCAGCCCTGGCTGCTGTAGCTCAGTGGATTGAGTGTGGGCCTGTGAACCAGAGGATCGCAGTTTGATTCCCAGTCAGGGCACATGCTTGGGCTGCAGGCCAGTTCCTAGCAGAGGACACACGATACATTGTGTGTCCCCGGCAGAGGCAACCATACATTGATATTTCTCTCCCTCTCCCCTTCCCCTCTAAAGGTAAATAAATAAAATCTTTAAAAAAATACTTAAACTCATCAGGTAGTTAATGATGACACAAATAGCTTACGAAAATGTGAAGTGGAAAAAGTAATTAGACACCAGCATGAGGTCAATAAATGAATAATGTTTCAGGTAACTTGAAAATGATACTTTACAAGTGAAAAGGAACACACTGTAAGACCAATGCTGATGGGGTAATATTGCATTAATAATGAATGTGATAGATCTGATGGAACACCATCGATACAGGTTGGCTTATTCCAGGTTTTTAAAAAGTTAATGATCTGAATGAAATGGAGTGAGCTGTGAGCACACACTGCAGAACTAGACATTTTAGTTACTTCATTTCCTGATTCTTCTTTTGGTACAACACCAAAGAAAGATGGAAACAGGGGGAGGGAAAAACAACAAAACTGAGAAATAAAGACGCTCTACCCAAAGTACATATTAGCAGTACTATGTTTATAGTTCATTGGATTATTTTACTTTTGCAAGGCAGTTTTCTCAGATTCATAAATCTGTTGGAAAAATCCTTTGTCAGATCAGTTGTAACAAATTTTCAAGTGCATCTCATTTCAAAAATGCCAAATGACCCACAACAAAATCATCCTCATATCAAAAAGATAATTTCAATTGTTTTCATATATATAGGGAGGTTAGGATCCCAATGTAAAACATAAGGCTTTACAAATTAGGACATACCATGGGGAATTCTAATGCAACTTGCAGCAGAAATGTCTTACATGCCTCCTTAGAGTCTCTTGGTACCATCATCTCATGCACCCTAAACGGGCTCCACCTCTATGGCCAACTGCTCCTTTTAGGCCTATTGAGTTTTGCTTCCCTACAAAGTCCTGGCTCTTCCCAGTGGCAGTCTCTGCATAGACAGGCACACCCTGAGTTCTGGATCCTCTTGCTGCTTCTGAACTTGGATGAAAAGTCACACCACAAGGCGTTGGGTTTGGCTTCAAGGTGACTGCTGAAGCAGTCAAGTACTGTACCCCGGAATGACGGGACTCAATTCCACAACCGTGGTATTCTCAGTTCCACAAAGCGTTGTAGGAAATAGTTATTTCCCCATGGGTAAACTTTGACCAGTGGGGAACAGGAGCCAACACACAGCCAGGCAGAGAAAGTCTCTCCTCCCTCCCTCCCAAATTCTGTATGGAGGT
Source organism: Sturnira hondurensis (assembly GCF_014824575.4). Lineage (NCBI taxonomy): Eukaryota > Metazoa > Chordata > Mammalia > Chiroptera > Phyllostomidae > Sturnira > Sturnira hondurensis. The sequence goes on from NW_028076767.1 coordinate 34,052,853, forward strand.
TTCCTTGTACTCCCTGCCCAGCGGTATTTTGGGTGGTAGGGAAGGTGCGCCTAGCTATGTCACTGTCAGTTCACTGTGAAGTTGTACTCAGCAGGGTCAACACATCACCTTATGTCGCTTCTCATCCTTCCCTGAATCACTTCCTCTCTCTCTCATTCTCACTGCCTGGCAATTGCACCTCTCAAATGAAGTATCAGCTCTTTTTTTTTTATCTTTAGAGGGGAAGGGAAGGAGAGAAGGGAAATATCAATGTATGGTTATCAATTCATTTGTATGAATTTGTATCAATGTATGAAGGAAGGGAGAGAGGATTGAAGGGAGAAATTGATGCATACCTTTGCAATGATATCAATGAAATATCAATGTATGGTTGCCTCACATGAGTCTCCCACTGGTAACTGGCCTGCAACCCAGGCATGTGTCCTGACTGGGAATCGAACCGCGATCCTGTGGCTCACAGGCCCGCGCTCAATCAACTGAGCTACACCAGCCAGGGCAGTTATCAGCTCTTAATCCTTGTCTCAGGTTCTGTTTTTCAGGAAATCCAAGCAAAGGACCATTTTAATTAACTATCACTCTTTCTACATTTGACCTACAACATGTACATATCTTCTAATGTTAAATATGAATATGAATGCTGTCTACACTTTACCATCTTAAGGCATATTCTACCTCTCCATAGAGAAATAGCTAATACAGGGACATTATTATTTTTATTTTTAACGTTAATTACTGGTACCCTGGAATGTTACAATCCAGAGCCTATTAAATTTTTCACAGAAGAAAAAACTGGCAAATATTAGGTTCTCACTTAGAAAACCTTTTCTCTCATCCAAATATCTGCTATTGAATAAAGTTGAATGGTAAGGCTGAATAGTTTTATATTCTCAGTGTAATCTAGAAAAGGCACCTCGAGCAGTGCTGGGCACATACGACACTCAATAAATATCACAAATAGAAGGAAGAGAGAGGACGGAAGAAAGGGGAGGAGAAAAGGCAGAAGGGAGGTCATTAGACAGAATTCAATTAAACTGGATTCTAATGTTAACTGTCAATAATTGTTAGGTGTTCCTGCAGAGTTAACTTTTCTCTGTAAGTGCTTCTACATTCCCATCTATTCATCTCCTGTAAGTTTGGGAAGAATTACACGCTGATTTAAAATGATGTCATTTCAAGGTATAATTACGGGTCACAGCCAAACTAGAAGCCCAGTGTGCCAGTGTATTGACCTGGATCCAGTACCAAGATCCAAGTATTACACTGCCGGTCTTCTAAAGTCAGAAAACCCAGTGGACAGTTTTTTATCAACATTTTCATACAATCTCAGTAAAGCAATACCCACTTAGTCCTTAGAGCACCCTAAAATTCTATTGTTAAAAATGTACAGATTTAGCTCAGGCTGGTGTGGCTCAGTGGGTTGAGTGCTGACCTGTGAACCAGAGGGTTGCCAGTTCAATTGCCAGTCAGAGCACACGCCTGGGTTGTAGGCCAGGTCCCTAGTAGGGGCAACTACACACTGATGTTTCTCTCACTCTCTTTTCCCTTCCTTCCCCTCTGTCTAAAAATAAATAAATAAAATCTTTTTTAAAACACACATTTTCACAATCCCTACCTCCTCAGCCGCAAAAATAAATGCATATTAATCTTCACAAACACATTAATAGGACTATAGCAACCTCTACCTTATTAACCTCTACCACTTGATTATCTTGCAAACTGGTCAGTGGGCAAGCGGTTATAAACTATCAAAGGAAATCTAAGTATATAGGCACAGGAAAAGGAAAAATTAATTTCAAAAATAAATCTCATTGACAAAAGAGCAATTAAAGAACTAAATAGTTGTAGAAATTAATAAAATATTGTTGGAGGGGAAATGTATTAATAGTGTTCTACGTACTCATTACAGAAAGAATAAAGATTGGATAATGAACTCATTTTTAAATTTCCACTGTTGAAGAACTATGGATCAAAACAAAACGTACCTTCATTTTTGCTTGTTCAATAAATTCAAAACATTCTGGAAAATAAGACAGGATATCGGTTTCGGGCAGGTCCAGGATAGAGATGTTTTTATACATAAAGTCACTGAGGAAGGCATTTTCGACTCCACATGCAACATTGAGAATATGAGTCACCTTAAAGAGAAACAGATGATTTTTAAAAATTTCTCTTGAATTAGGTTAATTAAAAAAGGGTGGGATGTTGAGATCTGTAACAGGAATAAAGAGTTTAAGTATGATGCACTCGGTACCACTTCCCCAAGAAAGCCTCATCCGACAGCCCCATCTCTCACTAACGTGCTACATATTCCCATATACTTGTCCGCCTACACCCCTTACCACTCAGAGATTGTGTCCTTCACTGTATTAGAAACTCCAGGAGGGTAGGGACCATGTTTAGCTTAACTCACTATTGTAAGTAAGCATTGTGAATGAGCAGTGATGTTTGCACAGAAAGTACTTAAACTATTTGTTGAATAAAGCAATGAATCTCCAAGGGACTTAATGTCCAAAACTTAACCAAGGGAAGTGCATCAGCAGCACAAACTTCCCTTCGTAAGGAATAATTACTTCTTCATAAGAACATGGTTCTCCAGAGTGGCTGTACATTCGAATCACCTGGTGAGCTTTTAAATATCAGTGCCACTGGGCCTCAAACTCAGAGGTTATGATGAATTAGTGTGCATGAAAGATGAGATGGTCATGAAAGATTTCCTTTCAAATGGTACACATAAGCAACCTCCTGCTCCATGTACGCACTGGAGTCCCTTTCCTGGAGCCCACCAAGCACATGGAAGGAGCCGTGGAAAGTCTACTGAGAATACAAAAGCTAAATCGACAAGAAAAATGAATCACTGTTTCTTGTCATAACATGCTTCTCACCATATTTATTCTTTCTTAGAGTACATCTTTTTGGTTTTTGGAGGGGTTTTTTTTCCACCTTAGGTTTTTGCCTGACCTCGGTATTTTCATGCATTCTCCACATATTGTAGAGGATTTGTCCAGCCCTGCCTCTCTTGCCCTGACTACCCTCGCAGGTATGGATGTGGAAGTGCCCCATGCCTCCCGCTAGCACGGCTGCCTGGATTCTGCTGGACACATGACTTAAGCTAGGTTGATCAGATTATTTGAATGATCCACAAACTTGAAAAACATAAGACAGGCATTGTCTCTTAAGCACTCAGGGAAGCTGAAAATTCCTGCTTCTAAAGGAGAAGAGCAGATACACAAGGGGGGCGGGGGCATGACGCCAGTGGAGAGAGTAGCCATCTAGAATGGCCTTCTATTTTCTGGCATGGCTATGCTCTGCCCTTGTGTTCCAGAGATCCCCCTAAACCACCACATACATTCTCTTCCTTTCTTAGGTTTCTGTGGTTCACATCCAAAAGAACATTAAGACACTAGGGGAGCGAGGCTTCACATAGAGAGACCCATAGGCCATTTACTAACCCAACTGCCTTGTGGAAGTCCTCAAACATTTAACCCAGAGAAACTCTCAAATAGAGAGGTGATAGGAGAAACTCGAGAGAAGGAAGGGCATTTTACTGTCCTTCTGCTTTACTGTCTCACTCCCAGTGTCCTTCTGGCCAGGATATGATTCTGCCCTTAATTACATAATATCTTCGATATTTTATAATACTGATGTGTCTGCTTTCTCTTTACAACTATATTCTATATCCCCAAAAGACCAGGAATGAGGTCTGATCACTTCCAAAAAACATATGTATACAAAATATATATGTACATATATTGTATATTACATTTATATTATATATATATATATCATTACCTATATATCTTGCCTATACATCACAGGATTATGGAGGAGAACAAATGAGAATCTTGGGAAAACCTGTTGAAAGGTAAAAGTGCATTACAAATATTGTGGATCATTAAGGCAATGCCTAGGTAGTTTAGCTGTTTGGAGATGCTATTTTTATGCATATTGATTGAATGGGCTTGACTGAAAAGAATGGTGCTGAGTCGAAGGTGGTGGTGCTGAAAGGGACCCAACCTAAATCCCTTCTAGTCTTCAAGCACATTTCCAAAAGGTACTAACAGAGGTCCTAACAGTGGTTGCCTTTGGGATGCCCTTTATAATACAGTGAGAATAGCCCCTTTATTGAGTGAATACTTATTATATGCTAGGCATACAATTTATCTCAATCCTCATATTCATTATTTCCAACTTCAATAGGATTTGATTTTGAACAGGTTCAAAAATAAAACATTATGAAAAGAATCTTTAAGAATTCCTGCTTTCACCCTGCCTCTACCCACTCCACTGCCTCCCACACTAGTGACAACCACAGCCTCCTCTGTTGGTTTCTCGTACATTCTTTGAAGTATCTTTTTGTAAATGCTTTACTCACGCCCTTCCTATGCAGAGGCAACGCTTTGTCCCATTTAGATACGTCCCAGGGCTCTTTTCATATCAGTCTTTAAAGACCCCTTTTCTGTATTGCTTTTACAGCTAGTTGGTATTCTACGATGCAGGTGCACCATTGTTCTGTAACCAATTCCCTGTGGATGGACACACGGTTTGTTTTCAATAATGCGCTATTACAAATAATTCTGCAATAAATAGCTTGGAACATTTTACGTTCCACTCAGTTTTCTATCCTCCACAGGGCTTTATCTGGCAAACACTAGGCACTCAAGAAGTACCTTATCAATAAAGCAACCATTATTACCACATCAAAACATTAAAATTCCTATAGAAATTTCTGAAGTGATCCTCCACAAGAGAATTTCTCCTAGTTACAACATTTTACTTAAATGTTAGGATATCCCTTTGAAATGTGTTATGTATTTAAATCTATAAGGTTGCCTTGCAGCATCCTTAAATTTTTGTAGACACCGTCTATTCAGCTGCTCAGTTTACCTCCACTTCTTCTAGCCATTTAACAGGTCACATGCCCAGAGACAGAGAAGGATCTTTTAAACAGAAAAGAAGTGATTTGGAAGAGACAGCTACTTGGTTCACATCACCAGAAGGAAACCAAATTTGAACTAGCGTTATCATAAGACGGGATAAATAATAACCATACTTGCCAATGAACAAATTTATCACTTTTTCTATTTTTCATTTTTACCCTGAGAAATTATTCCTTAGTCTGAGGAAGGAATTATTAAAACAAGATGAGTCCAATTTAAGCAGAGGTTGACAACTAAACATATCAAATTACTTAATGAATTGGTTAGTAGTTATTTCCCTGGGGAAATTAATTGCAAGTGTTCATAACAAAATTTTTAGCTTCAGTTCAATCATTTTTTTTTCTCTGAGTTGGGGGCAACAAAAAATAAGTAGGACAAGGTCTCTATCTTCCAGAAGTTTGCTGCATACTAGAGGAGGGGAAAACATATTTACTGAGGATATTATAATACAAAGCAGAGAGATATGAAGAGCTGTAGGAGAACAAAGTGTTATGCGGCCAGAAGGGAGGAATACATTACTCAACTTGCTCTCCACTGCAAACTTTCACATTTGCTGCTCTCTCAGCCTGACGTCTGCTTGCCCTGATCTCAGCAGGCATGGCAGACTCTGTCATCAGGTCTCAACTGAAATGTAACACCCTCGGGAAGGCCTCCCCTAACTCTGGTTGCCACCCCCAACTCCTCCAATTGTCTCTGTTTTAATTTTTTCAGAGAATGCATTCTCAGCTCAAAGTGCCATATTCTAAGAGCAAGGACCTTTCTCCTTGTTCATTCCTGTATCTCCTGAACCTAGAAACGTGCCTAGCACTCATTTACCTCATGGGTGAGAGGCAGGGTGGCATTCTTTAGGCTACTACTCCCTGTCTTCCAAATCACTTCTGTTCTGCCCTCAGGTAACAATTCTTGCTTTTTGAAGTTGATCCAAACTGCCTGTATTTGGAGGGCAGGGGGCACCTGACCGTGCTAATCAAAACTTTTTCAAAAAGTTTTTCAAAACTTCCCCACTTTCCTAATAACATTCAACACTACTATCTCTTCCTTACTCCAGCAGATCTCCTCACTTACTACTTTAGTATAAAGAGAAGCCATCACATAGTAACCCTCACACTTACCACCAAGTTTAACAACACTGACTACACCTACACCCACGTTTTCCTTCTATCTTACTACAATGGATGAGGTAGTCCCACATCCTTTACAGGGCTCATTCTGGCACCGTGTTGGGGTCAACCTGGCTACTACTTTTGTGGCACATCCTTCTGGCCATAATTCTTGCTCTACTTTTAATTCCTTCCTCTACCACCAGCTCTAAAGCGTGCTCAAAACTAAAACATCCCATCTCTCTCCCCTGGCTACTCCCATTCTCCTTCCCTTTTCTTTTTTCTTTCTCTCTGCCATCCTTTCTTTCATTTTTCAACCATCTGATTGCTGGCTTTAGTGTCCAATTCAAATGAAACATCTGAGCCAAATCACTAATAATTTCTCTGTTGCAAAATCAAATGGATGTAATTTAGTGCTAATTTTACTTAAACTTCTGGCAACATCTGACTCTGCTGACTGTCTCCTCCTTAAAACTCTGGCCTTCTTTGGCTCCCATGACAACACACTTTTTCGACTTTCCTATGACCTGTTAACTACACCTTTCTGGCTGCAAATTCTTCTTCCTTTGACCATTTCTTATAGTTTGGGATTACCCTGGGTTCCGTTGTAGGCATTCTTCTCTGTTTACTTTACACCTTTCGCCAGGTGATCTTATCTAAAGATTCTAATCACTGCTTATACGCTGAAGGTTCCTAAATTTATATTTATACCTCACCTGAACTTCAGACCCCATACATCAACACTGTCTACTGAATAACCTAATCTAGATGATCCATAGCACCTGAAATTAAAAATGTTCAAAATTGAGCTCATTCTTTTTTACCAAAACCTGCTCCTCCCTATCTCATGGAATGGTACCAACCTTACTTAGTTACCCAAGAAAGCTGGCCATCAGCTTTGATGCCTCCTCCCTCAGGCTAGCTCTCCCCTCACCCTGATCTGTAGATAATGGTTAAACTGTGATGACTCCACCCTCTTAAAAAAAGCCCCATCAATTTATCTCTACCCCTGCGGAATCCTAATCTAAACCACTATCATCTGTTTTTGTTTTTTAGATTACTGCGACAGTCTTTTAACTAGCCTCCCAACTCTAGCTTGAAGAACCCTCCAATCTATTTTCCATACTGCCTCTAGTAAACAATATTTCTAAAATGCAAATTTGACCCCTGGGTGAAACCTTTCAGTGGCTTTCCACCGAACTTTGACCAAATCCGAACACTTTACTCTGGCTTACATAGACTTTCGTGATCTGGCTCACGCTCACTGCTGGCCTGTGTCTTGGTGCCATTTTTTCTCACATTGTCTATATCAAGGTTACTGAAATTCTTTTCTATCCCTGAAAACTTCAACCTTTCTCTTGCCTATGGGTCCTTACACAATCCATTTCTTCTATACTTGTATGCTCCCTCCCCACCCACTTTTCTGTCTGCTTCCTCTCCATCCCCTTTCAGAGCAAAACTTCAATGTCACTTCCTCCCGGAAGAATTCCGTCCTTCCTATCCCCAGCCCAACCTGACCCAACCCAAAGCAAATATAGGTTAAGAGCATTATCTCCTATGCCTTCCAGTGGCAATCTGCAATTTCTCATCAAAGCACACAGGGCACTGTTTGTGTTTCATCCTGCCCTGCCCCTCAAATCATCAGTGTCATGTGAACAAGAACCTCTTGCATTCCTTAAACCACAGCAATTCCATGACTCTGAAATGGCATTTATAAAAACAACAGATGGCTAGAAAAAATTCTGAGTAAATACTGAAATAAGTAATAAATCACATCAGCCCCAGCTGGTGTGGCTCAGAAGACTGAGTACCAGCCTGCGAACCAAAGGATTGCCAGTTGGATTCCCAGTCACGGCACATGCCTGGGTTGCAGGCCAGGTCCCCAGTAGGGGGCACTTGAGAGGCAACTACACATTGCTGTTTCTCTCCCCCTCTCTCTCCCTCCCTTCCCCTCTATCTAAAAATAAATAAATAGCCCTGGCTCATGGGGCTCAGTGGATTGAGTGCTGGCCTTCGAACCAGGGAGTTGCCAGTTTGATTCCCAGTCAGGGCACACGCCTGGGTTGTGGAACAGGTCCCCAGTGGGTGGTACATGAGAGGCAACCACACTTCAATGTTTCCCTTCCTTCCCCTGTCTCCCTTCCCCTGTCTCTAAAAATAAATAAATAGATAAAACCTTTAAAATAAATAAATACATAAAATCTTTAATAATAATAATAATAATAATAGGCCCTGGCTGGTATAGCTCAGTGGATTGAGCACGGGCCTGAGAACCAGAGGATCTCAGTTCAATTCTCAATCAGGGCACATGCCTGGGTTGCAGGCCAGTTCCCAGCAGGGGACACACGATACATTGTGTCCTCGGCAGAGGCAACCATACATTGATATTTCTCTCTCTCTCCTTCCCTTCCCCTCTAAAGATAAATAAATAAAATATTTAAAAAAAAAATAATAATAAATTGCATCAGTTATATAGGGAAGGGTGAGAGGAAATGGCATTGGGGAAGAAGTGGTATATGAGTATGAGTTAGGACTCAAGGCCTGGGGAGGTCTTAGCCAAGAAGAGGGGAAAAATCTACACCACACCAAGGAGCTACAAAAGCAGAGGCAAGAAGATGCACTTCCAAAGCCAGGTTCAAGAGGATATGTGAAGGAAGATTGAGAAAATATGAAACTGGAAAGACGGACTACAAATCCACATATTTGAATTAGGAGTAATAATTTTTGTAACTTTATGAAAATGACAGGCAAAAATGTTACCAATTAAACTCTGAAATGGACCAAAACAGTTTTTCCTAAATAAATGTAACATTTAATAAATGTAACTTCCTCTAAGTGGTGCTAGGCCTGAAACATCTTTTTTTACCTTGTGCTTTTTCAGTGTATCCAGATCATGAGCAGCATCTTGTGAGCCTATAAGAAATAAATCATATCACCTTGAACATAAAAATAATCATCCTGACTTTTTATCCAATTTTTGCAACAATTCTGTTAGTTTTTCATTTGTTTTAAGAAATACAACTTGGGAGGATCTCATTCTAACTTTCCAAAAGAAGTGTGGTAATAATTATAAAAATATTCATATCATATATACTCTTAGACTAAGATATCCCACTTTTAGGAATTTGTCTTAAAAGTTCTGGATGTGACAAAGATCAGCTATCAGGATGTTTATTATAGTATTGTTCGTAATACCAGAAAAATAAAACAACCACCTAATCACAGGTTGTTTTTAATCTTATTTTTTTTAAAAGCCCAATAATAAGCACTGGGTTAAATAAAAGATGGTCCAATTGCGTAGTGAAATATGTAGCTATTAGAAGCGACCAATGTAGAAGAATATTTAGAGTGTGGAAATATATTAGGTGATAAAAGCAGGTTACAAAACATCACCATCCATTCTTATAGTAACAAAAAAATGTGTATGCTTAAAATGGACAGGAAACACATAGAACAAAATGTTAGTGTAATTACAGGTGATTTTTTTCACACTCATTTGTAATTTTTACAATAAATATTTGTTTTAAAACTTAAAGGATCTTTTTAAAAAGACAGTACCAGCTGGTCTGGGAACACCCAAACAGACTTCCTACCAGCTTGTTTGGGAACACCCAGTAGATTTAAGCAAACACTGTTGGTCTGTAGAATTCCACCCACATGCTGTGCACCACGAGGGCTGTATGTATCCTTTTACGGTTTCTGTCAAAGTTGGCTTTCCAGATTTCTCACGCTTGGCAGCTGACTCTAAATAATAAGCAAGTTCTTACAAGTGAGTAACTAGTTAAAATAAAGTGAATTATACAATTGGAAAGATAGGACATTTATTATTCAAGTATTTTACTCTTCCACATTAGGTTCTATTTTCATAAATAATATTCTTCTTACCTTACCTATCTGGGAAATCTGCCAACTTCTATGACATGATTTTAGGTAGCTGAAAAGCCAGTAAGTATGCTGGTTGGTCAATATTCTCTTGGAATACAAAGCTCACAGACTCCTCACTGAGCTTACATTCCACTTTATTCTGCCCAAAAGTTAGCCTACCAAAATATGACCATTCGTTAAAGCTGAATGGTGGACACATGATTGTCTGTTACAGTATTGTCTGGAATTTTCTATGTATTTGAAATACTCTGTAATTTTATTTTAAATATTTGTTTATTTTTAGAAAAAGGGAAGAGAAGGATAAAAAGATGGAGAGAAACATTAGCATGAGAGAGAAACATTGACTGGTTGCCTCTCCTATGCACCCCGATAGGGGATCAAACCCACAAGCAAGGCATGTGCCCTAAGAATCAAACCAGCGACCTTTCACTTTGTGGGGGGCTATACCCAAACAACAGAGCCACACCAGTCAGGGCAACACTCCATAATTCAAAAAGTTTCTCAATTTTCTATCAAAAGTCCTAAACACCTGGGCTAGGTGGGGAATGGGATCAAAAGACTTCAATGAAATTTGGTGATTTAAAATGCACTCATCTTTTAAATAATAATTCTACTCTTACTAGTCCTTGAAATAAAAATAAAAATCTATTAATAAAATCCTTTCCTATATCCTATCAGGGGTGTCCAACCTGTAGCCCACGGGCCACATGTGACCCAGGATGGCTGTTAATGCAGCCCAACACAAAATCGTCAATTTACTTAAAATATTATAAGATTTTCCTTGTGATTACGTGTTGCAATGTATTTAAATCTGTGGCCCAAGACAACTCTTTTTCTTCCAGTGTGGCCCAGAGACACCAAAAGTTTGGACACCCCTGCAACCGTTACTATACTTTGATCATTTCCATTAAACATATACACACACACATGCCAAAAGAACAGGTCCATCATATTTCAGAGGTAGCTGCTATATTTTGAAAGTGACTTCCAGAGTATGACTATGTTGATAAAAATTTAATATTCTTGCCCTGGCTGGTGTAGCTCAGTGGATTGAGCACGGGCCTAAGAACCACAAGATCGCAGTTTGATTCCCAGTCAGGGCACATGCCTGGGTTGCAGGCCAGTTCCCAGCAGGGGACTCAAGAGAGGCAACCATACATTGATCCTTCTCTCCTTCTCCCCTTCCCTTCCCCTCTAAAGATAAATGAATAAAATATTTAAAAATAAATAAATAAATTGTTATTAAAAAATTTAATATTCTTGAGACAAAAAAATGCAACTTGTATGCTCTGTCTTTTTAAACAATAAGAAAATTACAGAATATTAATAGTATAAAGGAACAAAATTTTAGTCAACACAAATGAACTTCAGGTAATCAGTTTGTATGTTTCATCTAATACTTAGTAGTATTCAATTCAAGTTCATTCTCTCTAAATTCTGGATATAAACATCAATTTTATTCCAATTTTAAATGGCTACTTGTGTTGCAGTCTTGTATTAAACTGTTATTGGTAAAATAGTTACTATCACAAGAAATAAAGACTAAATTTTATGTTATGACATGTTACTGAAACCTTTGTTTTGTTAAAGTAATATACTATCCTTTTATAAACTATCTTACTCAAGATTTAAAAACAAATATCAAATTTGCCCTTGTCAGGTATCTCAGTTAGTTGGAGCATCGTCCTGATATGCCAAGGTTGTAGGTTTGATGCCCAGTCAGGACACATACAGGAATAAACCAACAAATGCACAAATAAGTGAAACAATAAATGGATGCCTCTCTCTCTCAAATCAATAAATAAAAATTAAAAAGAATAAAAAGAAATATCAATTTTAAGAATTTGATTATTTTAATGGTGGCTACATGAATCTGTACTTGTGCTAAAATTCATAGAACTGAATAGTAAGCCAATTTAACTGCATGACAATTTTTAAAATAATAAAAAAGAAGTTGAATAGGGTTAGAACTAAAAATAGGTATAATAATAATAAATTTATAGTTATATTGTACATTGAAAAAATTGCTAAAACTCATTATCTTGGCCCAGTCTTATTATGAAATTATTACAGATGCAATAAATGATTTAGAAATAATACAGGGATGGACAAGAGTAGGTTTGCAGTTATAATACAAACAAATAATAAATAGTAATACAAAAATAAAATTTGTTTTGTGTATTCACAACTATAAACCTACTTTTGCCCACCCCTGCATATGTTACATGCTGTTGGAGTTGAGACCTCGAACAAGTTCAATGGTTTGCAGTCATAATATATGTATTATAAAACACAGGCCACATAAGATCTCCAGAATCCTGTTTCTATTTCTCGAGATTTTTTTTACAAAAACAGCAAATATTGTATAAATTGTGATATATCCTAATTTACAAACCACTTTCCACCATTGCAAAAAAACCGAAAAGACTTCATTACATCACTAAAAAAATAACTGATATTCCAAAGAGAAGTATTTTATTTGATAACATTTGTGGGAATGACCATTCATAAGTGGACAGAAATAGGAGTATAAATTAATAGGATACGTTAACAATATTTGTGAAAGAATTTTACAAAATAAAGAGCTATACACATTTAATGTATTACCTGTCCCCCCAAAATATTGGGCTTCCTAGGTCTTAAGACATCCTCTATAATCTCATAAAGGATCCCAAGCTTTTCACCTAGAATTTAAGAGAAGATCTCGAAATGTTACCAACTGGGACTTCTTAACAGAATGAATATAACAAATAATAAGTGCAGCATTTAACTACCCAAGAAAAATAGAACTTTCTCCTTTTACAAATCAAGTTCGACGGAAGAAAAGTGGTAGTGACTTTTGTTGTAAAAATGTAATCTGCAAAACCTAGGACAAAAATGCTCCCTAAGATCTTTTAGCAACCTGATGGACTGTTCAAGGGCCTGTGTATGATTTTTGAAAGGCAGAAGCTTGTTTGAATTTATGAACCACCTTATAAAGGACAGATTATATTTTTAAAGCATAGAATATATTAAAATTGTATTTTAAAAAGTCAGATCAAAATTTATATAAGTATATTTATTATATTTAGCTATTTTCTTTATTACCCACCCAAAACGTAAAGTTAATTGCCATGCAGTGCTGGGTTGGAGTTGTGCTCCTCTGAAGAGGTGACGGAAGCTCTCGAAAGCAACCTAGAAACAATTCCCATCTCCAGAAAGAAATCTAGTCTGCTCAGAAACAACCCCCCGCCCCTGCCCTGCATCATTCAGGTGGAAGAATTTTAGATGTGATCATCTAAGGGTCCCTAAAGAATAAGACACTTATAACTGGGCAGAAAAAGGCTGATCCACTTCTCAGAAGAAAGGAGGTTGTGCCTGATGAAAATACCCCATTTCCTGGTGTAGAGAAGGGGACCAAATAAGGACTAGTTTCACAGACCCCTCCCAGTACTCTCCTGGGATCATGGGAAGGCTTCCAAGGCCAACGAGAGAATACTGCTGTCATCTACTCACTTTGGATAAGTCTAGATCAGCGATTTTTAACCTTTTTCATCCCATAGCACACAATTATTAAAATTCTGCAGCACACCAAAAGAAAATACATTTTCTGCTGGTCTGACCAAAAAATAGGTATAATTGTATTAATTTACACCGGATGACTATTGTTGTAGTAGCGGTCATTTTTTTAATTTGACAATCTAAGGGAAAAGAGGTCAGTACCCCTGACTAGTCAGGTATTGCATGTTTTAAAAATTCTTGTGGCCTACCAGTGTGTCTGCTGTAACACATCAGCTGAAGATCACTGGTCTAGGTAAAAAAATAATAATAAGCAAAATTTAAAATTTGACAATAATTTCAAACCATTATTACTTACAATGGAAGCCAAATAACTGAAAAATGTGCCTGGGCATATTCCTTCCTACAAATGGCATGCAAGTCCTAGATGAACATTCCAGACTAGCTAGATGGCCCAATTAATTTTACGCTGGGCTGCAGAAACTACTTGGAGATATTTATTTGGTGAACTTAACAATAGCTCATGTAACAATTCATATAATAGACAACACAATAACAACTCATATGTATACTGCAATTGATTTGTTTCAAAAACTTTTCACAAAAGAAAATAAAACTTTTACAACCTCAGAACAACCCTATGAGATAAGCAGATACTGTTACTTCGCTTTACAGATGGCTTTTTAGGAGGCACCGAGAGGATAAAAGACTTGTACTAGGTCATCTAGTAAGATAGAAGCACAGCAGGGCTGAAAACCTGGACTCCCTGAGACAGTCCATATATCCACGGAGAACAGGAGTCAATCAGATTTGAGTTTGATGTCTAGCTGTTATTTACTAGGTGTGTTAACCTTGAACAAGTTACTGTACAAATCTTAAACCCAGTTCCCATCTGTAAAATGGAGCGGATAATCCCTACTTTACTTCTTTTAAAGGAAGTGAGATGCTGTGTGCACTTCACACAATCCCTGGCTATTTCTGGACTTCTAGTCCAGGCGTGACTGCATAAATATTGATGAATTCTTTCCAAGTCTTAATTTCTCTATCTATAAATGAAAAACTATTCAAACCAACCTGAAAACATTGTTGACTATTTTTTTTAAAGAATACTGTGCCATATTATTGCCGCGCTAACAAGTTGATACATTTATATCTGTGCTTCGTTTGCTATTTACAGATTAATCTGTGTACAGAAAAATCAGTAATTTCCATGATACATACAAAAAATCATAAAATCATCAGACTCATAGCTATAAAAGTTCTCCTTTTCCTTAACAGTCTGTAAACAGTCACCATGGGCAGATGTGGTCTCAGGTGGTATGAATTCCCTATGGTTTGTAACAGCAGAACAAGCAAGCAAGCACTTGACTATTTCAGGTACTAACTTTTCAATAACTTTAAGTTGAAATTTGAAGCTTTGCCTAATAACAGCATTCTTTTAAATTTGAATTTTCAAAAGTTATGACCTTTTATAATTAAAGAAAATACTACATTAATGTCTTATCCTCCAGAGAATTTAGAAAAACAAAGCTTTTCTAAAAATTCAAATACCAGGTACTGTGTGCTACTGGCACCTACACTTCCTGTGGATATATTGTGGGGGCAGAGACATTTCTATCCAGCTAATGGAAATTTCATGTCTAAAAAAGGAAACATTTGAACTTTCCGGCAGGACAGCTGATAGTACAAACTATTACATACCAAGGGGAATAATGATAAAGTAATATGATCAAAGGCCTCAATGACAAGTCAATATACTCACCCAGGAGCAACCACGGCTTAATAATGCCAACTTGCAGGTCCAAGCTAAGATCCTGCACATAACCACAAGCACCCCCACCGCTCGGCTCTACTTCTTCCACAACATGAATTCTGGCATCTTTCCATGTTTCTATTATTTTCTTTCCAGTTAGCGTTGTCACCCTGGTGCATTGCTTCCTGAGATTATTCCGGGAGAATGCTTTAATTTCCTGGTTAAGGGAGTGCATTACATGAGCAATGACTAGGAACAAACACAAGCAATTCCAGCCAGCACAGAAAACGGGTGAACTGCCCGTCCCTTGACGCTCAGGTAACAAATGCAGCCTCAGGGGTGCACTGCCCTCCGGTAACAATAGCAACCAACAACCCCAGAGAGACGGACTTCCGGCTCTCTTTTTCCCCAGCGCCCAATGTAAGACACATTCTGATTGGACCTTGAGAAACAGGCGCCGATTGGATGCCCTTTGGTCATGGAAAACCTGTGTTTTACCTGGAGGTTCAAGGAATCCACCGGATTGTTTTCTTACTGGTGTTGTTTAAATCTGGATTTATGAGACTTAAGTGGAGAGAAGGCTGGTATTTCCAAACTTTCCCAAAGCAGTGATTTTCTATGTTTGACTTGTGGTAGTGAACCGGCTTAGTTCACAGTGCAAACCTTCCTGCTGCCCAGAGCCGTCCTGCCTGTCTGGTTTGAGGTTAATCCACGCGGGTCTACTACAGCAGACAATCAAAGTTATTTCTCACTTTCTGCCCTCCACACCTCTTTTTCCTGCTGTTACTGCCCACAGGAACGTTTTGTGCGTTTGTGAAATAACAATTTACATAAAATCTGCAAAGACATTTTTTAGTTTTTAAATTATTTCTGTGTGCAGATTGACAAGAGCTTAAAACATATTTTTCTGACTTCCTACATTTTCACTATCTGTAAAACTGCCGAAGAAGCCTGCTATGCAGTAAATATATACCCACACTTTAAGGAGCATTGCAGCAAGTCCTTCCACAGGGGTTCCAAAAATCAAGCGTGCATACACCCAAATTTCCAAAACACCAATTAAAATGATGATTTTCATTATAAAAAGGTGATTTTTTTTCCTACAAAAGAAATCACAAGATTATTTTGGAATTTTTCTTTCCCCACATTGCGTTTAATGAAAACATTCTCTAATACCACATATTAAAACTTTTGTTGGGTTGACACTGATGTAAAATTAAAATAAACCAAATTTCTCCCTATTAAAAGGAGTGATATATCAGCCCAGGCTATCTACAGAGCACTCTAAAATAATCAATTGAAACATTTATTTGCATCATTTAAACAATCACAGGTTCGTCAAAAACAACTTTAACCACAAATCATTCCATGTATTTATCACAAATGAAAAAAATAACTACCAACTATTAACTATAGTAACTATAACTAGGTACTATGCTTATACGCAATTTTTAGGTTGTCATTGTTACCCATCTGGTGCTTACTGCTGCGTTATAGACATTATCCCATTTGATCTCACACAAAGCCTATTATGTATGTAGTAGTATAATCATCTACATTTTACAACTGAAAAAGTTCAGATGCAGAGAGGTTAAATAACATACCCTACATTTCCCAGCTCATAGTTTATAACCACAAATGACACCCAGGTTTGTTTCAGTCCACTACCTTAGTTCGTATTTACTGTGGAATACTATTCTGCTCCCATAATAATTGTGGTTAACAAATATTTATTGAGCACCTACTATACCTACTATGTTATAGTTACTTGGGATATGGCAGTGAATAAAAACAAAGTTTTGTCTTTTATGGAGTTTATATCCAAGTGGAGGGAGTGGATATATATATATGTACATTATAGAAGAGATCTCTGCTGGGTAAAGAAATTTTGTCATGATCAGCTAAAAGCTGCCATTTAAAACCTAGAGACTGAATGAGATGATCAAGTACTGAAGGTTGATGGAGAAGCCTGATGTGTGCTCTCATTTAGGGGTGAGGAAGATGAGGAGGATCCAGGTAGGGAAATTGATAAGGAGAGGTCCAGGAGATAGGAAAGAGAGATCAGACAGTGCAAATAAAGAAAGTGTTTCAAGGAGAACAGTGTGATCAGCTGTATCATATGCTTCTGACAGCGTTGAATAAGATGAAAACCGAGCACTACTACTGTACCTAAAGGCCTCCCCAGCAAAAAGTGATTCTATGTCCCAGCATTATACAAATATTATCTGATTCAATTCTCATGACAACCCAATGAGGGAGGTTATATCTTCTATATTTTTAAAGAGGACATTTTATTCTAAACTTAAGGGCCTGGTGTTTGGTTATAGAGCTTGCATTTGTTTGTCAGATTCCAGTAACAAGGATAGTTGAATAGAGTTCCTCTTACTCAAAAGCATGTTCTCTGCGTCACTCTATAGCAGATGGGTAGAATTGTTGGTTGCACATTGATACCTGCAGTCCTTGCTGATAATACTGTAATACTAACATGCCAGCAGTAAGTAGCATTAGTTATTAATACACTGATTCTACTCACTGACTATCCAACTCAACTCTTCATCTTACAGAAGAGAAACCAAGGTCCAGAAAAGTAAATTGATTTGCCTGATGTCACATCACTTGTGACATACAGTGAAGTGAAACAGGTACTAAATATTGAGGCAAGAGACTGGGTTTCTTGTTCCACTTTACTATTCGTTTTTTCAAAAAGCCATTTAAGGGCAAAATTTCTTTACACACATTTAGCTGGGATGCAGAGGCATTGGGAGATACATCTCTCTCTCAGGCCTGGAAACCTAACAAAAGAGAAAGAAGAGGCAAAGTTTATGAGACCCAGGCCGGATTGAGAAGGCAGCATTCCCTCCATGAAGGAGGTACTGCCTTTGCTGGGACAAGACTGATGAAGGGTTGTCCTGAAAGAGGGGGCACGTCCTTATGAGGGCTAAGGGACCCTAGATCTGAGGAAAAAGGGGGAGTGTAAAGTGAACACATCCTGGAATGTGTTCCCATGCCATCACCACAAATTTTTCTCTTCTAACAGATTTAGAGTGTCTATGATAAGTGCTATGCTACTCATTTTCCAAGTATCACCTCTAAATCCTCGCCAGAACCTCACTTTTAGGTAGACTAATTGAAATGCGAAAAGCGAGTAAACTGTGGTTTCCATATTCGACCTCACCTCAGCTGGATCCCAATGCCCACTTTCATCCCACTACATTACACAATTTGACATATTACATAAGAAGATAATTATGGGAGTGTGTAATCTTCACTAATTCAGATAAGGGTAGAAAAATAAATAATCAAAAAAATACTTTGCATTAACATTTTTGGCTTGATTTAACAGTCTCAATCCTGCACTTCACTGAGAACATGCAGACACAGCCTGAAATAAATACAGAAAAAAATACCAGCTTCTTGCATGACTGTGGCACTGCTCCTTTGTGAACTTTTTAAAGACATTTCCAAAAAAATTAGTTCAATTAAAGCAATCTGAATGGAAGCTTTCTTTATGAATAGAGTGTCTCATATAAATTTGTTACAAGAACATTTTGATGACACATTTTTTCTTCTGTATGCACAGCTATAACAATAACACAAAAAGAAACAATAAAAACAGAAGCAGAAACTTTCTGTATTTCCTCCTAAATATTAATTATTTGCATGTCTGTGGTGATATTTAAGGATCTCACAAAGCCCAGAACAACTGAGATCTTTTCAAACCCTAGAGTATAATTCAGAAATTTAGAGTTCAATCCTTTATAATACACATTTTTAAAAAATAAGTAGGCTCCACATATTTGTCTAAGCCTTTTACATCTTTTCCACCTTCCCTCAAAAAAAACAAATCATTTTTGTTTTAATTATTGAAATTAGTAAAATGCTAGATAGGTGGGTTACCTTTAGGAAATACATCAACCAACAAGCATTTATGGAGTATCTGCAATGAACTTCATACTCCATCAAACACTGTAAAGTTACAACCAAAATGGTATTTTATTGAATTTAAGATTATTAGGTACACCGTTATTTTATGAACCACCAAGAAAGAAGAAATACTACCCATTAATAATTTTGAAAATGTGCATTTCATAATTAATACAATTCTTCTTTTAAAGATTTTATTTATTTAGAAAGAGGAGAAGGGAGGGAGAAAACATCTATGTGAAAGAGAAACATCTGTGGGTTGCTTCTCTTACAGTGCCCCTGACTAGGGACCAAGCACAGTCATGTGCCCTGACCAG